>NC_137337.1:31554211-32754211 GCF_965287045.1 Carcharhinus amblyrhynchos
CCTATTGGCTTAAATCCATGCTGCTTTTATCCTGGCATGCTGAGAGGAGAGGATATTGTATCTAAGATTGTGAAGTTGAATTCTTGCAAACTAATGCAATATTGAACTCATCAGAAGCAGTAATATTGCTGCATAGATACGCCATTGGAATTTTCACAACGTTTTAGTTTAAGCAATATCTATAAATGGGCAGTTAATGTGATTTTAATATGCTTCATAGGTTAAGGAAGTTCACAGATTCAGTTACTTTACTCTGTAATCTATAGGTCACCAACAGTGGGAAGGATGTAGAGGCACAAATCTGCAAGGAAATTACAGATAGAATGCACAAATTCCCAACTAGTTATGGTGACTTTCGTTATTTGAATATAGATTGAAATATAGATTGGTGACTAGTGGGGTGCCCCAGGGGTCGGTGCTGGGGCCTCAGCTATTTACCATTTATATAGATGATCTGGAGGAGGGAACCGAGTGCAGGGTGTCGAAATTTGCTGATGACACCAAGATTGGGGGAAAGGCAAATTGTGCGGAGGGTGTGGAGAGTCTGCAGAAGGATCTAGATAGGCTGGGCGAATGGGCCAGGAAATGGCAAATGGAATTTAATGTTGGCAAGTGTGAGGTGGTCCACTTTGGTAGGAAGAATGGTAGGAAGGACTATTACTTACGTGGCGAAAAACTGCAGCAGGTGACGGTGCAGAGGGACCTCGGGGTCCTTGTGCATGAGTCGCAAAAACCCAGCTTGCAGGTGCAGCAGGTGGTCAGGAAGGCGAATGGGATGCTGGCCTTCATAGCGAGGGGGATTGAATATAAAAGTAGGGAGGTCTTGCTGCAGCTGTATAGGGCATTGGTGAGGCCGCAGCTGGAGTACTGTGTGCAGTTTTGGGCGCCGCACCTGCGCAAGGATATTTTGGCCCTGGAGGGAGTGCAGAGGAGGTTTACTAGGCTGATACCGGAGTTGAGGGGATTGAGCTATGAGGAGAGGCTGAATAAACTGGGCTTGTACTCGTTAGAGTTTAGAAGAATGAGGGGAGATCTCATTGAGACGTATAAGATGATGAATGGGATGGATAGGATAGAGGTGGAGAGACTCTTCCCGCTCAAAAAAGACAGTAGGACTAGGGGGCACAGCCTCAAGATAAAGGGGAGGCGGTTTAGAACGGAGTTGAGGAGGAACTTCTTCACTCAAAGGGTGGTGAATCTCTGGAATTCTCTGCCCGTTGAAGTGGTGGAGGCTGCCTCGCTAAATATTTTTAAGAAGCGGGTTGATGGGTTCTTGATAAGAGAGGGGATTAAGGGTTATGGGGAGAGGGCGGGAAAGTGGAACTGAGCCACAACAGATCAGCCATGATCTTATTGAATGGCGGGGCAGGCTCGAAGGGCTAGATGGCCTACTCCTGCTCCTATTTCTTATGTTCTTATGAAATGGTAGTAATCTAAAGGGAAGACAGGGTCAAGAATCTTAGTGATTGGGAATTTTTCATACATCATTATGATTCCAGACGAACAAAAAAGGAGGCACTGCCTCATCTGATTCTTGGAAATAAGTTGTGTTAAATAGACCAAGTACCAGTAGAGGATTGTTTAGGGACCAGTGATCATTGTATCATAAGGTTTAAGTTGGTTATGGAAAAGGGCAAGGAACATTCTAGAATAAGAATATTTAACTGGGGCGCACAACTTCAATGGGGTGAGAATGGATCTGACTCAGATCAACTAGAATGAAAAGCTTGCAGGCAAAACAGCATCTGAACAATGGGCCATCTTTTGAAGTAGTGTGTTCCAGAACAGAGGGTATATTTTTTAATAGTAGTATTATGAGGAAGAACCTCTTCTGACAGCATGAGATTAGGATGCGGAATGCACTGCAGGTTCAATTGAGACATTCAAGGGTAAATTGGATTGTTATCTGAAAAGGAAGCATACACAGTGTTATGGAAGAAAGTGGTAAAATGCTCCTGAGAAGAGTTGGTACAGACATGATAGGCCAAATGGTCTCCAGTCCTGTAGCAATTCTGTTATGATTATTTAAAAACCTACTTTTTCCATTTTCATTGATTTTTTTCAAAATGCTACGTGTTGAAGTTAGCCATTTCAAGGTTGAGCCACTTAATTTGATGCCTGCCCTTCTCAGCTTATAACGCTTGTCTTCGTATCTTGTAGTTCTGTGTTCCTAGACTTAAATCTTCTACTGGTGTTTTACACACCTTAGTATATCCACCAGGATCACATCTCATTTGGAGGGTGAAGCCACAGACTAATCCTCAGGCACTGGATTAGCCTAGTTCTGTTTTTCACTTGTTCCATTCAAGCTTGAGAAACAATGTTTAAGTCAATTGTACAGTCCCTGGCTGAGATTAGCTAACTTGACATAGCTTGGAAACTGAACTTAATACCTTTCTACACGGTGTTTATCGTCTAATCGTTGTCTTATCAGCTGAACCTTGGAGCACTGGAAAGGAGGCATTTATCTAGTTAAGCTGGATTTGAACCATATTGCAAAAGGATTTAGCAGCCCATTGACATACAGATTTATGAGCTGCTCTTTTCCTCTTTCTGATGCTGAAAAACATGTCTAATATTGAGGAGTCATATCAGTCATACAATTTTTAACTCTTAGGCTGTTTTCCATTTGCCCACTAACCTGGCTTTGAGTTGGTTTATAACTATATTGAAATGACAACTTTTAGAATTTGATTTTCAAAGTAGATGGTGAGAGCAGGAAACATAAGAAAAAGGAAACCAATAATACAAAGGCCAATAATAAAATTGATACATGAAACATATCCAATGTAAAGATTGGTAAACATCTCCTATGAAGTTTCAAGTGTTGAAATGTCACCAGTTTGTTATCCCCACTGTTTAAAACACGTAAGTGACCCTTTAGTATGGCTCTCCATTGCAGAGAGAGCGCCAACTGGTCACTATGGATCATTTGTACAAGCTGGTTAAACCTATGCATTAGATGAATCTTGCGATGCTGGCACACTGTCACCTTTAAATCACCATGGCAGCTTCAAAGCCTCAATTTTTCCAGGCCATAGCCACAACTACAGCCTCTCCACCAGGATGGAGTAGGTGCCATTGCTCATGAGCCTGCTCATTCTCTTTTCTTTTCCCCAGCAAATTGATTTTTTTTCCCCAGTTTCTTTCAAAATACTAAATGATCATAAACTGAGATTAGGTTCTGATTGCCCTTCTTGACTCCTTGTTCCTGCTAACCCCAAACTGGGAACTTTAAAAAAAACAGTAAAAGAGACCAGTGGTGATGACTGAACTAATTGCACATCGACTGTGGCTCTTGCTGATTCTGAATTATGATCTACAGAATGTAGAAAATGCAGTAAGCTGAGAACCACGCCCACCAGTACAGCGTGCATCCCATTTTGAATTCTTTTTACAAACAAAATTACATTTAAGTAAATTTAGTGTTTAATTTTAACCCTTGTTGTCCTTGGATTTTGCTGATAGTTAAAATATGTAAATATTTTAATTACTGACACCTTGTAGGGCAAAATAGACAACTAGCTTGGCATGCCATTCACCATCTTAAACATTCACTCCCTGACAGCAGGGTGAACAAGATGCAGAGCAGCAACCTGCCAAGCCTCCTTCAACAGCACTTTCCAAACCCATGAGCTCTACTATTTAGAAGGACAAGTGCTGCAGACATGTAGAACACAACTCTTGCAAGTTCCCCTCCAACCTATGCACCATCTTGACTTGGAACTATATTGCTGTTCCTTCACTGCTGCTGGATCAGAATCCTGGAACTCCCTTCCTTACAGTATTGTTGGTGTACCTACTCCAGATCAACTACGGCAGTTCAAGAAGACAACTCACCACCACCTTTTCGAGGACAATTACTGATGGGCAACAAATATTGGTTCAGGCAGCATTACCCACATCCCGTGAAAGAATAAAAAAAACTTGTGAAATAACAACATAATTAGTGAAATCAGGTATAGGCTATTTAGCTCCTCAAGCCTTCCACATCATTTAATAAGATCATAGTTGATTTAATTCCTGCCTAGTCCCTAAAATCTTTGACTGCCTTGAATCAAAAATTTAATTAAGTCTTGAATATATTTAGTGACCCAGCTTCCACTGACTCCAAAGATTAATGCTCAGAGAGAAAGATATTCCACTTCATCACTGTCTTAAACTGTGCCTCCTGGTTCTAGATTCCCTTGAGAGGGGAAACACCCTGCTATTAAAACTCCTCCTCCCCTGAAGCTTTTGTTTCAGGATCATTCCTAATTCTTAGCGCTGATGAGTAAACGCCCAACCTGCAGCTTTTCCTCATAAGACAAACCTTTTATTCCAGGAGTCAACTTACTGAACCTATGCTAACTCCTTCAAATCAAGAATGCCCCTCCTTAAACAAGGAAACCAAAACTTCAGGCACTATTCTAGGTATAGTCTCACTAAAACATTTTAGAAAGTTGTAACAAGACTTCCCTATGTTTATAGTCCATGCCCTTGGAATAACGGCAGCATTTACTTTACTTTCTAATTACCTGCATACTTAATTTTATTGATTCATCATGTATTTTTCATGTTCTTCAGATCCCTTTCTACTGCATTTTATAGTCTTTCTCAATTTTAGTAATATTTTGCTTTTCTGTTCTCCCTACCCAAGTTAATAAACTCACATTTTCCTAACTTATACTCCATCTGCCAAGTTTCTGCCCACTTAATCAGTCTCTATCCTTTTCCAAACTACTTGTGTATTCATCATAACCATCACAGCTTGCTTTCCTACCTATTTTTGTATCATCAGATTTGGCTGCAATGTACTCAGTCTCTTCATCTAAGTTATTAATATTGATTATAAATTGTTGAGGCCCCAGTGTTGATTCCTGTGGCACCCCACTTGTTTCAGTTTGCCCAACTGAAAATGACCTATTTATCGCAACTCTCTTTCTTGTTAGTAAGCCAATCCTCTATCCACATGAGATAATGCATTTGGAGGAGGCAAACAATGTAAGGAAGTACGTAATAAATGGTAGAATACTGAGAAGTGTTGAGGAACAGAAGGATCTTGGTGTACATCTCTACTGATCCCTGAAGGTAGCAGGACAGATAAGTATTTTTGTTCAGCAATCTACAAAGTATCAATGAGTTAGATGAAGAATCTAAATTTAATGTATTCTAGATGCTGATAGTGGAAAGTTCAGTGAGAAAGTAATTGATAAGGAGGACACAAAGAGGCTGAGGAGGGATATAGACAGATTAGGTTAGTAGGCAAGAATATGGAATACAGTGTGATAAAGAATGAGTTTATTCAGTTTGAAAGGAAAAATAAAAAGCAGAATATTTTTTGAAAGGCTGGGAAATGTTTGCATCCTGAGGGACTGAATGCCCTTGTAGATGAATCAGTAAGTTAACATACAGGTGCAACAACCAAATTGGAAGACAAATAACATGCTTGTTTTCGTAACAAAGGAATTGGAATAGAGGAGTGAAATGTATAAACTATAATTATACAGGACATTGGTAAGGTACATCCGAAGCTGTTTGTACAGTTTTAAGTCTGCTAACGGGTGCCGCACCTGCGCAAAGATATTTTGGCCTTGGAGGGAGTGCAGAGGAGGTTTACTAGGCTGATACCGGAGTTGAGGGGGTTGAGCTATGAGGAGAGGCTGAATAAACTAGGCTTGTACTCGTTAGAGTTTAGAAGAATGAGGGGAGATCTCGTTGAGACGTATAAGATGATGAATGGGATGGATAGGATAGAGGTGGAGAGACTCTTCCCACTCAAAAAAGACAGTAGGACTAGGGGGCACAGCCTCAAGATAAAAGGGGGGTGGTTTAGAACGGAGTTGAGGAGGAACTTCTTCACTCAAAGGGTGGTGAATCTCTGGAATTCTCTGCCCGTTGAAGTGGTGGAGGCTGCCTCGCTAAATATTTTTAAGACGCGGGTTGATGGGTTTTTGATAAGAGAGGGGATTAAAGGTTATGGGGAGAGGGCGGGAAAGTGGAACTGAGCCGCGACAGATCAGCCATGATCTTATTGAATGGCGGGGCAGGCTCGAAGGGCTAGATGGCCTACTCCTGCTCCTATTCCTTATGTAAGGAAGGACATACTTGTCCTAGAGTACATGCAAGAAAGGTTCGCTGTATCGATTCCAGGAATGTTCTCTTAGGAGAAATTGACTGGAGCTTAGAATAATGAAAGATGATTTAGTCAGAACATATAAAATTCAGTGAATTGACAGGGTATATACTGAGAAAATGTTTCCTCAGACTGGGGAATCTGAAATACAGGATTACAGACCCACAGTCGGGGATTAGAAAGAAGATACTTTTTTTCCCTTAAGTTTGTGAACCTTTGTGGTTTTCTTCTCATATATTTTGTACATTTTCTCTGTAGCTTAAATAGGATTCAGCTTCAAACAATTGTGCATTCAGTTTCAGGTTCCTAAAATGGGAGAGTTATAACTGAAGATGCCAGATTAGGCGGGAAAGTGGACTTGAAGTTGAGGATCAGCCATGATCTTTCTTCTATTCCTATTTCTTCTTATGAAACTGACAACCAATTTACAAATTTTGCATTCCTTTTTCAAAAACAAAAAAAAACACATTGCATTAAAAGTTACATTATTAATGTTAAAATCTCTAAGCAAATCATCATATTTGTTAGGTGAGGCTTTCTCCGAACATTATTAACTAATGCTCAAAGTAGGGATGTCATTTCTATGAACTGAAACTTGCATCAGATGCGTGTCATAGGAATGAAAATTACCCTTCGATGGCATTTCACATTAAAGACCACAGTGAATGTTCATCATATCCTCTGGCCTATTCAAAAGGAGATAAAATGCCACAATGTCAACAGGCAAATATAAAACAACTTACTTACAAGATAGATTCAATATTGAATCTGTTAAACAGTAACCTACCTATGCAAAACATAAACTGTTTCAAAATGCCTCCAGAGAGGATTTTCAGCATTCAGACATGATGTACAATTAAATCTTCTGGTGAATGGCATATGATTATCTTGAACCTTTAGTTTGATGTTTCTGTCTTATTTCTGTGTTATGTTAACATTCATTGTCTAATTATTCCCACAATCCAAGGGTGATACTATCTATCATTAACCCAGCTGTTCCAGCTATGGCCATTTTCATTCAATTTCTTGTACTTTTGGACATATTTAGCTGGACATCTTGGAGGAATTATTATCAAAACGTAAGTTTGAACTGCATTTTAAAAGGTATAAACTGAAATTAAAACATTTTAAAGGATCATCAGATTGTAATGTGTTTTATTTTAAAACATGACTATTATTAAATATATCTTAGACAATCATTTACAAATGATGCTGTTGAATTTTGAAATGTCTTCCCTTTGTAGCTTTGTTGTTCTGCTTCTAATAATTGGCTTGCTCCATCTCAACCCCAACTATAGGGTCTGGTCTTTTGTTCCACATTACAAAAATCTTAATTGTGCCACTTCCTCCCGCACTGGCCCATCCATCTCCGTGAGTGGGTGATGGATGCTAGCCGAGCTTTGCTACGATATTGTTTGTCACAGCAAGATTTCTTGAAGTGAACCAGCAGAAAAAATAACAAGACCAAACAGTGATTTGGCATCCTGCAAACACCACTCCTAATTTCTCAAAAAAAATTCAATAACAGTCTGACCTAGTGGTCAGGATAAAGTTGCAAGATGAGGGCAGGATTGTGATGGCCTGTTTTTAAAGTGTTTTTGCGATACTAGGGTTCATCTGAAGAGAGTTGCAAGATTACCCTGTCAGAAAAATGTTGTTCACTGAGAAATACTGAGACAATAATGAGTGTGGTGTTTCAGAGATGAAATAGCTCAATGGAAAGTCAACCGATATTGAAAGGAGGACATAATTGGAAGATAAATACTGAGGAGACAAACAGAACTGAGACATTTTTATTTTTGTCACACTGATGTCATTGGAGATCAGTTAATATGAACTTAAGGTTTTTATAAACATGAAAAGACGCAACAATTATTTATCATATGCTAAATCATGAATAGTTATCTTTGCTCAGTTTTTTTCTCTCCATCAAAACCTCAATTGGCTCTAGAGTATTTGTATTTTGTTTGTTTCAATGGCTGATTGTGATAATTTATTTCCTAAATCCACATGTCTTTGGGTGAAAAATTTAACCACTATTTCCCCTTTTACTCCAACTCAATGTAACACTTTTGTCTCTTGGTCTTTGAGTCCTCCAGTGGTCGTTTTTTTTTAACATCAGTTTTGTCAATCCTCTTCACATCCTTGAAAACTTCAATTATACCAATTCAAACTTCTTTCCCTAGCAAGAAAGCCCAATTTCAACTGGAGAATTTTATTTAGATTCCTTTTCTCATCTTATCTTGACGATAGTGTCCTTGCTGTGTTGTGATCAGAACTGATGCACAATTCTATTTGGGGTTTTGCCAATGCTTTTTTTGCATTAATGTGCATAATGACCTAGGGCTGTAATCCGGCAATAATAATCTTTCTATGAACAAAAGACCGGAACTTTACGCAGTACTGTTGATGAGTTAGTGCAATGCCTTATCAGGCATAATGCAAAGAATTATCTGGAATCGGTTGTTTTTTTCGTCTGGTAACATGCAGTAATAGAATTGTGTAGTATTACGCTACTGCCAGAAAACCAAAACAAAACTTTCTGCTTCATCTTTTGCAGAAGTATCAAGCATATGGGGATTCTGGCCTTCTGTCTTTGTCATATGTACCAATTCAGATTTACATACCTTATAAGAAAATTGTTAAGAGCTGCAGTATATTCTTCTGCAGTCCAGTCATTGGCCCTGAGTATTCAGCAGCAGCAGCTCAAAGATAAACTTACTGGATTTCGTTTGTCCGGCAGCTCAGTCCCATTTTTATTGGATCCTTCTGATTCTGGGATCTATGGTTATCCTGTTCTGGCACAGCTGCACGTTTAAAATCAAACTACTAGCATCAGATTATACATGTGTGAGATAAAGAACTCTGCAGTGCAGTTGACTTACAAGGAGGCTGACCATAAATGGTGCATTCAAGTCACTCTTTCAAAATCTAAGCTATTCCAAGCCACTCACTGTCCTGACTTGGAAATATATTGCCGTCCTTCACTGTCACTGAGTCAAATTCCTGAAACTCCTTCTGTAACAGCACTGGTTACTTACACCATAAGGACGGCAGCAGTTCAAAAAAGCAGCCCACCACCATCTTCTCAAGGGCAATTAGGGATGGGCAACAAATGCTGGCCTGGTCTGTGATGCCCACATACCTTGAATTAATTTTTTTAGAAGTGCTTATAAAATGGAATGGATCTACAGGGAGAAAATGATTGCTGTAATAGTATTTTAAATTTTAGCTCAGATAAAAACAGATGGATAGTTCAGTCACTGTATCCTTCCAAGCTTGTAGATGTTAGCTTCAAACTACACTGTCGACAATCTGCTTTGTTCCTTAGCATGGAAATAGTAAATGGCATAGGACACTTTAAAAAAGGTGAAATTTCTGAAAACTTATGGAAAAAGTTCAGAATTAAATTTTCTTCTATGCTTCATATCCCCCTTTGAAAATAACACAAGGACTCTGTTTCTTTAATAACTACATTGTAAAATGAGATTGCTGGAATGTTTTAATTTCTATGAAAGAAATTGCAGTGCAGGTTGCCAGAGCTGTGACTGTATTTGTGAAAAACTAGTTGTGTAGAATGAATTACTTTCACACGATATCAATGATGTAACATGAGGTCATTGAGCAGGTACATGTTTCTGCATTTAAATTTGTATGCAATTTATTAATAATGGAATTAAACTGAGTTACTGATGAAAGCAAATAAAGGGAAAGCACTTGTATAATGTTGTTTATATATTTTAAATTAATTCATCTGATCCTTTACCAGTCAGTCCAGCATTTTATTGCCCATCCCTAATTGGCCTTGAAGTGTTGTTGAGCTGCTTTTTTGAATTGCTGTTGTCTGGGTGATGTGACAGTGGGAGTTCTGAAATTTTGAATGGCAATACATTTCTAAGTGCAGAGTGGTAAACGACTATAAGGGGAACTTGCAGGTGGTGATGTTCCCATGTGTCTGCTGCCCTTGAGCTTCTAGATGGTAGTGGTCATGAGATTGTAAGGTGCTGATTAAGGAACCTTGGTGAGTTCCTGCAAAGCATCTTGTAGATGGTACACACTGCTGCTATTGTGCGCCAGTTGTGGAGGGAGTGAATGTCTGTGGATGGGTGGTAGTCAGATGGGCTGCTTTGTCCTCGATGATATCAAGTTTATTGTGTGTTTGAGTTGCACTCATCCAGGCAAGCAGAGAGCATTCCATCACACACCTGACTTGTGCCATGTAAATGATGGATAGGCCTCGGGGATGCAAGAAGAGAGTTACATGCCTACAGGATTCCAAGTATCTGACCTGTAATTTATATGGCTAGTCCAGTTCAGTTTCTGGTGAATGGTAACCTCGAGGATGTTGATAGTGGGGGATTCAGCAGTAGTAATGCCATTGAATGACGAGGACCAATGGTTAGACCCTGTCTTGTTGAAAATATTTGTTGCCTGGTACTTGTGTGGCACAATTGTCACTTAACCACTTGTCAGTCCAAGTATGAATATTGTTCAGGTCTTGCTGCATTCGGACATGGACTGCTTCAGTATCTGTGGAGTGGCAAATGGTGATGAACGTTGTGCAATCATCACCATTCTGACGTATGATGGAAGGAAGGCCATTGATGAAGCAGCTGAAGATATTTGGGCCTAGGACACTATCTGAGGAACTCCTTCAGCTGAGATGATTTGCCTCCAAGCACCACGACTGTCTTTCTTTGTTCTAGGTATGACCCCAACCACTGGAGAGTTTTCCCCTGATTCTCATTGACTCCAGTTTTTCTAGAGCTCCTTGATGCCACTTCTTCAGTCAGATGCTGCCTTCATGTTTCTCTCATTCGCATCTGGGATTCAGCTTTGTCCATGTTTGGACAAAATGTCCCCTGAAAATCTCAAAGCACTTCACAGCTAATAAATTGGTTTTGAACAGTAGTCACTGTTAGAATAACAGGGAATGCAGCAAAGAATTTTCACATGGCAGGCCTCTATAAACAGTATCAGAACAATCAATAAGTGACTCGATTGGAAGATATTGGAATCAATTGGGTAGTTCTTTTCATGTACCCAACAAGTAAGATGAACTCAAATTAACTTAGGGACAAATTAAGAGGGACAGCCCCCCCAAAAAGGAAGGGGTGGGGGCGGCCTGAACAGAAACCAAAGTCCAAAGGAAACTTAAAACATTAAATTGAAATGTGATTGTAAGGGTGTATAATGCACCCCAGCCCCTGCAGAAGGCATCAGCTGCACCCGTGGACACCACATGCTCCCTCTCCAGGAACACCTCTTTAAGAGAGTCAGCACAGGCATGATGGGCTGCCTGGCTGCTTTCTGAGTAGATGATTATATTCTATGACAAGGACTCTAGGAAAATTGCTCTTCTTCTTTACACCCACCTTGTGATGACAAATAAGACCTCAGTTTAATGTTTCCCTCGAAAGACAGCAATTATGACAATGTAGTAATTTTGACAGTGCAACAGTTTATGGATTGGGGCTTCAATCTGCACCATTCTGACAGAGCTGCAATTGCTATCATTGGACCAGAGTTGAAAATATACAGACGTATTATTCAAGTTATTCATACACTATTTACTTGCAAACAAACTTTGCTAAATACTATAGTGCTAACATTGATAGTGCAGTATTCTAAAATTACGTTGAATATTTTTTCCAGTTTTTGAAATAATTGTTTGGTTAGAAAAATGATATGAGTTTGTTATTGTAGAGGCTTCAATGACAGAAGGTCATTGCTGATCAATATTAGATCTGATTCAGAGCTACAAATCCTTTTCCTAATCCCGGTCCTTTCCCTGTATGGCAGTATCCTGCCAAATGGTTGCATTTATTGATGTGGTAGTTGAAGTTACATTTACGGTTATATTTCCCAGTATACTGGAGGATCTGTTCTATTGACTTATCATCTATTCAATTGAGACGGCCAGTGTCTTTTTTATAATGGCTGTTAATAATTATCAAAGTATGTCCATCATTGCCCATTACTTGTATAGGTGGAAGAGAAACTGTTTTCCCTCTTGGCCTTCAATGACTGTTCGCATTAACTCATAAAGCCTGAAGTAAAATAGATATTTCAATTGCCAATTCCCATATGAGTTAATGGCCTTGCTGGTGCAATATCATCATATTTGCTTTGTCCTTATTTTGACTTGTTTCAAACATTTATGCTTAGATTAATGTTCAACCTCTGTATCACTTCTGATATTATAGTGTTTCTAGTGCAATGGCAAGAGTTGCCTGACAGTGTTCTTTCATTAAAGACAGTGTTTTATTGAGAATACAAATCAAGATAATTCTTTGTTCAATTTTTAGCCTCTGCTAAAATGCTGATTGACATTTGTGGTAGGAATGCTATATTAGAGCTGGCATGCCTGAATTAAAATGTGTGCCCCTCCCCATTGCTGTCCATTAATCACAGGTGAAGCCTATGTTTGTATCAGGTGAAGATGTTTAGGCTTGGGTTCCTTGCCTCACTTTGGATAGCCTGGCACTACTCATTGTCTAGGCATCTGCATCAAGGACAACTTGAAAAACATCCCTGGAGGAGTTGCTGCTTTCAGGATAGGAAAGAAAATTGGCAAAAGTAAAGAAAAGTTATATATGTGATGACATACAAATGATAACAACTACGTACTTATTGTGCCTTGAATGTAGAAAAACATTCCAAGATATAATCATAGTACAGCGTCAGCTGTTATTTTGTAATATCGGGCCAGCTTAACTGATGGCAGGGTTGCTGAAACAATGTATCTCTAAGCAAACGCTCTTGCACAGGTACAGAGTTCTACTCAGCTTGATCGGCTAACCAGTGTCTTCATACCAGCTATACTTTAGTCTTTGGTCCAAATAGTCCAAGCAGGTCTTTGAAGAAGAAATAATACTTTGCATGTTCACATCCTCAAGGACCCTGAAAATGTTAAAAGCTAGTTTTTGTTGTGCAGTCACATCAACCATTTTGTGGCAGCACCTTCTTGAAAATTGCAAATTAATTTATCACCAAATAACCTGTTTCTTTTGGTGTTGGACTGAGAGGAGAATATCATCCAGGCAGACTCCCTGCTCTTTGAATAGCGAATAGTTTCCTTTGCAGCCACCTGACAAGGAAGGGAGCCTCAGTTTAATATCTTCATCCAAAGGGCTGTGTTTCCAATAATGCCAGTCTATAATATGCAAGGCTCAAACCCACAACATTCTGACTTCTGAAGGAAAGCGTTCTCATAAAAAAGACAGATCAGACCAAGGAATTATACTTTTCAATCATATTTTTAGGTCAATAATTATGCAGAAAAACAAGCATTCTCTGTGTTCTTCCCATATAATTTTGAGAGTTTAGTACTGGGCATTTAAGTGGAGAATATTTCAGATCTAAATTAGATTTCCTTTTTGTAGGATCTTAAAATACTTTACTATTGTGCATCTGCCTGTTAATTAAGATTGATGGTATTCCATGATCTCTTTTACCACACTTTCTCCAATTATCCTACCAGATAAGTACTTAAAAGGCCCTTGAGTAAGAGCATAATGGGTTTAAATAGAAACCGAATGGATGTGGAATTCACCTTGAATTGCTCTTAAACGGGCAATGTTCTACTGTTTTGTGGCAATTGTTATTATTTCCTTCCCCATTGAAATGATGCTGTACTCATTTGTATGTCAGGGTAGAACTGTGTCAAATACAAGGAGGGCCTTCATGTCATTACAAGCTCTGTGGGGGAACTGTAGACCAAATGATTAAATTACCAACAAGATTTCATTTTTTGAGGTTTTTACTTTAACAAGAATCAGAACCGACACAACTTTAAACATGAATTAACAGGCAAATTAGAGTGACCATTGTATGGTGGAGTTTCTGATGCAGATGGAGGAGGAGAAAGTGGGTTCCCGGACCTGTGTCCTTTGTTTGAACAGAGGGGCGTACGTTAGGATGAGAGAGGAATTGGCGAATGTTGATTGGGGGAGCAGATTGGAAGGTAGGTCTGCTGAGGAACAGTGGAGGATCTTTAAGGAGATCTTTCTTGGCACGCAGCAGAAATTTATTCCGATGGTTAAAAAGGATCGTAGGAGGAGAGATAATCAGCCGTGGATAACGAAGGAGGTAAAGGAGAGTGTTAACTTAAAAGCTTATGCGTTTAGAGTGGCTAAGAGTAGTGGGCGAGAAGAGGATTGGGAGAGGTTTAAATATCGACAAAGAATGACGAAGAAGTTGATAAAGAAAGGAAGGATAAATTATGAAGCTGGGCTAGCACTAAATATAAAAAAGGATAGTAAGAGTTTTTATAAATTTATAAAAAGGAGAAGGCTGGCTAGGGTGAATGTTGGACCCTTAGAGGATGAGAGGGGGGAAATTTAGTGGTGAGGGATGAGGAAACGGATGAGGCCTTGAATAACTTTTTTGCTTCGGTCTTCACGGAGGAGGATGTGAATAGTTTGCCGGGTGTTAACGATGGAAAGATGGTAGGAGTGGAGGGCCTGAATGGCATTATTGTTACTAGAGAGGCAGTGCTCGACAGACTAGAGGGACTGATGGTGGACGAGTCCCCAGGACCGGATGGAATGCGTCCAAGGGTTCTGAAAGAAATGGCAGAGGTGATAGTGGATGCCTTGATTATTTTCCAAACCTCGCTGGATTCCGGGGAAGTGCCGGAAGATTGGAAAACGGTTAATGTTACGCCGTTGTTTAAAAAGGGTAGTAGGCAAAAGGCAGGGAATTATAGGCCGGTTAGTTTAACGTCTGTTGTAGATAAAATGCTTGAATCCGTAATTAAGGAGAAAATAGCGAGGCATCTTGAGGAGAATTGTTTGATAGAGCAGATGCAGCACGGTTTCGTTAAGGGGAAGCCATGTCTGACGAATTTATTGGAATTCTGTGAGGATGTGTCTAGTGCGGTGGATAGAGGGGAACCAGTGGATGTGGTGTTTCTTGATTTTCAGAAGGTGTTTGATAAGGTGCCGCACAAGAGGTTGTTACAGAAGGTTAGGGGGCATGGAGTTGGGGGGGGTAGGGTGTTAGCGTGGATAGGGGATTGGCTGTCAAATAGGAGGCAGAGAGTGGGTGTCAATGGGTGCTATTCAGATTGGCGTTTGGTAACTAGTGGAGTGCCCCAGGGATCGGTGCTGGGGCCTCAGCTTTTTACCATTTATATAGATGATCTGGAGGAGGGAACCGAGTGTAAGGTGTCGAAATTTGCTGATGACACAAAGATTGGTGGAATGGCAAATTGTGCGGAGGGTGTGGAAAGTCTGCAGAGGGATCTAGATAGGCTGAGCGAATGGGCGAGGAACTAGCAGATGGAATATAATGTTGGCAAGTGTGAGGTTGTCCACTTTGGTAGGAAGGACTACTACTTACATGACGAAAAGCTGCAGCATGCTACGGTGCAGAGGTTACCTGGGAGTCCTTGTGCATGAGTCGCAAAAACCCAGCCTGCAGGTGCAGCAGGTGGTCAGGAAGGCGAATGGGATGCTGGCCTTCGTAGCGAGGGGGATTGAATATAAAAGTAGGGAGGTCTTGCTGCAACTGTACAGGGCACTGGTGAGGCCGCAGCTGGAGTACTGTGTGCAGTTTTGGTCACCGCACTTGCGCAAGGATATTTTGGCCTTGGAGGGAGTGCAGAGGAGGTTCACTAGGCTGATACCGGAGTTGAGGGGGTTGAGCTATGAGGAGAGGCTGAATAAACTAGGCTTGTACTCGTTAGAGTTTAGAAGAATGAGGGGAGATCTCATTGAGACGTACAAGATGATGAATGGGATGGATAGGGTAGAAGTGGAAAGGTTCTTCCCACTCAGAAAGGACAGTAGGACTAGAGGGCACAGCCTCAAGATAAGGGGGGGCGCAGTTTAGAACGGAGTTGAGGAGGAACTTCTTCTCTCAAAGGGTGGTGAATCTCTGGAATTCTCTGCCCGTTGAAGTGGTGGAGGCTGCCTCGCTAAATATATTTAAGACGCGGGTAGATAGGTTTTTGGTAGGCAAGGGGATTAAGGGTTATGGGGCGAAGGCGGGAAAGTGGAACTAAGCCACTTCAGATCAGCCATGATCTTATTGAATGGCGGGGCAGGCTCGAAGGGCTAGATGGCCTACTCCTGCTCCTATTTCTTATGTTCTTATACTTCAAATGGAAAGGTAATGTTCATTTTCAATTATGGATACAACGAAGATGCATCTTACACAATCACGATAACTCCGTCACTCCCTGCATAAATGTGGCATTATATAGCTACACAATTCTACAGTACGCTGTTCATTATTCATGCAGGGTGGGTCAGGAACTCTATTCAGTAATAGCTTTCACTGCCAGGTTTCATGGGTATGATTATTATCAGCAAGGCACCTACAAATTCTCTATCCCTCAGGTCAGGGCAGTCCTAATGGTGTAGTTATTCTGAGTTCTTCAACCAAACAGTAACACCCTGGTTCACAGTATGGCCACTTCTGCAAATACACCCAGCCCTTTAGCATTTTCAAGCTATTTATACAGCTTTCCAGGTTTTAGACCTTTTTAGCATGCCCACATGTTGCTACCAAGAACTTCTGTCTTTTTTCCTGCCAAACAGGAAAACTGACTTCTTCCCGAGAGTGATTTGTGTCTTCTCCTCACACGAGTTTGGTGTGTTTCTCTATCTGGCTCACTGCTTTCTTTTTGTGTCTGCTCTTGTGCCTTCACACACCAGCTCCCCTGATTGTAGCTCTCCTTTGTGTCTGCCACCCACATGGTTTGTTTGTTAATGTCCTTTCTGTTGGTACTGCTTCCAAGTCAAGGACCCTCCTGTGAAATGGGCCTGTATTTCCCATTATCCAGGAAAGATACAGTTGGTCCCTTTATGATAGATGCAAACTCTCAAAAGTCCTTTTCATTAAGCATACTTAGAAACAATTACAGATTCCACAGACATTTTAAAGAAATTCCTTATGAATTGCTTTCAGGTTAAAAACCATCACAATAATGTACAGTAGATAATCTAATGTACTAAAAACATTGTGTTACTCAACCCATTGGTTTACTATGGATGCTGCTTATTTAATCCTCGCTTTGGGTGAGGAAAGATGCAAATGAATTAAGTCTATAAATTGTAGCAGTGAATGTTTGTGAAAGAACAATTCATAGAATAATGTATTATTAGCTATCCAATGAATTAATTCAGACCCCTGTCACCTCAACATACACTATGTAAATTTGCCTTTGATATGAATTTGTTCTGAGTCTTAAAAAACTATTTTTTGGTAACAGTACATGTACGCATGAATGTGAAATCAACATCAGTTATCCAGAATGTGGAACTGAGCCACAACAGATCAGCCATGATCTTATTGAATGGTGGGGCAGGCTCGAAGGGCTAGATGGCCTACTCCTGCTCCTATTTCTTGTGTTCTTATGTAAAATAGAAAACATAAAATTGCTGGAAAACAATTTCATGTACATTGCTTGAAGCTGTACAGCCTATTTTAAGCTGTTCGCTAAATTTTTCTTTTACCAATTTTAGTTAGGTACCCTACAACAATGATTACTCCAAAAGTACTTAATAGGCTGTAAAGCACTTTGGGACATCTTGTGGTCATGAAAGTTACTATAAACCTATTAATTATTTCTTAATTAGCTAATAAAATATTGATACAGTGCCAAATACAGGAATTCAATTTCAGAGCACCTACTCTTTGATTAGGCTATTTGTGTTTTTATTTTTGGTGGAAATATGGGTTTTGGTAAAAGTTCTCACATGTAATGATGGAGACAACATTATATGTTAGACTACTTACAAAGAAAAAGTACACTTCATAGTTAAGTTCAGAATTTTCTGCAATAAATGAATACAGTGTTAATTTATAATTGTACAACAGAATATGCTGGACCAGAATTTAACATAAAATGGACAGTTCCATCATTTATTGGACTTGGCTCTTGTCAGTCTAATTTCTGTGCTTTTGCATGACAAATTTTTGCAAGTGGGACATTGAAATGGTGTGGCTCTCTCTATATACAATCTGGAACTGCTTAAAGAGGGAAAGCAACTATGTACCTCCTTAACCAATTAGACTGACAGATTGTTAATGATGAATTGGAGATGCCGGTTTTGGACTGGGGTGGGCACAGTAAGACATCTCACAACACCAGGTTAAAGTCCAACACGATTATTTGGAATCTCGAGCTTTCGGAGCACTACTTATTCATCAGACTCACCTGAGGATATTATTAAACTAGAAAGAGTGCAGAAGAGATTTACTAGGATGGTACCAGGACTTGGTGGTTTGAGTTATAAGGCTTGATAGACTGGGACTTTTTTCTTTGGAGCATAGAAGACTGAGGAGTGATCTTATAGAGGTCTATAAAATAATAAGGGGCATAGATCGGCTAGAAAGTCAATATCTTTTCCCAAAGTAGGGGAGTCTAAAATTTGAGGGCATAGGTTAAAGGTGAGAGGGGAGAGATACAAAAGTGTCCAGAGGGGCAACTTTTTCACACAGAGGGTGGTGAGTGTCTGGAACAAGCTGCCAGAGGTATTGGTAGAGGCAGGTACCATTTTATCTTTTAAAAACATTTAGACAGTTACATGCGAAAGATGGGTGTAGAGGGATATGGGCCAAATGCAGGCAATTGGGACTAGCTTTGGGATTTAAAAGAAAAAGGGTAGCAAGGACAAGTTGGGCCAAAGGGCCTTTTCCATGCTGTAAACCTCTGACTCTATAACTGGACATGCCCTAACTTTGTGATATGTTTAGTCTATATCTATGATACAAGTGCAGTAACTTTACATCATTTAATCCATTTGACTAAGGAGCCCAACAGTGAAATTGCATTTTTATGCAGTTGACAATAGAGCATCATGTCTTTGACATTGAGTTTTTGCTTTTAAATGTGCATTTACGCTTGCCTGAAGTTGCAGTTCTATTTGCACATAATGGTGAGTATCATTTTTACAACAAATTTTGGTCGTTGTCTTTGTGACAGCCCTCAGTTGAGCTGACCTTCACCTGAGTTGAAATAGCATTTGCTTAGGCATTTTTGTAGGTGTGCAGCAGTGGGTGGGAGCAATTGTGTAACTTCGGATACCCCCAGTACTTCAGCTTGTTAGATACATTGAATAGCTGAGTGATGCAGGCTATGTTCCCATAACTGCTGAGTTAGTTGACCTTAGCCAGAATGGTGGTTATGATACAAAGATTTCTGTTATATATCTCCAAAGCTAGTGTTTGTTATTTTCACAATAGGACTGATACAGTAAACATTTTGTCACCAACTTAATGTAACTTGCTGCACCAATGTTTGCATCATGCTGTGAGACTGTAAGGAGAAAGAAAATTGAGGAGGAGCAAGTTGAATTTAAAAATTACATTTTCTCATCTTCCTTTCAAAGGAGACTTGATAGACGTAATCAAAATCCTGAGGGGTCTGGACAGGGTAAATATTGGAAAAACTGTTCCCTCTCAAGAGAATATCAAGGACTAGAGGACAATTCAAAGTAATGGGCTTAAGAGTAGAAGAATTTTTCTTTCATTCAGAGATGGTTGGAGTCTGGAACAAACTCCCTGAGAGGGTGGTGAAGGCAGGGTTTAGTAGAGGTATTCAAAAGGGAATTTTATTGCTGCCTGAAAAGAATATGCATTGTTATGGGGAATGGGACTAGGTAAATTGTTGTTTCAGAGAGCCAGTGCAAACTTTATGGGCTGAATGGCCTGTTCTGCACTGTAAAGATTCAGTGATTGAATCCTCATCTGCTCTTCTTCCCTCCATCCCTCCACAATACAGATTGACGAAATCTATTCTCTCTATCTCTATCAATCTCACTAGTTCAGATCTCCTCACAATAACAAAAGCAATAGGGGATCTGGAGCAATTTCCGAAAAGCAAAGGGATTATTTTGAATCAACCTGGAACTGCCCAGCCCCAGTATAGTTCACAGCTGGGTGCAAATCACTATTTAATAACAAAACCGTCAATAATTATGTTTGCTCAATATGTAATTATCTCACCAAAGGCTGTCACAGATCTTGTTGTTCAAAGATTTAGATGCATCCAACAGTGAAGGGAACTCGTATATCTGAAATCAGAGAGAAACAATTAGAAATGTGTAAAATATCAAACTGAAGCTGAAACTTGGTTTACAAACTTTACAACATTTCCACATTTGGTGAACCAACACATGTCTGAACCTTGTAATAACTTTGTTTTGCAATTTGTTTTTAAGATTTGTTATCACTGCACCAATTTGAAGAAGTTGCACTGGCTAAAGTAAACTGTTTTGAGTAGCTATCTTTTAAAGCTGTAGGACATCAGCTGAATGAGCATTTCTAGAATTTAAAGTACAGAAAACATCTTAGTAAGAAAGAAATGACAATTATGTTAAATGACCAAGCAATACTATTGAGCTGTAGTTTATATTGACGGGCATGATTCACACAATAGTTCTTTGGAATCATGATCCTAATGGGGATTACATCTTGCAAGATATCTGAGTAAGAGTCCAGTTCTTTGTCTTTCGTGAACTGCAGACTGCTTTTAAATTGTAGGAATATTATAAAATTACACTTTTTTTATTTTAAACATGCTCCTTGTGCCTGGTACAGTTGCAAAGTTATATTAAAATAATACAGTTGCAACAATAAAAGTATTTTGCATTGTTTGCATTGTCCTTTGTCCTTGAAGTCCATTTTTAAATCTTACCTACTTATCACTATCCTTTACACGCTAAAGGAATATAGGAACAGCAGCATTGGATTGTAAATGTACGATACATTTTGTTAACGCAAATTCCTTTTTTGTACAGTAATAGGGCATATCATTCCCATTTAGATGGCTGTGATTGGGCTTTCTTCGATTAGATGTATTTTGTTATGTTTTGATTAAACTACAACTTCAGAGAAATGTGAGGTATTCCAGTTCTGAGGATGAGTAGCATTCAGCAAATAAAAAGCTTTCCAGTGTCCTATTATTCGAGTTTCAGTGAAACTGAGTTAACAAGTGACCTTATCATCAAAACTGGTCAGGTCATTTGACCTGAAACATTAACTCTGATTCTCTCCACAGATGCTGTCTGACCTGCTGAGTATTTCCAGCATTTTATGCTTGTTTGTTCATTCAGATTTGCAGCATATATATCAGCATTTAATTCATTGCTACTTCTCTTCCAGGAAAGTCTACATTGAAATTCTCTTCTCTCTGACAGGATTTTCAATTCTCGCTTCTACCTTGTTCACCTTTGCTTTCTATTTCCCCTGTCTGATAAGATATCTAACAGATATCCACTGTTACTGCATGACCTATTGAGCTCTTCACTATTTTTTGTTTTTTATTTCAGCTGTTCAGTGTGGCTGACTGGGAAAGATGTAAGATGTTGAGTAATACAATACTGTATTCAAGGGCAAGATGAGAGGGCGGGAGAAAATATTCTTGTCTATGGAGTTTCAATTTTAACTATACCTGTGCTTCAAACCCATTGTGGGCTGACTGTCAATGTTTTATCAGTTGTAAATAGTCTTTGTAATTATTCTTCAATCAATACTAATTTTCAAAAATTATCTTTGATCAAAGTCCAGGCAAGTCTCAATAGTTGACTAAACTCAACTGTTCTGACCTGTAGCGTTTATCATGCAAACTACACCTCGTACAAGCACTTAAGAAAACAAAAATTCACAGAAAATGCTGGAAATTTCCAATACTTTAGTTAGCATCTGGAAAGAAAGATGCATTAATGTTTCAGTGGGGCCCTTCAACAGAACTAGGACCAGCCCCTTCTCAGCTGTTAAACTATTTTTCTGGTTTCAATGGTGACTGCTTGCTGCAAAGTTGCTCATTTTCTGGCCTTATATCTTCAGCATTCGATCATTTTGTTTACCATGCAATCAATAAATTATTGTAATTAAAACCTATGTTAATGTGGTGCAGCTAGAATATATGTTTAATTGAGTGACTATTCTTTATGCAATATTATTTCTTTTGTTTAATTATAATTGCTGTATCATTGTTGACCATGTATTCAGAGGCCTTCAACTCTGGAATTCCTCCCTACTCTTCTCCACCTCTCTCCCTCACTTTCTTCCTTTAAGACACTCCTTAAAATATACATCATAGACCAAGGTTTTGGTTATCTGATGTAATATATTTTCTTGAGGCTTGACATCATGCTTTGTATAATGCTACTGTGAAGAGTCTTGGGATGTTGTGTTACAGGAGCAATGGAATTTTTATAAGGCAAGGAGTTGATAACACCTTTAAACTTTTAATGCATATTATTAAATTAAATTTCCTATTACAATTTAAATGTTAAACTTGCTTTTCTTTTGGTCTTGAAAGTGAACTAATACAGTCTTCCAAAAATACTGCTGATCTTGTGTATATGTGTCATCATATGGAGATGTTGAATGGAACATTATCATTGCAGGTGGATCGAAGAAATTGGAGGGAACTGGCTTCAGTTCTTCATTAACTTTGAATTCAACGGAGAGATTTGAAAAGAGAGCATCTTTAGTGGCCAGAAAAGGTGTATTGCCATGAGAACCAAGGCTGGGGAAATTAAAATTTCAGTTATTTATAAACCTGATAGTGTCTCTTTAGCTAACTGTTGAAAGTTTTGATAAATTGTTGCAACACTGCTGGCAAATAGTGCTTAGTACTACAGACTGAATTTCACAAGGCTCTGTGTGATTAAGATCATTTCACTGAGTTGCACATTTAATTCTGTAAAGTTTTATCTGAATGATGCAGGGAATTCAAACTACAAAACTAGTCTTTAAATTTTGCTATCAATCACTTAATATTGATTTGACTGAGCACATAAATCCAGTGCACATATTGTTCAATTTGCTGTCCTGTAATGGGGAAACATTTACCTTTTCTGTTAGTTATGAGATTTGGGTCTTGAGTTGATTTTGATATTCTATGCTCTGAATACTTAGGTAGTGTTTCTTTGTCCGTGGTACTTGAGTGATTTCGGAGGTTCTTGCTATTGATTCAGAAAAATTTAATATGCGTATGTACATTATTATTCCCTGCATTTAATGGTGCTCTGCAAACCTGTTTGGAATGTGAAATATTATGCCAGCATTGAATTACTGTATTCCAACCTGGATGTGTCAAGCATAAATTCTGATGAGATGCAGCAGAAACTCCTCTGTGCATGTGTGTGTGCACATACTGAGTAATATAAGCTGAAACCTCATTAATTGTGTTCATCTTGTGTAAAGAAAATGATCAATTTGAAGTATTTCAGTGGTAAGGCACATTAGGACAGTGTTGGGTGTTTGTGCCTTTTTTTATTTTGCTGCTAAGAAAGCTAAAATGAAAGAAGCACATTAAAGCAAGCAGAAGTGGATGGGTGAAAATATTATTTAAAACAGACTGCAGTTGCTATGCAGAAAGAATTTAATCTTCAGTTAGAACTGCCTATGTTAATTTTAAACTTGACCAAGAAAAGTACACGGCAAATCCCAAAGGTACAAGAATAGAATTTATGATATATGAATCATCCTCACAACCAGTCACTTGATCCTTGCATTGACATTCAAGTATCAGAGTTTTATTTTGGATGACAATCAGCAACAGAAATTCTAGCTCTGATCTTACGCCAGCCTCTTTTATTCATTTATGGGCCATGGGCAGCACTGGCAAAGTTTATTGTTGACTCCTTGAGGTGATGGTGAGCGCCTTCTTGAACTACTATAAGCCATATCAGGGAGGGAGTTTGGGATTTTGACCCAGCAACAATGAAGTAACATATTTACAAGTCTGGTGAGGCTCTGCATTGCACCTTTGCAGTTAGTGCACACTGTAGCCATGGTGCATCTGTGGCAGAGAACACAGATGTTTAAGGTGGTGGATGGAGTGCCAATCAAGCATTTATTTTGCTCTGAATAATATCAAGGTTCTTAAATGTCAGAGCTGCTTGGTGAAGATTTGTTAATTTAGCATAGGCTTCAAAGCAAATCTGCAATCTTTGTGTTCAGTATACCTCAGTGCCACATCCAGTGGTGGATTTGTATGTTGGGTGATAATGTCCATTTTCTCCCATTGGCTGAAGAAGGTTGTTTAGCTAAATCTCCCACCCCTTCGTATATCTGCAAGGCCTCTTACAGTAGCAGAATCAAAACAGCTAGCAAGGCAGAGCTCATGTTTCACAAAGTTTATGAACAGTTTGACTGGATAATTCTATCAATTGACCTTGGCATCTTATTGCTAACTCTATCTGTAGCTACAACACTGTTCAATTGTTAAAAGATGTGCTACTGTTGACAACTTCCTAAACTATTCCAGTAGTACTGCAAATACATCAAATAATGCAAGAGCACTAACCTAAAATTGTGCCAATAAAACCTGTAGTTTACACTAGAAATCTATTCAAAACTGCACAGTTGAAGTTGTGTATGTTTTGATAATAAAACATAATTTGATGTGATTTATTATTGTCACACGTATTAGTGTGCAGTGAAAAGTAACGTTTCTTCAGACAATGCATACCATTCATCAAGAGGGAAAGGAGAGAGTGCAGAATGTAGTGTTACAGTCTTAGCTAGAGTGTAGAGAAAGATTAACTTAATATAAGGTAGGTCCATTCAAAAGTCTGATAGCAAAGGGAAAGAAGCTATTCGTGAGTCAATTGGTACGTGACCTCAGACTTTTGCATCTTTTTCTCGACGGAAGAAAATGGAAGAGAGGGGTTGTTGATTATAAGAACATAAGAAATAGGAGCAGGAATAGGCCATCTAGCCCTTTGAGCCTGCCTTGCCATCCAATAAGATCATGGCTGATCTGAAGTGGATCAGTTCCACTTTCCCACTTTCTCCCCATAACCCTTAATTCCCTTTTCTATCAGAAATCTATCTATCTGTGACTTAAATATATTCAATGAGGTAGCCTCCACCACTTCAATGAGCAAAGAATTCCAGAGATTCACCACCCTTTGAGTGAAGAAGTTCCTCCTCAACTCCGTTCTAAACTGCTCTCCCCCTCCCCCCTTATTTTGAGGCTGTGTTCTGCTATCCTTTCCAAGCAGGAAGAATCTCTCTACCTCTACCCTATCTAGCCCCTTCATTATCTTGTAAGTCTCTATAAGATCCCCCCTCAGCCTTCTAAACTCTAACGAGTACAGACCCAGTCTATTCAATCTCTCTTCATAAGCTAACCCCCTCATCTCCGGTATCAGCCTGGTGAACCTTCTCTGTACTCCCTCCAAGGCCAGTATATCCTTTTGCAAATGCGGGGACCAAAACTGCACACAGTACTCCAGTTGCGGCCTCACCAGTGCCCTGTACAGTTGCAGCATGACCTCCCTGCTTTTATGTTCTATCCCCCTCGCTATAAAGGCCAACATTCCATTTGCCTTCTTGATTACCTGCAGACTGGGTTTTTGCGTTTGTGCACAAGGACCCCCAGCTCCCTCTGCACTGTAGCATGCTGCAGCTTTTTGCCCTTTAAATAATAATCCCTCCTCCTATTATTTCTACCAAAGTGGATAACCTCACATTTGTTAACGTTATACTTCATCTGCTGGGTCCTTGCCCACTCACTCAGCCTATCCAGATCTCTCTGCAGACTTTCTGCACCTTCCGCGCAATTCGCTTTTCCACTCATCATCGTGTCATCAGCAAATTTTGTTACCCTACGCTCAGCCCCCTTCTCCAGATTGTCTATGTAATATGATGCCGGCTACCTTTCCAAGGCAGTGGTAAGTGTGGATAGAGTCGGTGGATTGGAGGCTGGTTTGCATGAAGGACTTGGATTTGCTTACAACTCTTGTGGTCTTGTTCAGAGCAGAAGCTAAACCAAGCCATGATACAACCAGAAAGGATATTTTCTATGCTACATCTGTTTAAAAAAAAGATGCGAGTCATAGCGGACATGTCAAATTTCTGTAGCCTCCTGAGAAAGTAGAGACGTTAGTGGGCTTTCTTAACTATAGCATCAGCATAGAGGGACCAGGACAGGTTGTTGGTGATCTGGACACCAAGACACTTGAAGTTCTCGATCATTTCCACTCCATCCCCATTGATGTAGACAAGGGCATGTCCTCCACTATGCTTCCTGAAGTTGATGATTACATTCTCCAAAAAATTAACGGGCAATTTTGAGCAAAAAGTTGATTTAATTTGATCAAAACTAGGATGTTCTTGAAAAACTGTTTGCAACTTGAATGTTTTAAGAGCAATGACCGTTCTACTGTTTAATAGTCAGGTGCTTTATTAGTTTTTTAAATTCATACTTGGCATGTAGTCATTATTGACAAAGCCGGCATTTATATTGTTCAACCTTACCTTTCCTTGAGAAGATGGCAGTGAACCTTATGGTGAAAGTGCTCCCATAATGCCATTTGGTAGAGAGCTCCTGGATTTTGACCTTGTAACAATGAAGGAGCAATCGTATAAGTCTAAACCAGGGTGGTGTGTGTACGTGAGGGAAACCTTAAGAGCTAATGGTGTTCACATGCACTGGCTGGCCTTGTTTTTCCAGGTTGTGGGGTGCCGAAGTACCCTTGGTGAGTCGCTGCAGTGCAGTCATGATATGCAGGTGTTGAAAGGAGTGGATGGTAAAGCCAGTGGATTGGGTGTTGACCAAGTGGACTGCTTTGCTCTAGAAGCTGTACTCATCCAGGAAAGTGGAGAATTCTATTGGACTCTTGACCTGTGTCAACACCTTTTTAATCTTATAAATTTGTACTAAATTTTCTCTTAGCCTTCCAGTATAAATAGTGCTAGTATTTCAGGGCAACATTTTAGGTCCAAGTGGTCACCTTCTACACCTGGGTTTGAATCCTCCACGTTGCTGGTGACGGAAAATCATTTTATTGATTACTGTCCTATCACATTTTCTTTCAGTAGTCTTTTGCTACTTATTTTTAATAATTCTATTTTGCTGAAAATACTTCAATCAAATTTCCATTAATGCATTTAGTTAATCTGAAACTACAGCTTTCCAAAACAAACAATTTATTATTTTGCCAAAGTACAAAATGCTATATTCCTACAACAAAGTTTTCATTGAGCAAGTCATAAAAGAAGCACACAACATAGTTTACTTAAATGATGAAATTCTGTGAAGTTAGCAGTAAAGTGATCTTGACACTGATCACGGAAGAGGTGCAGAATTAGTGTGACAGTATCATGCAGCTGCTTGAATTATTTGAAGTAATAACCTGGAACACTTAATATATCTCCAGGTCCCATGTAATGATTTAGGCAGGTGGCAGAGACTAACACACTCCTGTGAACTATTGTTTAAGTTAATCTGTTGACTGTGCTTAAAGGTTAGGACGCAATATCCTTTCAGCACAACTGAAGATGTACGTGATCCTAATTGCTAATTGTAAGGAAGCTGAATGTTTGTTTAAGTTTTGGATGTAGCTTGAAATACTTACTGCACGTTGTGATGGCCCATGTGCCTTTTGGGGGGAAAAAAAACTTAGCTTATGTTGGGGGGTGGTCACTTTAAGAACTTGATTTCTTTGGGAGATGATTTCTTTGGGAGATGGAACTGTGATCAAAATATTTTGGAGATTATTTTGTTATTTATTCATTCACAGGATGTGGGTGTCACTGGCTAACCCAGCATTTATTGCCCGTGAGAAGGTGGTGCTTAGCTGCCATCTTGAATTGTTGCATTCCATGTGGTGTAGGTGCTCCCATAGTGTTCTTAGGAAGAGGCAATGGTGTGTGTGGGGTGGGGTGGGGCACATCCAGAATTTTGACCCATTGTCACCATCCCTGCTGATAATGCTGAACAAATCAGAGAGAAGCCTGGCTTGATAGATCTTGACTTTGTTGCTTGTAGAAACCATGGAGGAAAGTTAGAATAATAGAATCCTGCAGTGCAGGAGGAGACCATATGGCCCATTGAATCTGCACTGACCACAATCCCACCACGGCTCTAACCCCATAACCCCATGTATTTACCCTAGCTAGTCACCCTGACACTAAGGGACAATTTAGCGTGGCCAATCCAAATAACCTGCACATCTTTGGACTATGGGAAGAAACCGGAGCACCCAGAGGGAACACATGCAGACATGCAGAGAATGTGCAAACTCCACACAGACAGTGACCCAAAGTCGGGAATCAAACTTGGGTCCCTGGCACTGTCAGGCACCAGTGTAACCACTGTGCCATTGATGAACAAATTCACAGGAGGTTACTGATGAACTTTTAACAGAAAGAATAAGACATTTACGAAACAAAAAAAAATCAAACAAAAAAGGTTGGAATAATCTCAATACAATGCATCCCAGTAAGCTCACAGACACAAACCCCATGAACATTTACCACTATCTTTGCACTAAAATTTCTTGCTTGGGCTGACCTAGTTGCAAACGGTTTTCTTCCAGCTGGTCTTTGAGCATTCACTAGATGATTTTCCCCAGCTGGTACCTCTCCCTGATGCACCCAAAACACACTTTAAACTCACTAATTCTTCAACTGCGAAGCAAACACACGAGTTCCCTAAACTCAATCCTGCAGTCTTGCAGTATTTTTTCTCAGGGGGCTTAGAACACCTCCCTTCCCTCTCTGCCATAGACAGTGAATTTCTTTTCTATCTTCCCTGTGTCCTTGTGTCACTGAAGCCTTGTCACTAAGCAACAACATGTTTTTTCTACTGTTGTGTTTTTTCCCCCATAATCATTGAACTACTAAGCCTCTTGTAACCCATCTCACCACTTCAGGGCTTGCAAAACCCCCTTAAAAATGCATGTGTACAAACAATCAGAAAACCTGGCCTTTTTGCTAGGAAGCCGTCCAGACTGGCTGGCACCAAATTCACACAAAACAAATTGAAACTGAAACCATGTTCTACTTTTCTTAACGTGTATAAATATAAATTAAATTTAAAATTGTACATTGTTCGGAACACAAACCATACAAACATATGAATTAGAAGCACAGTAGGCCACTCAGCCCACCAGTCTGCACCACTATTTAATAAGATCATGGCTGATCTGATTTCTATCTCAACTCCACACCTCCGATAATCTTTTTTTTTGCTTATCAAGAATCTATCTACCGCTGTCTTAAAAGTATTCAAGGACTCTACTTTCACCGCCTTTTGAGGAAAAGAGTTCCAAAGACACTCAGCCCCCTGAGAAAAAATTTTCCTTGTCCCTGTCTTAAATGGGTGACCTTTTTTTTAATACAGTGATCCCTAGTACTAGATTCTTCCACAGAGGAAACACCCTCTCCAAATTGGCTCTTTCACGATCCCTCAGAATCTTATTTGTTTCAATCAAGTTACCTCCTGCTCTTGTAAACTCCCGTGAATACAAGTCTAGTTATCCAGCCTTTCCTCAGAGGACAACTTGTCATTGCTGGTATTAGTTTAATAAACCTTCTGTGAACTACTTGCAATGCCTTTAAGCCTTTCTTTAAATAAGGAGACCAAAACCGTACACAATATCCCAGCTGTGGTATCTTGAATTCCCTGTGTAACTGAAGCATAATATTCCTACTTTTGTATTCTATTCCCCACATAACAAATGATAACATTCTATTAGCTTTCCAAATTATTTGCTGTACCTGCATACTAACCGTTTGCCATTCATGCACTAGGACATCCGAATCCCTCTGCATCTTAGAACTCTACAATCTTTAATTGTTATGCACTTTCCCACATTATACTCTACCTGGCAGATCTTTGTCCACTCACTTACCCCATTTATGCCCCGTTGTAGCTTCCTTCTGACCTTCTTCTAGTACTTGAAAAGTTGTGGGCGAGCCGCATTCTTGAAATACTGCATTCCATGTCATGTTGTTACACCCAATGCGCTGTTAGGTAGTGAGTTCCAGGACTTTGACCTAGTGATGATGAAAGAGTGGCAATAATTTCAAATTCAGTTGATTTAAGACTTGGGGGAGAGCACAGGTGGTGATGTTTCCATGTGCCTGCTGCTTCTTGTTCTTCTTAGTATTTGAGGTGGGTTTTTAAGGCTGTCAGGGAAGTTTTGGCAAGTTGCTGCCGTCTGTCTCGATAATACTCAACTGTAGCCAGGGTGCCCCCCTAGTGGAGGGCATGAATATTTAGGACAGTGGATAGGGTACCTACAGAAGGATGTGCTGGCCTTGGAGGGGGTCCAGAGAAAGTTCACAAGAATGATCGCAGGAATGAAGGGTTTGTCATTTGAGGAGCAGTTGAGGAGTCTGGGTCTATACTCAGTGGAGTTTAGAAGGATGAGGGGGGGACTAATTGAAACTTACAGAATACTGAGGGGTCTAGATAGAGTGGATGTGGACAGGATGTTTCCACTAGTGGAGGAGACTAGAACTTAAGGGCACAACCTCAGAGTGAAGGGACAGTCTTTTAAAACTGAGATGAGGAGGAATTTCTTCAGCCAGAGGATTATGAATCTGTGGAACTCATTGCCACAGATGGTTGTGGAGGCCAGGTCATTGGGTGTCTTTAAAACACAGATAGATAGGCCCTTGATCAATAAGGGGATCAAGGAGAGAAGGCAGGAGAATGGAGATGAGAATCTCATCAGCCATGATTTGAATGGCAGAGCAGATGCAATGGGCAGAATTTCCTAATTCTGCTCCTATATCTGGTACCATAAGACTATAAATCAGGCAGGTTGCTTTGTCCCGAAGGGAGTTAAATTTCTTGAATGTTGGCATTTCACTTATTCGGGCAAGTGAAGAAGGCTCTATCACGTTCCTGATTTGTTCTTTATCGCGTTTGGTAAATCAGGATGTGCATTACTCAATACACAATCTTCTACACCCAGGTTATTTACTTGAGTCATCAGTTTGGTTTCTGGTCAGTTGCGATTCCTTGGGTTTTGATGGTGGGGGATTTGATTATGATAATCTTGTTTAGTCATGGGGGAGGTGGTTCGACTCCTGTTAGAGAGTCAGTTGTGTGGTATTGACTAGCTCAAGCCTGAATGTTGTTCAGGTCTTGCAGCTTTCAAACATGGACTGTTTTACTCGGAATTGTGAATGAGGCTGAACACTGCAGTCACCAGCAAGTATATCCACTTCTGATCTCATGTTGAGGGAAGATCATTGACAAAGCGGCTAAACATGCTTGGAATGTCCTACATTGATGCCCTGGGCTGAGATAATTAACCTGCAACAACCACAATCATCTTCCTTTGTGCTGGCTATGACTCCAGCCAGTGGAGAATTTTTCCTTTGATTCAGGTTGACTGTAATTTTATCAGAGCTCTTGGACCCGCATATAGTCAAATGCTACCTGGAGGCTAAAGTCAGTCACTATTGTCTCATAATTGAAATTCAGCTGTTCTTCATGTTTGGACCAAGGTTTTAATGAGGCCTTAAGTGAAGTAATCCAGAAATAATCCAAACTGAACATCGGTGGCAGGTTATTTCTGAGTAAATTCCACTTGGTAGCATTGTCGACAACGCCTCCAATCACTTTGCTCATGATTGAGAATAAACTCGTGGGTGGTAATTGGCCAGGTTGGATTTATCCTGATTTTTATGAACAGGACATACCTGGGCAATTTTCACATTGTCAGATAGATGTTGCAGCTGGCACATTGGAACTACTTTAACTTTCTTCATGTATGCTTATTCTAAACCAGTTTCTGAGTAGCAGTGATAGATTTCTTTGATATTTTCCTGCTGTAGGTTTATTGAATAACATGTAGGATGTGTAATTACACTTCATTGATTCAGTCCAAAACATTAATATGCTTAAATCTTCTTTAAATGAAGAAATCCACAAAGGATTTTCTAATTCTCACTGCTTCCAAAAGGTATGAGCTTCGGTATGTCCTATAATGGGGAGGGATGAAACAGAAGTCACCTGTTTCTTGAGGAGGACACAAATCTCATAGAATCCCTACAGTGCAGAAGGAGGTCATTCGGCCCATCAAGCCTGCACTGGCAACAATCCAACCCAGCCCCTATCCCCATAACCCCACGTATTTACCCTGCTAATCCCCCTAACCAACACATCTTGGGATACTAAGGGGCAATATATCATGGTCAATCAACCAAACCTGCGTATCTTTGGCCTGTGGGAGGAAACTGGAGAACCCAGAGGAAACCCATGCAGACATGGGGATAACATGCAAACTCCACATAAATAGTCACCCAAGGCCAGAATTGAACCCGGGTCCCTGGCATAGAGAGGCAGCAATGCTAACCACTGTGCCACCGTACCGTCTAGGTAAAAGAGTTTCTGTCAGGTGCCACCCCTCCCATCTAATGCACATTATAAAAGCATTGACAGGTGTCTGGGCACACACTGGCCTGACACTTTTAAATGCTGCCTTGGGAGCCATTGAGAAAATTGTTGACAGGGTTATTATAATATGCCTGTTTCATTGTTCTCCTGTAGCCTCTTAAGCTTGGCATTAAAAAGTCCAGCAAATATTCAAATCTATTATTATTTCTTCTTTCTGGAGCTCAAGTTTTCTATTTACTGAATGTCAGATATGAATTGCATTTAGTGGTTATCACAATTCGATCTGTCATATTCGGATTATGCTCAAAACAGTCGTTGATAATACTTCACATTTGCTTTTTATGCTGACATCATGATTTGTACTATATTGTACAGCAATATATTGGTTTCAATTATAACATTCCTATAAATGTTCCCTATGCTACGTTGTAAAAAATATTGCATATCATTCAGTCAATTAATACAACTGGTTTAGCTGTACAAGATTATGATTACAGATGAAGTGTTCCAGTTTGCTACATTATATCTGCAGTGACCTCCATTTCATAATGATTCCAGTATAATTGAGGAAAAACTGCAGCACGTTAAGATCTGCAGCAAATGCTGCCACTAGAAGAGACTTATCTTGAAATTGTTTCTGTTTTAACCTTTAATCGACTATGCTTCTTAACCCAAACCTTTGGTCACATTGTTATAAGCTGATTGTTCTGTGTGTCTAAAATGAGCTGGCAATTTATATTTACAGTTATAGATCAACTACAGTATATTTTTTGATTAATTTTCTTGTGCTTTTTTTGTCGTTGCATTCTCTATTTTGTATGCAACATTGAAGCATTTTCAATAGATTTCTTTGCTATAGAATCATAAACTTGGTACAGTGCAGAAAGAGGCCAATGTGTCTGCACCAGCTATTTGAATGAGCATTATGACTTGGTGCATTGTCCTGCCTTTTATGCAGTAACCTCCACATTGTTTCTATTCAAATAATCATCTAATGCTGTCTTCCATGCCCAGATTGCTCCTGTCTCCAACACACTTCCAGCCAGCGTTTTCCATGCCTGAACCACTTGCTGTGTAAAAAAGTTTTTTTTCACATTGCATTCGCCTCTATTGCAAATTACTTTGAATCTGTGCCCTCTCTTTCCTGATCCTTTTCTGAGTGGGAACAGTTTCTATCTACTCTGTCCAGTCACTTCATGATTTTGAACATTTCTATCAAATTTCCTCCTAGCCACCTTCTCTCCAAGGAGAGCATTGCCAATTTCTCCAATCTGTCTTCATAACTGAAGTTTCTGAGCTTGGAACCCTTCTTGTAAACATCTTCTGCACTGTCTCCAATATGTTTAACATCTTCCTAAAGTATGGTGTCCAGAACTGTACACTTCTCCAGTTAAGGTCTAACTAGCGTCTTACACAAATTCAACATAACCTCTTGCTCTTGTACTCTCTGTCACTGTTGATCATAGAATCCTACAATGCAGAAGGAGGCCATTCAACCCATCAAGTCTTTTACCAACCACAATCCCATCCAGGCCCTATCCCCATAACCCCATGCATTTACCCTAGCTAGTTCCCATGACATTAACAGGCAATTTTACCATGGCCAATCCACCTAACCCCCACATCTTTGGACTTTGGGGGGAAACTGCAGCACCTGGAGGAAACCCAAGCAGACACAGGAAAATGTGCAAACTCCACATAGACAGTGGCTCAAGCCGGGAATCGAACACCAGTCCCTGGTGCTGTGAGGCAGCAATGCTAACCACTGTGCCCCCGTGCCACCCCACGTTGGTGTAATAAAACCTAGAACATTTTGTACTTTATAATCTGTTCTCTCTACCTTTAATGAATTATGCACTTATACACCCAGGTCCCTGTGCTTGTATCCTTTATTTTTTGTTGCTGCTCACTGTTCCTCTTACCAAAATGAATCACCTCATGCTTTGTGTTGAATTTCATCTGCAGTCTATGTTCTTCTGAAGTTCTACATTGTCCTCTTCACAGTTTATAATGCTTTCATGTTTTGTATCATCTGCAAATGTCCCCTGTGCACCAAAATCTAGATCATTAATATATATCAGGAAAAACAAGGGCTCGAATTCCGATTCCGACCCCTGGGGAACACCATTACAAATCTTCCTTCAGCCTGAGAAATATCTATTAATCATTACATTCTGTTTCATATTACTCAGCTAATTTTGTATGCAAGTTGCTACTGTCCCTTTCTTCCCTAAGTTATAACTTTGCTCACAGGCTCGTTGTGAGTCATGGCATCAAATACCTTTTGGAAGTCAATATCATCACATCACCAGCATTATTTTAATCAATCCTGTCTGTCCCCTATTCACAAAAACACCAATAAGTTAATTAAACATGATTTTCCCTTAAGGTATTCATACTGGCTGTTACTAATCAGCCCACATTTTTCTATGTGACTATTAATTCCATCCTGAATAATAGTTTCTGGATGCTTCCCCATCACAGAAATTAAATTTACTACTCTGTAATTGCTGGGATTATTCTTATGGCCCTTTTTGATAAAGGAAATAACATTTGCAATTCTCAAGTCCTCTGGCATCTTCTCTGAGTCTTGGGAAAACTGAGGTTGTGGTCAGTGCCCCTGCAATTTCTACTCTTAAAGAGCAAAGAAAATTAAAGCACAAGATCAGGTACTTCAGCCCTTCAAGCCTGTAACAACCATGCTGCCCAGCTGAAGTAAAATCCCTTGCCCATCTGGGTAAGGGATTCCAATCCTATTCGTGTATTTGTCAAGACACCCCTTAGAAGTCACTATTGCATCTGCAAATCAAATGAATCTATCACCTCCTTGGATGCTCTCATCTGGTCTTGGTACCCTGTCAACTTTACGTACTGACAGTTTACCCAATACCACCTCCTTATCAATTTTGAACCTTTCTAGTGAGAGTTTCTTCCTGTTTTACCAGGGCCTAGGTAGCATCTGTTTCCTTGGTAGAAACAGATATAAAGTATTCATTTAACACCTGCTTCCTTGTGTAAATCTCCTTTTTGGTCTCTCAACGACCCCACTGCTCCTTTTACTATCTTTTTACTATTTACGTGCTGATAGAAGACTTTGGGATTCCTCTTAATGTTGGCTGTTGGGCTTTTCTCATAATCCTCAATGCTTTTCCTATTTGCTTTTTCATCTCCACTCTGAGTCTTCTGTATTCAGTTTGGTTCTCAATTGTATTTTCTACTTGCCATAAACAAATTTTTCTTAATCTTTATCTCCCTTTTTCACCCAGGGAACTCTTGGATTTGCTTGCCCTGCCATTTTTTTAATGAATATACTTTGACTGTGCTCAAACCATTTCCTTTTTTTGAAGGTAGCTCATGGCTCTACTATGGTTCCTCCTGGCAGTCTTTGGTTCCAATCTATCAAGCATGCTTCCATTCTTGCTGTACTGAAGTCAGCTCTCCCCCCAGTCAATTATTCTTACTCTGGATTGCCCTTTTCTACCTTCATCCTAAACCTTATGATTTAATGTTCACTGTCTCCTAAATATTGTCCAACTGACAATTGATCTACTTAATGAAGAATAGTGAGCAGTTTGCCATTAAGTGCTGTCTTGATTACCCTTCTACACTGTTAGAAATAATCAGACCGCTGTCAGTTTCATTTTGCCACCAAACTTTGGTGAGGTTTTACCATTACCATGTCTCATTGACCTACCATTACCTTGATGAGGTTTTGCTTATTCCCCAAAGATGTGCTGAGACATATAAGATGATGAATGAGATGATGAATGGGATGGATAGGATAGAGGTGGAGAGATTCTTCCCGCTCAGAAAGGGCAGTAGGACTAGGGGGCACAGCCTCAAGATAAAGGGGGGGCAGTTTGGAACAGAGTTGAGGAGGAACTTCTTCACTCAAAGGTGGTGAATCTCTGGAATTCTCTACCCATTGAGGTGGTGGAGGCTGCCTCGCTAAATATTTTTAAGACACGGGTTGATGGGTTTTTGATAAGCGAGGGGATTAAGGGTTATGGGGAGAGGGCGGGAATGTGGAACTGAGCCACGACAGATCAGCCATGATCTTATTGAATGGCGGGGCAGGCTCGAAGGGCTAGATGGCCTACTCCTGCTCCTATTTCTTATGTTCTTATGAGGAACCCCTTTTAGAACTTCATAGGCGAGGATACGCACAGCAATTGCCCAGAACTGCAAACTTCCTTGAGGCAATTGCCCTGCCAGGAATCATCTGAAATTGTGATTTAAATTGCTAACTCTGGTTCCGATGGGGTATGCCAGGAGTTAATCAGAAAAGACTAGAAGAATTAAAATAAACCACTTTTAATTTGTGGGAACTATTATAAAGAGAGCGCAAGAGAGAGCACACAGCTCTCAGTCAATGTTGTGTGCAATCAACGTGTACATCACTTTATATAAAGCTCTTAGTTTACTTCCATATTGCTTCATTCATATTAGTAGGAAAAAATCTATGCAAATGGCAACAGTGGAATATGGCAATTCAGTACGTGGGCAGCAGTCAACAAAATGTCTTGTGGGCAACACTCAGAACCCCATGTGGTCCCCGAGCCACAGGTTTTCCACCATTGCTCCACACTATTGAGACAGTTGCAATTGATTTGGGCTAGTCATGTAGCCAAAATGCCTAACAATTGCAAATCTTCTATTAAGAGTGTGGGGTGCTCCATCATAGTGGTCAAAGAAAGCAGTACAAGGACACTCAGAGGGCTTCACTTAGGAGTTTTGATTTCAAGTTCAGGGAGAAACTTGCCCAGGATTGCTGCACAACCAAATGAAAAATGGTACGGCCTCCTTCAAAAGCAAGTGGAAAGTAATGCAGTGTGAGGAAATCCCAAGCCTGCAGCTCCCCCAAAACTCAATTTTCTGCAATGTGCTGTTCAATTTGCCTGCTGAGCACACTCTAAGTAAATAACTAAGACAGGATTTAAAGAGAACAAAAGGAGAAACATTCATGTTGTACAAAAGTGTTGAGAAAGACATAATGGGCAGGATTTTATGGCCTTGTTCGACCCGAAGCTGGAAAATATTGCCCAAGGTCAACGGACCTTCCTATTGTCCGTCCCTTGCCCACTCTGATTCCTGTGGCGGATAGAGCGGTAGAATTCTGGCGAGAGAGACTGTCTGAGGAGGAATTAGCGTTGAGTGTGCTAGCCATCGCTGGTGCTGTGCATCAATATTCGGTCACTCCACTGCTAGATGGCTGGCCAGTAAGGATTGAAGTTAATAGTGGGGCATCAGGCTCACTGGTGCCAGGGACTACTTCAAAGGAGAAACTTAAACACACACCCTTGAAGCTGTCAAGGATAGTGATGAAGATATACGTAGGTAAAGTGGTTCCACTGAAGGGCCACATCAAAGTGATGACAGAAACCAGAGAGTGCTTGTAGTGGGTTGTTTTTCAAACTGGAGAACTGTGACCAGCAGTGTGCCTCAGGGAGCAGTGCTGGGTCCAGTGTCATTTGTCATTTATATTAATGATTTGAGTGAGAATATAGGAGGCATGGTTAGTAAGTTTACAGATGACACCAAGATTGGTGGCATAGTGGACAGCGAAGAAGTTATCTTGGATTGCAATGAGATCTTGATCAATTGGGCCAGTGGGCTGACGAATAGCAGATAGAGTTTAATTTACATAAATGCGAGGTGATGCATTTTGGTAGATTGGACCAGGGCAGGACTTAATCAGTTAATAGTAGGATGATGGGGAAAGTTACAGAACAAAGAGATCTAGGGGTACATGTTCATAGCTCCCTAAAAGTGGAGTCACAGGTGGACAGAGTGGTGAAGAAGGCATCCAGCATGCTTGGTTTCATTGGTCAGAACACTGAATACAGGAGTTGTTGGAGCTGTACAAGACATTGGTAAGGGCACACTTGGAGTACTGTGTACAGTTCTGGTCACCCTATTATGAAAAGGATATTATTAAACTAGAAAGAGTGCAGAAAATATTTACTAGGATGATACCAGGACTTGATGGTTTGAGTTATAAGGAGAGGCTGGATAATCTGGGACTTTTTTCCCTGGAGCACAGGAGGCTGAGGGATGATCATATAGAGGTCTATAAAATAATGAGAAGCATAAATCAGCTAGATACTCAATATCTTTTCCCAAAGGTAGGGGAGACTAAAACTAAAGGGCATAGGTTTAAGGTGAGAGGGGAGAGATACAAAAGTTTCCAGAGGGGCAATTGTTTCACACAGGGTGGTGAGTGTCTGAAGCAAGCTGCCTAAGGTAGCTGTAGAGGCAGATACAATTTTGTCTTTTAAAAAGTGTTTAAACAGTTATATGGATAAGGTGGCTATTGAGGAAAATGGGCCAAATGTGGGCAATTGGGACTAGCTTAGGGGTTTTAAAAACAAAAGGGTGGCATGGACATATTGGGCTGAAGGGCCTGTTTCCATGCTGTAAACCTCTGACTCTATGCCCCCCGCCTTATTTTCAAGAACTAGGTCTGGCAGTTACATGTAGGTTTGTTGCATATTTAAATTGCAGTTACAAATAAACTGCATTCACTTAGATTCTTGTTTAGTTCAATCTCAGGAGCTGCAAATGCTATGTTGAAATTTAACCAGTGATCTTTATAGTAAGCCTGAAAAAGATGTAAAATAAAAACAACGTTTTGGACCAACTCAGCCAGCCAGGCAGCATCTGTGGAGAGAGAAACAGCTGTAATTTTGTTTTGGAATTTTAAAATATACAGACTGTTTAAAGTAATTTGTGAATTAATGTGGATTAAAAAGAATTTTAGGCAAGCCATTTGGAATGATTACAAAACATAATGTGACAAGAATTCAATCAAAAACCTACTAAACAATTAAATGTACCCAAACTGTAGTATGTCATAATAGAGTTTTTCATTAAAACACTAACATATGTAAATACACATGTTTGCATCAGTGTTTACTGAGTTTTATTTGACACTTGAATTATTTGTCAGCTTTCAGTATTATTACATTTGGTTGCAGTGCAAGGACAAGAGTTGTTGCACAACAGCTACAAAAATGCAGAATTTTCACATTGCATTCTGTAAATTTCTTTAAAAAAAAGAAACTTAAGTTGCCAAGATTAACATTAGTCATGTTTACTGTTGAATAATTTCTGATTGTTGATCCATGCTGAATTTGACTCTTTAACGTGCGTAAATTGTACTATATCACGTTACACATTGAGAAATTGGAATCGTATCCTCTTGGTTTTGACCTAGTTTGAAAGCTACACAATTAAAGATTGATTATTTTTCTCAACTCTGCCACCTTATTTTTTTGTAGCAAACGGAAAGATAATGTTTCAAATCCTGTTTATCACTATGAACATAATAGATTTTTAAATAAAAGTAACTTAACGCTTAACTTCATGTTATATTTCAGAATTTGAGTGTATTCACTGAAAACATGTCCCTTAAAACAATTCGATTGAAACTAAAGTAAGTTCAGTTACCAGTGACTATTTTGGCAACCATGGCCTGTTTTTATTATTTCATAGGATGTTGATGCCTAGGCCAGCATTTATTACTATCCCTAATTGACCTTGAGAAGGTGAGCTGCTCTCTTCAATTGCTGAAATCCATGTGTTGTAGGTACTCTCTCAGTGCTGCTAGGAAGAAAATTCCAGGTTTTTGACCCAACAACAGTGAAGGAATTTGATTGCAAATCAGGATGGTGTGTGGCTTTAGGGGAAGTTGCAGGTGGTGGTGTTTCCAAGCATCTGCTGCCCTTTCCTTCAAAGTGATAGTGTTCACAGGTTTGGACAGTGCTGTCGAAGGAACATGTTGTAGTGCATCTTGTAGATGGGTATGCACTGTTTACATCAAGGGTGGGTGGGTAGCCACATTTGTATGGTTTGTCCAGTTCAGTTTCTGGTCACTAACCCACAGGATGTTGATATTGGGATATTCAGCAATGATAATGCATTGTATGTTGTTGGGAGATGGCTGGATTCTCTCTTGTTGGACATGGTCACTTCCTGTCACTTGTGTGGTGGAAATGTAGCTTAGCACTTATCAGCCTAAACCTGGATATTGTGCTGCCATCTCTGGTGGATCTGCCTTTGGGTGGGAGAGGGATGGCAGTGGTATTCTCTGGAACATTGTCTATAAGATGATTCTGTGAGCATGACTAGTGTGTGGAACAGCTCTCCCAATTTTAGCACAAGTCCCCAGATGTTGATAAGGAATACTTTGCAGGGTTGACAGGGCTGCATGTGCAGTTGTCATTTCTGGTGCCAGTATCGATGCTGGGTGGCCCTTTCAGTTTTACTCCTTTTTTCCTTTTCTACGTTATGTTTATGTAATTGAGTGGCTTGCTAGGCCATTTCAGAGCTATTTAAGAAACTTCTTCATTCCTATGGATCTGGAACTACATGTAGGCCAAATCACACAAGGACATTAGTGAACTAGATAAGTTAGTACAACAATCAATTCATGGTTGCTATCACTGAGACTAGCTTTATGTTTCTGATTTATTAGTTGAATTTAAATTCCACCAGCTTCATGGTGGGATTTGAATCAGTGTCCCCAGAGTTCTGACGAAGGGGACTAGACTCAAAACGTTGGCTCTATCCTCTCCCCACAGATGCTGTCAGACCTGCTGAGATTTTCCAGCATTTTCTGTTTTTGCCCCAGAGCATTGTCCTCTGTATTGCTAGACCAGTGACATTACCACAACTCCTCCCTTCCTTCCCCAACCTCACTTCCCTTTTAGTAAAACAACATTACAATGAAACATGTGCGTCTGCAAGAGGGAGAAACTAAAAATGTTTGTAGTGCTACTATTAAAAGTGTACATACTGTTTAAGCATAACAATTTTATCTTAGAATCTGTGAAACAATTTTTACAAGTTTACATGTGTTAAAACATTAAACAAACAAAAAACTTTCCTTCTTCCCAAGCCCAATAGTTCTACCACATTTTGAGTACTTTCCAGCAGCTTCATTCAGTAGTGCCAGAAATGGGAACCTGGCTGTTTTCTACACAGCCCCACACCTCAGTCAGGCCTGTGGTTAGCTGGAAAGGCATAGGTATAAAAAGGGAACCTTTTCTGGCAGGAGTAATGCTGCTGCTTTGAGGGTGCAGTCACCTGGAAGTAAAAAAAAATTTACAATATCAGAAACTCCTGTAATGTATAATTCCCATGTTTATAAATCTCTCTCATTTATTGGGTGTTTCCCAAACTTTCTCCTGGTGTGACTCCAGTCAATGTCTCAGGCTTTGTAGAGTGAAAATTCGGGGAGTATGAGAGCTATTAAGTGGGGCTGGGCAGGCTTCAGTTGCTGAATAATGAGGGGAAGCTTCAATTGCTGAGTAGGGAAACTTCAGTTGCTGGGAGTGGGGAACAAGAAGCGCTTAAGTTCTCATTTTTGTTTTTAACCAATCAAAAACCAAATTAGTCCAATTAAAGTCCCTACGAGAGAGACATTACAGATCCAAGCTGTCAAAACAGGCTCCCCAATTCCTGTCTTGGCTCGATCAACAAGATCCAAGCTGATAGGAGCAGGCATTACACCCCCTCCAGTGCTTGATCTGAGTTTTATTTTAGCCAGAACGCCTAGGTTGCTTCAAATGAAGCCTCAATGTAACCTCATTGAGTTAGGAAGTGTAGGAAGAGGTCTTAAGTTCTTGACCGGAGAGGAGGTGGGAGAACAGGAGTTTAGTGTTGAGGGAGTTCATGGAAAGATGAGGCTTAATTAAAAAAAAAACATTTTTTTGGAGAGGCTTGTAAGCGCGGTTGCTCCAAAATTGCAAACATGATTTTAATGCACCTGCATCCTGTCTGATGCAAACTCTTTGACCAGGAGCACTTTTTTTTTCCCCTCTCTCTGTCCTCTCCTCCTTACACCTCCTCTCCCTCTCTCTCTCTCTCTCTCTCTCTCTCTCTCTCTCTCTCCCTCCCTCCCTCCCTCCCTCCCTCCCTCCCTCTCTCTCTCTCTCTCTCTCTCTCTCTCTCTCTCCCCTTCTCCTCCTCCTCCTCCTCCTCCCCCTCCTCCTCCCCCCCCCCCCCCCCCCCCACCACCACCACCACCACCACCACCACCACCACCACCAAATAAGATAAGACCTGTAGCGACCGTCAGTACCAAAGATGCAGGTCTGCATTATTATGGACCAAATACTATGCAGCTTACAATTCATATTGCAGTCAAAAACATAAGCAGAGTCCTAATTCTCAGGGGGATTCTTGGAACATCTGACAGGTACTTTTGGTTTACTTTATGCTATTGCCTTGACTGTACAGTACTTTGTGTGGAAAATTACAACTGACAGTTCTGCCCAGTCAATACGTATTGATGTTTATTCTCTAATATTCCTTCATTCCTCTTTCCTTTGATCATCTATCTAACAATCTATTCTTAAAAGTTGGCATGATCCTCACATCAATCACTGACTTTGGTAGTGCATTCCACAACTGTGTCTCTGTGCATCTTGCATCTCCGTCATGCCCTGTCCAAGACCATAATAGACTCCCCATCAACCGAATCCATGTCAATGTAATATTAAACACCTGAGAAATCACCTCTATTTCCTTCTGTTCTAACAAGAGTAGACCCTTTCTTCAAATTTTTTGTTGGGAAATATATTGCAACCTTTCTTCATATTTGCATCATAGAGAATCTTTGTTACATCCTCTTAATTTCCTTAATATCCTTGCAACGTCCAGAGCCTAAAAACTATATATTACTCGAACTCTGGTATTAGTAAGGTTTTATATGGGTTCGTCATTGCACCCCGACTTTTATATTCTATACGTTTTGCTATAAAACTCAGTATTCCTTTATTTCTTTGGCCATATCCATTTGAGCGGTTGCATTTAATGTCTTATGAATCCTAACGACCAAACTTTTCTGCTGTTCCACATTTCCTAGTAATTGCCCGTTCAGAGCATAAATATATTTCTTTATATACCAAAATGTAACACCTTGCTGGTGTTGAATTCCACCTATGATTCAGTCGACGATGAAGGCTTATGGAAATATCCTCCTCGAATTTGGCTATCCTCAAAAATTTGTCACCACCCTCTCCCACTTCACAATGGCAGACAAATCATGATTGTCTCCCCTGCAACCACCAAAACCCTACTCTCAGTGAAGACTGAGGTCAAACAAGGCTGTGTCATTGCACTGCCCCTCTTCATTTTCCTTGCTGTAATATTGCATTTCACCTTCTGCAAACTGCTCTCAGGCATGAAGATAATTTGCAGAATAGACAGGAACTGGTTCAACCTATGCTGCTTTCAATCCAAAATCAAATTCACTCCAATTTCAATCATTGAGCTTCAATATGCAGATATCTTTTGCATGAGCAATTTCTCAGAAACTGAGCTGCAGGTCATTGTCATCAACTCCTCCTCCAAAGCATATGGGAAAACATCCAGGAAACTAAGTTCCTCATTCAACCAGGCCCCAGAGCAAAACACTTCCCCCACCAGTTAAGACCAATGGCGAGATTCTGGAAAATGTGCATTATTTTCCACATCTTAGGACCCTTCCTCAATAAAGGCAGACATAGATGAGGATCTTCATCATTACCAACAATATGCTAGCTCAGCCTTTGGGAAATTTGGGAAAAGAGTATTTGAGGACCAGGATCTTGCACCTGAGATTTAAGTTTTAGTTTATTATGCGACAGTGATCCCCAAGCCCTTTTGTGCTGTGGAAACTTGTCATAACCTGCATCAGGCACTTCAAAGCACACTGGAGAAGTACCATCAACAACAGGTCAGTGGAATGAATGAGGTCCAACAGCAGCATCTTCTCTGAAGCCAAAATGCATAGCATTGAGATGCTTATCATTCAAATCCAGCTCTTCTGGAGTCTTGTGTCAACCATACAAACATGTTGTTTGCATGGTTGACACAAGATTGCAAAAAAAAGCTGCTCTGTTGGAAACTCTGTCACGGGGGGGGAGTCCTAGGAGGAGAGTGGAAATGCGTAATGGGTGACTTCAAAGCATCTCTGAAGAGGTCAAACATCCCACCGACTCCAAGTCTCTGGCCTGCAACTGACCAAAATTAAGAAGGTTCATTTGGAAGACGCTGAACATGTTGTTTGTTATGGACATGCAGAGATGAAGCCGAAGTGTTGGAAAGAGTGCACAGATCTCCAAATAATTTATCTGCCTTACCCTTCAAGTATGACCTGCCCCAAATCTGGCAGTCTGCAGATCGCACATTCTCTATGTACAGTACATTTTGTCTGTATAGCACACAAGAAACAATACTTTTCGCTGTAAAATAATACATGTGACAAGAATAAATCAAATCAAAAAACTTATTAGCCATCTCAGAACCCATTGGAGTGGAAGCAAGTCATTCTCAATCCCCAGCACCTAAGAAGGGGAACCTGAGAACAGAGGTTAGAGTGGGAGTTAGATAGAGAATTAAAATGACAGACAAACCAGAAACCCAAGCTTCCAATTGGGGATTGACAAAGGTTTCAAAATCAAGCTTGATCCTGACCTTGCTCAATGCCTGCCTTTTCTAGCAGGGGTCATTCGGTTAGCATTTGATTGGAAATTGGCAAATGGATTGGAATCACTTCTTCCATCTGTACTTCCCCTCTCACGCTCACCCATAGGGATTCTATATACATTGTAGTACATTTATCAATACTGCAGCTGAGATCAGTTCAATCAGGATAGAATGGAATATAAATTGGGACTTTTAGTTTGAATAGCTCAGTTCGTTGCTGACTTTACCAATTCTGACATCAGGTGAGCTGGCTTTGTGTATTCAATTTGTTGCTTGCAGCTCTTTGAAGATTAAAAATAAGCTGTAATGCAAACTGCATGAGTTGATCCTGAATCTTCTGAAAAGAAAATTCTTCTCAAAGCCTGGTAAATTGCAAATGCAGGACTTTAGAGGTGGGTGCTAAAAAATAGTGCAGCCAGACAGCATGCTGAAGTCACTGGTTCTATCCCATCCTGGATTATTTTCATAAAGGCAGGAAAGGGGCAAGTAGCCCTCATATGCTAATCACCCGCTCCTTACACAAGGCAACTGCCCCCTGGCTCAGTAAAGGTGTTCCCCCTGTAAACAAGAAGGAACAAAAACGTACTTATATGTCAACCAGGCTACTTTATAATTTTCTTTAAAATGGACGTGTCTGGCTAGCCATGACTCATACCAGAGGAATTTCTCGTCTTCAAAACCGGCAAGGACTTTGTTACCTTTAAAAGAAATGCTAATGCCCCCTGTGACTCCAAAAAATCAAATTCCAAAGAACTGCACCAATGCCATTTACATTTCTAAGGCAAAGCAGTGACCCACGGAGACAGTATGTCTACAGGGTTGAGAGGGAACCTGACTCCCCAGTTAAACATCTCAAGAATCTAGACCTAGAAAAATGCATCCTTTGTCCAAAACCCAAGAGAAGTGGGAGATATGTCACATGACCTCCCCCAAAGCTGCTTGACCTGTAATGTTGCTGTGTGAAAAAGCTTGTCCTATCAAATAAACCTGTTGGACTTTTACCTGGTGTTGAGATTTCTTACTGTGCTTACCCCAGTCCAACGTTGGCATCGCCACATCTTGGCTGTGTGTAAACCCAGGCAGTCTACCATTTTCCCACAGGCCAGGCAGCAGCAGAAAGAAATTGCCTCGCCGTCTTCTATGCTTTGTACCACTGGATCATCAGAACTCTTGTATCAGCGCCTATAAGATCCATTCATCTGTGTATCTTCCATCATGGAAGTCCTCCCTTTCAGACAGACAGATCACCCTGCAACAGTGTCAGCCACTAATCTCTAAAGGAATACACTCTTGAACTTTTGATTCTGGACTCATATGAAACCATAACTCTTAGTATTACTGGGGTCTTGCCCTGTACCCCTTATTTTCCCTTATCCTTTCTGCATTTTGTGTGTGTAAAATAAACCAGCTCTCTTATTTTACTTTATCTCAAGTTTGTTGCAGGGTTATTAATAGAGGATCGGATCACTTCAAATTGAAGGATTGGGGAAAATATGCTACAAATCAAAAACGCTTTTCTGTTTAGGGATGGGTAATGAAATCATGGTTGTTTAACTTAATCCCCCTTCTGTCCATGACAAGGGCCTATTAAACCCAACTGAGATCAACTGGCGTTCATCCTTGTCTTGGATACAAAGCCATTTGCTAATCTGACTTTAAAAAAGGAGAGAGGACACCTCCATTTCGAATTGCCCTCACTCATACATACTTGGCATTTCAGCATGCTGCTGTTTTTCAGCTGGAAGAGCTCTGGCCCACCAGCGTCAACAGCCTTTCACCACCATTAATTGGTCACTCTGAGAAAATCACTTTAAATGCTTGTATCTCAAAGTGTGGGCTTCTGACCTGCATTTCAGTGAGATGTCCGCAGAAAAAATCGTGTACTTGCTGTTGAGAAGTAGCAGTGGGAATCTTCCATATTTATCCAGTTTAGGTATAATGGTCGACAGTTATTGATCAACATGCTGCTTCCACATAACGTCAAAGGAAAATGCATTTTCCATTAGACGAGTAAATTCCTAATATATTGTAATGGTACCCTAAAATTGGATGGAACTAGTGCATTGCTTTTCATGGAAAGAATTTGTATTTTTACAGCACTTTTCTAAATATTCCGAGGTATATCACAGGCAGATAATTACACTTAAAGTGCAGTCAGTGTTGTTTTGAATATTTTATAAGAAAATTTTCAATTTAAGGTTGTGTGTCTTAAGTCTATGAAGTATCAAACCTTTGCTGAATTTCTTGACAATACCCACCTTTATTAAATTCTTTTTAAGTTTACAAATGAGAGAATTAGTTCCATACAAAACATCTTGCCCTGTTGTGCACTTAACTTTCTGGTGTAATTAACAGGAGGAAATTTAATCCTTAGTGGGTACGTGCGACATTAATCAACTGGTTCCATTTCTCTGAACTTGCTTGTTTCATAACACTACATTTGGGAAGTTCGCGCCTTTAGTTCAAGCAGACCAATTTTAAAACTGAATTGGTCAGAATTTAAAAATCAGTTTAATTTTAATTTAAAATACTTGATGTTGATTTTAAAATAGATGACACCTATTTTCACCTTTAATTCACTGGAGGAAACAATCTTTGTTTCAACAAAGAAAGGTAGAATTTAATTTCAAAGTATACAACATCCTTCCCCTCCTCCCAAACCACTTGAGAGCCCTAGCACCTAAAGCCAGAGACTTGAACATCTCTGGTATTCTGTATTGCCTAGAACATAAGTGAGGGGAATGAACTGTTCCATACATTTCTGTTATATACATTGGATTATAATACATCCAAACATTTGTATGCAGGTGAATTGAGACTGCCCAGAACTTCTGACCATTCAAAATGGGATGAAACCCTGCAGGATTTGGGTTCCATCCTAAATGCAGGTGATTCACTGCCACTGCATTGTAAAGTTATCCTTGGAACCTTCGGAGTATGTTTTTGGCTCAGTTTTCAATTTGTCTCATTATCTCTGATGCTAAAGATGTAGATGCTAAACCAAGTTTATTTTTGTCAAAAAAATTGATCAAATGAATCAAATCTAAAATTTCTAAGAATAAAATTGAATAGTTATTGTTTTGGGAAACATATTTAGTCACTACATTATATTGGTGCCATATTTCAGTTTTTCATCTACTCCATGAAAATGAAATCTTTATAATATTTAAATTCTTTCATCTCCCTTCTTTATCTCCTTATTCTCCCTACCAACAATTTTGAACCTGGACTAAAATTATAGTCTAAATAGTTTGACCATTTGTTAAATTAGAATGGTTTTTTTATCGATCATATTCACATTGCAGTAGATGGATGCAGATTCTGCAGATGAAAAATATTCTGTTGACGCCCAGTTTAATTTTAAATGTGCTTCACTGTACTCAAGATGGGGGTATTTTCTGCGGAAGTTTAGCTTAACCATGTGCAGACATTTCTAGCCACAAAGACGTTTCAGTTTGCTTCAAGATGCAAAGATCTTTCTTTTTTTGGCTGAGTTTTATGTTTGACATCTAGATATTTAGAATTTAAGTTACTAGGTCATAATGTGCTCTTAATCCTGAACATTTGAAAAGTTACTTGAAGTTCCTGTAGTGCTGTTTTTATTATTTTTTAACAAATTACAGATTGACTATTGCACTTGGTAGAGTTGTGGACCTGATCCCCAAGGTATGTTATGAGGCCAGATTAGAGGGATATGGTGCCTGGAAGGATAGGGTGTTTTAGTTAAGTCAGACAGCATGGTGGCTGCAGGCTGGAGGGCCGAAGAGCCTGTTCCTGTGCTGTAATTTTTTTTTGTTCTTTTTGTTCTTAGACCCCAACAATTCTTTTATTATGGCATGAATATGATGGTGCTTCACTCCAAAGGTAACGCTACTGACAAATAGGAATCTTTAATCAAAACGAGCTTTATTCACAATACAGCTTAAACATAACTCTAAAACAAATTTGAAGCATCTTAACTTTTTACTCTTGAATATTGGTTAAAAATGAAAGAAAACCATTCTAATTTCTAATTCATCACTATTTCAGTTCCAAATAAGCAAGTCTTCTTAGACTCAAATGCCATTTTAAATATAGTTAGCAAACTCAGGAATATTTGCTACAAATTGGGTTAACACCCTTGAAGCTTTCAGCGAGTTTTTGATTTTCAGAGCAGCTTGCAGACTTCTGTCTTTAAACAATCCCAGCCAGAAAACCAATCAGAAAGCTACTTCTCTCTGCTACATGCCTGACTCCTCCCATTAACCACATTATCACATGATCCTGCATACCTAAACCTGCCTTCAATTGCTTTAATCAAAAAAAAACCAAGGGATCTTTTGTGAACTAGTGTCCACTAGCCCTGTCCTAAGTAAACATATGGCTATTCCCAGCTTTCTAAGCATCTGAGCTTTCCCAGCATCTGAGCTACATTCCTATCAGACAAAGTGACTGCCTGTAAAAATAATAGCACAGGAATATCACACACATTTTAACAATTTATTTAAAGCAGCAGTAATGTCTAAAATATAGATTTAGGTTTAACCTGCATAGTTTAAACATACAACCTCCTGTCAGTCTGTATAAAGTGCATATTTTTATTTTTCTTAAGATGTTTTTAATCTATATTCTTCACATAGAAAAGCATTCAGAAACCTTGTCTGTGCTTTGCTGAGGCAACATATTGGTAATGCAAGTCACAAAACAAAGCTGTGGTACAGTAGTATTCAGAAACCACAGCCTCCGCCCTTTCTGTTAATCTTGACATTTCCTTCACATTCGCAGTGGCAATTTTTTTCTAATTCTAAATAACTTGAGTACTGTTCATTAATCATTTATAATCAAATTCAATTGTGAAACAGTACTATTTATAAAATAATGTGCTGAATGTTTAACTTTACTATGAGCTATAGAAGTTAATTTTAACCATTGTATGAGAAACCTGCCTTGAACTGCATGTGAGCCTGAAATGATAACTTGAAATAATTGAGCGTTTTGAGTCTTGAACTCAAAGCCCGCAACTTCCTGACTAACTGCTGCAGGTTTTTTTTTTGTTTGATTAGTCTTTACTGAGTGTATTTACATTTGGCGCTGTTATGGTCAATTTAATGCTTGCTGCATTTACTTTTCAGAAACGGGACCCATAAAACCAACAGTAGAATTGTAGATCAATGAGAATGTTGCAGCAGGGAGGAGAAATACTTCAGTGTTCTCTCACTCTGATAGTGAAACCCAAATTTCATCACTGTCAGTTAATTATGAAGTTGTATCATTTAGAGTTGGCAAGAGATCTGTAGTTGTAGGCATTCTACTATTAAGATATTATGGGATTATGTATGTGAATAAAATTCATAGTCCAGCTATTCCACAGGCTTGCATATTGTGTAGTCTTGGAGATCTCATTGTACAGAGGACATCATTACCATGGAAGAGGTATGATCATGTGATAGAATGATAATGAAATTTGGAAAAACTAGGACTTGTATTCACTTAAGTGGAAGTGGTTAAGATAGGATCAATCAAGAGAATAACAAAATAACAACTTGCATTTATATAGCATCGTTAATCTCATAAAACATCCCAAACACTGCTCAGAAGTATTTTGTAACAAAATCAGAAATTGAGTCACAAGATATTAAGAAAGGGAAGACATGGGTTTTAGGAAATGAGTTAGAGGAGAGAGAGGCAGAGAAGCATCCAGATTTAAAGAGGCGTCAAGCAGCTGTGGTGTGATTAAAATTGGGGGTGCACAGAGGGCCAGAATTGAAGTAGGGCAAAGATTTATCAGCATTGTAATGCTGGAGTAGGGTTCAGGCTCAGGAGAGATCTGAAAACAAGGATGAGAAATTGAAATCAATATTGCTTTTTAGGATCCAGGAGTAGGCCAGCAAATGGAGGATTGATGGGTGAATGGGATTTTGTGCAAGTTACAGAATAGCAGAGTTTTGGATGAGTTCAAGTTTATGAAAAGAGAAAGATGAGAGGCTCATCAGGAGAGCCCTTAACAGTTAGTCACTGCCCTTTGAGCATGTATGATGTGGGTATGCCGGCGTTGGACTGGCGTAAACACAGTAAAAAGTCTGACAACACCAGGTTTTAGTCCAACCTATTTATTTGATAATATACTCACAAGCTTTCGGGGTTAGCCCCTTCGTCAGGTGAATGGAGAGTTCTGGCCTCAGTCTGAGGCCAGAGCTCTCCATTCACCTGACAAAGGGGCTAACCCCGAAAGCTTGTGAGTATATTATCAAATAAATAGGTTGGACTAAAACCTGGTGTTGTCAGACTTTTTACTGTCTTTGAGCACGTACACAGCAGGCTCGCTTTGCTGAACAATTGGACTGCAAAACCGATTTGAAGTTGTTTTTCTGACTCTGGTAATGGTGCATTGGTCTTGATTGCTGACCATTTAAAACCTCAAACTTATTTTTAAAAGATTGTGCAATTATTCATTAACATTACATATATTTTGTATCATGTGATGAATATGGTGACTTGATTGCTTCAAATTTGGTGAGCATTCCAATCCTATTGGACAGCACTGGAAAAGGCAAACTGATTGAAAGGCAGAAAGAAAAATTCTCTCCCTTTCTGGCTCGCAAAAAGCTGGGAAATGATTTACTGAATTCTGCCGTGTTTTGAGTTTGCTCGTTGCAAATGTTCAGCTCATTTTTTAAGAACTATCCCCTGTAGCTCTCCCAGCCATTGGTGTTCACTTTTTTTCTTTTCATCAGCAATCAGCATTTAAAAAAAAACTAGGTGAAACATAATCAGAGCCTTTTTTAACGGGAAAAAAATACAAAAATAGCAGTGACATTCTTCAACGGTCCATCCCCAAAATAAATGGCTTACTTGAAAATTCAATATTACTGAGAATGCTGGTCAGGTTGAAACAAGATTAAATCCAATAGTATAACTGCATCACCTGGACATTGTACAATGCAGTTCCTATTCCACGCTATCAAGAGTTTTCAATGCTGTGGTTGTCTTGTGGGGAAGGGGGGAGCGGAGACTAAAAGAGGATGTAGGTTGCTGTTTAAGTAATGTAGGTGAATCAGTGCAAATTAGTTTGCACTGTTGCTGTAAAGAATTTTATTGTTGATTGGATTCTGTTGAGTTGAGGAGGAACTTCTTCACTCAAAGGGTAGTGAATCTCTGGAATTCTCAACCCGTTGAAGTGGTGGAGGCTGCCTCGCTAAATATTTTTAAGACACGGGTTGATGGGTTTTTGATAAGCGAGGGGATTAAGGGTTATGGGGAGAGGGCGGGAAAGTGGAACTGAGCCACGACAGATCAGCCATCATCTTATTGAATGGCGGGGCAGGCTCGAAGGGCTAGATGGCCTACTCCTGCTCCTATTTCTTATGTTCTCATGTTCAATAAAAACTATTAGTTCTGTTAACATTGCATTTACCACATCATAACCATTACTGAGTCACGAATGCTATGGAATGCATGCACTTTTAACACTAATCATAGCTGTATGTCATTTAAATTGAAGGTTGGAACTTTAGCCCTAGTGAGGTTCTGTATCAGATTTTCAGTCTTACTCTTCTAAAATCCTTCTACTCTTTTAATGTAAAATCTGCTTTTTATGCCTCAGGCCAGATCTCCGAATTGGGAATCAACTTGTCCCAATTTTATATACAGAGTGGCGTCACTGTTGGTTGACTATCATATGTGCACTGTATCTCAAAAACGTGTACAGGTGTTCCTGGTGCAGAAATGAAAATAAGTTCTTCCCAGGCATAATAAATTCGCTCAACAGATATTTTAACTAAGTTAATCTTTTAGTATTTAAAATGCATGCTTTGGGGAAGAACATATCATTGAATCATTTCGTTAAGTGGTTGTTACTAAAATCAGAGGGGATAATACACCAGCATACTTAATGCGCCAATAATACTTGAGGAAAAGGGAGTTTGCCGACCTGTATTGTTTTTCAGTACTGGGGAGCAGAGAAATTAACCCTAGTTATGGATCTTCATGTTGATTATAAATTCAGTTGTGTAATTTGACTGGGTTTAAGTTTTCCAAAATGGTAACCCATGATAGTATGGAGTCTGGTATCAGCTTGCTGGTGTAAATGAAGAAAGCTGGGTGGGTCTCCAGTGCCAAAAGGAGAATCAAAGCAAGTTGGTTGGTTGGTATAGCTTGTTCAGACGCTAACAATGATTTACATGAATAAGTTTAGGCCTTCAAAATGAAAAGACTTTGTAAGAGTTCAACAATGCTCGAGAAACTCAACATCATCAAGACAAAACAGCCTGATTTATTGACACCAGATCAACCATGTAAAACGTCCATTCCCTCCATTCAAGGGGTATAGTGGCAGCAGTGTGTACCATCTACAAGATGCACTGTACAAACTTACCAAACCTCCTTCAATAACAACTTTCAAGCCCATGATTTTTGCCACCTAGAAAGACAAGAGCAGCAGATGCATGGAAACACGATCATCTGCAAGTTCCCATTCCACCCACACATTTTAGTTCTATCAGCATTCCTTCACTGTCATTTAGATTCTGGAGCTCCTTCCCTAACAGTACCACTTGGGCTGCAGCAGGTATTTTGTATGGCAAATGTTACCATTTGAAACATTTATGAAACGTCTTACCCCACGTATTTACCCTGTGAATCCCCCTGAACCCCATCTTGGACACTAAGAGGCAATTTACCATAGCTGAGCCACCAAAACTGCACATCTTTGGTCTGTGGGAGGAAACCCATGCAGACATTAGGAGGAAAAACCCTTTCATCCATTTTTTTCAGTTCTGACTGTTTAAACGATAGTGATAGATGGTTTAATAGTTTAGAAATGGTGGCCCATATATTCAATTTTGAGAGGAAATTTAGGCTAAAAGTGAGAGTAGGCCTTTGGGGACTACTCAGTAGGGTTTGTTTCACTCCCTTGATTGGCACTTTTAAAGCTAACAACTTGGATTTAAATGGCATCTTCAAGGTAATAAAAAGCCACAAGATACTTCTCAAAGGGATATATCAAACAAAAATCAATGCGGTTATGTAAGATATTTGGAGTGGTGACCGAAAATTTGGTCAAAGTTTTTCAAGCAGGGTCTAGATGGAGGAGAAGAAGGTGAAATGATGGGGAAAAGATTATGATGAGGATCCTGAAGTATAGGACCCAGACTTCTGAAGGCACAATTGCCAATTCTGGGATGAAAGAAGGTGTGGTTGGACAAAGAGTCAGGGTCAGCTTTGAGGAAGGAGTGGAATGGAGGATGGATGTGTAGCATTGGCAAAGGTTACTCAGATTAAGAAGAGACAAGGCCTTGAAGAAATTTGTTAATGAGGATGGCAATCTTAAATTGATGATGAGGGACCAAGAACCAATCCAGGACAGTAAAGGCATGTTTAGAGATGGACTCTCAATGGTGCTAAACAGGATACAGTCAGTAGAGTTTTGGGTGAAGCAAATTTATTGCTTTGAGGATGGGAGACTAGCCAACAGAACATTGGAATAGTTGAATCTAGAGGTGACTAACGCATAGATTAGGATTTCAGTTTGTTGAGCTGAGGCAGACAATATTATAGAGGCGGGACTTTAAACAAATGCCTAACAAGAAGAGGAGACTTCCTGAACATCTCAATTCTCAATGATAGCATAGGTGGAAGACAAAGGCTGAAGTGTTTCAGCCATCTTCAGCCAGAAGTCCTTAGTGGACAATCCATTTTGCTTCCTGAGGTCAGCCAATTTGATTCACTCGTTGTGATATTAAGAAACTGTTGAATGCACTGGATACAGAAAGAGATTGGGCCCCAACAGCATCCTGCTCTGGTCCTGAAAACCTTTGCTCCTGAACTAGCATGCTCCTAGTAAGCTGTTCTAGTTGGCCTTTGTCCAACAAAATAGAAGATTGTCCAGGTGTGTCCTGTCCACAAAAAACAAATCCAATTCAGGCAATTACAGCTCCTGCCAATGTAGTCTCAGTCATCAGTGTAGCAATGGAAGGTATGGTTGGCAGCACTATTAAGGGAAACTTACCAATAACCAACTCAACAGTGCACAGTTTGGGTCGTTCAGGACTACTCACTTCCAGATTTCACTACAGCCCTGATTAAACAGGGACAAAAGGGTTGAATTCGAGAAGTAGAATGAGAATGACTGCACTTGACGTCAAGGCTGCATTTGACTGAATGTGGTACCAAGGAGCCTGAGTAAAATTCAAATCAATGGGATTAGAAGGAGACACGACTTGGATAGAGATATAAAGCTAAAGTTCAATAATACACCTTTTGGTTATGGTTATTAAAAAATAACAGGCTGTAGTAAATGGAGGCCAGCTACTACACAGGCCGAGTGGTGGAATTAATGTCCATTGCATTTTATTTTAATTGAATAAATCCAATAAAATGCATATTTTTTAAACAAATAATTAAGATTTATTATGTCTCTTTTGGATTTATTCAATTAAAAATAAAAAACACTTTTTGGAATAAGAAAGTTTAATGTGTTTCAAAAAGGGACTATGTAAGTTGTTACCAATAAATGGACTCAAACTTAATAGAAATATACCAAGGGAGACTTTGAGTAGGTAGGCTAAATAGGCCAAAGGCCATCTTCTGTTCAACACTGTTAACGACATGTTACTATGTGCAACTCCAATTGCTGATCAGCAATAGTAATGTTTTTCTCTGACAATGCAAGTTATAGAGAGACAATTGACCTATTATTTTATCTGCTTTTGTGGGTGGCCCAAGTTAGCCTCTGAGGACCATAAGACATTGGTTTATCACTGCTACATTTTATAAACCAGCTGTTGAACTTTAAATTCAGTTAATAAAATCTGGAATTAAAACCTAGCCTCAGTAATGGTAACCAAACAACTATTATCAATTATTGTAAAAATTCACTGGTTGAGGTGGCAGGGTGGCACAGTGGTTAGCACGGCTTCCTCATAGCGCCAAGAACCCGAGTTCAATTCACACTTGTCACTGCCTGCGGAGTTTGCATGTCCTCCCCTGCGTGGATTTCCTCGGGGTGCTGGATTCGGTTTCCTTCCACAGTCCAAAAGCTATGCAGGTTAGGTGCATTGGCCATGCTAAATTCTCCCTGATGCACCCAAACAGGCGCTGCAGTGTAGCAACAAGGGGATTTTAACAATAACTTTGTTTGCAGTGTTAATGTAAGCCTATTCCTGGTACTAATAAATAAACTTTAAAGAAATTCCTTTGGGAAAGAAAATCTGCTATAATTATTTGGCCTACATGTGACTCCAGGCTGATAATGTGGTTAACTCTTAACTGTCTAAAATGTCCTAGCAAGCCATTAAGTTATAAGGCAATTAGCTTTAGGCAATAAAAACTGACCTTGACAGTGATGCCCATATCCAAAGGAACAATAAATTAAACAAAATATTTGAACATTCTAAATGGCATCAACGCACCAGTTGAAATGTTGCTGAAGTTGTGCTTTACATTCACCCCTATTTGAGACAGTATCATGAGAAATACTAATATTAGACTCGCATATTGAAACCAACCAGGGAACAGACCGTTTTCGATTTGGTGATGTAAAATGAGACAGGATTAATTAATGAAATCATAGTAAAGGATCCTCTGGGGATGAGTGATCATAACATGATAGAATTTGACCTTCAGTTTGATCATTGGAAAGTGGTCTGAACCTAGTGGCTTAGACTTGAACGTAGTTGGCATGAAGACAGAGTTTGCTAAAGTGGACTGCAAAAACAAATCTAAAATGATTACAGCTGGTAAACAATGACAGACATTTAAGAAGATATTTAATGATTCTCAACAAATTTATGTCCCATTTGAGAAAGACCATATGAGAAGGATGTCCATGATTGGCTAACTGAGGAAATTAAGGATGGCATCACATTGAAAGAAAAGGCATTCAGTGTTGTGAAGATTAGTGGTAGCCTGCTAGTTGGGGAATATTTTAGAAACCAGCAAATGATGACTAATCAAATATGGAGATAAAATAGATTGAGACTAAACTGGAAAAAATATTTTAAAAAGCCTAAAATTCTCCGACTTCACCTGCAGCTGGGATTCTCTGGTCCCACTGCAGTGAATGGAGATTTGCTAGACCACCAAATACTCCATTCACGCTGGCATTGGTGGCAGGGTGTCTGACATCAGAGAATTCCAGTTTGAGAGTAAGAGCTTCTACAAATATATTAAGTGGAAGAGAGTAGCTAAAGACGATATCACTGGGAATTGATCAAATACAGGAAAATGGTAAAGACTTTGAATTGATAGTTTGTAACTGGCTTGATAGTAAAGACACTAAAAACATTAGAATAATAGTACAAAATGGGGGTGGGGAAAGCATCCCTTAAGTCACTATCGCTAGAGAAAAAGTACCAGGCAAACTAATTGGGTTAGAGGCTGATAAGTGTCCTGGAGCTGTTGGCCTACATCCTAGAATCTTAAAAGAAACAGCTGCAGAAATGGTGCATGCATTGATTGCAATGTTCCAAATTTTCCTAGATTCTATAAAGGTCCCAGGGGATTGGAATCTGAAAATGTAACACCACTATCCAAGAAAGCAGGAAATTGTAGGCCAGTATGCCTAACATTTGTCATTGAGGAATTACGCAGGAAATAGTAGGAGGACAATTAGAAAATCATAATACAATCTAGCAGAATCAACATGGCCTTATGAAAGGGAATTAGTGTTTGACAAATGTTTGAGTTCTTTGACGATATGACAAACAGTGTGGATAAAATGGAACCAGTAGATGTTGTATGCTTGGATTTCCAAAAGGCGTTTGATAGATGTTACATAAAGGTTACTTCACATGATAAGAGCTTATGGTGTTGGGAGTAGTAAATTTCCATGGATTGGCTATCCTAACGGGAAATGAAAGAGTTGGGACGAGTGGGTCATTTTCAACTTGGCAAACTATAACTAGTCGAGTGCCACAGAATCAGTGCTGGGACCTTAAGTATTTATGATCTATAGTACTGAATTGGATGAAAGGGCTGATTACATCATAACCAACATTTGCTGACAATGCAAAGAAAGATAGGAACAGAAGTTGTGAGGTCACAAGGCATCTGCAGAGGGATCTAGATAAGTGAAGTGATTAGCAAATTTTTGACTGTATCCACTTTTGCTTTTCTGTTCTTCTGACTAAAAATTATTCTAATGGAGACCGATTACAGAATGCTGCACCATGGAGGGATCTGGGTGTCCTTAAAGAATAGATAGAATGCGAGAACATAAAGTAACATTGTGCCACCAAGTACCGCACATTGATCAGCCTCAACCAGCTATCTTGGATCTGGTGCTATGTAATGAGGCGGGTAGAATTAGGGACCTTGCGGTGACGGATCCTCTTGGAGAGAGTGATCATTGTATGGTGGAGTTTCTGGTGCAGATGGAGGAGGAGAAAGTGGGTTCCCGGACACGCGTCCTTTGTTTGAATAGAGGGGAGTATGGTAGGATGAGAGAAGAATTGGCAAATGTGGACTGGGGGAGTGCGTTGGAAGGTAGGTCTGCTGAGGAGCAGTGGAGGATCTTTAAGGAGATCTTTCTTGGTGCTCAGCAGAAATTTATTCCGATGGTTAAAAAGGACAGTAGGAAGAGAGGTAATAAGCCGTGGATAACGAAGGAGGTGAAGGAAAGTGTTAAATTAAAAGCGGAGGAATTTAGAGTAGCTAAGAGTAGTGGGCGAGAAGAGGATTGGGAAAGGTTTAAATGTCAACAAAGATTGACAAAGAAGTTGATAAAGGAGGGTAGGAGAAGCTATGAGGCTGGGCTAGCACTTAATATAAAAAAGGATAGCAAGAGTTTTTATAAATATATAAAAAGGAAGAGGCTGGCTAGGGTGAACGTTGGTCCTTTAGAGGATGAGAAAGGGGAGCTAGTGGTAGGGGATGGGGATATGGCTAAGGTCTTGAATAACTTTTTTGTTTCTGTCTTCACGGAGGAGGACGTGAATAATTTGCCGGGTGTTAGCGATGGAAAGGTGGTAGGAATGGAGGGTCTTAATGACATTACTGTTACTAGAGAGGTGGTGCTCGACAGACTGGAGGGGCTGATTGTGGACAAGTCCCCAGGACCGGATGGAATGCATCCGAGGGTTCTGAAAGAAATGGCGGAGGTGATAGTGGATGCCTTGGTGGTTATTTTCCAGACGTCGCTGGATTCCGGGGAAGTGCCGGAAGATTGGAAAACGGCTAATGTTACGCCGTTGTTTAAGAAGGGTGCCAGGCAAAAGGCGGGGAATTATAGGCCGGTTAGTTTAACGTCTGTGGTAGGTAAAATGTTAGAATCCGTCATTAAGGAGGAAATTGCGAGGCATCTTGAAGGGAATTGCTTGATAGGGCGGACGCAACACGGTTTCATTAAAGGGAAGTCGTGTCTGACAAATTTACTGGAGTTCTATGAGGATGTGTCTAGGGCAGTGGATAGAGGAGAGCCGGTGGATGTGGTCTTTCTGGATTTTCAGAAGGCGTTTGACAAGGTACCTCACAAGAGGTTATTGCAGAAGGTCAGGGGACATGGAGTTGGGGGTAGGGTGTTAGCGTGGATAGAGGATTGGTTGTCAAATAGGAGGCAGAGAGTGGGGGTCAATGGGTGCTATTCGGATTGGCGGTTGGTGACTAGTGGGGTGCCCCAGGGGTCGGTGCTGGGGCCTCAGCTATTTACCATTTATATAGATGATCTGGAGGAGGGAACCGAGTGCAGGGTGTCGAAATTTGCTGATGACACCAAGATTGGGGGAACGGCAAATTGTGCGGAGGGTGTGGAGAGTCTGCAGAAGGATCTAGATAGGCTGGGCGAATGGGCCAGGAAATGGCAAATGGAATTTAATGTTGGCAAGTGTGAGGTGGTCCACTTTGGTAGGAAGAATGGTAGGAAGGACTATTACTTACGTGGCGAAAAACTGCAGCAGGCGACGGTGCAGAGGGACCTCGGGGTCCTTGTGCATGAGTCACAAAAACCCAGCTTGCAGGTGCAGCAGGTGGTCAGGAAGGCGAATGGGATGCTGGCCTTCATAGCGAGGGGGATTGAATATAAAAGTAGGGAGGTCTTGCTGCAGCTGTATAGGGCATTGGTGAGGCCGCAGCTGGAGTACTGTGTGCAGTTTTGGGCGCCGCACCTGCGCAAGGATATTTTGGCCCTGGAGGGAGTGCAGAGGAGGTTTACTAGGCTGATACCGGAGTTGAGGGGATTGAGCTATGAGGAGAGGCTGAATAAACTGGGCTTGTACTCGTTAGAGTTTAGAAGAATGAGGGGAGATCTCATTGAGACGTATAAGATGATGAATGGGATGGATAGGATAGAGGTGGAGAGACTCTTCCCGCTCAAAAAAGACAGTAGGACTAGGGGGCACAGCCTCAAGATAAAGGGGAGGCGGTTTAGAACGGAGTTGAGGAGGAACTTCTTCACTCAAAGGGTGGTGAATCTCTGGAATTCTCTGCCCGTTGAAGTGGTGGAGGCTGCCTCGCTAAATATTTTTAAGAAGCGGGTTGATGGGTTCTTGATAAGAGAGGGGATTAAGGGTTATGGGGAGAGGGCGGGAAAGTGGAACTGAGCCACAACAGATCAGCCATGATCTTATTGAATGGTGGGGCAGGCTCGAAGGGCTAGATGGCCTACTCCTGCTCCTATTTCTTATGTTCTTATGTTCTTATGTTCAACAAGGAGAATCTAACCATCGTCCCTTGACATTCAATGGCATTACCATCGCTGAATTCCTTCTGTCAACATTCTGGGGATTATCATGGACCAGAAACTGACTGGACTAGCCATAGAATTGTGGCACGTAGCTCACTTCCTGACTCCCCAAAGCCTGTCCACCATCTACAAAGCACAAGTCAAAAATGTGTTGGAGTGTTCTCTGCTTGCCTGGATGAGGGCAGGTCGAAAAGCACTCAAGAAGCTCAACACCATCTAGGACAAAACAGCCACTTGACTTGTACTCCTTCCACAAGCATTCGCTCCCTCTTCCACCGATAAACAGTAGCAGCAGTGTGTACCATCAACAAGATGCACTGCAGGAACTTGGCAAAGCTCCTTAACAGCACCCCCATACCCATAACAAATGCCATGTAAACAACAAGGGCACCAGACACGAGAACACTATCAACTGGAAGTGCCCCCCCCCCCCCCGGGCCTCTCACTACCCTGAACTGTGGGTATAGCTACACCACAGGAACTGTAGCGGTTGAAGAGGGCAGCTCACCACCATCTTCGCAAGAGCTGTTAGCAATGGGCAACAAAGGCTGGCCTAGCCAGGGATGCCCATTTCCTGTAAATAAATTTAATTAGGAAGGCAAATGGAATGCTGGCCTTTATTGCAAGCTGATGGAGTATACAATGGAGAAGTCTTGCTGCAACTGCACAGGATGTTGGTGAAATCGCATCTAAGAGTATTGCAAACACAATTGGTCTTATTTAAGGAAGGATATACATGCACTGGAGGCAGTTCAGAGAAAGTTCACTAGTTTGCTGGAATGAAGTTAACTTGTATTCATTGGAGTTTAGAAGAATGAGAGATGATCTTCTTGAACATGTAAGATTCAGAGGCGACTTGACAGAGTGGATATTTTCCCTCATTGGAGAATCTAGTTCAAGGGAACACAGTTTCAGAATAAGGGGTTGCCTATTTAAGACATAGATAAGGAGCAACTTCTCCTCTTAGGTCATATATCTTTAGAATCCTGTGCTAAGGAGACTGTGGCAACTGGGTCACTGAATGTATTCAAGACCAAAACAGATTCTTGAAGAATGAGGGTTATGGAGAACAGGCAGGAAAGTAGAGTTGAGGCCAAGATCAGATAAGTCATGATCTTACTGAATGGTGGAGCAGGCTCAAGGGACTGAACGGCCTACTCCTGCTTCCATTATCTGTGATCTTATATTAATATTTAAGTAAAACCATTGAATATCTCATTTTGATCTGTTTTAGTAATGTACAACAAACTGTTTTGATTCATAAAAGATAACAACCGGAATTCTCGGGTTGTTCTTGCCAGTGGGATTCTCTGGTCCCGCTTGCAGCGCACTCCTGCCGGTGGGTTTCACAGTGGCGTAGGGTGACATCAGTGGGAAATCCCATAGATAGCAACAGGACCAGAGAATTCTGCTGCTAGAGAACAGCACACCACATTCCTCTGCTGGAACCACACAGCTGGGAGGTTGGAAAATCTCACCCAGAAACCTTAATGTTCAAATGTGCTTTTAGTATCTTAACATTAGAAAAAAAAATCCTATCAAATTAAAGCATTGACTTCATGGCCCAACTTCAAAATATAAATTGATTGCCAAAGCTTAGAAAAAAGATTTAATTCTAAATTAGGAATTGCTGTGACTGACATGTAAAAAGGCACACGCTCAAGATGTTAAAGATTGAAGTATTTTGAGCTGTGATCTAATGTTTCAGTGTTTGTACTTTGGCACATTATTTTACCATTTAAAAATAGGAGGTAAGGAGCTCTGAATAGTATCAATTGCCTTTTATTCTATTCAACTTACTTCATTGATTCAAAACCTTAAAGATTGAAATATTTTGAGCTGTGCTCTAATGTTTCAGTGTTTATACTTTGCCACATTATTTTACCATTTAAAAATTGGAGGTTGGGAGCTCTGAATAGTATCAATTGCCTTTTCCGCTATTCAACTTATGTCATTGATTCAAAGTTATATTTAGCTAGAAAATCTTAAACAACCTGGCATTATGTTGGAACAGAAATTAGTTGCTCATCTTTAAATCAAAATTCATTGTTGCTACTTTTTCTGAATGGAGGTCAGTCACCAGTGGAGTGCCCCAGGGATCTGTTCTAGGACCCTTGCTGTTTGTCATTTTCATAAATGACCTGGATGAGGAAGTGGAGGGATGGGTAAGTAAGTTCGCTGATGACACGAAGGTCGGTGGTGTTGTGGATGGTCTGGAAGGATGTCAAAAGTTGCAGCAGGACATAAATAGGATGCAGGACTGGGCGGAGAAGTGGCAGATGGACTTCAACGCGGATAAATGCGTAGTTGTCCATTTTGGCAGAACCAACGGGATGAACGAGTACACTATCAAGGGCAGGAGTCTTAGTAGTGTTGAAGAGCAGAAGAATCTTGGGGTCCGGGTCCACAGGACTCTTAAATCGGCCTCGCAGGTGGAAGAGGTGGTCAAGAAGGCGTATGGTGTACTGGCCTTCATTAATCGAGGGATTGAGTTTAGGAGTCGGGAGGTAATGCTGCAACTTTATAAGACCCTTGTCAGGCCTCATTTGGAGTATTGTGCGCAGTTCTGGTCGCCTCACTATAGGAAAGACGTAGAAGCTATTGAAAGGGTACAGAGGAGGTTTACAAGGATGTTGCCTGGACTGGGAGGCATGCCTTATGAAGTTAGGTTGAGGGAGCTGGGTCTCTTTTCCCTGGAGAGACGAAGGTTGAGAGGCGACCTGATAGAAGTTTATAAAATGTTGAGAGGAATAGATAGGGTGGATTCTCAGAGGCTATTTCCCCGGGTTGAAATGGTCGCTACGAGAGGACACAGATTTAAGGTGCGGGGAGGAAAGTACAGAAGTGATGTTAGGGGTAAGTTTTTCACTCAGAGGGTGGTGAGTGAATGGAATCGGCTGCCGTCAGTGGTGGTGGAGGCGAACTCGCTGAAGTCTTTTAAAAGACTTCTGGATGAGTATATGGGGTTTAATGGGATTGGGGGTTATAGATAGGTCTATAGATTGGTAGGCGTTGATGTGATTGGCGCAACTCGTGGGCCGAAGGGCCTGTTTGTGCTGTAGTGTTCTATGTTGTTGGGCTTAGATTCAAGCAGTTGGGTTGAATGTTCCCATTTCCTCCCTCACATCAACTGAATTGTTTTGAGCGTATCCTGTTATTTCAACTAGACGAATTGACTAGTTTCAAAGTTGATGGTGTGCCTTGGCCTTTTGGATCAAGCACAGTAAGAAGTCTCACAACACCAGGTTAAAGTCCAACAGGTTTATTTGGTAGTACAAGCTACAAGCTTTTGTAGTACTGCCCCTTCATCAGATGAGTGGGAATTGTATTCACCAACAGGGCATATATAGACACAAACTCAATTTACAAGATAATGATAATTGAGAATGATAATCAAGATAATTGGATCAAGCCCAAGCTGGGATGCAATGCCTTATTTTGTCAGCTTGGACTCTGTTTGTCTCTCTTGTGGGGACCGTGAATTGGATTCAATTTGAATTTGGTTTTTGGAGCAAGGAGATATGTTTGGGCTTGCCTGGTCCACCCTGTGCATTGGCTTTGCAACTTTAAGAATGGAATAATTTTTTTTTAAATTAAGGGTCCAGATCTCTCAGTGGCTCCAGTTTTCATTCAAACTTTCTGCAAATAATTAGCAGTGTTTTTGAGTATACTTGTCCTTGTGAGTATATATTATACATGACTTGATAATACAGGGTATCGATTATTTAATTAGGGTATGTTTGAATGTACTGAGTTCCAAATGTTCATTGGTATAACAAGACAGATTTCAATTAAATTCAGCAGCAAAACAATCTAGGGTTTGAAAACACTGCAATCTCAATCACTACATAAAAATATGTATAAAAGTGTGAAACTGGGAGTTTAGTTTTGAAAAGTCATTTTAACTGCTACTTAAAGTCTAGCTATCTTGCCTGGCTTTTCTTCTAGAAACAGTAAGGTTTAAGTTAAAGCTGTGATACCAGAAAACTAGACATATCCCACCCTGCAGCAGCTGAAAAATCATGATAAGATTTCAGATGTAGACACTTGGTACTTTCAATTACTTCCATTATTTATAATACAGATTTATGTGTATATTATTTGACCTGCTATTCTAATTACAAATTGTGTTGAGTGATATCAGTCTTCTAATTCTCTTGATTTCCACATGCATTTCATATTTTTCACACTTGCCAGCTAAACCGGACTCCAATCTTTTGTAAAGAGAATTGAATAAAGAACTGGGATCTGTGATCCAGGTTCACATTCATGCTTAAGGCAAACAGTGCAAGGCATGAAATGCGTGAGGGTTTAAGGAGTTTTTAGCCAATAGAGAGCAAAATATTTCTGTTATCATGCACCATTCAAAACCAGGTATTGGTTCAAATTTCCCCACTCATAATGGGGAAGCAAAGGAAGGTAAGGTAGAGAAAAAAGAAATGGCTAGAAAAAACTCCAGAACACGTCCTAAATTCCGTGGCAATTTCAATCAATGTAGATTCAAAGTGTAACCGAATGCACTAAGTGTTCTGAACATATCTGAAAAAGTACCACATAACATTTACTTGTAAAATAGAGGCATGTGGCAATAAAGAAATGCTAGCAACTTGTGGGGTGCATCCTTGGCTAAGGGATAGAAGGCCATGAATAGTAATATTTGATTTATTATTGTCACATGTACTATCGTACAGTGAAAAGTATTGTTTCTTACGTGCTACAGAAAAAACATACCGTTCATAGAGAAGGAAACAGAGTGCAGAACGTAGTGTTACAGTCATAGCTAGGGTGTAGAGAACAATCAACTTAATGCAAGCTAAGTCTAGTCAAAAGTCTGACAGGAGCAAGGAAGAAGCTGTTCTTGAGTCAGTTGGTACATGACCTCAGACTTTTGTATCCTTTTCCCAAAGGAAGAAGGTGGAAGAGAGAATGTCCGGGATGCATGGGGTCCTTATTTATGCTGGCTGCCTTGCTGAGGCAGCGGGAAGTGTACACAGAGCCAGTGGATGGGAGATATTTCTCTGAATGAAGATAACTGCAATGGAGCTTTCCAGGGATTTACATTAGGATGTGTTTTCTTGTTGTAACTAATTTTGAAGTTTCCAGTTGATACAAAAGTTAGCACTTTAGTAAATAATGAGGAGAATGGTAGCAGTTTTGAGGAGGACCTAGACTGGTGAAAATGAGCAATCTTGATACAGTTTAATACAGGTAAGTATGAAGTGCTGCACTTTTGAGAAACAGCTTGGACATGTAGAATAATCTAAATAGTGCTCTTTCGAGGGAAATGCAAGATTAGATGGTCCCTGGGGCACATAAATCACAAATTGTTGAAAGTAGCAAGGAAATTAATAAGATGATCAGGAATCTGTATTGAATATTTATTTGGCTTTGTAAATAGAGAATTGAATACAAACATTAGAAATGTCTTGAAAAAAATGCAAAGGAGGTTTACCAGGATAATCCCAGCGATAAGGAAATTTGGTTATTTGAAGAGATTAGTGAAGCTGGATTTATTCTCCTTGGAGTAGAAAAGGTATTAAATTGAGGTATTAAAAATTATGATGAATTTTGACCAAGCCAGCAAGAACAAATTGTTTCCTCAGGCAAGTGGACCAATAACCAAACATCATAGATTTAAAATAATTGGGCAAAAGAATTGAATGCAAAATTAGGTATTTATTCCACGCGGAAGCATTTTGTAATCTGGAACACACCACTTGAAAAAGTGGTGGAAGCAGATTCCATATCAAAGTTTCTAGGTAATTGGATGTGTATTTGAAGAAGACTAATTTCTAAGGTTTTTGTCGGGAAAAAGTCAGGTTTTGGGACAAAATTGAACAGCCATTTCGAAAAGCTGGCATAAATATTCCTGGCTGATGGACTTTAAGCTTGTATGAATCATAGAACTGAAGTCCCTGGGGTTCTCCCTGCTATATAAATTGTAGAGCTCCCTCCCATGGCAGAAAATCCTTGTAGCAGGAATTTATATGTTGTTTTACTTCAGATGCATTCTGCAGGTGCAATACAAGTACAGACTACAAAAATATCTGTCGATCTAGGAATGTTCCATCTGCATTTTTGCTGCTGTGCTGTTGGCGTTCCACAAAGTACCCCACTGGCAAAAAAAAATTGTTACTGGTTATAATTGTGGCAGCCTTTGAATTTGGAACAAACATTTACATTAAATTTGATGTGCAATTGTTTTGCTCACTTACCTATTATCAAACTTATTTTGTCATTTCTGATATGTCTTCCCTGAATCACTGCCCTTCCCAGTTGATATCATCAGAAAATTTAACCTTTGCATTTCATTTCTAAACGTATGTAAATCAAAATTATAGTGGTGCCACAAGTGAATGGGGCACACCACTCAATGCTCCCTCCACCCTGACATAATTCCTTTAATTAGTACTTAGCATTTTCTATACTTCAGCCAATTTCTTCTGCATTCCCATGTTTTACCTTGAATCGCCACAGCTTTAAATATAATTAACAACCTTTTGACAAATGCTTTAGATTAGTGGCCTGAGAGATGTATGTTTTGTTGAGATGGAATGTGCTCCAGGGTAACTTGACTTGTTGAGTGACCTTCATAAGAAATGGCAGAACATTGCAAATTTGTACATTGCCACCAAAAAAATTAGCTCTTGACTGTAAGTGCATATGTAGTCACTACATTGCACTCGAATGCTTAAAATATACATCCGTGAACTAATTCTGGATCACACAATGCCTTAGGAGAAATTATGTTTGCTAAAAGTTCTTGTAGCTCAACTTGAGTAGAATTACAAGAAATGAAAGTTTGTATACTAACATCACAATCATCCTATGAATAAATACAAATTTAATTCAACTATATTCTGAGGATTTTTGTTTGTTTCTTTAGTGACTATAATTTGATACAATGGTGCAGGAAAGTCATCCCAATCTGCCTTCCTACACTTCAACAGAACGGCTTCGTGTGGCAGTAATGAAGGTTTTAGAAGCATCTTTGGAAGCTGTTTAGGTTTGGGGAAGAGATACATGAGAGAGAGAGGGATGTTCACGTGAGTTGGAGGGATGAATAGCAAAATTGAACTGACTGTAGCAATAAAGCTGCAACAATGCATCATTCTGTATTGTGTTACAAATCGTAAAATGAAATATTAAGGACTCAGCTCATTAATAAAATATTCTCTTCTAAACACTGTTTCTTTTTTCTGCAGCTTTTCAGGGAAGTAAGAATAATGAAATGTTTGAACCATCCGAATATAGGTAAGTCATTTTTTTCCCCATCATTTTGGGGATTTAATTGAGCACAAAACAATTTTCTCCCGTTGAAATGTTCATACTTAAAGTGATAGGCAAATCTACTTTGCCTCAAATCAGTTGAACTGATCTGCTCTAACTCTAATGGGCTGTTATGCTTTGATATAGCTATGATAGGCTAATATGTTCCGTCCTATGTATGAAATAGAATTCTTGGTAGGACTATAACTGTTCAGCAAGGATTTATGGTTTCAGCTATTACTGCTCCTGAACAAACCCAGAAAGAGATTTGCACTTTAAACTCAAGACATAAACCATTTGTATAGTGTCCCTGATGTACATCTGCTCTTATTAGCACTGTAATCAATAGAAACTCTTTTTCTTTTAAGTTTTCCTAAAATATAATTTGATGAGCAAGCCATCCTGCATCCGTTAACATCGACATGTTCAAAACACAGTGACCCATATCTGATGCTTCATTAAATCTCACTCACCCATCCACCTCAGCCTTACTAATCTTCACTGGCTTCCTGACCAATAGGTATTGAATTTAAAACTCTTGTCACCTTTGAGCCTTTCCATAACAACATGGACCGGCTGTTTTGGAAAAATAAGTAATAATCACACATTCCATTGTTAATATGTAAATCAGCTAACAAATTCATGGGATTGAGCAACATGCCATGCGTTGCAAGGTCTAAAATTTTCAAGTTGATACACCATTTGCTTTGCACAACTGGTGTCTTGACCTTGGCCTCACCGTTATTTTTAAAATTTGCTGGATTTGTACTTCATTGCACATAAAACCTGCTACAGAAAGTCAACTCAAATTATGTAAACATCTTTTTAATGACGTGATATTGCAGAGCCAATCCATTTCCTTAGCCTAAGAATTGAAAATTTTAAATGGTTGCGTCTCATTAATTCGGGTGGTAAATTAATCTTAGACATTTTTAAAGTGTCAAATATTAAATGCTATTATTTTCCTTTGTATCTTTGTCTTCTGTATCTTAATCTAATCTTTCTTTTCCTTTTTTAATCTCTCCCTGTCTTCTTCTGTTTCGCTTTTTGTGCCTGATTTGACTAATTCACCCTTCTTGGATTTTCTCAATCCTTAACTCGAGAAGATTACATGACTGCTGTTGATCTTGCCATTGGCTGTCGTTCTAGGCACGCAATTGTCCTCACTGATCCACTACCACCTCGCCCTTTCAGCAAGCTACATTGAAAATTAATTTTGAACTGAAGGGTGAAGAAATGAGTCATAACTAATGGAGTACACCCTGCTCTGGCAAGACCTGATCTAATGTCTATAACCTATACCAACCTTGTGTCTCTTACTGCACCATTCAGTTCACTGATTCACCACTCCCCTCTAATTCACCCAAGTTAATAGGAGCTTCAGCTGCTTTGATCTTAACTTTTGGAGCTCCTTCCTTTATCCCCTCTGCCTTTCTTCGTCCCTCCACATTTGAAATATTCTCTAAAATTTAGTGATCCAAAGTTTTGGTCACCATGACTTGGCAATCTGTCAATCTCTCAATAGTTAAATGATTTACCAACACAGTCTAAGTGTACTCTCAGAAGGTGCCTGTGGAAACCTATGCCTGCCTATTGCATTGCTTTAAGAGAGGAAATAAAATGGGAGATGGGGACAGAATGTAACTGAATGGGATTCATCCAGTTTCAAGTTACAAGAATTTTTTTTTTTATTTGTGGACTTGTAACCAGGCCATGGCATTAAATATTTTAATATGTTGTCTGTAACAGCTGCACCCTGAAATTTACTTTGTTTTTTTTGTCTTATATGAGTGGAATTATAGGCACACATTACATTATAAAATGCAGCAAAAATTCCTTAATGGCTGGACTACTAATTGTACGAAAGGAAGGATGCACATGTGATTAATGTTAAGTTTTTTGGTATGCAAACATAAATTTCAGTAGACTGTCAGTTGTGGCTCAATGAGTAGCACACTTGCCTCTGATTCAGGCGGCCTGAGTCCCACTTCAGAGTGCAGAAATCTAAGCTGGTGCTGCCATGTAGTACTGTGCTGTTAGAAGTGCTTTTCTTCGGATAAGACATTAACAGGGGCCCCATCTGCTCTCTCCGACTGACGTAAAAGTTCTCATGGCACTATTTGGAAGATCAGGAGAGTAAGCCTTGACCAATATTTATCCCTCAATCGACATCCCTCAAACAGATTGTGGTCATTATCACATTGCTGTTTGTAGGAGCTTACTGTGTGCAAATTGGCTGCCAAATCATACATTACAGCAGCAGCAGGGGCTCAAATGCTACATTGACTGAAAAGTATTTGGGATGCCCTGAGGTTATGAAAGACCCAGTATAAATGTATTTCTGTCTTTGCATAGTCTGGCTCAAAATGAAAAAGAAATCTTACCGCTCTATGCATCACGTGCCCAGGTGATCAAGATAACCAACTTTGAAAGCTGTGTAATGGTGATCTATTCGAGCTCTCTGAGAACAAGACACTAGCCTATGTGATAGGTCGATTTTGTGTTTTCATGTGTAGAAGGTTGCTTGAGAGGAACTTTGTGTTTGAGGTCTGTTCACTCTATTTAACTTTATTGAGACCGGTGCAAGCATTAATATATAAATCCCCAGCCAGAGGAAGCAATATCTGTGTCTACTAATTGAGGGCCCTTCAAAATCTTGATGTTTCAATGAGTTTGCCTCTGATTCTCTGAAACTCCAGATCGTTTGTATAATGACTCAAGAAGCCTGACTGAAAAAGAACATAATTTATTACAGGAAAATAAAATAAAACCACTGTTCAGATAATGAGTTCCAGCTGGGCAGGCCACTGTCTGTTACCAGGGAAGCTTATACTCAATAAGCCCAACAGGGAGTTCAATCAGTGATTCCTCATCCACTTTGTGGGTGTTATTATAGTTTCAGTTTTCTCAGCCTCTCATAGGACAACCCTCTCATCCCAAAGAACCCATTTAATGACCTTTCTCATGTCTCAACCTACTCTGTGGTGCTTTACCATCTTTTTGGGAAGTCAGGAGGCATAGTGGAGTGCCATTCCCTTTCCAGCACACACCATTGAAATCAAGGATAATCATGCACTCTTGTGTCAGTTATCCCATATTCTTTGCACCTACTTGTCTCTGAGGACTAACTTTCATTGTGATATTGAGTAAATAGTATTGGGGAAAGCACCTGAATTGTAACACTTTTTCAAATAACTATCAAATTTTGGTTTGATTTATTATTGTCACATGTATTGGGATACAGGGAAAAGTATTGTTTCTTGCCCGCTATATACACAAAACAAACCATTCATGGAATACATAGGGGAGGAGGAAAGGAGAGGGTGCAGAACATAATGTTAAAGCCATAAGTTCATAAGATATAGGAGCAAAATTAGGCTATTCGGCCCATCAAATCTGCTCTGCCATTCAATCTTGGCTGGTATGCACCTCCTCCCCATTTTCCTGCCTTTTCCGATTACCCTTCAACCCGTTACCAATTAAAAATCTGTCTAACTCCTCAAATTTACTCCTTGTCCCAGCATCCACTGCACTTTGGGGTAGTGAATTCCATAGATCCACAACCCTTTGGGAACAGTAGCTTCTCCCCTGTTTTAAATTTGCTACCCCTTATCCTAAGAGTATGACCTCTCATCTAAGAATGCCCCACAAGAGGAAGCATCTGCACCACGTCCACTTTATCCATATCTTTTATCATCTTATATACCTCGATTTGATCTCTCCTCTCTCTTCTAAATTCCAGAGAGTATTGGCCTAAATTGTTCAATCTGTCTTCATAGGACAGACTCCTCAATCAACCATAAGTAGGGTGTAGAGAAAGATCAGCTTAACATATGGTAGGTCTATTGAAAATTCTGATAGTAACAGGAAAGAAACTGTTCTTCAGTCAGTTGGTATGTGACCTGAGACTTTTGTATCTTTTTCCTGACGGAAGCAGGTGAAAGCATGTCCAGGGTGCGTGGGATCCTTGATTATGTCAACTGCTTTACCGAGGCAGTAAGAAGTGTAGATAGACTAAGTCAATGGATGGTAGGGTGGTTTGTATGATGGACTGGGCTATGTTACAACCCTTTGTAGTTTCTTGTGATCTTGGTCAAAGCAGGAGCCATACCAAGTTGTGATACATCTGGAAAGGATGCTTTCTGTGGTGCATCTGTAAAAATTTTGGTGAGGGTCATAACAGACATGGCAAATTTCTGCAGTCTTCAGAGAAAATAGAGAGGTAGGTAAGCTTTCTTAACTATATTTCTAATAATCAAAACATTTTCACAAACTAAAATAGGATTGGTATCCTCACTCACTTTGCTTTTACAATCTAACTGGCCTCTACTGGCAATTTAAGTATGAATTATATTGTTTAACAAATATTGAAGAGAACGCTTTCAAGGTTAAGTACGTTGGTATTGCAATATAGATGCGGATGGCACTGAATCTTACAGGAAATGTATCATAAATCATGGGGTATATTGGTTCTTAAAATTTCCAGAAATCCCAACTTAAGCTAACTGTATAACAAAAAGTATCATAAATGGTTCAAAATGGTTTTTAAAGTCTGGAAATTGAGTATTTTGGCAAAAGCGCATTTAATCACTTTTTTCATCCCACATTTTGCAGAAGCATTATACCTTGTACATACAATTAATTCATGGCATCCATCTTCTGTTTCAGCACAATGCCGTTGACCCAAGCAGGGATTGATATCCTGTTTTAAGCGCAGCTGTCTGTGCAAATGTGGTTGTGAACTTTTATGCTGACACAAACTGATTCCAGTCTCTGGAGTCTTGTAAAATGTAATAATAGTGTTAAGCATTATAATTGTAGACCTTCACCAGATAATTATTTGTGCTCTACACTAAGAGGCAGTCTTGTAAATAAGCACTCATTTCCTCCAAACTGAAGCATAACCATTTACACGTATGATCAATTAGCATTGTCCAGGTTGATCAGATGCCTTTGTTGCTGTAATTCACTCACTGTGGAACTGGCAATGTTCAAGGCACTGTATAAACACAAGTTGTTGTTGAAGTATAAATGGTTAATTTGTGAAAGTAAGTGTACATAGCATTAATTGGTATTCATCTAGCATCCTGTGTTTAATTTAAAATTATGTTTGGAGTTGTAATTCAGTATTTGCATTAAAATCAAAATAAAGTAAGGCAATTTCTTGTTTTAAAATGATATATTTTCTTTAATGCTCTGGGAAAGAGGGATCAGAGGTGGGGCAAGTAGGTGTTTGTCATGGAAGCAGCTTAAAGGAGAAGGTTCTGCAATAAAAATAGAAAATGCTGGAAATACTCAGGAGATCAGACAGCATCTGCAGAGAACGAAACAGATTTAATGTTTCAGATTGATGAGTTTCATCAGAATTCTGAATATGTGTTTGGATGAGACCTCCTCTTTGGAGTAGTCTTGTTGACCATGGTGTTAATTTGGATGTAGATATTCTGTGTTTTCCAAGAGAGCAACGACTCTTGCTTTGTGATGAATCCTTTCTTCAAATAAGGTTTATCTCAGCAGGTTGATTTGAAACATGAAGTGACACTTGAGTATTAAGGGATACTCTTCTGAGTTTAAGGTTAAAAGAAAGCACAATTTTGACAGAATATACTTCCAGTTCACTTACAAATCTTTTTTGTACTTCAGTCACATTTGTTCAATATGCTTCATAAGCCTGCTGGTAATTTAAATTTAGATTACATGTTTTCCTTACCTGTAGAACTTCAAGTTCGAAAGCATGTTTGATATTTTTGCAAGATTCGGGGAGAATGAGGCTAAAACAGAAATGTCCCCAGTTATGTAGGCACCAAACTTAAATTAGCAATTAAATCTGTACACTTCATGACCATATTAATTGATGTTTAAATAACACTTTCACCACAACCATTTTGACACATAACTGTTGCTGCTTTTTTTCCCCGGATACCCCTAATATGTTGTTCAGAAAAACGTTTTTATTATTTATAAATATTTATGGTGATATTTATTATTTATAAATATTACCATCAGGAATGCCCTGCCTGCAGCAGTTGTGGACTCGCCAACTTTAAGGGCATTCAGATGGTCAGTGGATAGGCAAATGGATAACATTGGAATAGTTTTGGTTAGAAGGTCATTAGATTGGTTCCACTGGTCAGCGCAACATCAAGGGCCAAAGGGCCTGTACTGCGCTGTAATGTTCAATGTTCTATCTTTCTTGCCATGTGATATTTCTACAAGACATCAAACTTAGTATATTCGCTGAAGCAAAATAATATTCTGGATGTATTTTCTACATTTGAGAAACAGAGTTCCATCAAGAGTGAACCAAATCTTAAAAGTATTTTGCTTTTATCTTTTAAGTTTAAGTTAAAGTTGTTTGTGTTTTATATCTGTGTTTGTCTTGTTCATACACTTGCCAGTCTACAATTAGTACATTACCATAAATGTTTACAAGAAGCGCCAGCAGTCTGAATGGTACTGGTGAAGAGGATATAGGCTGACTAAGGAATTATAATTTTGAATACCAGATGCAGGTGTTATTTTGTGAACTATAATCCAGAATAAATTCTATGTAGAGTGTAAGTAATTTAGATTACAACTTTAAAAGTCAATTTTAGGTAATGTAGCCATGTATCTGAACCTCACATCTCTCATTTAAAATTATTTTGTTTGTAACACTACATTTCCCATATGCTTATGCCATGATGGCTTAATATGACATATTTCATGAGTTGAGAAAGAAATTTAGGGCTTTGTTGATGCCATTTTCCATTTGTCTTCAATCTTTTCTACTATTTTTATTTGTTATCCTTTATCATAGAATCCCTACGGTGTAGAAGAAGGCAATTCAATCTTTTGTATCTGAACTGATTCTCCAACAGCGCATCTCCATAACCCCACATGTTTATCCCACTAATTCCCCTAATCTAACCATCTTGAACACTAAGGGGCAATTTAGCATGGCCAGTCAACCTAACTTGCACATCATTGGACTATGGGAGAAAACCGGAGCACCCGGAAGAAACCCACACAGACACGAGAAGAATGTGCAAACTCCACACAGTCACCCAAAGCTGGAATTGAACCAGGGTCCCTAATGCTGAGAGGCAGCAGCTCTAACTGTGCCACCGTATTGCCCTCTATCCTGATTGATACTTGTGATCTGTGGGTAGCAATAACAAGCTTTATACATTAAGATAAAAGCAAATTACTGCAGATGCTGGAATCTGAAAAAACAAAATGCTGGAAAATTTCAATAAGTTTGACAGCATCTGTGAAGAGAGAACAGAGCTAATGTTTCGCGTCTGGATGACTTTTTGTCAGGGCATATTTTGACTCATGTGGTTCACGTTCAAGCCAGCTTTTGTTAAGCATGTGGCCCACTTAAACCATCAACAGGTGAAGTGAAACCATCCCAATATATTGTCAGCCATATTTTAAATTCACAAAGGCATTTTAGTTTCCTGTTCCATGGTGACTAGTATTTTTCAGACACCTGACTAGTTTTATTATCTCAGCAAGAGTTGGTGGCAGATGCAATGCTATCTTAATTTAAATTACTTCAAAGCAAACTGTCCAGCATGAATTTCTTGGATCTTAACCATATTTATTCTAATTGCCAGCAATGATTCTGTGTGTGACCTGGAGGGGGATGGTTAACCATAATGGATTATAAATCATCTAGTCACCTTGTTTTTTTCACTTGCTTAATATAGGTTTTCTCCTCCTACGCTCTCTCCCTTTATCCCTTATACTCTTTCTTCTCTCTCTCTCTCTTAATGTCACCCCTGATGGTTTACAGACTAATTTTTTTTAACTGTCAGGACTGGCAATTATACAATCTGATCAAACTAATTTTGAATGTCAAAAGGTATCGCAGAATTTTAAAGCTTAGAAGTAGACTCTGCCTAGCTGTGTCTGTGGCAGATCTTTGAAAGAACTATCCACTCAGTTTCTTCCCCTGTAAGCTTTTAAATATTTATTTTTCAGCTAGTTAACCACTTAGTTTTTAAAAGCAATTATGGATTTTGCTGCCAGCCGTGCTTCTGGTAGAACGTTCCATGTCACAGAAACCCTTTGTGAACAAAAAAAACCTCTTAACTCAAATCAAAATAATTGAATGTATTACCTTAGTGAACCTCTTCCATACCAAGCCATGGCTTTGATATCCTTTCGAAAATGTGCTGTCCAAAACAAGCCAAATAACAATTTAGTTTTAGAAATCTAAACAGTTGTAGGGTATTGGATATTATTTGAGCATGTTCAAGCGATATAAGTTATATTATGTAGCTTGGTGCCAAATATACTTGAAAATATTGAGATTAACTGTGTGTCCCAGCAATTGATCATTTTGCCAAAGGGAAACATTAGTAAAAATGTAGCTTTAAATTGTTTTGGTTTGCTTTGGCTAAGTTTCTATTTGAGCACATTGTTTTCTATCTGCTGAATTTAAAATAATAAGCTGCCCCAATATTTTAGCTAGTTGGGTCAGTGAGCAGCTGAACAACAGCAGAAAGATGCCAGATTGAATCCAAAGTACATGCAAATTTAGTTGGTTACTCACCTGAGGTACTGGTAGTTATTTTACAATTGTCTTCACTACTCTTTTGAGTAAAAGGGAAGTTTAACCATAGATCTCGTTCTTCATTATTATGTACGGCCTTGTATTCAGCATTAGTTTGATTGTGACGAATCCTACAAACATCCCAATGTTTGCAGTCTACACCCAAAAATTAAAGATGGCCATTTGGATGAAGTGATAAAAGACCAACCATATTCCAGCTTGGAACCAATGCCTTCAGAAAATAGAGACAGGACAGAATGTGGGAAAAGAGAAAATCAGTTTTTCTTTTAACATCAAACAATGTGCTGTTCTGACAGCTGAATTGGCACTATTTAAACAAATACATTGTTTATTCAGAAATAAGCTGAAATTGAGCAGTTGAAACATCTTTTATAAATGTGTTGAATTTGGTACTTACCTGAGCATATCAATGTGATTTTCATTTTTGCTTTTCAGTGAAATTATTTGAAGTTATTGAAACAGAGAAGACTCTCTATTTAGTGATGGAATATGCAAGTGGAGGTAAGTAGAGTTCAACCTAAAAAAAACAACCAATTTTACTTTGATTAATATTTGGTACTTTTCTGATTTAATGAGAAATAATTCAGTATGCCTAATCTTCTCAATGGGTATCATACAATGAATTTTGCCTTGGGAGTAAATTGATTATTCTGTCATCAGCCTGATGCAACTTCCTACAAAACAGCAGTGAGGTGAATAATTAGTTGATCTGTTTTCTGATGGTAAAAACTGAAATGCTGGAAACACTCAGCAGGTCTGGCAGCATGGGTGGAGAGAGAAAGAGTTAACTTTTCAGGCCTGAGGGCTTTGTGAGAACTGTGAGAAGTTATAAATGGTCTGAGCAACTATAATTGGAAAGGTGAGAGTGGGAAGAAGAACAAGAGGGAAGGTGTGTGACGAGGTGGAGAGTGGGACAAATTAAATGGGATGAGGTTTTGTGGTACAAAGCCAAAGGCAGCAATAATGGGACAATCAAAGAAACAAAAGATGTGCCCAGAGTAAGTGTGAGACAGCTATCTGAACACAAAGTTAATGAATTAAGAAAGAAACAAGGAGCGGGAAAACCAGTGAAAAGATGCAAAAAATATGGGGCAGAGGTTATGATGTAAAGTTGTTGAACTTAGCGTTGCCTCCAGAAGATTGCAAAGTACCCATTGAAAGACCAGATGCTCTTCTTTGAGCTTGTAGTGAACCTCACTGGAACACTTGCAGGCCAATGATGGATAGGTCAGAGCAGGAACAAAATAGAGAATTAAAATGACAGCTCAGGATTTTGCTTTTGGACAAAATGGTGGTGTTTCATAAAGTGATCACCAGTCCGTATTAGTTCCCTAATGTAGAGGGGATCACGTAATAAGCGGTGAATACAGTATACTAAATTGAAAGAAATAGAAAGTCCAGTTTTGCGTAGGAGGAGTGTTTGGGGCCTCAGATGGTGAAAAGGGAGACAGTAATGCAACACCTGCCCTTTCATCTCCTTCCTTCTCACCAACGAAGGCCCTGCAGTTTTTTTTCCCAAGTGAAACAGTAATTTACTTGTACTTTAAATTTAGTATACTGTGTTCACTGTTCACGATGTGGCCTTCACTATTGTGTTCCAGTGAAGTTCACTGTAAACTTGAAAACCATACTTTATTTTTCTTCTGAGCACTTTAATATCTTATGGTTGCGACTGTGATTTTACAATCTTAAATGATAACTCTTCCCCCATTTTGGTTTGTGTCCCTTTGTTGATGTAGTATTTTCCTCTTGTTTTGTTCTTAATTCGGTTCAAAGATGTGCAGATTAGCTGGATTGGGTGAAAGGGTAGGGTTGAGCAGACCCCTTTGAAGTCCTCTGACAGAGAGGAAGTGTCAATTTCACCTGGGGGGGGTCCATTCTCCACAGCTGTGCACTCAGCCCTACAAATCTGAGCCTTCCTAGCAAGCTGAAATCTTTGAAAGCCATTCTTTTGCTTTGGATACTTCTGAGATCTCAATTTCAAACTGCAGTGCTTTGAAATAAGCTTCCATTGAAAGCTTAATGGATTTCCGCTCGACCTCCAGTCACCTGTGCTTATTTTCATTTCCCTTCGTGCTTGAAAGCATCTCAAGTACCTCCATTGTTTCTAACAGTGATGTTTAAAGAGACCCTAAGTCTTCCTGACATCTGTGGTTTCTTAATAAGGAATAAGTGATTTAACTTCATATTTTACAGACCACTTAAGGTGACTTGCTATTTGAGTGGTGGGGGAGACAATGCCCCTCTTCGTTGCGGGGTTTGTGGCGTTTCCCTGGATCCAAGGGGTTCAGCATGCCAGCTGCACACTGGTCATTACGAGCATCAAAGCCCGTTGGGTTCATTTCCTGCTGGAGAGGTGGGTGAAGGCAGGGGGCTGGTGATTGGGCTGTCAAACCTGCTAATTGTATTACAGTTAGTGGGTTTGCATAATTATTGGATTATGGCCCTTTTTTTGCACCATGCCTATTCTTCAGGCCATTGTGATTCTTGCCACAGCTGGCAAGCCCAATGTCTACATTCCCCAGTCTCTGGTCCTCCACAGATTTTTTTTTCAGATTTCCAGCATCTGCAGTATGTTGTTTTCTTTTTCTAATGGCTTTCATTTTCTTGAACAAGATATATTGGGATAATCACCAGGAAAATACCTTAGTGTCACACTATTTAAAAACTATCTTTAATGCACCGTGAATCATCAGAGTGTCAGTGCTTCATCCAAATGCCATTACCTCCTGGAATGTAGGACTCCCACACTGCTCCATTGATTATTCCATTTGGATTATGCCAGTTCTGGTGTATTGAATCAATAATCTTCTGTTTAAGAGATACCAATGTTACAAGCTAAGCCAAAAAGGCAGTGATGCCAAGAAAGTGGTGAAAATGAACAATATTGGTTACTTTAATGGTTTGTGCTAAACTGGTAAGACTCAGCTGGGAATCGATTTCATTTTCCCTAGCGCCTTCAGGACTAAAAAAAGGAAGAAAATGGACTCAGATTTCCTGATTATCATATTTTAATCTTTGGGTGTTTGTGGACTAGATATGCTGCAATTATTTCATGGATTAATGAGATTACCAACATTCACAGCCAAATAAAAGAGCACTTAGGCAAGAAGTTGGAAGAACAGCAGGTGCCTTTGGAACTATAACTACCTTCAAGACATTACATTAAAGTAGGAAACTGAGCATCCTTCTCTTTCCAGAAGAATATATAGTTTCCTCCGAAGCCCATTTATACCGTTTACTTCAGTGGCTTTACCTGATAATTTATTCTGAAAATCTATTTGTCTTTTTTCAAATTTTGCTTGATTTCTTCCTTCCATCTCCAACCTTTGTATATCCTTTCTATCCCCTTGTGTTTGAAACACTTGCCAAATCAAGCTTCAATTTGATCATCCTGGAATTTATTTGCCAAAAAGAACACAAACACCTTCCTTAGAACTTGGATACAAATGTTGTTGGTTGTTTGTCTGTTACGCTGTCAATGGTATCATTACCTTTCTTATGCTTAGGTGGAAAGAATAGTTCAACAGTTCTGAAAACATGTTAATCAAAGCCTTCTAGAGCAACAATACTGCTTTTTTCTGATTTGTATTCTATCTTATCCACCAATGCAGTCAGAATTTTTTTTTTGTTTCACCAACTGCTGAGTTGATAGTTTATAGATTTATCCAGTGACCTGTAAATGTTTTTATTGGCATCATTGTATGACAACTCCTTTTTATTCCTATGCTATCAATGAGCTTATTGACCTGTAAGATTCAAATCCTTATGAATCTTGTTGCATTATTTGATCTGCATGTATTTTACTCTCATGGGGCCTCAATAATTGGCTGTTCAATACTTACACTTCAGTCTTTAAGGGAAGTGTCCTTGTCTTTTCCAACAATCTGCTAGAAAGGCTTACAAATTATTACATTGCTGGTGAAACTATACACTACATTGTAGTTTACTCTCCATGGAGGATTGCAATCGTTAAATCGCTGTGGCAGATGTGGGAAATACTTGACGATGGGTGGAATGTTAAATATTAAGAAAATTATTGTCAACTCACCGGGTAACACTTTACAAAGCGTGATTACCTTTCCAGATATTTAGTTAATTAATTCAACAATTACACTAGGACAACTGAGGAAGAAAAACAAAGCAAGTAAAGCAGTAAATGTTGGAAGTCCTTCACAGTTTGCTATTCTTATCACTGTTTGCTGTTTTGGCTTCCCACAAAGCCTATATCCATCCAGTGCAGAAATGTTAGAACACTGCTGGCAGTGGACAAAACGTGACTCAGTTTTCATTCGCCACATCCACTCTTCAACAACTTCATGAACTACAATTGCATGTATTGCAATGTAACACATCTGTGACATTTTCATGAGAATGCTAGCATAATTTCTCAAGTCACTTCTGATCTTAGCAGCCATTAGATTAGAGAGAAATTGAAGTCCTTTTATAGTTACTTAAATCTAACTTTTGTTGTGCACCTAACATTATCAAGGACAGGATACAGTCATGAAACATAGTAACAGTTTCAAGCAGGAGAACATCTTCAGTCCATTTAACCCACCTAATCATGGTATTCCCTTGATGCTTTCCTAATAACTTTTCTTCAAGAAGCTGTCTAGCTGCTTCTTAAAATCTGCAAAGTTTTTTGTTTCATCACCTTAGCTAATCTTTTTCATGTGATTACCACTCTTTTAGCAATATAATGTTCCCTCTGAATTTCCTATCTCCTTTGCTCTTTATTTATAAATATGATTTCTTGTGTTTGATTTCTGTTAATAACAATGCCTACTCAGATCCAATTTGTCCAAACATTTCTGAATTTTATACTTTTCTACTCTATCGGCTCTTCATCTTCGCTGGGTATACTATATCCTTGAAACCCTGTGCCAATCGGTCTGCACATGGTTAACCCATTTTAAGTTAGTCCAGCAGTAATATCCTAAATGTGGATCAGCACTACCATTCTGAGTCACTACCTAATTATCTTGGAAGTGTTTGTTTCAGCACACTCTGTGATCAGATAGGCTGAAAATGTCCAGGTTTCTCAATGAAGACTAGACATTTGAGTGAAACATTGGAGGCAAACTTCTGGCTTTGAAAGTATAGTCAAATGCAGCGCTCTGCCTTCAGGAGAAAAAAAAACACGTAAACCATGTGGAAGCTTCAGAGAGAGTGCATACAAGGTTCACCAGGATGTTTCCCGGTCTCAGGGGTGTGAAATATGAAGAGAGGTTGAATAAACTAGGATTGTTTTCACTGGAAAGATGGAGGCTGAGGGGAGACCTGATGAGAGGCACAGAGTGGATAATCAGAGGTTTTTTCCTTGGGTGGAACTGTCAATTACAAGGGGGCATAGGTTCATAGAGGGGGAAAGTTTAAGGGAGATGTGCGAGGGAAGTTTTTCACGCAGAGAATGATGAGTGCCTGCCAGAGGAGATGGTGGAAGCAGGCATATTAGCATCATTTAAGAGGCATCTAGATGGGTACGTGTATATGGAGGGAATAGAGGGATATGGAATGAGGAAGGGCAGAAGGTTTCTTTTAAGTTTAGTTGGGGCATTATGATTGGCACAGGCTTGGAGGGCTGAAGGGTCTGCTCCTGTGCTATACTTTTCTTTGTTCTTTCAGCAATCCATTGTTGGCAAGCTTTGCCTATTGTAGGAAAACTATGTTTAGCCTATCAAACTCCATGTCACTGTTCTCTTGTGTGCATTGTTAACCAGCTGCAAGGTGACTATCAATCCCTGTACTTGGCCCTGATGTTCCAGCTTGCCAATCAGAGTTTACATCTTCTTTCTTTTTGTAGTACAGAACTTGAGTATTCCTGGAAAAAACATATTTTGTTGAAGCTTTTGTCTTACACTCATCAGTGCAATAATAAGAATACTAAATTGTAAAGGGGACAGCAATTTATACTGTTTGAGAAGAGAGTGCTGATTGGGTGGCATGATCGCATACTGGTTAGCACTACTGCCAGGGACCTGGATTTGATTCCCAGCTTGGGTCACTGTCTGTGCAGGATCTGCACATTCTCTCCATGTGTGCGTGGGTTTCCTCCAGTGCTCCGTTTTCTCCTACAGTCTGGAGGACGTGCTGGTTAGGTGCATTGGCCATGCTAAATTCTCTGTGTACCCGCACAGGCACCGAAATGTGGTGAGTAGGGGATTTTCAAAGTGACTTCATTGCAGTGTTAATGTAAACCTACTTGTGACACTAATAAATAAAATTTTAAAAATGAATGGTTGGCAAATGGACTCTGGCAGAGGCATTGCCATGGAGAATGTATCAGTTAACTGACAATTGACAGTTTGGTGCCCACCTTTGTTTAAATTCAAACCAAGCATGTTAACTAATTAGTCAAGGCATTGCTCTGGAGAAGCAGCCAGGGAATGGCTGTCACGTATTTTATTTAGTTGAAAAAAATGCAATGTATGTACGTGTTCTTTCTGTCTGTAAAGGACAGGGCCCTGTGTATTAATATATGTAGCTTCCAGTATGTATCTGAGTTGCACAGCGAGCTCAACTGATGATCTTAAATTAATTGTCAGTGTAAATCATGGCTTACTCAGAATTGTTTAGCAAATGTCACCCAAACGTGGGATCACATCTAATGTTGAACACCGTTTTGAGTTTTGCAAGCACAAGCTGTTTCCACAGAGGGACTGCAGAGGACGTGCAGATGAAGAGTGTGTGCTGACGGGGAGGGACTTGCACGTTTTGGCTCTCCTTTTTGCATTGTAAATAGCCAGCAGTGTAGAGTGAAAATGAAAAACACACCAGCACACACTCTCTTCACTCATACACTAGAGACTTCACATTGACTTGCTGAACACATCGCATATAATTGAAGTTACAATGTATCTTTAGTCCTAAAGCGATAGCCAGTGAAGTTAATAAGAGTTCAATGCGTTGTATCCTTTGTAATCACAACATTATTCTTGTGGGTTTTTTTTAAATAGACCTTCTAGAAAGATTTCTTTGACACCAATCATATGTGCTCATAGAATGTAATTTGCCATCTCAGTTTAATATTTCATGGAGTTAATTTTATTCAAGCTTTCTTTCAGACATGATTTTCTTTAAAGAGGACTGCATTTGTAATTATAGATGTATTTGTGTCTTTTTTTTCCAGCAGTAGCTTTTCATGAACAAATTCCTGCTATGCTTGCGATATAGCTATTTGTGTGATGGTTGGCCATGACATCCTTGCATCTCTTGGGAGTGTGTAACCATATCTTAGGATGGCACAGTGGTTAGTACTGCTGCCTCACAGTGTCAGGGACCCAGGTTTGATTGCACATTCTCCCAGTGTCTGCGTGGGTTTCCTCCCAAAGTCCAAAGATGTGCAGATTAGGTGCATTGGCCATGATAAATTTTCCCTCAGTGTACCTGAACAGGCGCCGGAGTGTGACGACTAGGGGATTTTCACAGTAACTTCATTGCAGTGGTAATGTAAGCCTACTTGTGAGTAATAATAAATAAACTTTAAGTCTTCATTATTCACAATCAGTTTTCTGAGCTTTATTGTTCTTGCAGCTACCATCTCTTGAAGTGATTAGATTAATGTGCACTGGTTTTTGTTTCATTTTGCAGCTCAGGAACAACTTGTTGTTCTGATATGGCACATTAATGCAATCCAGTGCCCTTGTTTCTAGCAGTGATACACCATTGCTTTTGAGAAAAATTGCATTGCATTGTTTATTTGACAATTGAACAATAAAGTTAAAAGCCTGGAACGTATCCCTTTTCTCAGATATGTAATAGATTTTTGGCACCATGCAGATAAACCACCTGTTTTGTGTTGTAAATAGGTCAATTTGAAACTGCATTGTGTGTTTTGCAACTTGAATTTCACAATTTATGACGATTGGCACAATGAAGATTGTTTCCCAAGTACAATTAATAGCCCCAGATATTGCATTCATATAACTTCTGTTAATTCAAGACCACATTTGCCTCTCATGGCTCCAAGAATATCTTAAATCTTAATCCTGAAATCAGGGCATCTTCTACTTATTGTAAGGATATTTGAATTTTCACATCAGTCATTCTTATTTATCAGATTGTCTAGTTTTGAATAATGAGACAGTCCAGACCCTTGATGAATTCATCAGATTTGAGTCCAACTTTATCCAGCTATTCTTGGCTGTATTCGAATTCAGAAATGAACGGATAGTATTCCCAACTCACTAAACCACTCATTTGTATCTCTGATTTTCTTTACCATGTACCATCGTCGCAGAATATTTGCAGCAATGGTTTCCCTTCCAAGCCTCACTTCATTAGCTCTGAAGTCTTTCAAGAACCCATTCATTATCAATCCAATTTCCTTCCTCATCCAAAAACTGGCCCTAGGTGATAGTATCTGTAGATACAAAATCAGTTTCCATATATATGTTGAAGCCAAACAGCTCTGTCTCTATCACTTCTTTCAAACCATCCATTGCCTTTGTGCTTTCAGACTGTTTGTCCAGTATACAATTTTAGATTATCTACAATTTCCTCCAGTTAAACATTATTTTTGACCCTCCTAAGAACTCATTATCCTTGTCACTGATTGCATCGGCCAGTGTCTCAGGTTGAACCCTCACTCTGACCTGATCCCATATCTTTTCCAACTCCCTACTTCCACTTGTAACATCATTTGCTTCCCTTCCCCTGCTGTAGTCTGTCTGGTGCTAAAGCTTTCATCCATGCCTTTGTCACCTCCAGATTCAACTATTTCAATGGTCTCCCAATCAGACTCTCATACTGTTATGAATCTTGTGCAGCATGTTCTATGAAACTATCAATTCTGTTCTTGTTCATCTTTATACGGTCCTGGTCCCTTAAAACCACTAATATAAAAGTTGTATCCTTGTTCTTATATCCCTTCATAGCCTTGCATCTCTTTATCTCTAACAATGTACAACTCCTCCACCGCCACCCCACCCACAGAACTTCCCATTCCTCCAAATCTGATTTTCTGCAATATCCACTTCACTATTGGCAACCATATCTTCAGCTAATTTGGTTCCACACTCTAGAGTTTCTGCCCAAACTCCTACATGTCTCTCTCCTCTCTTCCCCTTTAATTTTTACTAGAAAACTCACTTCTTTGACCAAACTTTGGGTCAGCTGCTCTCAAATCTTTGTTTGGTTTGATGCTCATTTTCTTTCTGTTCACATCTCCATGAAACACTTATGGCCTTTGTTTCTATGTTGTTTACGGCATATAAGTCTTGGTTCTTAACACAACGTTTTATATGGTATTTATGCACATCAAGCAACTGACACTTCTTATTGGTTATATTTTGTGATCACCAATGGCAAGTATATTAACACTGATAAATAAAGTACTTTATCAATCCAGCATTGAGTACTTGCAGGTTTGGCATAGTCCAACTTACTGCACAGGTACCCTTCTCCTCCTACGCTGTACTTCAAATTCAATCCTAGTAAAGGATTTAATACTGCTTCATGTACTATGCCTGTTGCTGACCTTGTCTTTCCTCCTGTTTGTGATATAAATCTCACTATATTTGGACTTTATGAAAGCTGTTTGAGGCTTTTTGTGATCTTTTAGAAGTAGATGTCTCTTTTTTTGTATTTTCTCATCATTGATTAAATGTCTCGAGTTATTAGTACCACTAATAATAGCACTGAAGTACTACTCATTTAGCATCTTGTTCTGATGAGATGACATTCTGATTGAATTGAAACATGTCTTCACTTATTCTCATACAAGCCCTCAAGGTCTGTACATCCTAGCTTGTTGCTTTCTTCAGCTGGAAATTTATTTAACAGGTAAGCAGTGAGAAATACATCTATCTTCGGTACAATCTTTCATATTCTCTGAGATTTGCCTTCCACGCATAAAATTTTCTTAAATTGTCTTTGTGGAGACTCCGTTCCCTTTTGGTCCCTTAGCTGTAAAAGACTGAAATTTATTGTGAAGTAAAAAATGCTCACATGATCTTGTGAGAGAATAGGTCTTCAATTCTTGGAGTGTCACCAGTAATTATCTTGTTCAACAAGAACACTCCTTCCCCTTTCTCCCTCTCCCTAAGTATGAAATGATTTGTTGCATCTAGCGTGTGTAAGTCAAATTGCAACAAGGTCAACATTGATGAGATGAAAACAAAAATTAAATCGGTTTCCAACCATTTACAGACCTGTTAAGTTGTTTAAGGACAAATTTAAGGGCAAAGTATAACTTCTATATTTTAAAAAAATTAATTAAATGATAAAATAGGCAATTATTTAAGAAATAGAAAATAATGGATAAAATGTAATTGCAATTGTTTTTATTTTCATACTGAAAATAAGGGCATGATAACAAGGCTTAAATTACATGATAACAAGGCCTAAATTTTGTTATGATGAGAGTCCCCCCCACTTCAACCCACCCCACCCTTTTAATTGCTGACAGACACCCTTCACATGGCCTCTACTCCCACCCCTCCTGACATCACTCAACTCTGGCGTGGGATTCCGAGCCATTCCTGGGCCTTGGACAGTTCTCATACTGATATCAATCATTGCTTCGACGTGCAGCACTGTTATTCAAAGGGCTGCCTGTCTCTGGCTTGTAGGTATCTAATAGGTTCTGTTGATGGATGTCAAATACCTAATAGTTGACACCATAAACTGAACAGGTGTTGGGTATGTTAATAATACTCAGATGCGTATTCAAAGAAGAGTCAGCGAGCACTGTGATGATGGTGTTGGAGTGGATAAGTAAGCTGTAAAGCAATAAACAGTCTCCAACAAAGCATCCAAGTCTCAGTGTCTTCTTCAGGCTGGGGAATTCTCTGACACTTGTGGCAGAAGATGGTTGCGTGGAAGTGAAGATTTGAGGAGATAAGAATTGTAGTTTTTTTTGAGAGAAGACTTTAATTGGAGGCTCCTTAAAGAAAGATGACTGAAACCAGGTATAGGCTGGCAGGATCTGATTTTCCATCACTTTTGTGAAATTGGACTTTACAATCAATTGAAGAACACAGCTGATATATGGACGTGAGTTATATCTTTACTGAAAAGGGGTGACTCTGGTACTTTAACTTCCTGCCAGGAGCAAGACCTCCTGCACAGTGTTCTCTGAACTAGATGCCCAGGAACTGGAGAATTAAGAATGTTTGGACACTCACTTGAAATTCGTGAATAAAATTTATTTGGAAGGTGACTTATTGAATGCCTGGGAGGCTTCGTCAGACTCTGATAAATTTGGAAAAATGGATAATTCTGCCATAGAAGAACACACTGTGGAATTTAATCTACTATGTACAAGATTGCAGTGATTCCATTTGGAAATTCGTGAATCAGTACTGCCTTTAAATTATTGGACTGTGCTAGGATATCAAATATGGATTGGCTCTTGGTTTCAACTGAAGTTAGTTTCAAAGAGAGAAAGCCGCTTTTGGAACAAATGTCCAAAGCCTTAAAAATTCTGGGATAGCTTTCATTTCCAGCTGCTTTTATGGCACAAATGGACTCTTCAGCAGTGACATCAAAGATGAAGGAAGGTTAAGATTAGGTTTGCAACATTTCTAGACTGTTCAAGTATCAGGCCCAAACCTTTGTATAAAAGAGGAGGCATGAGGACAGAGACTGTTTTGGGAGCTATACCAATTTGATAGTTACAGAATGAAGATGAACCCCTAGAATAACCAAAAAGTGGTCAACAGGCACTTCAAGTGTGACTAAGTATCATGCACTGAATTATCTAAAAATGAAAAACAGGGTTTTTGAGATGACATGTGACAGGAAAAGTATGGAGGGCAAGCAGGACAATACTGACCAGAAAGAATCAGACTGGTTGCCAGAAGCTTCAGTCAGATAATGAGTATCCTGGTTGCAGATTCATTCAGTTGTGCAGTTCTGGATGGTGGATGTATGTCCACAGTGTGTGGAGTGGACTGGCTAAATTATCAAATGGATCCTTAAAATAAGGATGACTGAAGTAACATCAACGGATATGACAGTTTACTTGATTCCTTTTTGGTGATGGTAATATGTTGAAATCAATAAAAAAAAAGTAATTTGATGTAAAACAGTAGGGGTAAACCACTTTATCAGTACTGATGTTGTATCAAGTGAAATGTCTTTACTGTTACATAAGCCTTCAATGGAAAAGGCCCAAATGAAGGCTGGACATAGAACATGATAATTGTCTTTGGGAGTTCCATAGATTGGCAATTTACACAGTGAGAACATTATTGTATTCCTTTAAGCCTATCCTTTCCAGACAGAATGTTAAAGAGGTATTAATGACAGCTGGGGATAAGGATTTAAAAGACAAGGATATTATTACAAAACTGCATTATTAATTTGGACATCACTCTGGCCATAGGTTTGAAGCTTCTGTAAAAGGACACTGGGTGAGGAGTACACTAGAGGATATTTGTATAAAATGTACAAGAGAATGCCATTGCGATTAGTAACACAGGAATTTGAGGAACAACTGGGCGACCAGGAAATTAGGATAGATTTCCCATCAGCAGGAAAAATAAGTCTGAGGACTTTCAAAGTACTTTTAGTGACATACTCTCCATTGACTTCATGCAGCATTTTTGCAAGGGGAACACATTCAAAGACAAGTATTCTTAATGCTTCCAAAAGAAGCTGGAGGTATAGAGGGGAAATTATGGAACCTGAACAAAGTGTATTTACAGCCTGAGTGGTGCATCCAGAGTATTTTTCAGTTAGGTCCATCTTACTGAAAGCTGGTTGCCTTCTGTTAAAAGCAGATCCAGCAATGTATTATTGGAACTATGAATAAAAGCTAGCAGGCATTTTTAAAATGCACATTGATGATTTCTTGTGGGGGAAATCTGTGACATTTGTGATAGATAAAATTATGAAGAAATTCAAAAATTGGGCATCTGGAGCTTTTAAGTGTAAAGGACTAGATATGAGTCAGACTAAGTTGGGGATAACTCTGCCTTAACAATCTTGCTTAGAGAATGTTAATAAGATCCTAATAAATCAGGCCAGATCCTCTCAAATGGAAAACTCCATAACCAAAGAAGAAGCAGTTCAATTAAGAAGCTTAATTGGGCAGTGCACACAAACTAGATTTGATATGTGCTCTGATATATAAGAATTGAACACCATGCTGGAATATGCTACTGTTGAGGAAGCACTAAAAGCAAATAAGTTTTAAGAAATTAAGTTTAAAAGAATGTGCACTCAGATTCAGAGACCCAGAAGGGATGAAATTAGCCATTTTTAGTGATGTCTCGCATGCTAATTTTCCCAATGGGTATTCGAGTCCAGTAGGATTCTTTGTTATTAGTGAGGAGGTATGATAAATGTTGAAAATTATGTTGGAAATAAAAGAAAATAGAGAGTAGTTAAAAGCACCTTCTTTGCAGAGAGACTTGCACTGGTAGAAGTGACTGATATGGCTATGTTTATCATGTACTTTAAAGGAACTGGGTGGAACTAGATATGGTGGGCTTTCCTAAACGAGGCAAGAAGAGGCCTCCACCGTTCCTATCGAGCAGCCGAGTACCTTATACCCTCTATAAGATTCTGGCCACTGTCTCTTGATTGGCATAGCCTGGCTAATTTTCTTAATACAGTGCTACAGTTTGCTAACAGAAGGTGGCTGTGTGTTACATCTTATTTTTTAATTGGAAAAATAGCATGAATTATAAAATTATTAATTGCCCTGCTAACTGTTTGAAGGTTATTCTGTTTGCAGGAGAGGTGTTTGACTACTTGGTTGCTCATGGAAGAATGAAGGAAAAGGAGGCAAGAGCTAAATTTAGACAGGTATGTACTCCCATATTTGTTTTGGATGTTGATATAAAAAAATTGATTGCTGAAACCAAAGATTAGTTTGAAGGAGTTTGAGTAAATTCTGGCTAATGTATAAATCCGCAAAGTAACAATAAATATGCTGCTTATCTTTAACTGTGTTTAGATTTCACTATCTAGGCCACTAGCTTAATCCCGAGTTCACCTGAAAGACGAATGGGGTTACATGTAGCAACGTACAGAACTTGGCCTAAAATTAGAGCTGCAAAAGCAAATATTAAGTGGAAACAGGAAATTTATGGCACATATTATTTAATCTGCTGCTTAATTTTGGCGTGTTGTCAGCTAATAAAAATATTTTGAAGTTGATTGCCATTCTTTTTTATACTCTTGAGCATTTTGAGATGAAAGGCAATTTCCTACCCCTCGGAAAATAAGACAGATCTTGATAATTCTAATATAACAAGAGCGCAGAATTAAAGTATTGACTAAAATAACTTCTCCAAAATTTATTATTTGAGACTCATGGAATATGTGACCTTTCCATTTAATTTTATTTGCATTTTAATTATGAACACAAAAAATAGAAAAATTGCCATTTTTAAACTAAATTACAGAATCAAAGTGAGGATGCCCAATAAATTTCTCTTGGCCTGCTTATGTGGAAATCATTGCTAATCCAACCATTTCGAGCAGAAGGCTAACTAAACAAGCAGGATGTTAAAACTTAACATCCTGAAATCCTCAGGTCAGGCAGCATTGGTGAAGAATTCAGACATTTCAGGTGTGGTCTCTTAATGAGAACATTCTTTTGAAGGGTCCAGATTTGGAACATCAACTTGTCTGTTCTCTATCCAGACGCTGCCCGTCCTGATTGTTGTTTCTAGTTTTTTTTCCCAAATTCCAGCATTTGCTGTTGTTTAGTTTAAGGTTCAGTTCGTGTATGCATAAAAAGTTTCTTTTCAACTCTTCTCTTGAAGAGATAAGTGAAACTATTTTGGTCATCCGCTCTCCTTATGACTTGTGCAGGAATACCTGACTGAAAAGCATTCTGTATTGTACCTTAACATTGGTAATACCTGTGAAAATAGCACCAAAGTTGGAATGCAAGGTAAAAAAAAATGCAGAACACCATTCTGGCTTAGGCACTGCATAGATGCCCTGTGTTCTCAAAAGTAATTACTGTATACTAAACATAAAGGAAAATGAAGGGACTTCAAAATTGATGTGGTACAAAAATATTTGATTGCAGTTTTCTAGAAATATTGTAACATGAAGACCCTCCTCAAAACCACCTCTTTTTTGTTGTTAGCCTTTTCTCCAAATATTTCCTTCTCAAGTTCAGTATCCATTTTTGTCTGATTACACACCATGAGATGTCTTTCTACTTGAATGCGACAATAGAATTTCAAGAGGTTCTTGAATGTCAAGCACGTCAAAGGCAGCAGAGAGGATGAGGAGGTACCGAAAACCACAATTATAGGGGAGGCTGTTTTTGACTGAACAATGCAATCAGTGCTGAACAATGTGGAATCTAGATGGGAGAAGCTTGAAGAAGAGGAAGCAACAAATTTTCAAGATGCTGTAGTGTGGAGTAATTCAGAAATTAGGCAATAAGTGGAGAAATTGGTGAGATGAAGGGGGATTTTTTGATCTGGAGATGGTAATAGTAGTTTTGAAGGAGGACTGTACAAGAGGATAGAAATATGTCAAATTTATCAAATTCAGTGAGCTGTGAGTTGAGTACATGTTGGGTGGCCATGATGTGGGATTGAAGAGAATTGAAAGAGTGGACAGGATGAGATGAAGACTGTTGGGTATGTGACAGAGAATGATGTGAATGTTGACTTGGCTGGATCGAAAGCAGGGAAGAGAATTTGGAGTTAAGGGAATTATATGGGGTTGTCAGAAGAGGAAGCATGAGCTATTTAGATGATTTTAATTTTGGACACAAAAGTGAGTAAGTTTCTTTCAGTTCAAGTTCAAGCAGAAGGCAGAGGAGCTACGGGAAAAAAATTGAAATCACTTCTGTGGTGAAAATGCCAATGATTAAGCAAATATGTTAGAATAAATCAATTTCCTTAGCTTTAATTTGCACATTGTAGAACCTGACTGTGTTTTCCCACTGTCTCTACTCTATATCACTTTACTCTAAACAGTAAATCTTTGCTAGTAAAGTCACTTTAGCACAATATTAGTATGCCATGTGTTATCATAAAAATACATTGCTCTGTACAGTACAATTTTCTATTTACACCCAAATTTGCTTACTGTATTTAGTTTTATTTGTCTAAATATTTACTTGAATATTTGTTCCTGCCAAATTCAGTGTATATAGAACTGAATTTAGATTATTCTCTGCATCCTGTTTGCCTGCATGGTCTTCTGTGACCTTTTGTTCACCCTGCTGAGAGTATGAAAACACATTGAACACTTTATGTAATACTGTCAAGGTCTAAAGGTCACAGAATGGTGCATTGTATAGTTAAATGAAGTGACAGATGAACTTTGCTGCTGGACAACAGTAGTCTTTTGTAGCCATTACCTATTTTTTCTGTTCTCCTTTATCTCTTTCCTTTGAAATTCTGTATTTTTGTATTTGTATGGTTCTGTACTCCAATTTCCAGATTCTTAGGCTTTCATCCATTGTAGTTCCATAGCTAAAAGAACCTAATACAAATGATAAATAGTCTACAGTTCAAACCTATGTTTAGAAATGTTTAGCAGGGGTGCTTGGCATGACATGACAAAAAAAATCAGTTTGATTAGATATTGAAGAGTGTGACAGGCAGAAGTAACTGAACGTTTTTTTAAAATTTTTAGTCAAAGTTTTACCACAGGTTTGAGATCCCAAAGTCAGGTTGGAAAACGGGTCCTGAATCCGTATTCGCTAGCAGCGAGATCAGGTCATCAATTTTACCACAGATAGCCCCCTAAATGGCAGCCTCCAGGCCTGCCTTCAAATTCCAGGTAGCAGACATTCCCGAGACTTCTGCTCAATCAGAGAGGCAGGAGCTCAAGTCTCAGGAATGTCACTAGGAGAGGTGGTGCTACTACAGTAGGTCAGAAACACCAGGACCATTTCAAAATAGCGGCACCCTCCAAAAGGTATGTAAAAAAAAAATAAAATTTAAGGAGCCATAAACAGTAGATTCTGCTGGATGGAAAGACAACCCATCCTGATGGCCCATTGGGCCATAATGATGGCCTCCCCTATTCCTTGGCCCCCTTTTTAAGCCAAGGAGCATCAGTGACTCCAGCAAAATGCTGGGCCTTTAATTATTTAAATCAGCATTTTCCTCATTGGAAGGTATCATTCCACTCACAGCTTACTGCTGAGAATCTTTCCAGCAGTGGGACTGCTTCAGGGAACGGTTCAGATGGATCTTACTGCAATTTTTCTGGTCATCCCTACCTCTGTTTCTGCCACCTGGGAGCCGGTAAAATTCTGTCCTTTGGGGTTGACATAGAAAACAATCATAAGCTTGCATGTAATGTGAAGCTTTCTGTTAAATAAATTGGTGAAAGGATCTTGCAGAGTTACAACACCTGGTATCACTAACCAGTTGGCGTTTTAATTTGTAACAGATAGTGTCTGCAGTGCAGTACTGTCATCAAAAGCAAATTGTACACCGAGATCTTAAGGTAAGTCCTACTTCAATCAAATGCAAAGTGGTCAGCTGATTGTAAAACACTAGCTAAAATGCTATTGGGTTTTTGTATTTTATGGTGTAAAATGAAACTTAGATTGATATCTTTTTTTCCTCTTTCTAATTCGTATTTGAAGGTGACATTGAATTTATATTTCCTGTGAATAAAATTCTGGAAAAAGTTTATTAAACTTTAAGCCTTTTCCTTCTTCTGCACTACTGTATCCTTTCTAATAATATAAACAATCTTCAAGCTCTGAATGAAGCTACTGAGAAATGTACACCCACCTGCAGCATTTCTACATTCTTTCTCTCCAGTTGGACCGACCCCTCTGCCCTGGTCCAGAGAAATCACGTGCAGGCTAGCAGAACTGTCTTTTGAAGTCCAGGATATGCTACTGACCTCTTACCAACCCATTTATCAGAGCTGCTTTCCTCTGCTTGTCACCTAAAACCGTAAGCCAAGTTTGGCTTGCAAGGTTGCCTGGAACTGAGAGGAAAAGTCAGCCCTATGTCTAATTTGTTTAATGATTTCAAGAGGGAGATAAACATATTTCTAATTTTAAAAGGAAAGAGGGATATTGGGAACAGGTGGGGAGGTGGATTTGAGATCAGGGAGAAATTGGGCATGATCTGATTGAATGGCAGAGCAAGCTCAAAGGGCTAAATTTGCTCACTTCTGCTCCTAATTCCTATGTGATAGATTTACTACTTGAAGTTCCATTAATGATCCACAGTAGATTATCAATCACCAGCTCAAATACTGCAAACCTGCCTGCTTTGGGTATCAAATTATTAAGTCTGCCACAAATGGTTGGTTCATTTTTGAGCATCTCTGCCACATGTGAAATATTGGAGTTACCTTGATCCCAAAGAGATCTTTCTTCCCATAAGGAATAGATTCTGCCCAGAAGCCTGAATCATCTATCACCATTATCTAATTTTTATGAAGTTCCACTGTGTCTTGCCTCTATTTAATTCATTTAACTGTTACATTTCAAACCAGCTGATATTAAATCAAACAGAGATTTGATCTTGCCTTCAGCTGTGGTTTTTGAATTTCATTCTGCTGCTATAAGCAATGTTGAAGATTAAGAACGATGCAGTGTTCAGTTCAATCAATAGCACACAGAAAAAGCCTGATCAATCAGATGTTACCCATATTTTTTATCCAGGAGATTTGACAGTGATTTCTGAGGTTGCATTTCCAGTGACAGGAGGGGAAGCTTTGTCTCAGGATGGAGACATTCTCTAGCTTCCTCTTTTCTTTAATCCTTTATCAGTATTATCTGTGAAATTATCTTAAGCTAAAATTTCTCACCTCTGATACTGTTCTGTTTAAATAGGCTAAGGAAAGATATTAGCCGTGGTTTTCCTGAATTGGGACAAAGCGCTTATGCTGGCAGAAAAACAGGAATGTTTCTCACTGACATTAGCAGTGCCTGTCAGGTGGAATTCACCCACCTGAAAGATGCAAATAAGATCATTTTGAGCAACCCATTAGCCAGCCACACTGTTCTGAGACCGGGTTGCCATTTTTAAAGGGGCCCTGATTTCTGCGCTTGGTGACAATCACTCACCAAAGAGGGACATCACCCTCTCCACGCCCCCAGGCATGAGGGTGACTCAAGCCTCCCCCTCTCAGACACACACACTCCCCCCTTCCCCCATTCAGGCCCCCTTCATCCCCAGAGACCTCTCACTCAGGCTCCCTTCAAGCTGCCTGCCTTGGCAAGGGTGGGTTGAGTTGGGCGTCTGAGGAGGAAGGCATCTGAGTGAGGGGTCTGGAAGGGTAGAGGAGCTGTGTGATAAGGGAACCGTGGGGGGTCTTTGGGACAGAAATGGGGCTGTGTGGGGGAAGTCTGAGGGGGGACGGGAGCCTGTGGGGTGGGGGGAAGGGTCAGGTCGGATAAACCTCATGCCTGCGTGATGCAGAGGGGAAGGTGCCTCTCATTGCTGAGAGCTTGGTGATCCTTCCTCAACTCTCGGGGTCCAATATGTCAGGTCCTTTCTTGTGAGAACTTGTACCAAAGCCCACCCATTGCAGATCCTGTTGAGGAGGTGGATTAATAGCAGAAGGTATTTGAATTGGGCTTCAGGCCCGCCAATTATATTTAAAGTGGTTAATTTGAATATTTATCTGGGAACCCGACCGGGGCTGCCAGGGGCACCAAACCAGTTTTTTGTTTGATGCCCATTTCTCTGGGTCATCTGGTTACTCACTGGGAATTGGTGGGAGAATCCCCCTATTCTTTTGTAGCTTCTTCAGGTTAACATTTCAGTTCAACGGGTTATATATTTTTATTTAACCCTTGGGTGCTATCAAAAAGAGCTCTTATAATTAAACCTGTATTGGATTAGATGACAGATAGTGAAAACTTGTGTATGTACTTATATACTTTTGTATACATGTTTTTCATTTATGGATTAATTTTTGCTGTATCTTTTTCAAATGTAGGCTGAAAATCTACTGCTAGATGCAGATATGAATATTAAAATAGCAGATTTTGGCTTCAGCAATGAGTTTACAGTTGGCAATAAACTGGACACGTTCTGTGGAAGTCCTCCATATGCTGCTCCAGAACTCTTCCAAGGGAAGAAATACGATGGGCCTGAAGTAGATGTTTGGAGTTTAGGTGTCATACTTTACACATTAGTCAGTGGTTCATTGCCATTTGATGGACAGAACTTGAAGGTAACTCACAGGTTTTCTTTAGTTAAAAGCTCTAACTTCATGAAATAAGTGACCTCGTAATGATTTTTTCAACTTTAATTTACTGCCTAACTTTGTGTAATGCGTTTGAATTCGTCACTATGAAACAAAAGCATTTGGAATCACTTAGTTACATCAGCAGTTAGCACTTCATGTTGTAGCCCCTTGTATTTGTCCTCTATTCATTAGCAAGACAAAATTCATCATAATAAATTGACTGAAACATGCATAAATAACTCAATCATATTATTACATTCAGTGACTTTTCACATAAATTTTGTTTTAAATAGTAACAAATATTACACATTTTGCAGTTAACACTATAAGTCTTTGTTTACCACAAGCTTGTTTAGCATCTTTTTTGCAGAGAGGAATTTTTCTGTGTTTACCGATACATTGCTTAAAACTAAGTGTTGGAAATAGTCTGCATGTCAGGCAGCATCTGTAACAAGAGAAACGGGGCTGTTTGCTTATTGTTCCCTTAAACAATGCAGTAGTCAGAATCGCAACAGCATTCAGTAGCAAGACATTCCCTGCCTTATGTTTTAAAAAATTATCCTAAACCACCCTCAATTCATTAGTGACCATTTTAAATGGTCATTCCCTTCCTGAGCACAGTCTTTGAATACATGCAAAAAGGTGAAAGATGTCCTTAAACCAAGGAAAACAACCTTATTTTTTGTTTCTAACAAGTTTGATTACATGGATTCTAGTGTCAAACTTGGTTGCATTGAATTATTTTTAAGTAAAATAATAATACACATGTAAATGGGTAATTCATATATGTATGTTTGTTTGTCTAGTTAACTTTTTCTTTAAACTCTATATTGCTGAAGGTCACTGATGGTGAGATATTCTACTGAACTCATAGCCTTGAAAGATGCAACATTTGATCCCTAGACTCTATTGAGGTGGTCATTGTGCCTCCAAAGAAAAATTATAAATCTAAGCAATAAATCATTGCATAAATTATACTTCAGAGGCATTTTAAGTCTTTAATAACAACTTTTTGAATTTAATAATGTCCAGTATGATTTAATTATATTGAATTTTGTATTAAAGGAACTAAGGGAAAGGGTACTCCGAGGGAAATACCGAATTCCTTTTTACATGTCTACGGACTGTGAAAATCTCCTTAAACGCTTTTTAGTGCTCAATCCTTCTAAAAGAGGCACACTAGAGGTAAGAAACCCTGATTGCATTGCTCCTGTTCCATTGGAATAGTAAAATTTTGTCACACCACTATTCAGACATGTATTGGTAAATGGCCAGCCTTTTCTCAAATACGCAGATTATGGTGGATTTATGTTGTTGGAACTGTCCTTAAAAATAGTACTTACTGAAAACATGGCCTTGTCACTTGTTTATCTTTTGCACAGCTATAAATGTTTTAAAAATATAAGTGTAGCCAAATAGACAAACATGTTTTGCTATTACACACATCTTGCTACATTATATCAATATTTGCATAGGGAAAGGATGCATTTAGTTGGCAACAGTGTAGCCACCCACTTTTTTAAAAAAAAATCTTCACTTTCACATTGATGTACTTAAAACTAGCAGGATGGATACTGACACAAACCTAAAAGTAGAATGCAAGATTTAAAGTATTTCAGGCGGAAGAGATTAGAGTGAGGGTAGGCACCAGAGAAGGAAAAGAATGGATATTAAATGCTGTTAGTCAGCAAACCCACTGCACTGTAAAAGTAGCCCTGCAATTATGGTAAGACTGAACTTTAGTAGATTTTCAGCATTTTAACTTAAAAAAGAAACTGATTTCTACAAAGCTTCTATGCACATTTTTATTGCCAGAGATTTTTTTTCTCAGTGGAGCATTGCTTATTTTCTAATGATCATAGATTTTGGCACAATAAATTCAAATAGTTATATGCCATGCAGCAATAATAAATAATGTTTAGAAGGTTAATTCCCCATTGATGTGACAACATCATGCTTTGCAGGAAAATAAATGTTCAATTTTGAGAGTGCAGATAAATTAATTTGTGTTGAGTTCTCATAAATTCAATTTGATCTCAGTAATATTAGACTTTGATATTTCCAGGTGCAAGGAACACAGTCCAAATTTGATCAGCAGCAACCTCAGAGTTACTAATAAGTTCACTTGTTCCAAACTTAATCATTTATTTGCTATACACTTAGTTGTAGCTTCCATTTTAATATTTTTTGTCCTGCTTATATCTTCAATACTTACAACACATTTTTCATGGTTGTATTACAACTGAATTTGTTCACAAAATTTCACTCTAATCAGATTGTTTACCTTTGAACTTGAGGCTTTTACTTTTTCATCTTTTTGGTGTTTTTTGGTCAACATGGAAATTCAGAAGCTGTTATCAGTAAATCCACACTTTTTCATGGGGCGCACTGTTGAAGTACCCACAGACTGTATTCAAATAGCTAGTAAACCAGTCTCACTGTTAAAAGGCTTGAAAAGGTTGTGCTTTGTTGAATAAAATGTAATTGGATTTCTAACAGCATAATAAGTTTATAACTACTACTGAAAAGTATTTCTGGCTCTGAAAAATCTAATTTTATATTTACAGAATGTTAAATATCTCTCTAATTTATGGCATTTTAGCTTCAATCTTATTCATATGTGTACACCCCAAGTGTTTATTTCACTATTTGCAAATTTTAAAAAACGAAAAGTGGAAGGATTCGGTGGTTTTCATAGAATCCCGACAGTACAAGATGAGGCCATTCAGTCTATCAAATCTGCACCAACACAATCCCACCCAGGCCCTATAACCATAACCCCACATATTTACCCTGCTAATCCCCAGACACTAAGGGGCAATTTAGCATGGCCAATCCACCTAACCCACACATATTTGGAAGTGTGGAGGAAACCGGAGCACCCCAAGGAAACCCACACTAACAGTGACCCGAGGCCGAATTTAACCTGGATCCCTGGTGCTGTGAGGCAGCAGTGCTAAGCATTGTGATACCATGCCACCCTTGTGCCACCGTGCCATTTTACTTCCTGGTTTGCTGTGTATGAAAATGCTTCAGTGTGAATAGCTGCTTATCCTGTTGATAACATCACTGGTGCTGGATGCCAGGAGATCCCCTTGACTTGACCTCAAATTCAAACTGACATCAGGAAAGATGAAGTCCATGCCACTGAGATCTCTAGATTTTGTGGGCAATTTCCTTTTGAGGTTATAATGTGTGCTGTTGCTTTGCCACTAACTGCAAAATTCAGGCGTAACTTGGTTCAACTTGGAAGTGATTTAGAAAGGTTATCCAATGAGTAACTGAGTCATATAGATTAGGGAAGCTCAAGGTTTGAGCCTCAGTTTGTGGTATATTAGTTGATCACCACTTGAGTAATGGTATAATGTTACATGAGGCTTCAGTATTATTATTGTAACCTGCTGATTCTCACTATCTAGTCTTAGATAAATGGACCATTTGATAGCCAGAATTTCTGCTCCTAAACACTATCCAGCAACTCCCTCCACATTTTACTGCAAGTATATTAATTTGGACACTAGATAAAAAGGGATCAGATTTGGCAATAATGCACCTCTAGTCACATAGCCTCCCAACAGTCATTATCAAATCTCACTGGTAATGGTCATTCAGATGTGGTACTGGCAGTGAATAATGCCAATACAATAGCCAAGTAAGGAGTCAGCACTTGAAATACTTTAGTAATTCTTCTATGTCTAACACAATGAGCTGTTTATTTTGGGTTGGAAGATGGGGCGCCAAGTTATTATAGATAGTGCATTTTTTAACAACCTAGTGGATGGGAATTTGTTGACCAAGCATAGATGATTTAAAATACATCACTACCACCCTATTTGTTAAGTTGAAAGCTGTAATCCTGCCAAAAATGCAATCAGATAGAATTGAAGTGATGAACATTTCCACTGACAAAGCAAAGATCTTCAGTCTTACAGCATTTCTGATCAATACTTTCAATGAAGACTAAAATTTGCTTTCCATTTAAAAAGATACTTAGTTGGCTTTGTCAGAAAAGGCAGCTAAGTATAGGCTGTGCCGAAGAAAACCTTTTTTAATATGCTTTGGAATTTTACACTTTACTTTAGATCTTGTATTGTCCATCCTTCTACATGTGAAATGTAAAGTGAAAACCTTATGTGTTAATCTCATAACCTTTATTGTCGTTTGATCATTTCAGTAAATTGGAATTGCTCTCTTTTCCTTTCTCATTTTCCTTTTGACCTTCTTTGACATTTATCGATAAAACTACAGAACCAATGTTAAAATAATTTGTCCCTTTTTCCTCTTTCTGCTGTGATAAGTACCGAGACTGCACATTGTATCTTTACATGGCAACACACCCAAGGTTGCTGCTTAGGAAATTTTAGAAACAAATTTGTAACACTAAAGCAAATATACGTAAATACCAGCTTATTATATGCTACTTTTAATAATATAAATTGTGAAATTCTGGCTCAAAACTTCTGCAATCATCGAAGATTACTGGCCACAAAACAAAAGTTAATTCAGTCAAATCATATTGCCTCTCTTCTAACTTTGCCATTTCCTTTTAAGGACTCGAGTGAAAATAATTTGGAGGTACAGAAACAAAAGGATGAAAACAAAAGTCATAATACAGAAAGAGATAAATATCACACAAAAATGCATGGAACAGAAAAGGCTTTGGGAAGTAATAGTAAGCTTCCTGATGAGATAAAACAGGAACAGTAGAAAAGAGCAAAATAATTTGCTCCTGTAGCAATGTACAGAGCAACAAAAGCGAAGAGACAGAATCGAAAGTAGTAATTAAAAGTGAGGAAACGGATGTAATCATGATATTGGAAACATGGCCTTTAGCAGTGCTTGATTGGCAGTTAAATGTTGCAAGCTGTAATGCATTGAGAAATCTTAGGGCAGGAAGAAGGGATGTGAAGCAGGCGTATTAATTGGAAACAACAAAAGTAAAGTATTCTAGAGACCTAAATACTAAGAGAAGAATTGAAGTAAGGATATTATCACTAAGGGATGAGCAAAATAAACTCTCAAGAGCTGATGTTGAAATCCAAGAATACTGAATAGAGACTTTGCCTCAGTTTTGACAATTGAAGAAAGGTCGGATCTCAGACAATGATGAGATGGAGTACAGGAAAGAGGTAGAGAATCTGGTGAGCTGGTGCAACAATAATAATCTCTCCTTCAATGTCAACAAAACGAAGGAGATAGTCATTGACTTCAGGAAGCATAGTGGAAGACATGCCGTTGTCTACATCAATGGGGATGAAATGGAAGTGATCGATAGTTTCAAGTTTCTAGGTGTCCAGATTGCCAACAACTTGTCCTGGTCCCTCCACGCTGATGCTATAGTTAAGAAAGCCTACCAATGCCTCTCTTTTCTCAGGAGGCTAAGGAAATTTGGCATGACCGCTATAACTCTCTCCATCTTTTACAGATGCGCCATAAAAAGCATTCTTTCTGGTTGTATCACAGCGCGGTATGGCTTCTGCTGTATTCAAGACCGCACAAAAGTATAAAGGGTCATGAACAAAGCTCAGTACATCTCACAAACCAGCCTCCCATCCATTGACACTGACTCTGTTTACACTTTCTGCTGCCTTGGAAAAGCAGCCAGCATAATCAAGGATTGTGTGCACTCAGAACGTACTCTCTTCTACCTCCTTCTGTCAGGAAAAAGATACAAAATTCTGAGGACTTGAACAGCTTCTTCGTAAGCTGCCATTAGACTTTTGAATGGACCTGCCTTATATGAATTTATCTTTTTTTAGGCTCTAGCTATAAGTGTAACACTACATTCTGCATCCTCTCCTTTCCTTCTCTATGTATGATGTGCTTTCTCCGTCTAGCACAAGAAACAATACTTTTCACCGTATACTATTACACGTGACAAATCAAATCAAGTCAAGAGGGCTATTATCACTGTTAAGTTAGAAAGAAAAGCAATAGTAGATAAACTAGCCAAACATAAGGAGGACAAATACCCAGGTTCAGATGGATTCTGTTCATGGATACGTGGAAGTAAACAAAGGAGGATTAACTAGAAGCATTGACAGATATATTAACCACTGGGAAGGAAATCATCAGAAAGAGAGTGTCTTCAAAAAGAAAGTAAAGATAATCCAAAGGAAAATAGAATAATCAGCTTAATGCATTAGTAGAAAGAGATTAGAATTCTTGCTTAATGATGAGATACCACTGATTTAATTTTTAAGAAGACTGGATTTCTTAGCAGGAAGTTTATAGGTAAGAGTAATGTACTGAATGTGGCAGACATGGATTTCAAAAGGTTTTCATAATGGTACTATGTGGGATTCATAACATCCAGGCATGTAAAGTCAGGGACGAGGCAGTCAGGAAATAGAGTGTGGGACAAGTGGAGATTAGATTGAAAGATGGCTACATCATAGAAAATGCTAAAAGTTAGGAGAGTTTCTCAAACTTGTGGAAAGTGGGTAAGAGTGTCCACATGAATCCATATGTATCCACTATTGTTCACTACTTCATGAATAATTTGGACATTGGAGATGTGGGGCAGGATTTTCCTCCCTCTCTGTGGCATGTTATACCAGTGGCAGAATCTTTCCCCCCCTGTGGCTTGTTATACTAGTGGCATGTCTTATGGTCCTGCTATCGTCAATGGGGGTTTCCCTTGAACACACCGCTCACCGCCGGAAAACCTGAGGTGAGGGTATGCTGTTGGCGGCACCGTAAGTTCCAGCCGGCATAAACAGCAGCAAAATATCGGCAGTTATGTCAATATTTGCAATTATGTCGATTTGGGGCTAGAGTATAGAAGACTGATCAAAGTATAATAAGTAAATAGAGTAGCAATGTGGATGGATAATTTGCAATTTAAATTCAATATATCAGTGTGTAGGTGAATGCATTTTGTTTGGAAAAATAAGGTCACCTATTCCACTGGAAGATATGAAATTAAATGAGTTAGCGGAACAAGGATATTTGTGAATAAATTGCTGAGGTGTACTGTACACAGTTTTAGTCTCTATAGCATAACAAAAGATATTGAAACGCTTGAATTGCAAGATGGTGCTAGCAAAATTAAGAGGCTATAACTAACAAAAATGTTTGAGCAGACTGGGGTTCCTTTCTCTGAAAGAAAGGAGACCCAATAGAGGGATCTATTCCCAGTGGAGACAAAATAGTCCAAAGCGAAGGGCTAAGTAATCAATGAAAGGGTTTTGGAGAAATTACATAGAGTGGTGAGAATATGGAACATACTGTCATGAGGATTGGTTGAAACATATAACATTGACATAATTAATAGGAAACATAATGCATACATGAGGGACAAGGGGACAGGATGGGAAAAGATAATTAGCATTGAAGAAAGCTCATGTGAGGTGTGAACAGTAGACCAGTTGGGCCAAATACAGCTGTAACTGTGAAATAATTTCATGGTATGTCAAGGGCAGTTAGAGGTGAGCAGTAAATGCTGGCCTAGCCAGCGAGGCCCAAATGCCATGAATGAATAAAAATGTGTAAAACTATGGCTTGTTCTAATGTAACACAGCTGAGACCAGTATTATATCAGCATACATACTACTGCTTGAAACATCAGCTACTGGCACAGAAATTTATTTTGGTGAGAAGCAACCTGATGGTTATGCAAATAAGTATACAGCAATTTGGCCGTGATGATCCATAATTGATCTTGGCCGAGGGGCACTGAGAATAAGACAATGCGTTTCAATGGCCAACAACATGGAGGAACCCTGTTCTTGTTGATGACTGTCCACTGTCTCCTGTGGAAAGTATGCTCTGATGGATTTCAGATGAGGACAGGTTTATACCATTCACCTCCATGATCCAGCAGCCAGCTAAAAGTCAATATCTGAGTTCATAGACAATAAATATCTCTTGCTAATATGCTGCAGCTTGTGCATATGGAGCCAAACTTCAAGTGAATAATTTCCTTCACGCACAATGGGGAGAAATGATTGCTATGTGAGTTTCAGATAAGCAACAATAACAATGGGTCAACCTTAGTTCCATGTCTTTTCATACAGGTCATGATGTGGATATGCCGGCGTTGGACTGGGGTAAACACAGTAAAAAGCCTGACAACACCAGGTTTAAGTCCAACTGATTTATTTGATAGTAAACTCACTAGCTTTCGAGGGGTTTCCCTCTTCTTCAGGTGAATGGAGAGTTCTGACCTCAGACAGAGCATATAAAGCACAGACAGTTTACAGATTATTGATTAGAATGCGAATCTTTACACCTAACCTGCTGTTCAAGTCCTAAAGTGGCCAACAATGTAAGTGAAAGGAGCACTGATCACAGGTTAAAGAGATGTGTATTGTCTCCAGACAGTACAGTAAGTGAGGTTTTGCAAATCACGGGGGTTACAGATAGTGCGACATGAACCCAAGATCCCTGTTGAGACCGTCCTCATGTGTGCGGAACTTGGCTATCAGTCTCTGTTCAGTGACTCTGCGCTGTCGTGTGTCGTGAAGGCCGCCTTGGAGAATGCATACCCGAAGGTCAGAGGCTAAATGCCCGTGACCACTGAAGTGTTCGCCAACAGGAAGAGAACAGTCTTGCCTGGTGATTGTAGAGCAATGTTCATTCATCCGTTGTCGTAGCGTCTGCATGGTCTCCCCAATGTACCATGCTTCGGGACATCCTTTCTTGCAACTCGGCCAACATTGTCTACCTGATAGGTTGCAAGAAAGGATGTCCCGAAGCATGGTACATTGGGGAGACCATGCAGACGCTACAATAACGGATGAATGAACATTGCTCGACAATCACCAGGCAAGACTGTTCCCTTCCTGTTGGTGAACACTTCAGTGGTCACGGGCATTCAGCCTCTGACCTTCGGGTAAGCATTCTCCAAGGTGGCCTTCACGACACACGACAGCGCAGAGCCGCTGAGCAGAGACTGATAGCCAAGTTCTGCACACGTGAGGACGGTCTCAACAGGGATCTTGGGTTCATGTCACACTATCTGTAACCCCTGTGACTTGCCTGGGTTTGCAAAACCTCACTTACTGTACTGTCTGGAGACAATACACATCTCTTTAACCTGTGATCAGTGCTCCTTCCACTCACATTGTCGGCCACTTTAGGACTTGAACAGCAGGTTAGGTATAAAGATTCGCATTCTAATCTGTAAACTGTCTGCGCTTTATATGCTCTGTCTGGAGCCAGAACTTTCCATTCACCTGAAGAAGAGGGAAACCCCTCGAAAGCTAGTGAGTTTACTATCAAATAAATCGGTTGGACTTAAACCTGGTGTTGTCAGATTTTTTACTTTTCATACAGGTGGCATGACTGAGATCTCTTTGAACCTTATTAAATTGAACTTAACCTTTATTCTTTGGGTGCTAGCAAATCATGAAGGATCGATGGATTAATGCAGGCCATGATGATGATGAGCTTCGACCTTTTGTAGAACCAGATTTGGATATCACAGACTCCAAGAGAATAGGTGAGTATGAATCAACCGTTGCACTGAGTTTGTTATTTGCTTTATTGTGGCACTGAGGAATATTCCGGGTTAAGGTTTCAAATTTCATACAGTTCAACAAGGAGCTCCCCACTTGAATCAGAGACATTCAGCATAGCAAACACCCAAACTCAGCTTGAAGAGGAGATCACATAATCAGCAATGAATACAGTGAAAAGTTGAGAGAAGGGAAGTAAATTGTTGTTTCATTTGTCTTTGCTGAACAGCTTGGAAGTGTAATCTCTGAACTAGTTGCTTGCCAACTTCATTTACCTCCCATTATGACCTCTCTGTCGCTAGCTTTTTGCATTGTTCCAATGAAGCACAACAAAGTTCAGGGAACAGGATTTTATCCTTAGGTTAAACTCTTTCGAACTTCCAAACTGTACATTAATTTCAATAATTTTGGATTATAACCATTACTGTCATAATTTTTGGGCAGTCAGTGCTGGTAGTGCCATTGTCGCTACCTGTTATAGAATTTGTACAATCACCTTCTGTCTCTTGATGTCTTCTTACTCCGTCCTTTTGTCTTGCCACATCTCTTATCATTTAAATTACTCTGCCTTCCACCCTATCACAGTCTTTCCCTTTATTCTGGCCTTCACTCTTTCCCACTTTTCTCTGACGCCGCACTAGGTAATAAACTTAAATGTGTAATTTCTCCCAGTTTTGATAAAAGGTCATTGGCATGAAAAGTGAGCTTTGTTTATATTTCCACAGATGCTGTCTAATGCTGAATATTTCCATCATTTTCTGTTTTAATTTTAGATTTCCAGCATTCATGGCATTTTGTCCTTTTTAACTGATAATGCATTTTATTCTTGTAACAATGTTTGCAGCATCTGATGAGGAGTAATTGGGACTGGACAGGAAAAATAACTTTTATATTGTCTGCTTTATGCACTGAAAAAGAAAACATAAAATGTAGACTCCGCAGATTAAACAGCATTGTTAATTGTAATACATTTGAATTGTGAAACTGCAACTTATTTCATTCCTTTTTGCGACTATCATCTAAAGCCCTAAGCCCCCTCATACTTTAACATGGTATGTTCCAATCCATTTCTCTTATTTTATAATTGAAATATTGTGAGTTTGCAATTTTTAATTTCCTTATATAGAAACATTGAATGGTTACGGTACAGAAGAAAGCCATTCAACGTGTCATGACCTACCAGCTCAGTTAGATCCACTAACCCACCTTTTCTCCATAGCCTTGTGTAGATTACCTTTATAAGGCTTCAATTGAATCTACCTCGACCAAACTTTCACATGATACGTTCCAGATCCTAGCCAGTCGCCAGGTGAAAATTGTTTTTTCTCCTTCTATTCACATTCACCTTAAATCCGTATACTCCGGTTCTCAATCCTTCTGCCAACAGGAACAGTTTCTCCCTGTTTATTCTGTCCGACCACTCATAATTTTGAATACCTCCTATCAAATCTCCTCTTAATCTTCATTTCCTCAAGCAAAACAGTCCTAGTTTCTCCAATATAACTGAAGTTCTTCATCCTTGTGAATCTTTTCTGCACCCTGTCTAATATCTTCATATCCTTCCTGTAGTGTGGTGTCCAGAAATTAACATGTACCACGTGGAGTGCAGCGGCAGAAAACATTGCACCACCACCTTCTTGCAGGCAGTTGGGGATGGGCAACTAATGTTGACCTAGCCAGCGATGCTCAAATCTTTTGAAGGAATGCAAAAGGTCTGATCCCACTACTCTCTTTCCTATCATTCAGCCACTCTGTATTCGTGCTGCTACTGCCCCTTTTATTCAATAAGCTCTAACTTGCTTATAAGCTTAACACATTGCATTTTGTCAAATGTTTTTTAAAGGCCATGTATGCCACATTAACTGCATTATCTCTCATCAATCTGATGTTACATCTTCTCAAGAAAATTAGTTCAACTCGGTTTATCCCGGACAAATCAATGAATCCACATTAATCCAAGCGACTTAACTTTTTAAAAATATATTTTTAATTTTTTACAATTAACACAACAAACTCTCGAAGATGACATGATCATTTTCAAATAAATACATGTAGGAAGAGGCAGAAAAAAAAACCAACACAGTTGGTTCGGATTATTTGTTGAATCCAGCGCCACCCATCATACGAGCAATGAAAGGATATATCGAAGAATGGGGAGTTACAGGATGCAGCCACAATTGGCTCAGCAGTACGCACCAAGCTTTCTGTTACAGGCGAAAGAGCTATAGAACAAATGGAAAGCAAATCTTATAGTTGCTTACTCAGCTATAAAAAAATATAGGATATTAGCACAGGTAAAATGGCAGTTAAATTGCCAAGGATTTTTGTGTCACACTTGGTCATGCACCAAAGGATGTTCCCCCCATTCCCCAGCAGGTCCCAATGATACAATACAATATATTTTTCCAAGATATATAGTCTGTCTATCCCATAACAGAAGTGAATCAGAGATTCTATAACTCTAACACAACTCAAATACAAAAAATACACGAGCCCATAAGTTAGAGGGGGGTTTTCCTCATGAGGACTTGTGTGGCCCTACTCATTACCTCCATATTAAACCAGTGGTAACTTAATTTTGAACCTGATTTTCGTTTCTAAAAGCTTTTCCACCACACTTCTAAATTGACATGCTTGTAGTTACTGGGTTATCCTACCACCCCTTCTTTAAACAAGGGCATGGCATCTGAGATTTTGCCAGTCCCCTGGCACCATCTCTGTATCTAAGGAGGATTGGAAGATAATGGTCAATGCCTTTTGCAATTTCCATTCTGATTTCCCTCAAAATCCTTGGATGCATCTCATCCAGCTCTGTAACATATAAACTTTTAAGTACAACCGTTGCTTCCTCTAATTGCTCCTCTTTATCAACATTCACCTATGCGGTGTCTCAACTACCTTTTTATTAAGACTTGGGCAGTATGTTCTTTTTTAGTAAAGATAGGTGCAGTATACCTATTTCGTACTTCAGCCATACCCCTTGCCTCCAAATATAAATGTTCTCTTTGGTCCCTACTTGACCCCACTTTTACTAGCATTATACTGTTCATGTGTCCACAGAAGACCTTTGGATTCCCTTTTATGTTGACATAAATGTTAGTATATTTTGTAGTTTATCCAATCAACTGAACAGAGAGCTACTTACTTACATTTGAAATGTTTTTGTAATATACATGTAAAACAAGATAAATCAGTACTATAGTTTTAATGAATACCTGAGCTTCCCTGTTCTTAACTGTTTGCATTTAAGAAGAATTTGATTATTCATTATACAAGTCACTTTTCATACCTCTGAGTTTATGTTAAATTGTAACTCTCATTACCATTCCATTCTAGGGGAGGCACAGAGGTTAGCACTGCTGCCTCACAGCACCAGGGACCTGGGTTCAATTCCGGGCTTGGGTCACTGTCTGTGCAGAGTCTGCATGTTCTCCCCATGTCTACATAGGTTTCCTCCAGTTTCCTCCCACAGTCCAAAAGATGTGCTGGCTAGGTGCATTGGCATGCTAAATTTTGATGTGGATGTGCCGGCGTTGGACTGGGGTAAACACAGCAAAAAGTCTGACAACACCAGGTTTTAGTCCAACCGATTTATTTGATAGTAAATGCACAAGCTTTCAGGTTGGTCCCTTTGTCAGGTGAACATTCACCTGACGAAGGGACCAACCCGAAAGCTTGTGCATTTGCTATCAAATAAATCGGTTGGACTAAAACCTGGTGTTGTCAGACTTTTTACTATGCTAAATTTTCCCAGTGTACCCAAACAGGCGCTGGAGTGTGGCGACGAGGGGATTTTCACAGCAACTTTATTGCAGTGTTAATGTAAGCTTTATTTGTGACATTGATAAATCAACTTCAACTTAAACTTGAAGCTCTATTTTGATTTTTTTTCATTATTTATATAATTAAAAGTGATAGATTTCGAAACAAAGAAGCAGAAAACTTTTAGTTTTCACGCAATCAATTAATGTTACAGAACAAAGACAGAACACTCAAATGTGGCTTTAAGTTTTTCTCTACATGAGTCATCTAGCCCGGGTGTTGCCTTTAAGCACTTCAAAGTTAAGTGGAGCATTGGATTGATGTAAAATAAGACTTTCCCCCTCTTAAACTCAACATCCAGAAATAATTTTAGTTATGCAAGTGTGAATTTTCTACTTCTATTAACAGCTAATCTTTTGGTTGTAATCAACAAAGCTGTTAATTTGTGCTAAATCAAGCAGCAATATGTATGGTCCTTAAAGCCAGCTGATGTATTTTTAGCCTACCTCAGGCCTTGGTCCTAATGACAGCTGGGCACCATACCAAACCATGGTTGCCTTTAAATAAAGTTTTATTCTTCTATGCAAGCTCAATGGTTTGAGAAAAGAAGGCAAGTGTGAAAGTTTAATATTTGTTAGTTTAAAAGATTACCAGGAAATGTGGTGTAAGGATGAGGTTAGATTTGAAAGAATATATTGGAAGATAACATTCTTTATCCGCCAACAGTTAAGACTGGTCTGTCTGAAAATTACTGATCTCTCTTTTACAGATATAATGGTTGGGATGGGTTATACCCGAGAAGAAATCCAGGAATCCCTTGCCAAAATGAAATATGACGAAATAACTGCAACATATTTGTTACTGGGTCGAAAGTCCAATGAGGTAAGCATAAAGAAAGAAGAATAGGCTTGTATTTATATAGCCTCTTTCACAACTCCAAAACTTTCCAAAGTACTTAATGGCTAATGTAGTATTTTCAAAATGGTTACTGTTGGAATGTAAAGAAATGTAACTGCCAGCGCGCAGACCGGTATGCCTCAAAAACAGTAATGAGATCAATTACCAGATAATCTTTTTTATGCTTTTCACTGAGGAACACACAACTATTAGGACACCAACTTACTCACACCTTCTCCTCTTAATTAGTATCATTGAATCTTTTTAACTCCTACCTGAGAGAGCTACAGTAAGTTGCTTTAATGTCTAATTTGAAAGGCAGTAACTACGATAATCCAACAATTCTGCAATACTGCATGAAAGCATCAGCTTTGATTATGTGCTCAAAACTCTGGAGTGGGACTTGAACCCAGAACTATCTTAGACTAAAATGTAAGAATGTTGTCACTGAGCCAAGCAATCTTTGCAATCGATAATGACCAAAATAATATTGATTGCCCTAATTTTTTTTATTTACATGACCTTAAAAGTTCTCCCATATTCCATATGCTGCCTAGAAAGCAGACAGGTGAGCCAGTCATCCATGAGCTGCACGGATAGAATAAACCCATTTGTCCAATTAATTTCCATTTTGTTTTGAAAATGCAGCTTCAGTTACCTTTCACTTTTGCATAAATAAGATTAGAAACTGAGTGAGGAGGATTGAATTTGCAAAAATATGAACAAGGAGCAGGTGTAGGTCATTCTCCTACAAGAGGAAACGTCCTGTCCCCATCCATTCTGTCAAGACCCCTCAGAATCTTTTACATTTCAATAAAATCATCTCTTGCTCTTTTAAACTCCAGTGGATCCAAGCCTAGCTTGTCTAATCCCTTTTTCATATCAACCTGCCCATTCCAGGTATTAGTTTAATAAACCTTCTCTGAACTGCTTACAACAGAATTACATCCTTAAGTAAGGTGACCAATATTGTACACAATATTCCAGGTGTGATATCACCAATCCACTGTGTAACGGAAGCATAACCTTCTTATTTTTGTATTCAAATCCTCTTGCAATAAGTGATAATATTCTGTTAGCTTTCCTAATTACTTGCTGTAGATGCATTCTTTCCTTTTGTGATTCATGGATTAGGGCACCTTGACCCCTCTGAATCTCAGAGCTCTGCAATCTCTCCCCATTTAAATGAAATGCTTCTCTTTTATTGTTCCTGCCAAAATGGACAATTTTATATTCTCCCATATTATTCTCCATTTGCCAGATCTTTACCCACTAACTTAACCTATCTATATATTTTAGTAGTCTCCTTATGTTCTCTTGACAACTTATTTTCCTAGCTATCTTTGTGTCATCAGTAAATTTGTCAACCATCCTCTCCGTCCCTTCATCCAAGTCATTTGTATAAAATGTAAACAGTTGAGATCCCAGCACTGATCCCTGTGGCACACCACTCATAACATCTTGCCAACCTGAAAAAGACCCCTTCTTGCCAACTCTCTGCTTATTGTTAGCTAGCCAATCTTCTGTCCATGCCCATATGTTACCCCCTACACCATTTTCTGCAAAATTATTTGATGTGACATTTTATCAAATGCCCTTTGGAAATCTAAGTGCAGTGCACCACTGGTTCCCCTTTCTCCATAACACTTTACTTCCTCAGAGAATTCCAATAAGTTGGTTACATATGAGTTCCTTTTCACCTGGTGGCACAGTTGTTAGCACATCGCCAGGGACCTGGGTTCGATTCCCAGCTTGGGTCACTGTCTGTGTGAAGTTTGCACATTCTCCCCGTGTCTGCATGGGTTTCCTCTGGGTACTCCAGTTTCCCCTCTGTCTGCTGGTTAGTTGCATTGACCCGAACAGACACTGGAATATGGCAACTAGGGGAATTTCACAGTAACTTCATTGCAGTGTTAATGTAAGTCTTACTTGTGACTAATAAATAAACTTTAAAACTTTTGATTACCCTGAACTTATCCAAGTGCCTCACTATAGCTTCATTAACAATAGCCTCCAACACTTTTTCTTTAACAAATATTAAGCTAAACCAGCCTGTGGTGTATACTTTTCTGATTGTGACATGTTGTCGTCTTCCCATGTTTACTGTACTGACTCACTATCACTTCCCTAAGGAAAATTATGGATGGGCAGTAAATAAATGGATTTGATAGCAATGGTCATATCCCATGAACAAATAAGAGGGAAAGGAGAAATTAGCATTTTTGCTACCTGATCGCTGTTTTCAGAAAAATACAATTATTAGATCAATTTTCAGGGGACAAACTGGGGTAAATGCATGGGGTTAATGGGATTGTGGTCAGTGCAGACTCGATGGGCCAAATGTAGGATTTTATGATTCTAAGTGTTGGGATAGTTTGATTCAAGAAATCTGGTGTAGGCTATGATGCAAAACATAGTAAAATGCCATTGTTGTTATTGTGCTATATTACCCTCACTTAGCTTAAATTGTGTCCCCTTGTCTTACTAATATTCTGGCTTTACCTTTCCCACAACTTCCTTGTCCATAAGATCACTTCTCAGGTGTTCATGTTCCAAGCTGTAATGTCCAAGTCTCTCATAACTTTGAGAAGCTCTTTGACAATGGGGATCAGCCTCAGGGCTGTCTCTATAACACTTGAAAATCACCCTTGTGTCTTGGCAGCTAGAACTGGTTGCAGTGCTCAAGATTTGGTGTGGCCTTATCCACATTGATCACATTACTTCTGATTTGCATCTTCCTCTGTGGCTATGTAACCTAACATACTATTGACATTATTGATAGCTGCTCCAATTGATTCAACTTACATATTCATGGAGAACATACATGGCTTGTTTTTCTGTGTTCAATACTTCATACATATCTACATTCAATTTGATGTTCCAACGTGTGTGCCATTTATGTATTTTATCTAACTCATTCTATAACTTTGAACTTTCTCCTTAAATTCACTGCTCTTGCTGGTTTGATTTCATCTGTAAATTTGACCATTTTACATTGGACTCCTGGATCCAGGTTTTTATTAAATTAAAATCATAATGATGATTGCATTGAGCCTTAGGGCACCTTACTTGGCATTCTGTCCTCCCTTACCCTGACATAATCCCTCTAACAGGCACTAGTTATTTCCTATTGGCCTGCCAATTTCTTACCTACTTTTAATATTTGCCCTGATTCTCTTCAACTTTCAGTTTAACTTGTTGTCTTTTGTGTGGAACTTCATCAAATGCCATTTAGCAGTCAGTGTGCTTGATAAGTCTCAGGTTTTTCACAGTCCATATTTGTTCAAATCTTTAATCAAAATTACTTCTGAGCACTCTGAATAGAATGGTTGGAATAAAATGTTATATTTTCCGTTGCTAGCTCAAAACCAGTTCTGAAATAAATGATTCCAATGCTTGCAAATACTTAATTTCATGTTAGTGTTTATCCCTGGCATTGCTTTCATGCTTTAGCTTTTATGTTTATCGTAAGCAGAAACTATTAACATTATAATCTGGCTTGACCACAGGGAAATCAAACACTGTAGAGATGAAATTCAGTCACTTTACTGAATTTCAGCCACTGGCATAATTAACGCACTTTAACCCTGTTCTGTGGAATTGCTGCTGTGCATGTTCCTGGGGTTATTTTGTTTTTATAAAGGGTTTTTTTGAGATCTGCTGAGAGGATAAGGTTTGATTTAACAGCTCCTGTTAAAATAAATATATATAATGTATAGATGATAATCCTCCCACCATGATTGTATTCTTGCCTTCATGTGAGCATAGTCATGCAGAACTTTTAAAATAGTAAATGAGGCTTAGTGAACCTTAACTGTTTCTTCATTCCTAAATATGACATTATTGCACCTGTGGAGGTTGTAGGTTGTTAATGGCAGCAAGAGTTTAATGAACTAATCTGAAACTCACTTTTGTCTCATTAATACTTTAAAGGTATTTTTGATTGCTTCTCAACTAAATTTGCTTCATTGCCCTCTTAGTTGGAAGTCAGTGATTCAAGCTCCAGCAGTAACCTTTCCTTAGCTAAGATCAGGCCAAGCAGTGACCTCAATAATAGTACTGGACAATCTCCTTCTCATCATAAGGTCCAAAGAAGCATATCAGCCAATCAAAAACAACGACGGTACAGTGATCATGGTGAGTGCTCAGAATCATTTATCTTTAATTTGGTGAGAAAACTGGATTGTTATTCTGTATGCTAAGTTAAATAAAGGCTTTTCTTTCTTCCAAGCTATTGCAGCAGAAAACATATTGTATATATGTAGACTAGAGCATTTTCTTAAATTTAAAGATTCCACCATCGTAAGAGCTGTGTAATTGTAGTGAATGTACATATTTAATTGAGAAAATCTGCAGATTAGCAAAATGCCGCAGCCTTGTGATTGATATACATTAGATGTACGTAATGAATTTCATAAATTCTGAGCAAGACAAATTACATAATTAATTACAGATTGAAAAGGACATAATCAGAAAATTAACTTTTGTTTTTTAAAGCTGGACCCTCTATTCCACCAGTGGTATCCTATCCAAAGAGAAGTCAAACTAGCACTGCAGATAGTGACTTAAAGGAGGAAGTTCAATCAAGGAAGTCTAGCACCACAGCTGTTGGGGGAAGAGGAATTACTCCTTCCAGCCCTAAGTTGGGAAGTGCTAACAACCCTAACAAAGCAGAAATTCCTGATCGCAAGAAGAGTTCTGTTGTAACTAGTGTGAGTATACCAATTCTACATTTCAAATGTATTTATCATTAGTTTTGCAGTATTGTATAGAGAAGGAGGATATATAGTGGCTTTCATAATCACAGGATGTGCTGAGCTTTTCACAACCAATTACAAGTAATTATAATGCGATAAATAATCGGATAAACCTGTTTTGGTGATGTTGGTTGAGATAAATGTTGACTAGATTACCGGGGTAATTCCCTATTCGCTTTCGAAATGTGTAATTATATATTATGTATTCAGGTGAGAAACAACTCCTTGGTTTAAGTCTCATCTGAATAGCTTTATTTCTCAAGGTACATGATACCACAGTCCTTCAACTCTACATTGAAGTGCCAATGATGCTGTCAAGTCTTTGGAGTGCATTTACAATACGCAACCTTCTAACTCACGAGCAAGAGTACTGTCACTGAGCCCAATCGCAAACATTACTGCAGGTTATATGATTACAAACATTTTTTAATGAGGCATTCTCTAGTAGTAGAGCAACGGGCAATGATTGCAGAGAGTTATATATCTGAATTCCAGCCTGAACAAATAATGCTCAGTGCTTTTATCAAGTAAGCTTGTGGGTTTTAGGCCAAATTGCTAAATCATGTTTTGTGGAAAGATTCAGTATCTGCTGGGAGAAGTCCACCTCCTATTTGTTAATTATTGAATGTTGCTGCTGCTATAGAAATCTGTGTTTCAGATTATATATGATCCTAGTAGAGAAGCAATAAGGGAGAAATTTCATTATGAAATCAGCAGTGAAGCAGTTTTGAATAGTTTTGAAGAAATCAATGATTATTTATCTATTATCAGAATAACACGGTGTCTGGAGGAATGACCCGACGGAATACATATGTATGCAGTGAAAGAACAAATGTTGATAGGCACTCAGTATTACAGAATGGAAAAGAAAACAGGTAATTATTTAGTCAAAGATGTTTTAAAGTGGTGCAGAATTCATTTTATATTAGAGCAGTTTATCTAAGCTAATTAAATAATAACCAAATGCAGCTATGTTGCAATGATAATCTCATGTACAGTATTTTAATATACCTCTTACAATAGATCTTTTCACATGCTGAAATAGCATTGTTGCCTAAAGTTACATTGGACATAGTACTGAATTGCCTGTAGAGCACGTTATTGCTTTGCAGTTTTAAACTGCTTTTCTTTTCCTGTCTTCTGTTATTTTAATTTAAAAGGTAAAATTGCAGCTAACTTCTTTAAACAGCATGGTGTTTGCTTTCTTTTAATTTGCACTTGTTCAACATTGTGCTCCATGTTGTATTCTGTCTGCTTCTGCCTCTATCTCAACCACACTTCATCACAGCCTGACAGAAATGTCTGCTTGTGCAACTAGTTCTGCGTCTGCATATGCATCTCCTCCTGCATCTACATCCGCTTCTACTACATCTTCCACTTCTGCCCGATTGCGACATCAGAAGTCAGTGTCCATGTCAGGCTCAGGGTATGCTACCAAGATGATGCCTGCAATAGACAATGAAGCAGATAACTTCCGGCCTAAGTAAGCAAAGGAGGATAATTCATTAAATCTACCTGCTGATTTTTTTTTTACTTGTTCTATGTTGGTTTTAATTTTTCCATATATGTATTGAAATCTGTAAGCAATTGCATAGATTAAGCTACAATCTGGCTTCTTTGCCCCATACTTACTCAGTTCTGAAATATTTATGTAAAATCATAAGCCCATTTAATTGCAGCCATTTTAATACATGATATGATTAAACTGATCATTTGAAGTGATACATCAGCCTAACAAGCAACAAAGTATCTGAACTAACTCTGCTATTAAAGTTACAAATCAGTTCTGATGATTTATTGTTAGGACTATAATTCTAAATACTGTATGTATAATGAAGAAGAGTGACATTTCTTGCTTAGTTCTTAACCAAAGGGAACCATATACTTACTTTCAGTTGTGTGCCGTTTATGCACACCGTAATCTGAAGTAATTATTTTTGAGTTTCATTTTATACTCAATGATGACCGCCTGATAATGAATTTGCGTGAGGTTTCCTCTCTAACAGGTTTCATAAATATGCCACTCTTGTCAATTTTAGTAAATAAAAAAGCTGTCAATGCTTAATTTAGCTGTTTGTCCTTATTTGCCAGAGTTATACTTCCTTGGGCAGTTGTAGATTTGATTTTCCAATTTCATATTTACAGTGCAGTATTTTTAACTTTATTGTTACAATTTGTATCTTATCCAAGTCAAATTTTTAACAGTAGACAGGTTTGGTTGTTAACCTGTATGTCAGGAAAAGTACCTACATAAACGTCAGTTGATGACAGTATTTTGTTTCTCAAGACAAATATTTTGAGAACCAGTAGTGTATTGAGAGAATTTTTAATGTCTAAAATGCTGTACAACAATATTAGACCTTCACTAATTGCTAAACACTACTTCATTACAGTAATTATATTGTTTCCAAAAAAAAACATTTTTTTTTGTAGCACTGCACCAGGTCAGAGGACACCTGTGACCTCCACCCACAGTATCAGTAGTGCCACCACTCCTGACCGCATGCGTTTCCCCAGAGGAACTGCCAGTCGTAGCACTTTCCATGGTGGCCAGCTCAGAGAACGACGAAATGCTACATACAATGGACCACCTGCATCTCCAACACTGTCTCACGATGCTACTCCTCTATCACAAACACGGAGTAGAGGTTCCACAAATCTCTTTAGTAAATTAACCTCAAAGCTCACAAGAAGGTAAGTGTAATTGTAAGATTTTGAATAAAATTATAAGGTCATAACTTGTATTTGGCATTAATAGAGCTTGTAAAAGTATTTAACGGGCAGCCATTCCTGCTTTTTATTATTTTGACTAGTTTAGATTGAACTTGGTCATTACTTGAAACTGAGCCTGCTGCTTAAAAGCAGTACAAAAGAATTGTTACTAGTGTCAACCCAACATTGTTTAATCATGTTAGGTTTATATTCTGGTTGGTTGGTGTGGCCACTTCTATAGAATCATTAATTGCTTAAATCATCAGCAACAAACAGAGAACTTGCAATATATTAGTGTCTTTCAAATTTTCAATAGCTGTCTCAAGTTATCAATGAATTATATATCAAGTATGGTCACTTTTTATGTAGATAAATGTAGCAGCCAATCTGCTCACAGGAAATTCCTACAAACAACAATTGAAATGACATAAGAACATCGGCCAAATTATCTCCTCGGACCTGCTCAATCAGAAAAATCATAGCTGATTTGATGTGGCCTTAACCCACTTTATTGCCAGTCCTTCATTTCCCTTGCTTCTCCTGTCAATTAAAAATCAGTCTGACTCTACCTTAAATATATTTAATGATCTATCCTTCAATGTTTACTAGAGGAGAAAATTTTCAACTCTAACAACCCTCTGAGGGAACAAATTCCTCTTAATCTTTGCCTTAAATGGGAAACTCCTCTTGAGGGGGAACATCCTCTGAACGCCTACCCTGTCAAGCACCCTCAAAATCTTAAATGTTTGAATAAGATCATCTCTCGTTCTTCTAAACTCAAAAGAGTATAGGCCCAAACTGTTCAACTTTTTCCTAGGAATCGGCCTCACAAATTTTCAGCGAACTGTCTCCAGTGTAAGAATGTCTCTGTTTAAGTAAGATGACCAAAATTGCACACAGCACTCTTGGTGCTGACTCACCAGTGCCCTGTGTAGTTGTAACAAGACATCTCTACTTTTGTACTTGCTATACCTGTATGCTGACCTTTGTGATTCATGCGCAAGGTCCCTCTCTATGGTGGCATTCTATAGTCTCCATTTAAATATTTATGTGCGACTTCATAACAACAGCAATGCGGTCGACTCTTAACTGGCCTCTGAAATGACCACACAAACCATTCAGTTCAAGGGCAATTAGGATGAGCAACAAATCTGACCTTGTCAACAATGCCCATATCCCATGAAATAAAGAAAAAAAGGTCTAAACCAGAACATTAATCCACAACCCTCTAAGTCAGGTATAGGAATGGTTTGTGCCAAGTTGTTCCTGTGATGCAGGAAGTTTTGTAGTTAGCATTATTAGAGGTAAAAATAGACTTGCATGTTATATGCAGCCAATGAAGTACTTTTGGAGTGTAGTTGTTATTTTAATGCAATTATTGTATTAAATTGCTGCAAACTTTAAAAAGTATAATAACTTGAATGGGTGATTGGATAAAATGTTTTTCAAGCTCTACACAGTGTTGTTTATAGACATTTTGGTTTGCAAAACACATTGCCTATATTTGCCCAAATGTAAATTCAAAGTCTGCTTCTGAATTCCAACTAATATTAATATTTTTCTACTTCCTACATTGCACATCTGTATTGCTAATAATTAATTGAATCTGTCTTCTGCCATTATGTAAGATTTTCTTGATGGGAAGCTAGTTTTTGTGTATGGCAGGCATGATTTTACAGTACAATGTTTGAAAAGGAAGAGAGTTTCCCATGAATCTTATTGAAACAGTCATAACCAATTAATTAAATTCAAAAGTACATATTCTGTCTGGAGATATAGTCTATAAATAGAACAAATCAATCAAAGTGATTTGGTGAAAAATGCAAGATATTATTGTAGGCTATTTTGGATTTTTTTCCAGATCTGAATGAGTTACTTTATATTAGATTTTGGCCTTTTTTGCAGTGATGTTCATAAAAATAGTAATTTCAGAAAGCTGTATGTGATTAATGCACATGATCTTGCAGAGCCTCCTGGCAGATGTATTGCAAGTAATGACAATGGGTCTGCTCTATATATTCTGGTGTTTAATTAATGTGGCAATAAAATGGACATTTTTGAGACACTGCATCTTTCACCAATCACAGTTGGCCAGTCATATAATGTGTCACAAACTCAATCGGAGTTACTTATGGAAAATGGCTGAAGGGATGCATTTTAATTAATGGGATTGAGCTGGTCCTGACTGGTCTGTTGGTGCAGTCATACATTTCTACATGACTGGAATTTGAATTTCAGTTGTTGCTAGGCCTTGTGCAATGTCACGTTGCTATATCCTCTCATCATGCCATCTTTTTATCACTGCTGTTTGACTTGGGCATCAAACATGCATTTTTTTGTATAACATATGTTTGGGCTTTGTTTACATTTTTTGCATCTCGTTTTTTTTTAAATTTAGAAACATGTCTTTCAGATTTCCCAAAAGGTAGGATTTAAATTATAATTGGCTTGATCTGCAATGTCACCTGAAACCTGGTTTCACAACCTTGATAACTCAGTGACTTCCTGCTTATATGAAAAAGTTACCCATGGATTACTTAGAAGATTATATACTATTAAATCATTAATAATGATGGAGAATGCTCTAATCTGATTGCTCCATATATACCTACAGCCGAGCATGTTAACCACCTACTGATAATATCAAATTCATGAGAACTAACTGAAAATTTGATATAATAATTTTGCTTTTTTACTAATGCACCAAGCATGAGTGGGGTCTAAAAGTTTTCAGCTGAAAAAATGTATGCTGTAAAACAACTAGAGACTTTGGAAATAGATTTGTTTTGTAAACTGTGTTTGGCTGGGGAAGCAGTTTCTGTGATTGCAGGACCAAAGTCTCTTGCAGGAATGATGATTTAAGATTCGAGTGGAGCAGCAAAATTTGGATTTCTGTGGCAAATGTTATAATTATGTCTTTTGAATATCCTTTTCAAAAGAGGGATGATTTGTCATAGCTTATGGAAAAGATTTGCATGTTAGATTAAGGAACTTTTTCCTTCTATGAAGGCACTTCTTTGGATTGGACTCCATGTAACCCATGAGTTTATCTTATTGTAATGAGAGATGATGTAGTCTTCATGTGCCTCCATGAAACCTATTATAGTGTCCGATCTATCTTTTTTCTCCTCAAAGATTGGAATTTTGAAGTGTTTTAATAAATTAAATGCTACTTTAAAAACCTGCATTATCCCAGCTCAAGATTGACATCATGCCATATTAGAACATATATATGCTTTACAAATTGTCATTACTATAGAAATTTCAAACTTTCTGCATTTTATTTGAAGAATATTTATTAAAGGGTTATTAATACATATCCTTTTGCTCAAGAACTAGCTTTGGTATTGTGCCTTTCCCCAGGGTATCATTGTCCTGATTGTGTCAGAAATATGATATGCTTTTGCTAGGCTACATTTAATGGATTAATTTAAGCAGGAAGGGATAATTTCTGCATTGCAGTAGACTTACTGTCTTTAGAACGTGGAGCATCAAGCAATTGAATTGATACTTTGCAAATGATTTTTAACTAGGGATACTTTAGTGTTCACTAGTTTAAATATTATGGAGCAAATTAGTCTGCTATTGTTCAGAAGTATTATATACTTTTTTATCTAAAAGCTTAATACATGACTAAAGAACTGTTATGAAGTAGGTCATGCTTCACAATTATACAAGAATTATTTGAGGAGTTAATTGAATTGGTACGCAAGGTAAGTTCAGTTGATATAAATTGCTTAGACTTCAAGATACTTGATCAGATTCTAAATGTGAAATTTATAAGGCGGATAAGGCTCATTTAATGAAAAGTAAGTCAGCTAGTCGGAATGCAAACTGGATTAACAGTAGAGAGTACAAAGTAGTAAAGATTCACAAATGCTTTAAATTAGATCCTGGAGTTTGATTTTTAGTCATCCGTGGGTATGCGATGGAAATAATTCTCTCAGGGGACATTCATTCTTGCACCTCTGGAACATGCTGCTATTTTCAAAGCAAGAGTGGGGGAGGAAGGAGCCGACAACCTGTTCACCTCCTATTAATAGCCTGTCAAGCTCCTTGAAGAGCTTGAAAGACTGGGTGGGCAAGAAGGCAGTTTTCAAATTGCTGATGGGAAAAGGCAAAAGGCCACATTAGTATACAGCTGTCAGGATCAATACTGGGAGCACTAAGTAATGTTTCCAGTAAAGTAATGTTGTTGAGTGAAAAAAGAAGAGGTTGTGTGCACAAAAGTACCTCTAGGACCTCTTTGTTGACTGTTGGCCACTTGCCTGTGATACGAGGCTGCTGTCCTGCCTGCTATATTCTGCAAGGCAATGGAAAACTCAGTAATGGCTACCGTCTGCCTTTGAAAATTGCTCACCGGAACCAGTTCCTACTTCTGGTAGCACTTGGCACCATTGATTGGACACCAAGCTTGCCTCCAGCCCAATTAGTAACACTGAATTATAAAATAATGTTGCATTAGCGACACAGTTGTGGTGTGGGGTCACACTTCTGGATTGAAAATGAAGCTCCAGGTGTACTGATGGAAGTCTGCTGTGGTCTTTTCTCTTTCCACTGTTACCTGTGATGATTCAGAAATTCACTGTGATCAGCTGATGTGATGAGCTAGAGAGTCAAATTTATTGTGCATAATCATGAAGTTGTGGCGAGTGCAAGAGAAATGTGAAGAGTGGAAACTTGATCAGCTGCTTGCATTGCAAAAGTGGAAGGAAAAAGATTGGGTTTAGGTCTGATTGAATGTATCCAATCACTATGAAACTATTGGGCTGTAACTTCCGAGCTCCCTGCTGTCATATTGGGGGGCACCCCAAAAACGTGTTGGGGAATCCCTTTCGGAGGTTCCCAGGTAGGATTTGCATGACGGGCCAAAAATGCAAACGTCACTTTTGCTATTGCCCTATGTTGGGAGCCACCTGAAAGTGAGATTTAAATCATAATCTTTGGGTGGTTCTGAAATTTGGATGATTACACCAGTAGTTAACCAGAAAAAAATTAGGAAACTTCAAACCACCCCATTTGTGCAGATCCAGACTGACCGACCCCGCCTCCTCACCCCCTACTTTAGAAGCCTAACCTGTCAAGGACCCTACATTACAGTGGACCTTAAACTTGGTTTACTGCAGTTAGTGCCATAAAAAGGGAGGCATAGCCTCCCTCACTTTACTTAGCTGAGCTCCTATGCCAGGGCTGAGGGATGTGCTACACTGCCTGGATTTTATTCAGTCTTGAGTCAGAAGATGGGTAAGTTAGGATCCAAACAAAAAATAAGGTAAGAAATTGAGCACAAAATGGCAACCTGACGCTGATTGCCACTCCAAGGAAGTTCAGGCCTATTATCACAAAGGTAAGCAGAGTTACGGGAAACACCTTCAGAGCATTTAACATCACCAAAACAAGTTACTCTAATTTTGCATAGACCGTTGTTGAGAATACTTTAGAAATATTTGTAAAATTCTGGCACCAGAATGAAAAATGAGATGAATATATTAAAAAGAGGTGAGGAAAGCGTGACAAGGATGATTCTGAAAATTAGAACTTTTGAAATGATATTCAAAAATAGAGATGTAAGTATAGATAACAGAGGTGTAGAGTGATTCATTGATTAACCATTTGTTCAAGAAAAGAAGTGTGATTAAATGTTTGGTTAGGAGTGGATTGAAGTTCCAATAGAAGAAATGTGTCTGAAAATGACTATATATTAACACATTAGTTCCCAGGCAGCAGGACTGTGGAAACTTCATTCCAAGGATGAATTGTCTAGCATATGAAGTGACAGGAAAAAAAAGAAAAAAACATTTCCTAGGAGATTACATGGCAAATCGATTGGATTGTGTTGGGGGGAAAGGAAAAGCATCAATGGCTCTTTCTCATTCCACGTATTCTTCTATTTCATCAACTGTTTTTTGTTAAATTTGGCTGAGAACTATTGCCTTTCAGAATCGTTACATCTTGTTATGTGCTGTTGGCCCAGTTATTTATATTCCTGAGGCCAGTAGTTGACCAAATAGCAAGGATAAAAAGGTAAAGTAGCCATAGTCCCAAATGACCATAGGCTGCTCTTCCCTTTGAAAGGGGGAGCTGACTGTTGATTTAATTTGAGGATCACCACTTCTCAGGCAAGGGGCAAGGTTGAAAAGGCGGGCCTTCATGAGTAACCTCAGCGGGTATGGGAATTGAACCCACACTGTTGACATTGCACTGCATCACTAAGCATCTGTCCACCAACTGAGCAAACAAGTAGCGTAGACTTAGTAATGTGCTTGTCTCCGTGGAGGCAACAAGATAGTTTTGCTACTGAAATTTTATACAGCCTTTCCTAGCCACTGAGGGAGTTACAGCACCAATGAAATAAGAAAATAAATACTTGCATTTCTATTGTGTTTTTCACAGCTACCAAACATCCCAAAATACTTTACAGCCAATTGAGTACTTTTTGAAGTATAGTCACTATTGTAGATGAGAAATATGACAGCTAATATGGATATAGCAAGCTCCCACAAACAGCAATGTGATAAATGACCACATGATCTGCCCTTTTGTGATATTGATTGAAGAATAATTATCAACCAGGACACCAGGGGTAGCTCGTCTGCTGTTCTTCAGAGTAGTGCCATGGGATCTTTTACATCCATCCAATAGATAGGTGGGGCCTTGCTTTAGTATCTCATCCAAAAGACTGTACTTCCAGCAACGCACCACTCGCTTAATTTTTGTGCTCAAGCCCTGAAGTAGAAATTGAACCTGGAACCTTGTGATTCAGTGGGAGAGTGATACCAACTTCGCCATGGTTGACACCGAAAAGCAGAGAGCTTTATTAATGCCTTTCACATGTTCAGGGCATTCCAAAGTGCTTTGTAGAAGTGTAGTTATTGTTGTAATTGTAGGCTGATGCAGTAGCCAATTTGTGCATTGCAAGGTCTCGGAGACAAATGATCAGTTCGGCTGTGTAGGCGGTAGTATTTAAGGAATTTATGTTGCCAGGAATACTGCCACCCCACCCCCCCATAACCCTTCCCCCACCTGTTGTTCTATATATAGCATCATGATTCTTTATCTCTACTTACTAAGTACAAAGAGCTTCAGTTTAACATATCTGAAAGGCAGCACTTACTTCATTGCAGCATCTTATTGCTGTGCTGAACTGTCACCTGAAATTATGTGCTCCAATTCCTGGAGTAAGGCTGGAACTCTCAATTTGACCCAGAGCCAAAACTAATTGTTGCAAATAATAACTTAAAAGTAATTCTACGAATCCAGACATTTGCATGCAAGTCAAACTAGCAACTACTAGGAAAAAATCCCTGCAGTACTACCAGAAGAGTTTCTTCAGCAGTAGAGTTGGAACCTGACACTTGTAAGCCATTGCAGGAAGCAGGCTTCTAATGCAGATTGGCCATTAAATTCAGTTGAGAATTAAATATAATTTCTGGTCGTATTTTGCTTCTCGTAGTGATATGTGCAATTAAATCATTTAAAATGTTAGAATTCTGCTAGCAATTTGAAACAATTTTTGTGTAAAAGCTTGTCTATTTTAGCCCTGTCCTTTTTTTCATTTGTTTTTGTTGAGTACACAGTCATAAAAAATCCTTGAATTTATATTATTTTTCATCCATTCTTTCCCCAATCACCTGTTAACACTATAAAATATCCAGATTTGAGAGGGATTTACAGACCAGTCAGAATTACATTTCTGAACACTTTTGATTTTAATGGAAGAAATATCCAGAATGATATGTTGCTCAAATATTTGATGATATTTGTAAACTATTCAATCACCGCAAACTATTTCATTATCACTGACCAAAGGAATTATTGGAAGTTTCTTAGTTATCTGCTGCAGTAAGCTCACTAGTGTTTTCACAATTAAACATTGAAAGTTAGCTTTTCTTTTTCATTAAAGTTACCTATATATATATTATAGGTGATAATTAAACTCCTGTTCATGAGCATAAAAACTTCCTTATATTCCTATCTACTGCACGAAGTTCATTTAGAACATCACAGGTAACTTTCAAATTTTCAATAAATTTGTTACTTGTACTTCCTAAGCCAAATTAAGTGAGGATTTGTTGCATCTTTTGTTTTTAAAATTAGTTTTCCAGGTTATTGATTTGAATTTTTAGAGCATATAGTTTTTTTTTAATTACAACACAGAGCAAAACAATACATGTAAGAAGGATTGCATTATTTCGCTATTGTTTCACATCAAGCATTTAGGCTAAACTAACAGTTGAAAATCTCTCCCTCCACTAATGTAACAATCCCAAGTGAAATAAGGTTAGCAATTGCTCAATGCTATTCCCTATTCCTGACTCAAAATGGCTGATGTCTGAAGTAGAAAAATTGAAAGTGATACAGGTAATACTTTAAAAATGTGATCAAGATACATTGTTAAACTATTTTGAAGGGAGAGCTCAACCCTGTATTGATCAGGTCATGCTTGACAAATGCTTAAATACAGAGTGCACAAATATCTTATGTTTTTGCTAGGATTTTCATTTGAAAACAAAATTCTTCTTTCACTTCTTCCCTCACCCCTCCAAAGTATCAGAGATCCATTGAATTGCTGCAGTCTGTAGTTTGCAAAATTTTGCCAGCTCCACCCTTTTCTGCTTCAAAAAAGGTGATTCATAGTTTCCTAGATTTTCTTCATTCTCACTGCAGGATCTTGAAAGAACATATCACATAGAATATATACTAAAATAATGTGTCAGCAATTTTTAATATTAGTAAAATATAACAGAAGTGTCTCTCCAGTTTTTAATGACCTGGAACCACCATCAACCTTCAAATCTGGATAATGTCCGCTTTCAAAAATGTTGCTTCTGACATTTAAATTTAAGTGACAAATAACATTTCATTAATTGTTCTTACATCGACAGAATTCATTACGCCAGGAGCCACCTGCCCAAAGAAAAATTAATTTTAAATGTTATTAGTTTGTTTAAAAAAGTACTTGAATGATTGCTGGTGATAAAATTCATTAATTCAGTTTATTAAAAACATGCAATGCATCATTTGACCATGCCATTTTTTGTGAGGAATGATCCAGAGAATGGGTTTTAATTCACCATGGCAGTTTGAGAATCTTAATTTGGTTTTTAAAAATGGGAAAAGGTCTGGTATTGGGGAAAGTGACCAAGCTGTCACATTGTTTTAAAATCCAACTGGTTCACTAATGTCTTTTAGGAAGCACACCAGCTATCCTTACCCGTTCTGTTCGATATTTAAATCCAGTTCCATACTAACATGGTTGCCTACTGAAGTGGCCTACGAAACCACTTAATTATGCCAAACTGCTCAAAAAAAAACAACCACTATCATCACCAGGCAACTAAAAATGGGCAATAAATGCTGATCTTGTCAGCGGTTCCCACATCCCAAGAATTTGTTTTTTCTGGATTGATCAAACGCAAAGGAACACAAGGAGAAAGAATTAACTTGTATTAAATAACACTTTTCATGTCCTCAAAATGGTCCAAAGTGTTTCATGGCCTATTATCATCATAAATGTAGTAATTATTATGTAGGCACATTCAGGAGCCATATTGCACACAGCAGTGCCCCACAAACAACAGAGGCAATGACCTGTTAATCTGTGTTTTGGACATAATTGTTGCCTTCCCACCATTTCAAATGAGAGTGAGGCGGAGAGGTGGTAGAAGTTCTGAAATAAGAGTAAAAAAAACAATCATAGAGATGGGTGGAACTTGCAAAGTTCTGAGGTTTTCTACAAAGTTGAAAATAAAGACTGTATCTTTATTCAGCAGTTGACAGACATTGCATACATGTGTAATGTATTTCAGCTACCATCAGTATTTGTCCTGAGATTCACTGCAAGTCAGTTATATGGTTAATGCGAGTAGTTTGACACTACTGAGGAGGAGTGTAGGTAGTTAAGTAGCTATGTGCATCTTTGGTCAGTGATGAGGAAGTTCAGTTAATTTAGTTTTGTTCTAATTTTGCTTCAATCATAGGTAACAAAGTGGGACCATTAGCACACAACGTGCTATCATATGTCAGACTGATTGATCTATATGTACAGTTTAATTCTCCAACATTTTTCCTCTTCTCAGGGTCACTATTGACCCATCAAAACGGCAGACTTCGAACAAATCAGTGCCCGCAAATACTCCTCAAGGATCAAAGACTGTTAGTAAGTCTTCAGCCTCTAAATCTTTCCTCCTCTTGACATTTATTTCTGAAATTCTTCCACATTTACAAAACCCTGTTATATGTTTAGAATTCCTATTCTCTTCCAGATCTCAGATCCAAAGGGCTATTCCACTGTCTATACAGATAAATGTAATTGTAAGTTACAGTTTTTCAGACACTGTGATTCATACAAAATTATTTTGGAAAGTACTAAGAAATGTTTTAGGTTATGATAACAGTTAGATTTAAACATAATCAAGAAATTCCTATCTGAAAACCTCTGCTTTTTTAAAGAACTGGCATTCTTTAGTCACACTTTAGGATGTGTTGAATGTTTCTCTGTTGAGAAACCATAGTTAGTTTTAACATGTTGCGTCTTTGCATATTTTAAAGATTATTTGGTTAGTCCTGAATGCAGACTGAAGGGATAAGTATGTGTTAGGCTCTAATTGTAATAAATTCAATGCAGTTGAGTAATAAAATATTTATTACATGGTTATTAAGGAAATGTTTCTGGATGCGTTGAACCTTAAATGTTAATTTGACTCTACTTTTGGCCTATATGCACTCTAATGTGCACACAGTAGGAGTTAAGTGTGGCTTTTGTTTAATAGTTTGCAGTGGAATCAAAAAATATAAGCTTTTCATTATACTGTAATACGTCAATTGACTTGTAGATTGTCAGTAAAGGATTAAGCAGCAATATTGTGCATGTGTGAATCTAGGTACAGGGACTTCAGTCTGCTATATCAGACTTTCTATTGTGATTCAGATTACCTAACTTCCCTGTGTTGTATTAATGGCTATGTCATTGTGTTTATCAGTGAACTTGTCAATGATTATGAAGTGCTCAAAAATATTGTCATCGAAAGGATTGTTACAGATATTACACTGAATATGTAGGATGCCAAAAATTGATTGTAGTAACAATGTTTTCTTTGTCTCTTACTTTGTTTATGGAGCCAAATCTAATGTTAAGCTGCACTGTAGATTTATTGAGCCTGTAGGATTATCAACAGTGAAGGCATTTTTATCTATGAGCCTGTGCATTCACTACAATGTGTTCCTTGTTAAAAATGCTAATATGCATATTAAACTACAGAAACTTAAAATTTAGTTCAACTTCCCACTAAACACTAGTGACAAATGGCATTCACTTAAGATTAATCTTTAGCTTGTTGAAAATGTATTTGAATGCACAATGGAAATGTAGACATCGAAGGATCTGATCTGAAAGTCAAATTTCACTTCAGAAAATTGACACTAGTTTTAATCCATATTCCTTTAAAACCAAATTATACATAAGACATAGGAGCAGAATTAGGCCACTCGGCCCATTGAGTCTGCTCTGCCATTCAATCATGGCTGATATTTTTCTCATCCCCATTCTCCTGCCTTTTTCCCATCCCCGTTCTCCTGCCTTTTTCCCATAACCTCCTGACCCCCTTATTAATCAAGAACCTATCTCCCTTTGTCTTAAAGACACTCAAGAGGGCTTCCAAGACCTCTGCGGCAAAGAGATCCACAGATTCACCACACTCTCGCTGAAGACATTCCTCTTCGTCTGTGTTTTAAAGGATTGTCCCTTTAGCCTGAAGTTGTGCCCTCTGGTTCCAATTTTTCCTACTAGTGGAAACACCCTCTCCACATCCACTTTATCCAGGCCTCACAGTATCCTGTAAGTTTCAATAAGATCCCTCCTCATCTTTCTAAACTCCAACAATTTCAAGCCCAGCCATTCCTTATACGAAAGCACTTCATTCCGGGGATCATTTTTATGCACCTCCTCTGGACCCCTTCCAAGGCAGCATATTCTTCCTTAGATGTGGGGCCCAAAACTGCACACAATACTCTAAATGGGGTCTGACCAGAACCTTATACAGCCTCAGAAGTACATCCCTGCTCTTGTATTCTAGCCCTCTCGACATGAATGCTAACATTGCATTTGCCTTCCTAACTGCCGCTAACGTTAAGAGAATCTTGAACAATGACTCCCAAATCCCTTTGTGTTTCTGATTTCCTAAGCATTTTCCCATTTAGAAAATTGTCAATGCCTTCATTCCCCCTTCCAAAGTGCATAAACTATCACTTTTCTACATTGTACTCCATCTGCCACTTCTTTGCCCACTCTTCTAATAACCTGTCCAAGTCCTTCTGTAACACCCTGCTTCCTCAATGCCACCTGTCCCTTTACATATCTTTATATCACTGCAAACTTAGCAACAGTGCCTTCAGTTCCTTCCTCCAAATCGTTAATATATTATATATGTGAAAAGGTGTGGTCCCAGCACTGACCCCTGAGGCACACCACTAGTCACCGACTCCATCCTGAAAAAGACCCCTTTATCCCCACTCTCTGCCTTCTGCCAGTCACAGTAAAAAGTCTGACAACACCAGGTTTTAGTCCAACCTATTTATTTGATAATATACTCACAAGCTTTCGAGGGACACCCTCTTCGTCAGGTGAATGGAGAGTTCTGGCCTCAGACAGAGCATACCCACATCATGTTCTGCCAGTCAGCCAATCCTCTATCCATTTCTTGTTCCATCCCACATATAGCCAATTAAAAATCATATTACTGGGACTTTCTGTCAGTATGTTCTATCTTGACCTTCATAGCAAAAGTTTTGTCTGTTGTTTTACTAGTAGTAAAAATATTAAAGACAGGGCCTGTAATAGCCCCTCTAACTTGGATGGGAGAATTCCTGTTTCATTCTGTAAACCTGCTAACGGAATCTTGGTGGCAAATGCTTTAAATAGTGTCATCCTACCCTACATTGTTTCAGATATAGTAATGATCTCGCCATTTGGAGAGAATTCCAGTCCACCCAGGCATCTAATGATAAACCTATTCATTGATTTGATAGCGTGTTACACTCTAGTGGCCACTAAATGTCAATGAGCATTCTGTACAGGTAGTGTACAGTTTAGTTCTAATTAAATTTGAACTCATTTTCAAAGTGTTTTGTTTAGATTTTCATTTTATTGGGCTCCAAATATAATCAATCAAAAAACCTTACCAAAGCACGTAATTAAACAAGAATGATTAGATCTCTATAGTTTCCTATTTGCCTTTGGTTTTGGCGGCTGTTTGTATTTAATGCTAAGAATAATTATAACATGTTACACTGGAAACAAATATAAGCATGTGCATGGTTGAAGAGAATTCTGTATGATAGTTAATAAGTTGAAGCACAGATTATGTACTGGAATTTGATTTTATTTAAAGTTAGTCATCCTGCAGATCAGGGAACAGGTTTACATCAACATTTTCATTATGGCAAATCAAGTTTCAGAACATGTTGATTCTAAATTAAATATAACAAATTTGCCATGATTGTCTTAATTCCAAATGTGTATTATTGCGGTTTGCAGCAAGGTGTTATCTGCAAAGCATTGGGAGGATTATATTTCTTGCTTAATTCTACTTTGAAATCTATGACCACGGAAATCCAAATATCCAAGGAAGATTTGTTGGTTGATTTTGGTGCCCGCATGTTTTGATTCATTTCCATCTATGCTGATTTTTACATGAATTGCAATTGTGTTTAAAATAGGGGGAGAGATTAAAATATAACAAAAAAGATAGTATGAAGCCCCATATGAGTGGTGCATTACCTTGAAATCTGAGGCTCCTTTTCAGAGAAATTTGTGTCTGAATAATTAGTTTTTTTGCATGAATTTTCAGCCTTGATTAAAACTGCAGGATTTCTTTGTTTTGCCTTTATCTTCCCTTGCACTTTGCTGTTGCTCGCCTTCAATGCATTTTTAATGATTTTGTAGTTTTAAATGTTACAAATTACTTGTTTGTTGCGATGTTTATATGATTGGAAGCTGTAGAGCTATATGTTGCTGCCAATGTGTCAAATTACAAATTGTATTCAAAAGCAATACAATAGATTTCTACTAATAGAACTTGGGCATCCTTGGTTTCAACCCACCTTACCACATCATTGGTAACCTTTTATTTCACTTTCTGGAATTCCCTCCACTTCTGTACCTCCATTAAAACCTGAAACAAGTTGTTGGGCACCCTCATAACTTCTTCAGCTGAACTCACATTTTTCTATGTTAAGAATGTTATATAAGTAAAAGTTGTCTGTAAACCAGCTACTAGATTTCTTGCAGCACTGCTCACTGGTTTTATTTAAATCTGACTTTTACTTCTCCCTGCAGCTAGTGATTAATACCCAGTATATAATCATATAAAGTACAGTAAATCCCTGTTTAAGTTGTGCTGCTTTAATGTAATAGATATAATATGCTATTATCTGCTTTTAGCACTGGGACGTGTGTTTTAGCAAGTTTGGCATCTTGGCCTATGTAACTTCCCGTAACCTGATAGGCCCTATTTTAGAGTGACCTCACCTACTTACCACTCCTGCTCCCTGCTCCTCCTAACCACCAGCCTCCTGCTCATTACCCTTCCCAGTCTCTGGCCCTCGCACTGGCTGCCCTCCGTGCTTGCTCACCCTCTCACTGGTTGACCCTGCTGCTCACACCTAGAGTTCAGGAGAGGAAAGTAGCAAGTGGGAGAGGCAGTGAACAAGAAGGGAACATCCTTGAACGGGAAATAGATACTGTTGAAAACATTAACCTATTTTTTCAAAATGATTCAAATATAGAAGTTTAGGGACATGCATAATATGTAAGTGTTTGCCTCTGATGAGAAAGGTCCTACAGAACCTAACTATTGACAGCTTTTACATTGTAATGGGAAAATCTTGTTCGCTTAACATTGCATTTTGCAGGAACGCAGCCACAATGTTAAACGAGGAATTATGGTTACAGGTGTTTTTAGGTCAGCATGCTCAACATTTTCGTGATTACTTTCTTCCACCTTCCCCGCACAAACATATTTACTTCCTCTTCATATCACATAATATGTTTATTGAAAGCTGTTCCAAAAGGTTTTCATTCCAAATGGCCTCTGCTGTATTACAAGTACCATGAATAAATTACAAAGTAACACTAAGCTTTTACAAAATGTTTCATGTTCAAAGTGTGATTTTTTTTCTACCAGGCAGGCATAGGAAAATATGTTTTCTGTCTGCATCACATATACGACTCTTTGGTTAGTCCTTGTGTATAACAGCCTACATAACACAAGCTTAAGAATTTTCTTCTTTCTTTACTCACTTGTGCTTTCGGATTGCTTTCATTGAGGGTCCCAACTGAACCTGAGAGAAACGGGAGATTTGAGGGCTCAAGGTGAGAATGTGTATCTGTTTAGTAAACGTACCTCAAACAACCAACTATTAGCCTGCTAAAAATACATGCATTTACAGTTACTTGAAAATACAGTTTCAGGAACTGTTGGTACTTTTTTTGATAAAATTATTGAAATTTTCATTGACGTTTAGTAATATGTTATACTTAGAGGTTTTCAGCAGAACCATCACTGACATAACTTTACAAGTTGAAGGCTGGTGGAAGAATGAAATCTGTTAGTAGGTTTTAAATATTCTGTCAATGTTAGTCCAGGGTAATTTGAATAATGATTGTAACCTAAAATTTGTGACTTTTTTAGCATTTAGGACCTAGATTCAGATCCACTCCAGGTTGATCAGTAAGAGTTGTCTCCATTACATTGCTGTCAGGGTCCCACTGTCAAATTACCCATTTCCAAATGGAAAAAGCTCACTGGGCCTACATGCTCATAAAAGAGAAATGGAAATGTTACCTTCTGAGAGCTAAGTTTATCAACTAGTGTTTAAATTAAGAAAGGGAAACTGAATTCTACTCCTAACTCATGCCATCTCTGGGAATACACGATGTTAACTATTGGTGTCCAAAAAGAAAGTGTTTCATTTAAAATCCTTCACCCTATGTTTTTTAAAAATAGCTAGTGCATAAGTAAGTTCACCACATTGAAAATGAACAAGTACCCCCACAATATACATTCTAAAATCCTTATAAGGAAAGTAGATTAAATTTGTTCTAAAAAGTAAGTATGAGGTGAAATAACTGCATGACAGGCCCACCCATCACCACAGCCACAAACACCAAGATTAAGCAGTTGATAGTGCACACATCTGGTAAGTGGCATAGAGCTTGCATGATTAGAATATCAAACTGGCCGGTCTAACCTAACAATGGGTCCTTCCATCATACTGAAGGTGATTGTTTATCAAATGGCTTCTGTAGAAATTGAAACCTGACATGACAGCTAGTTGAAAGTTTAACCTGAACATGCAGTCATATATCCACAATTTCATGCATGCCTTAATTAGATTGCAGAAAAAGAGCAAGCAATTGCAATGCATCCGCTATTTATGCTGTGGACACATGTTGACAAAACACACACTTTAAGTAATAAATTGTGCTGCTCAGTGCAGTTTGGAAGCAGTTTGTGCTACTTGTTTGTCTGCCGAGGGCCAAATGCATGATTTTGAGTTGCCTGATCACCAACTAGTGATGCTTCTAGGGGCGATTTTAGCCAATTAAACTTTTGCTAAATCATCTTGCACATCAGTCTTTGATAAGTTGGGTGAATCCCTACAATGAGAGCGCACAGTGACATCTCTACCTTTGTGGATTTTTCAATCATTTGGTTTGGAGACTCTTCAGCACCATTATAATTTGTTTGCAAGTTGGATGCCTGGCTGATCAAAAAATTGTCTTGCAACTCAAATTATCAGATTGAATTTAAAAAAAACTTACTTATTGTTATCTGAAACTTGGTAATGCAACTGTTTTACAACATCTAACCTGCTTGTTTTTGTTTGAATGTTTTTTGTGTGTAGCATTGAACACACAGCTCCACCTTATGGACACAGCAGATTAATCAACTGAGCACCAGATCAACAACATTTTCTGTTTTTAACAATGTATTTATAAATATTGGGCTGTGGTTGAAGTAATAGTTGGAAGGATTAGTTGTTAGATGTGAATATTACAGTTCAACACTGCATTCAATATATTTAGATACATGTCTTAGATTTTAAATGAAGATTTCATTTAACACTGATGTTGCGCTACATATATGCAAGACCGAAATGGTCATCTGTAGACTGCAGTGTGTAATTTTTTGCCACACTTTGCTTTCTCATGAGCGAGAGTTCCAGAGTTCAGCTCCTCAGCTGGTTCAAATATTAGGAGATAGAAGCAGCATTCACATTCTCCCAGGAAAATCATGTCAGACGAAGTTTTATAAAGTTCCCAGTGTTACCAAAAATAACTGATATTTTATAAACTTTGCATTGCATCATAATAGACTTTGACCTTAATTTGATGTATTATTATCACATGTATTAGCATACGGTGAAAGCATTATTTCTTGCATGCTATATGACAAAGCATACTGGTCAAAGAGAAGGAAAGGAGAGAGTGCAGAATGTAGTGTTACAGTCATAGCTAGGGTATAGAGAAAGATCAACTTAATGCAGGGTGGGTCCATTCATAAACAGTGAGAGACCAGCTTCTGGAAATGGTCTGACACCAGAGTCTGACACTTAGCCTTCCACACTCAGGTCATGGACTCTAGGATATACTACTACTTTGACATTGATACTCATCCGAAATCTTTTTGCAATGTTGTGAAAATGCAGTATCCAAAGGAAACAATGTAAATTATACTTAAATTAGCAAAACAAAACTTAATTCAAGTAAATTTATTTTCACATTTTGAGAAGAGTATAGTATTTTTCTATTTAGTTATATGAATAGCTCAAGCTAATATGCAAAGCTTGAGAAACTAACCTCAACATATAGCTAGCTTGTGCATACTTGTTGACACATTGCATGATATTTATAAAATGAAGGGAAGGAGTAGAAACAGCACATTGTTGTCCTGTGTTAAAATGTTTGATTGCCCAATTTTTTGTGTTTTTTGCAGTCGCAATGTATCTGGGGATCAAAAAGACGAAATCAAGGAAGCAAAGCCCCGTTCACTCCGATTTACCTGGAGTATGAAAACAACAAGCTCCATGGACCCCAATGACATGATGAGGGAGATCCGAAAGGTTCTTGATGCAAACAATTGTGATTATGAACAGCGTGAGCGCTTCTTGCTTGTCTGTGTCCATGGCGATGGACATGCAGAAAACCTTGTTCAATGGGAGATGGAGGTCTGCAAACTGCCAAGACTGTCACTTAATGGAGTTCGTTTTAAGCGAATATCAGGAACATCCATAGCTTTCAAAAACATTGCTTCCAAAATTGCCAATGAATTAAGGCTGTAAAATATGATTAAGCTATAGTTTCTTAAGCAGCATTTCATGAGTGTTTTTTCTGAACACTGGTGGAAATTTATTGAAGAAAATGTATAGGATAATGCTTATGCAATAACTTCTCGCAATTTCAGATCATGGTATTGTAAAGAAAAATGGAAATTCTCAAGCTGCTGAGGGGATGGGGAAATTGATCAAAGAATAGATTTTCTTTTTTTTAAATACACTACAGCAGTCAGTATCCTACTACCTGAACAGCTTGCCCTTTCATCTGAGTTACTTCAAACATTTGTAATTGGCTCAGAATCAGTTACTTGTGAAACAAACTGAAAATTATCCATCCTATGTAAGTATGATCCCTGTATTTAAAAAAAACTGTTTCAATAAAACCCTTCTGGTTAAAATGCTATTGAATGGGAGACATGGGAATGCTCCTGTGCTTTCAAACCTGTATATCTTCCACTGTTAGTACTGATTCAGGTGCTTAGCTTTTCAAAGACAATGAATTGTAAGAAACAACTAAAACTCATTTTCCATCAGTTGCGTTTAATGGCCTTCAGACAGTGGAAGGTGTGTACCTATGGGCTAGTTGTTTCTGTAAAACATATTATAAAACAAGAAGTTCTGCGAATGAAAGAAAAGTTTCAGCTGTATTTAGGCCTGTGATGATATAAATTACCTGTGTTAAGCCAAGGGTGCTGTGATTTGGAAATGATTTAAGTACTGTAGATCACAGATGCTAAACCACACTTAGGATTTCTCTATTGTAGAAAATATCACCATCTAAGACTGTTCCTTAATCAATTAGGACATAAAATTATATGTTTATTGTTTTGGTTTCTTTACAGTAAAGCTTAGATTGGAAACAGTTTTGTTCAGCCGTACTTTATTTAGCTGTAAGTATTGTTAATACAGAATACAGTCTGTCCTGCACACATACTAGCTGAGTAAAAATGTTTGAGTCTGTAATTTAACAACTGGGCACTGTGGGACATTACTCATTTAAGTATGCAATTTTTATGTTTTTTTTCAAACTATCAGCACTGTCCTTTGGAATGTAAATAATGTAACTTAGTTTTGCGGGCAGCATCATACTGTTATACAGTTTGTTTTTTCATTTTTTTAATGTTCTGTAATGAGCCAGGAGTTACAAAATCAATGTAAGTTGTCAACATTTAAGGTTCACAACTCTTCATTAAAGGAAAAGAAACTAAAATGTATTCCTGCAATGTCACATATCAATTTACTCACTGCAAAATATGCATGTAAATATGCACACAAGTATACAATCTCCACATTGATGTATTAGCTGTATAAATTTTATTCCTTTTTCCATCTTCTTACATACTTTGCAAACTAGTCCACTAGAAACTAAAACACAGGATAACACACAGAATTACATAAATCCAAACTGATGAAATGGAAGATCAAATTTTTTTTTAGTTTCTCCACTCATTTTGGAAACCCTTTGTTTATCAAGCATTAAATTAAATTCTTCCAGACATATAAAAAGGACACTACATTTCTACAAATACTTTCTACAGATAGTAAGGTCACTTCTCTAGTTTTATGGTATAATTTGAAAAATACACCTCAGTTCTTTTTCTCAATTCTGTAAGCTTATTGACTTGCTTAGTAAGGAATTTTCCTGTGGAAGTATACAATTTAAATACTTTTATTTTCTCACAGCTGGAAGTCATAACTGCTAGGTGTATTATTCCTCCACAATTCTGTCATGATTTGGATCAATACATCCAGTTCTCATATTTGTCTGGTTGCATAGTGGTGTGCAACCATCTCAAACACCATCTTTCAGAATACAAATGAATTTTCTCGTATATCAAAGGCCACACCTGCATCTTTTTGTCCTGCAGGAAACTACCTCTTGTATCCAGTACAAAATGTGAGGAAGGGAAGACGCAGTAAGAAGTCTGACAACACCAGGTTTAAATCCAACTGATTTATTTGATAGTAAGCTCACAAGCTTTCGGGGTTAGTCCATTCGTCAGGTGAATGGAGAGTTCTGGCCTCAGACAGAGCATATAAAGCACAGACAGTTTACAGATTACTGATTAGAATGCGGATCTTTACACCTAACCTGCTATTCAAGTCTTAAAGTGGCTGACAATGTGAGTGGAAGGAGCACTGATCACAGGTTAAAGAGATGTGCATTGTCTCCAGACAGTACAGCAAGTGAGGTTTTGCAAACCCAGGCAAGTCACGGGGGTTACAGATAGTGCGACATGAACCCAAGATCCCTGTTGAGACCATCCTCGTGTGCAGAACTTGGCTATCAGTTTCTTCTCAGCGACTCTGTGCTGTCGTGTGTCGTGAAGGCCGCCTTGGAGAATGCTTACCCAAAGGTCAGAGGCCGAATGCCCATGACCACTGAAGTGTTTGTCAACGGGAAGGGACCAGTGTTGCCTGGTGATCTCCACATCAGGAAGGGAAGAGTCGGAGGTGCACCAGGTAAAGGTGAGAGGAGGATCGAACTTGGAAATGTGAATGAAATTTTCCAGCTTGCAGTGAGAGCAGTAGGTGCCAACAATACAGCCCTAAGCGTACCAGTAAAATAAATGAGAGAGGGGACTTGTGTAGAACTGGAATCATGAATGCTTCACACATTTCACAAAATGGTAGGCAAAACCAGTCGCCATGTGAGAACTTACATCAACACTTTTATTTGGAAGAAGTAAGTGGAGTTGAAGAAGTTGTTCAGAGTCAAAACAATCTCAGCCAGGTGGTGGGTGATGGTAAGTGGGGATTGATTGGGTTTCCATTTGAAAAAGAAGTAGAGAGCTCTGATCCTGATGGGGGAATGGAGTCCATTGTAAACAGGAGTCATTTTGGGCCAGGTTACTGGAAACCATTGAAGTGATATATGTACTAGAAGAATCTCAGATATAAATAGGAAGAAATTGTACAAGGGGAGATAAAATTGGGTCAAGGTGGGCATAAATGAGTGAGGCTGAAACAATGGGTCAACCAGACCAATCTTGTTTATGGATCTTGGGAAGGTAGAAGCAGGCTATTTGGGAGGCGGTGGGGTGAGGGGGAACGGACTGAAAGTTTGGAGGTAGTGGTGAGAATGTCTCCACATGATATAAGGTCAGTGTTGGTCTGGGGGGAATTAAGAGCAAGTGTCAAAGAATTGGATTTTAGCTCGACTAGGTAGAAGCCAATACACTAGTTAACTTTTTGGCAGGTTTGATAGAGTTGGGACTCCGAAACTGGAGTGCAGCAAGTTTCAGAGGGAGACAGATTTGAGTGAAAGGAGCAGAGAAATTGAGATGGCCAGTGTCATGCTGGCAATTCTCAGTGAAAAGATGTAGAGTAAGAGGATAGAGCGAAGGGTCCAGCTGGAGGGCGAATGTTGGAGATGAGTGAAGGGATCCATTAAGCAAAGACTTCTAGTCAAAGAAACAGAAGTACTGAAAGAAGATTTCAGAGTTGTGCCATGCTTGAAACTCATTGAGGTGGAGACTTACGAAGTTGAGGCTTTTGCTGAGAATACAGTATTCAAATTTAAAGTTGGGAAGGTCAGACCATATCATGAATATATGGCAAATGGTGAGACTCTAGGAAGAGAGGCAGTTGGAGAGAAGGGGAAGGATCCAAATGGTTTATGTAATCAGTGTTAGTGAAATTTGTGATCCTTCACATATGCAACGAAGATAAGAACGACCGATGTATCTTTAATAACGAGAATGGAGCTGCCAAAGTAAATTAGAACTCTAAAGATAGCTATTCAAATTCTGAAATGTTCTGTATTGAAGATTTGCAATTGTGAATATCATCATCTTGCACAGTGTAGTCCAAACTGAAGGAGTGTTTGCAAAACTCACCTTAGTAATGAATGATTTCCTAGTGGCTCAAAGGAAAATTGAACCTTCTATATTGACTTCCTGAATCCAATCTATTCACAAAAGGGCTGGAACTGTAAAAAGTTGGGCTAGTATTCCGATTTATTCAAAATCTGATGGACTTGCAAAATATTCTAATCTAAACTGAATGTTATGAAATATGTTGTCTGAGTAATTGGTAGAGAGAAAGGACTCCACATGTGGCCTGGTTTTCCAAAACTAGTGTGTCCTTCCGAGTAGCGATATGACTCTCAATGTTCTAGTTCACTCTGAGTTCAAACCCAGGTTATGATCAGAACTACTTTCTGCAAATGGAGCTATTTGAAAGTTGCCACTTCCTGCAAGAATAAAACTTCTCTAAGTTTCAAGACCCCATGAAATAGTAACATTTGACTTTGATAAGGTACCGCAAGGTAGATTGTTGCATGTAGTTATATCTCAAGGGAGCCAGGGTGAAGAAACCAATGGATACAAAATTGGTTTGATGACAGAAGACAGGATAATTGTAGAGGGTTGTTTTTCAAACTGGAGGCCTGTTATCATCAGTGTCCACTGTTATTTGCCTGTTATGTGAATGATGGTCAGTAAATTTGCAAATTGGTGGCATAGTGGACAGTGAAGAAGGTTACCTTGGATTGCAATGGGATCTTGATCAATTGGGTCAGTGGGCTGAGGAATGGCAGATGGAGTTTGAGGTAGATAAATGCGAGGTGTTGCATTTTGACAGATTGAACCGGGGCAGGACTTACTCAGTCAATGGAAGGGCATTGAGGAGAGTTCTAGAACAAAGGGGTACAGGTTCATTGCTCCTTGAAAGTGGAATCACAGGTGGACAAGATGATAAAGAAGGCATGTGGCATGCTTAGTTTCATTGGTCAAAACATTGAATACAGAAGTTGGGATGCCTTATTGAAGTTGTACAAGATATTGGTACGGTCACTCTTGGAATACTGTGTACAATTCTGGTCACCCTATTATAGAAAAGATATTATTAACTAGGAAGAGTGTAAAAAAGATTTACTAGGATGCCACTGGGACTTGATGGTTTGAGGTATAAGGAGAGCTGGATAGACTGGGACTTTTTTCCCTGGAGCATAGGAGGCTTAGGGCTGATCTTCTAGAGGTCTAAAATTAGGGACATAGATAAGGTAGATATCAATGCCTTTTCAAATAGATAGGGGGTCTAAAACTGGAGGGTATATGTTTAAGGTGGAAGAAGAGAGATACAAAAGGTCCAGAGGGGTAATTTTTTCACCCAGAGGGTGGCGAATGCCTGAAACAAGCTGCCAGAAGTAGTAGTAGAGCATTTAGATAGTTACATGGGTAAAATTGTTAGAGAGGGATATGGGCCAAATGTGGGCAATTGAGACTAGCTTAATGGTAAAAACTAGACGGCATAGACAAGTTGGGCTGAAGGGCCTGTATCCATGTTGTAACCTCCTATGACTCTCGCTTGTAATGAGAAGACAATTTTCTTAAATTGTTTTTATCCTTTGCCTACACATTATTTTTGACCCTGGGTAAAGTTTTAAAATGTCACAAATAGACTTGCATGACACTACAATGAGATTACTATGGAAATCCCTTAGTTGCCACAGACCGAAGTCTGTTCGGGTACACTGAGGGAAAATGTGGTATGGCCATTGCACCTAACCAGCACGTGCTTTGGACTGTGGGAAGAAACCCATGTAAACACTAGGATAATATGCAGACTCCACACAGACAATGACCCAAGCAGGGAATCAAATCTGGGTCCCTGGCACTGAGAGGCAGCAGTGCTAACCACTGATCCACTGTATTTTTAACTGATTAAATTGATGGTTCACACTAGCCTTAAATCTTTGCTGTCAGACTTCTTCCATGACCATGGATCCCTTCTAAACTAGGTAAGTCTTCCCCTTCTTGGTTATCCATTTGTAGATTAACAATTGAAAGCAATAGATCACCAGTAGAAGATATAGTCTGTAGAACTTCCAGATGTGGGTATGCCGGCATTGGACTGGCGTAAACACAGTAAAAAGCCTGACAACACCAGGTTTTAGTCCAACCGATTTATTTGATAATAGACTCACAAGCTTTCGGGGTTAGTCCCTTTGTCAGGTGAATGGAGAGTTCTGGCCTCAGACAGAGCATATAAAGCACAGACAGTTTAGAGATTACTGATTAGAATGCGAATCCTTACACCTAACCTGCTGTTCAAGACCTGAAGTGGCTGACAATGTGAGTGGAAGGAGCACTGATCACAGGTTAAAGAGATGTGTATTGTCTCCAGACAGTACAGTCAGTGAGGTTTTGCAAACCCAGGCAAGTCACGGGGGTTACAGATAGTGCGACATGAACCCAAGATCCCTGTTGAGACCGTCCTCATGTGTGCGGAACTTGGCTATCAGTCTCTGTCCAGTGACTCTGCGCTGTCGTGTGTCGTGAAGGCCGCCTTGGAGAATGCTTACCCGAAGGTCAGAGGCTGAATGCCCGTGACCACTGAAGTGTTCGCCAACAGGAAGGGAACAGTCTTGCATGGTGATTGTCGAGCGATGTTCATTCATCCATTGTCGTAGCGTCTGCATGGTCTCCCCAATGTACCATGCTTCGGGACATCCTTTCTTGCAACATATCAGGTAGACAATGTTGGCCGAGTTGCAAGAGTACTTACCATGTACCTGGTGGATGGTATTCTCACGTGTGATGATGGTATCCATGTCAATCCACAACACACGACAGCGCAGAGTCGCTGAACAGAGACTGATAGCCAAGTTCCGCACACATGAGGACGATCTCAACAGGCATCTTGGGTTCATATCGCACTATCTGTAACCCCCGTGACTTGCCTGGGTTTGCAAAACCTCACTGTACTGTCTGGAGACAATACACATCTCTTTAACCTGTGATTAGTGCTCCTTCCACTCACATTGTCAGCCACTTCAGGTCTTGAACAGCAGGTTAGGTGTAAGGATTCACATTCTAATCAGTAAACTCTAAACTGTCTGTGCTTTATATGCTCTGTCTGAGGCCAGAACTCTCCATTCACCTGACGAAGGGACTAACCCCGAAAGCTTGTGAGTATTATCAAATAAATCGGTTGGACTAAAACCTGGTGTTGTCAGACTTTTTACTGAACTTCCAGATTGGGTCAGATTTGATCTGCAATCTGTGATTTTAAAAAAGTTCAAGAGCAACTGGATCTGCCAGTTGAGTAGTTAAAACAATAGCCACATATGCACAGAACTGTCTGCGCTAACACTAGGAGAATGATGAACTGATGTAAGCCACGCCTTACTCTTTGAAGCAGCACAATTTGTTGTCGATGAAGAACCATTTTTTTTACGTGGCAGGTGCAAAAGCTAGGGTGAATGTCAGATTGAAACAAAGTAATTGGTGAACTATTGATTGGGGTGGAATTATATCCTATGTCGTGGTTGGATCAGATAAGCTAATGAATTTTCAACCATATTTGCATCTGCTATTGGATCCAGTTTCTCAATAACCTCATACAATATATGGAAGGCTGTTGTTTCAACATCATGTTGTATGCTGGCTTTTGGCAAGGGTGAAGCACATGTGCTATCTTCATTGAAAACGGCTTTGAAAGTAACCTCAAAACAGGTGAGTTTTACTCTATCTCACTGCAGCTACATTCTGGCACACTGTCAAAATGTCACGTCCTCCTGCCATGGTTTTCTGACGCCATTGAGCTATTACTCCAAGGTAGATGATTCAGGGTTGACATGTGTAATGAGACAAGAGCCTGGAGGAAACAATCCAATGTAAGCCTAGCCCCAAACATGTTCAATCTTTGTATCAATGATCTGCCTCCAACCCTGTTTCGGAAGTTCATCTATGCTGCAGGAATCTGCTTTACAACTCGGGTATGGATTATTTCTGAATTAGAGGCAATACTAAATGATGTTGCAAAGCTGGCCCACTGCTGTAAAACGTGGCACCAGGGACCCAGGTTTGATTCAGCCTAGCTGCAACAAAACAGCCTCCCATACATTCCACCTCCACTATACCAGCACCAAAAAGAAACTCAGCATCTGCTTGAATGACAAGAGACTGAATCACAAACAGCATCCCATTTATCTTGGTGTTGCCCTTGACTAAACACTGATATACAAAACACATCTGAACAGGACAGCAGCAAATATTTAAATGAGAAACAACTTCCTCAGCAAATTTGCTGGCTCTTCGTGGGGTGCAGATGCTCAAACTTAAGGACCTCAACTCGTGCGTTTGTTGACTGCAGAGTACTGTGCACCAATATAACACAACTTATCCCATGTTAATCTTAAAGATACCCAGCTCAACACAACAATGTGTATCATCCTGGGTATCTGTTGATTAAGTCAACTTGCCTGGCTATTAATCCTGAGCAATATCACAAACGGAGGGAGATTGCAACAAGAAAGCTCCTGGAGAATGTTTAGATCAAGCCAAGCCTGCCACTTCACAGGGAGCTTACCAATTTACCTGCAGCTTGCTGGCCTATGTGGCTGACCACTGTGCCAAGTAATAATAACAGAGGCCCTGTGGCAAAAGAAATTGAACGAATATGCCACCATTAAAAAACACTTATTCATTACAGATCCCAGAACATGCCCACCTGGCTTCAACCTGCCATGTCGACACTGGGTATTCCTCAACTGCTTCCACGCTGGCCAAGACCTTTATGCAGCATATTGGCACAAGTGGGGCTTTGTAGGGAAACTGGACTGCAGCTGTGGTACACCCCAATCATTGACTCGCATCATTGAAGACTGCGCCATGATAAAGTTCAGCAGAAGGTTTAGAGAGCTTGTTTAGCTATTACAGAAGCTATTGTTTGGCAGTTTTTTTAAAAAATGTGCTAAAATGTACTATTCTGTCTTTTGGTTAAAAAAGTATTCTTTGGCCCATCTGATTTTCTATTCAATTAAAATATGCATCTAGCATTTATAATATTGATACAATCAATAAAAAGACCCATAAAAGAAATGTTAGCAAGGTATTGCTTATTCTTCAAATCAAGTGATTGCAAACTAGCTTCCCTAATCAAATTCTCCATCCCAACCTTGTGTTTTGACAGGAGGCTGATTTATTTTATAAATGTTCCCATTTTAATCCAGATTTTCCATATTTGCTGCTTCGTGCCTTCTGTAATCTTTATATGCCTCTCTCTCTGTCTGCTTTCTTTGTCTATCTCATGCTTACAATGATTGAGAAGAATATAATGCCCTCCCTTGTGGCAAGTTTGGTGGCAGGGACATTTAATCGGGAGAGGGTGGAAGGTGGGAACCCTGTCATCTTCCCACCCCCACTCTGATTAAGTGAATGGTGAGAAAATAATTAATGCCTGATATTAGCCCAGCAGCATGGTGGAGGGAGGGGGACCATGAGGAGATCTTGACAGGCAAACTAATGCTTGTAGGCTCCCAGGAAAAGGAGACCCAGCTTTGCAAAGGGGGAAGGTTGGTGAGAGTCACTGCCTTGCAATTCCCATCCCCCTAACCATGCTCTTGCTGTCACTCAAAACTGGACCCCAGGTGTGTGTCATAGCAGCAGCAGTCACCTCATCAGTGGTAGTGCTGTTTAATATAGCTGCAGAGCTTCAATTAGCTGGCAGATCCCAGCTAACAGAGCTTATGCTCTGGGGATCCTTGATCCTGTAGAAGGTCTGCCACTATCCTGAGTAGCACTTAAGTGGTCTTCCCTAAGAGAGATTATATAGGGCTCCCCATTGGCTCTCTGGCCTGTGGCTAAGACCCCCATGGCTTCCATTAAATTCAAGTCAGTACAATGCCATCCTATGGACTATTGCCTGTGGAACTCATCACCATAGCTACATGAATCATATGGGCATTGTATCCAGGTAGATATAAAAAATGACAAAGTTATTTTAGCAAGGAACTATCCTTTAGATCTCCAATTCCATTGAAATTAAATAGACAGTTTCAATTTGAAGTGTTTATAAAACCTAACATTCCTAACACCTTCCTGAGAGAATAACAGTACCCAAAGTCAGTAAGATGTTTAGCCATTGTCTATAGGTATAATTTGTATTTAATCAAGAAAATGAAAGTCTTACACAGCTTCAGATTTACATTGCCTGCAATACAAGTAAAGTTCAAAAAATTGAGAGAGTCCAATGAAGTTAATGACAATCTGAAATTTGTTTGTTCCAAAATGTTTCAATAACATTGTAAGGTTTAAAAAGTTTTGGTACTCTATTTCTTAAATCAAATTTGTTTTATAATCTCTTACCTGCAGCTTTACTCATTATGTTCAGTTAAATACATTTCTTGGTACTGTACAAGTAGTCATAGTCAGATAGGCCTCTCATTTTTAAGTTGCTTTGGTTATAAGATCGCACCTCCAATTTATGGGATTTTCCTTGTATTCATGCCAATGTACTTGGTACATTGTACCTTTTTGCCTTTCTATTTCCCCTCCCTCATGATCTTGTGATAGCGGTAAAATGTTAACCGGCAACTCCATAGAAACAGAAGCCAGTGCAATGCCATGTTTAATGATTACAGTTTGTAGAACAGAAAAATCAAGACACAATAATGATCCTATAAAAAATTGAGTTACTGTGCATAGTTTTGGGTTCCACACTATAGGAAGGATGTTGAAATAATTGAGGGGGTGCAGTGCAGCACACACTAAGATGCTAGCTGATATAGGAAATACAAAAACAAAGACTTGAAACTTTGGAAATGCTTTTTTTTAAGCAGAGAGGAGATTGTGGTGATGGATCAGTTTAAGATGATGCAAGGATGGGGCAGAGAACCTAGAAACAGGCAGTTTGAACTGACTTCGGGTTCCGGAACATTGGGATAGAATGAAGATGTTTTAACATGGCGGCTTATAAATCTGCAGAATGCATAAGAGCTAATGAATGAACCATGAACCATGGTAATATTTAAGAATAGTTTAGTAAGTGATTGATGGGAAGATGGGATTAAAAAATATAATAGTGCAGACAGATATGGCGAGTTCTGTGCTAATGTAGGGAATAAGCACTAATATCTGTATAATTTTGTGACTCAAAGCATGGAGGAGATGGAGAAGTGGGAAATATAATCTTCAGGATAGAGGTTGAGAAGAAGGCCACCTATGACTGTTGGAGGATGCAATTCTATGGAAGCCAGAAAAGGAGGTTTAAGTAAGTTCACATCCATGATTGTAAGATGGGACTCCAGCATCTACAGCATTCCTTTGCAGTAAGATCAGGGAAGTCTAAACTTTTATTGTTCTGTTGACACAAATGGGGCATGGAAGAGCCTCATTGCAAAAAAAAACACTACTTCTTGAGGGTGTAGACAGAAGCCATAGTGACAATAGGTGCAAGATTATAACAGTGCACTTCATACCAGCTTTCAGATCCTGAGAGCTAGGACGCAGACTGTTTGCTTTCAAGAGTTTTCAGGCCAGCCCACGAAGCAGTGGAACACAATTCCAGACTTGCAATGGCTGTAGACAACCTGCATGAAGCTATCATTTCTCAAGATAATATCAACTGCCATCTCTGAGAACCTTGCATGAAGTAGCTTATAGGAGATGCCTAGACACAAGCCTACAGCAGCTCCCTCACAGGTTCATGTTACCACAAATGGAGAACCATCAATGTCTTCTCAAGTCCAATCAGCCATTTGTTGTACAAAAGCATCTAAATGTGTCTAATCTTTGTGAGTGTCTGCAGTGGTTCAGTTGGTGGCATTCTCATCTGGGTAAGTTGTGGGTTCAGGTCCCATTCCAGAGATTTGGGCACTAAAAGTTTGGTTCTAGTGCGATACCGAGGAAGTGCTGCACTGTCAGAGGTACTCTGCGCAACTTTAATCGCCCATTCATGCCACACTCCCTCATCAGCGAAGACAGAGAATTTGGCGACAAGCCAAGTCTCCATTCACTACAGCGAAATGAGAAAATTCCACTGGTGTGAAGGGTCAGAAAATTCCAGCCTCCATCTTTCAGATGCGTTGTTAAATTAAGCTCTCACAGGTGAATGTAAAAGATCCCATGGTATTATTTTAAGGAAGTGGAATTATCCCCAGTATCCTGGCCAATATTTATCTATCAACCAACAAGACTAAGAAACAGATAGGATCGTCTTGCTGTTTTTGGGATCTTGGCTGTTGTGTTTCTGACATTTCAACAGTGACTGCACTTCTAAAGTACTTCATTGATTGTAAAGTGCTTTGGGGTGTCCTGAGTTTGTGAAAGGTGTTGTTTAAATGCAAGCCTTTCTTTAAATACCTCTTAGGTAGCATCTGAGGAAAAAAAACTACAGAAGGAGAGATAATAAACATAAGAACATAAGAAATAGGAGCAGGAGTAGGCCATCTAGCCCTTCGAGCCTGCCCCGCCATTCAATAAGATCATGGCTGATCTGTCGTGGCTCAGTTCCACTTTCCTGCCCTCTCCCCATAACCCTTAATCCCCTCTCTTATCAAAAACCCATCAACCCGCGTCTTAAAAATATTTAGCGAGGCAGCCTCCACCACTTCAACGGGCAGAGAATTCCAGAGATTCACTACCCTTTGAGTGAAGAAGTTCCTCCTCAACTCTGTTCTAAACCGCCCCCCCCTTTATCTTGAGGCTGTGCCCCCTAGTCCTACTGTCTTTTTTGAGCGGGAAGAGTCTCTCCACCTCTATCCTATCCATCCCATTCAACATCTTATACGTCTCAATGAGATCTCCCCTCATTCTTCTAAACTCTAACGAGTACATGCCTAGTTTATTCAGCCTCTCCTCATAGCTCAACCCCCTCAACTCCGGTATCAGCCTAGTAAACCTCCTCTGCACTCCCTCCAAGGCCAAAATATCCTTGCTGCACCTTTGCTATAGGATAATGTTGGCATGGACAGATTGGGCTGCATGGTCTGTTTCTGTGTTATAATTTATATGCCTATCTTAATAGTTCCTTCAACAAGTTGGCTCCAAATTAAAGAAATTCTGCCATTATTCCTCTTTTGTTTCTTCCTGAGTTATCCCGGGTGTAAGTCATGGGATTTGGGGATTGAAACACAGTTCCTGCTCATTATCAGTTGGTACTTAATTGCCAGCAACTCAGCAGATACGTGTGTGGGAAGGCCTCAAATCACATCCCAAACTACCATACAGTCATTCTGGGGTACAAACAGTTCCAGCACCAAGGGTAACCTCCAAAAATACCAGCACGCTCATTGCCAAAAGCAGCAAAAAATAATTTAGGGCACTTGACTCAATTAAATCTTTCCTAACCTATTGCTGTACTTCCGATGCTCTCCATTTGGGGGTGCTACAAGCTACATTGTTTTTAATTTGCGACCTTGTCACTGGATATTTTTTGTCTTTCCACCTGGGAGGAATGTTACTGCATGAAAATGTTTCACCTTCTCACCATGACAACTTTAACTACAAAATGGACTGGAAAAAAATAACAACTTTGCATCTTCTTTAAATAAGCAAGCAATTAACTAAAGCTGTACCAATGGTTGCGAGTACAGTGAATGAACATTTGTAATATTGGCACGTGGTCTGTCATGAACGATTGGAAATAGGAATGATATAAATGGTCCAAACAAGGTCAAATTTACCAATGTTATTTGGACCAATGTTAGACCAGGCTTCTATTATCATCCCCAAGTAGCTCACATTTATTGCCACTATTGTAGCCCAGCAAATAAATCAAGACAAACTATGATGGGCAAAATATAGAGTTGAGAAGAACTTGAGCACCGTTATTCTTTAGTTAGTTCTAAGTGTTCCCTACTGCTGGTACTAACTGACTGACTAACTGGTTTCCCAGAATTTTCATTCAACCCTGGAAAACTCAGAATTCAGTATTGAATGGGATATTGCAATTGTTCGCCCTGAAGCCCAGTCTGGTGAACAATCACGAATGAGGAAACGAAGAAATGAAATTGGTGCGTGAAGCGTGAAGTTTCTAGCTGGAGTCAAACAAGGGCATCGTTGATGCCATTGACACCCAAGTTGAAAAATATTTCTCATTCATTCACTAACCAATCTTAAGGGCAGAAGAAATTCATTGTCTCGGCCTTGCTTCAGTCATGTTCATTCCCCTCTGCTGCCTTTATTACTCGCAACCTCTTCTCTACCTTTTCTTTTGTGATCCACCTCTCCTGGTCCCACTCCTACCTGTTTAATCTTCTTCATTAGATACTCTACACTATCAAGGCCACTTCGAGTGCACCTCAAGATTTCATCCTAGACCTCTTTCTCTTTTTATGTATCTGTTGCCCTTCAGTGATATTATCTACAAATATGGAAACAAATGAAATCCAACTCTGTAACCTTTACACCATACACATGCCATTTAGAATGGTTCATGAATGAATGAGAAATTTCAACTCAGGTGTCAACGACATCAAGGAAACCCTTGTTTGATTCCAACTAAGAACTTCACACTTCAAGCATGCATTTCATTTCTTCAGTTTCCCATCCATATTCACCAGACTGAGTTTCCTGGTGAATAACTACAGTGTCCCGGTCAATACTGAACAGAGTTTCAAAACCCAGATCCAGTCCATCAACAAACTGCTAACTCCCATCTGGAATACCACACCCCTGTTGCTCACTGCTGATCATCTGACTTATTGTTGTTCCAAAGCTTAATTGTTGCCTTGTTCTCCTTGGCAACTGCACACACACTACAGCTCACCCAGAACTCTGAAAGTGTATTATACCGTAAAACGTTCCTCTACATCCTGTCCCCACCTATTGATCAACATCAAAATCCATGGCTTTAAGTCTTTCATTGACCTGCTATAGTCTCCTTCTGCAATTTGCCTCTTCCTGCTTTCTTCCAACTCAAGGGCCTAAAGTGTACCCTCTCCTCCCCCTCACTCATTTATTGGCTCTGACTTCCGGAATTATGTCTCTGAACCTTTGCCCTCTGTCTCTGCCTGAGCCTTCAAATGACTCCTCAAACTTTGACTCTGCTTTCAGTCACTTCCCTTACATTTTGCCCACGCAGCAGTTTAGTGTTGCCCGTTTCTGCTGTAAGTGCCTTGGGCTGTCATAGTGAAAGTCACTGTGAGCTGATTTTACTTGACCTGCTGCTGGAGAAAGCAGCTTCCTAATGAACACACAGTTCCCATTTCCTTCAGTCTGCTTTTTTGAATGACAAATTTCAGGTTTTCTCTCAAGATTCTGTTGGGTTCAGTGGGGATAATCTTGACACTTGGTGATAGTGTAAAAATTGGTGCAAGTACACCAGCAGCCCAACAGATTTCTCTCGATTTTTATTTCCATTGAACCCCCTGAATGTGCTTGTTATCAATTTCCATAAAACTAGACATCATCTGATGTATAAACACTGAAGGTAATTATTGCACTTCAATTAAATGAAGTTTGGATCTTAGGAAACATATGAACATACAAATTAGAAGCAGGAGTCGACCATTCAGACCCTCAAGCTTACCCATTCAATAAGAATGGTAATTCCATAAGATGATGGCTGAGTAGTTTATGTTTCGAATTCCACATTCCCATTTACCCTAATAATCTTGGATTCCCTTGCCTAACAAAAATCCATCCATCTCTGCCTTAAAAATATTCACTGACCACCCCCCTATCTCCACAACGAAAGAGTTTCAAATTTCTTTATTTGGTGGCAGTGCATGTAACCAGTCTGGTGTTAAGTACTGAGTTCTGAGTTGAAATTTCAGTTAGGATCAGAAGGGAACCAATTCAGATTGGTTGGTCAACTGAACTGCTTTCAATTGAATTAGAAGCAGGACTTTCTGCTAGTTTTGAGTTTCCCATTTACTTTACAATTGAAATTTCCTGAACAAATCATATTCGGTACTATACAGAAGCATAAATATCCCTCAACTCAAACATTTTATTAAACAATTTAATTTACAATTGCCTATTGTTCCAAATTGATGAAATGAGTATAGAGTAACCATTAGCATTTGAACGTCATTGGTTTGACCTTAAAGCTGGGCTCTCAAAGAGCCGGAGGTGGAAGGAGTGATCAAACACAAAAGGGAGCCTTTGTGAAATTAAATCTCGGGTTCCCAATTTGCATCTATTTATGTTTCCTAGTAACAGTGTTGGCAGTATTTGGTCACAGATAATAGGAGACAAGAACTAACCTGTACGAATGGTTAAAGATTAACCTCATAGACCATTATTTTTAGTGGGCTGTCAAGTAACTAAATATGTGTGAAATCTCTTCAGTTCAAGAAAAATCAAGTGTTCTTACATATCTACAGATGTATTTTGTAATTTGTAACTATATAAAAGTCAGGGTGCACCAAACTCTTTATAATTTATAAATAACTATATTTCTATAAGATTCACTGGACCATCTCGAGGGCAACATGATAGCTCAGAGACTATCTCTGTTACTGTGCGGACACATGGATTTGGGCCTGTGTCTGTGGGAGTTTGCGCGTTCTCCCCGTGGTTGCGTGGGTTTCCTCCGGGTGCTCCGGTTTCCTCCCACATCCCAAAGATGCGCTTTTAGGCTGATTGATTGGGTAACAAATTGTCCCTATATTGGACCTCCCTGATCCTCGCACATTAGGCGTAGACTAAAATCATGAATAGGTCACTGAGACAATGGGACGGCGGCGCGGGCTCGTTGGGCCGAAGGGCCTGTTTCCCGTGCTGTGTTGTTCTTTGTTCTTTGTATTCACACCCCACCATGTTCGCTAAAAGTAGAGTAAATGAAATGTATATTATGCCATTGATTCATACGGCACAGGGAACTTGCAGTTTAATCCCTGATCTGTGCTGATGTATCTCAGCTGGGACAGTGGTTAGATGCCACAATTAGCTGGACTAAGATGGAACAAAACAGAACTGGGCAAAGGTCCCACAACCGGTTGCTGACCAGTGAACGCCACAGGATGTGTGAATTGGACTCAATTGTGATTTCCATGGAAAACAAAAATAGCTCAATGATACCCAACAGATTCACATGAGCTCTGGGAGGGTTATTACATTCTGCAAAACAATATTCAACATTTGTCACTGCCTCAGGAAAGAAGAATTACAAGTAGGAAATCATTGAGAAAATTATATGAAAAGCTAATGTAATTCTGTTACATTGCACTAACTGGGCAGAATTTAATGCCCTCCCCTGTGGTGAGTTTGGTAGTGGGGAACATTTAATCAAGTGGGGGGATTGTAGGTGGGGACCCTGCCACTCTCCAGCCTGCCACCCTGGTTTAAGTCCATGGTAGGAAGGAAGGACCGTTGATGGCCTTCTTGCTCCATCACCCATTGACACCTTAAAGTGAACAATTAATGCCTGCTTAAAGGTCTCGTCCTGGGGGCTCGCCAAGTGGGGAGCACAACAAACAAATCTACACAGGTTACTGGTCAGTTCCCAGTTGGGTGGGCACTCTCATTCAAAGGCACATGGTGTGATCGAGGGATCCAGCATGGGGAAGCAGAAAGCTACCCTCTGCCCACTCTCCACCACCACTCATAACCAATACTCTGCCATCGCTGGACCATGATCTTGGATCCAGTGATGATCCTAGGCCTTGGGTAGATATCGAACCAGCAGCAACCATCACCTCCCCAATCACAGTGCTGGTCAATATAGCTGCCAACACCTGATTGCCTGGCAGATCTCGGCAGGTGGGATTCCACCCCTCGGGGTCCTTGATCTTGGGGATGACTTGCTTCTGGCCAGTTAAGCAACACTTAATATGGTGGACCTTCCTAAAAGAGGTGACACAGGGCTCTGACCTCCAGCCAATGGGCAGGACACCCATTGATTCCATTCTAAAATATAGCTTACAGCTTTAATGGGGTGACATGTTGGTACAGTGATTGGCACTGCTGCCTCATAGCACCAGGGACCTGGGTTCAACTGCCAGCTTGGGTCACTGTCAGTGTGGAGTTTGCACATTCTCCCCATGTCTCCGTGGGTTTCCTCCAGTTGCTCCGGTTTCCTCCCACACTCCAAAGGTGTGAGGGTTAGGTGGATTGACCATGATAAATTAATCCTTAGTGTCAGGGGAACGAGCTAGGGTAAATGCAAGGGGATAGTGTCTGGGTGGGATTGTGGTCAGTGCAGACTCGATGGGCCGAATGGCCTGCTCCTGCTCTGTAGGATTCAATGATTAAATACCATCCACTAATTTATCCTAAAGGGAAATTCTGAGTACTCTGCACTGAAATGAATTAAATCATTTTTCTGAAAGCAACTAAATGAAAATGGCTGTAGAAATGCAGATTTAGACTTCCCTGAAGTAGTGAAAACTACTTTCCATTAAAGATCCCTTGAGAAATCTATGAGAAAAGTGCTTAGTAAACCTTGTTTGTTTAATTTAGAAACAAGATAGAACAATGTAAATCATCATGTTGAAACGCACCATTGTATCATTTGATAAAATATAGCTTACAGCTTTGACGGCGATTCTGCCATCCCCCATCCGCCCACCATTCCATTATCAAAATTAGTCAATTCTGTTTCCGTATAAAGGCAACCTCCCTTTATTGTAAGTGCTTCATATTACTTTTTTTTTCAAACCTGGGTTGTGATGGATTATTTATATAACTAATCAACTGCAATATAGTTTACACTTTGCAAATCGTCTAAAACTCCATTTGGAGCCAGATTAGAGGCAGCTCCCAGGTTTTAAGAACAATGTCCAAGAAACCTCAATGTTGCTTGTCAGTTCTGTTCCCATAGCAACAGGTCAAGCTTGAATAATGGCTCAGAATGACTTTAATTTCAGTTGTGTTTTCAAAGGCTTATTAGGTTACTTCACTCCCATACCGAAGAACTTAAGTAGGCAATAGTACATTTATAACCTATTAACTTTCATCATTTCTTAACTCGAACACCTGAGGAACAAAAAACTGGTTATATTTGAGCGACTGTTTGTACTAGTGATAAAGCAACACTTACTTTGAAACGGGAACAAAAAGTAATTGGAACAAACTCAACCAAGTTGACGTGAATTCAGAAATCAGAACATTTGGGACTGACCATGCAGCTACATTAATTCCTACCATTTTTCTAGTTTTATAATGGAGTAACAACCACATCACGTCGCAAACCTTACAAAAAAAGCACATTGCAACACCCTTCAGTGCCAACTAATGGGTAAAAATTGTGACCTGGATACTGCATTTTACAAAATAGATTTTAAAATATCTTGTTACATGATTGTGAGCAAAACTTAGATGTGGAAGGAGATTGAAATTATAAGCTGGAATTTTACTTCCCCGCCCGCCATGGGAATCAGAGCGGGTGGGGATGGGTGGAGTGGGGTGGGGGGGGGCGATGTTGGGCGGACCATGGAAAGATCCATTGATCTCGGGTGGGATTTTACGGTTTAGGGATGAGTGAGGTTAGAAAATCCTGCCCATGGTGCCAGTAGGGTTGTATTTTTGGATTATTTCAGCTGATCTGGCTCACATGCTAGGCCAGACTCTGAGGCCGCACTGTTCCTGGCAGTGAGTTTGAACAGTAAAGTTAATGTTTTATTAGTGTCACAAGTAGGCTTAAATTAACATTGCAATGAAGTTACCATGAAAATCCCCTAGTGGCCTGTTCGGGTACACTGAGGGAGAATTTAGCATGGCCAATGCACCCTAACCAGTACATCTTTCAGACTGTGGCAGGAAACTGAGCACCCGGAAGAAACCCACGGGGAGACATGGGGAGAGTGTGCCAACTCCACACAGACAGTGACCCAAGCTGGGAATTGAACTCGGGTCCCTGGCGCTGTGAGGCAGCAGTGCTAACCACTGTGCCACTGTGCTGCCCCTGCCACCGTTGCCATATGTGCATCCCTGCTTTATGGGTTAAAGTTTATCGGCCGTCTTCATGGGAAAGCAGGCAACTGAATTTGGTGCCAACTCACCCATTAGGATGGCGGGGGAGGCAGTGAGTGGACCAACTGAGGCCATTTTTAAGAGGGCAATTAATGTCCAATTAAGGGCCTCATTTCACCTCCACTCCAATTTAACAGGCAGCGAGAGAGGCCTGCAATCAACAAGTAGCCCGGTAGTTTTAACCCTTTAGGTTGCTGGTTAGTAATCTCCTTTCTAATCAGAGGCACCTGCACGCATTTTTTGCCTCCCTGCCTCCATCTTTCCCCTCGCTGCTCTGTCCTACCTGCTTCCCCCCCTTACCGGGGCCTGCCAACCAGTCCTGGCAAAATCACAGATTTATCTGGGTTTCAGGTCAGGCACTGTTTGTGAAGGATAGCTAAATATTTAACAGTATAAAATACCACAAGCATTGAAATTATATTGTGGAATACTGTCATGCGAACAATTAATGTACTTGCTTGAAATTCTTTTATCTCCTATTTGAGGATGGGTTCAATGTTTCTTTGATATTCTTTCAAGTTCCTTTCAGCTTCATCATCTCCCCATTATCATCCATTTGAAGTTATTATGTCACAAAAGCAAGGTTTAATATAACAGAAAGGAGTCAGCACATTAAACAGAAACATGCCTTTTAAAATAGGTACACTTCTTACACCAGACCAGATTGTGGCAGATGCTGGAAATCAGAAACAAAACAGGGAATGTTGGAAATACTCAGCAAGTGGGGCAGCATCAGTGCAAAGAGAAGCAGAGTTAGTGCTTCAGAACTGTTTTGATCAAAGGTCATCAACCTGAAATACTGTGCTTCATACTCGCCATGGGGGCGGGAGAAACAGGGCGAGGGGCAGGGAAACAGAGGGCGAGGGGCATGGAAACAGAGGGTGAGGGCGGGGGAAACAGAGGGTGAGGGGCGGGGAAACAGAGGGCGAGGGGCAGGGAGACAGAGGGCGAGGGGCGGGGAAACAGGGCGAGGGGCGGGGAGACAGAGGGCGAGGGGCGGGGAGACAGAGGGCGAGGGGCGGGGAGACAGAGGGCGAGGGGCGGGGAAACAGAGGTCAAGGGCAGGGGAAACAGAGGGCGCAGGGTGGGGGGGAAAGACGGCAAGGGGCAGGGAAACACAGGGCGAGGGACAGGGGGGAAACAGAGGGCGTGGGGTGGGGGGAAACAGAGAGTGCGGGGCGGGGAAACAGAGGGCGCGGGGTGGGGGGAAACAGAGAGTGCGGGGCAGGGGGAAACAGAGAGTGCGGGGTGGGGGGAAACAGAGAGTGCGGGGCAGGGGGAAATAGAGAGTGCGGGGTGGGGGGAAACAGAGAGTGCGGGGCAGGGGGAAATAGAGGGCACAGGTACGAGAGGGCACGGGTAAGAGAGGGCGCAGGTAAGAGAGGGCACGGGGCACGGGGAAGAGAGGGCGCGGGGCATGGGTAAGAGAGGGCGCAGAGCGTGGGGAAGAGAGGGCGCAGAGCGCGGGGAAGAGAAGGCACGGGGCGGGGGAAACAGCGTGGGGCATGGAGAACAGAGGATGTGGGACAGGGGTAACAGAGGGCACGAGACAGGTTCCAAATTCCCCTCAGTGGAAAACTGGCTAAAGTCAAGACTTCCGTACAGTTTGGATACAATTAAGGATGGTGGATTGGCCCTCGAAGCTGGAGGACCATTCGGAGGTCTTCCAACTTCAGAGATGTCCCCGGCTGCAGTACAAGATAAGTATTTGGGAGGGAGCCTCAACATGAAAGTGCCTTCTCAGCCACCTTAATAATAAAAAATGTAATGAACGGCCAGGCCTCCACTCTTGGGGAGAGAGTAGGGGTGGAGAGGGTGGAGCGAGATGTCCCTCTCCAGGACAGCCATTGGCTATACCACGATTCAGGAAAGCAAGGGCCTGTAGAGCTTCCCAGGAACATTGACACGATCGTTTAAATGGCTAATGGAATAGTTATGGTCGTGATGTGGACCATGATGTAACAGTGACACCAGCAGTCATGCTAGACTCAGGGAGAGAGGGTGGAACAGTCTGAATTCATAGAGGCATACCTACTCTGTTACAAAAATACTTATAGGTCGGAATTCTCCAACCTCTCCCGCAACTGGGATTCTCCGGACCTGCTGCAGTGACTGGAGTTTTGGCCAAGTGCCAAATCCTCCCTTCTTGCTAGCGGCAGGGGCGGAGTGAGTGAGATTGGAGAATCCCAGCCATAGTGTTAATAAACCCTCCCAGATTAAGACTATGGCCTCCCTGGAGATGATCGACCACACATACCAATGGCCAGCAACCATGCCACCAGTATACCAAGCAGGCACCATGACCTACCACTGGATGCCTGTCTCCAAGAAGTGATTTGCACCCATCATGACAGGATGCTGGAGGCCAGCTGAAAATCTTAGTTGGTCTCCTGAATCCCTGCTCAACAAAGATCTTAATGAACCTAATTGCGTGCCTGGGTTTGTGGAGGCAGGAGGACTTCCCAGATCCTGAGCTCACATCTGACAAAATGGCTAACGTCAGGAACGAGTTAGGAAGCTGGCTCACCGGCTAGCCTCATCATGTTTGGGTCCTCTCTACCTCCGTCCCACATTAGCGGGACCCAAGAATTCAACTCATTACCTTGGGTTTCTTTCCCCAGATGGTGCCAAACCTGCTGAGTATTTCTAACGCTTTCTGCTTTTACACTTTTATCTTTCTTCCCTTCCCTTTTTCTTTTGAGACACAGGTCTAATTGCTTTTTAAAAAGATTTGCACGGCTCACTTCAATGACTTTTCTTACTGTTTTATAACTATTGAACCTTTAAGAAGAGCCATAGAAATTTTCACTCCTAACTTCCTGATCATGTGTTGTGTGTCATCCCAATAACTCCTCATACAGGTGGCCAACTTGTCTAAATTTATTCGTCAAATGTTTTTGTAACCTTGCAAACTTCAGCTAGGTCACTTCAGTGTCTCTCCTCCAAAGAAAATAAGGCCTAATTCCTTAATCCTTCTTCATAATTTAAAGTGCAGGGAGGTGAAATTCTTCTCAGGGTTTATCCCAGCAGTAATAATATTCTTTCCATGAGAAGTTGGCCAATGTCTTGAAAAGGGGGAAGGAGAAAGCCCTGCTTTAATTAAAACTCTAATATTCTGCCATTAGAATCCATTAATCAAGGTTTCCTTTTTTCCAAACTATATACAGTGCTGTCTAGTCCATTATAACTCTCAGAATTTCTTTATGATCATCAGGCTCCATTCGACACACTCATCAGCCAGAATACTGTACTCCCCACCATGAGTTTTTAGACAGGGGCCGAATGTGAAATTGAAAGGACTGGGTTCCTGCATGCCCTGACCTGACAATGATTTTACACTGGAGCGGGCAAGGCCTCAGATGTGAAGCCTGCCATTTCCCCAATTGAGGCCATTAAATGGTTACTGAAGGGCCATTTCCTGCCTACCCTCAATTTTTAGGCTGGCAGGAGGATTGAACTTGTACATGACGGGAAAGCTGAATATCAACAGGTACATCTCGGGTGAGAAGTGAGGGATGGAGGGTGGGCACTTACATCAGAAGCCCCCTTCTGGAGTCGGGTACTCTTACCCCTCGAGTCTGGTAGCATCTGAATCTCCCTTCACTTCTCCCCAGGCCATCCCTACCCTCCCCAGCCTGGGATGCCTTGAAGTTACTTGGGTCCACAAGACTTGAGACTCAGTCTCAAGCATCCTCCTGCATTTATTCTTCTGTGCATTGCAGTGTTGTTACTATAGGGACTGGCCAATCAGATTGACTGGTGGTTTTCTAAAGTGGGACTTCCTCCCGAGTGAGGGGCACGCAGCCACGTAATGCCCATTGGAGTGGGAAATGACCGCGGAGCCCTCAGAGTTGGCAGGGATGGTGAACAATTCAGGCCCACCATCTTTGGACTCTTTGCTTCTGTACCACTTTAACATTAAATCATCCTTTCCTGCTTAACAAAGGCAAAGGCTAACATTACCTACCCACAATAAAAGAAAAATTAATAGCAGTGTTTCACGAGCAGACTTCAAATCACTCTGATTAATTCCTTTGTACCAAGTTTTCTGAAGTTCCAAAATGGCACTGAGATTTCATTAATTTTAGTCCCCATTTCCTTTAAATATAATTAATGTATGTTGTTGATAATAAGTACAATCTTTAGAGGATCTAACCTTTTAAAAATATATATTTTGTTATTTGTGCATGGTGTAGATCCTCCTCATTTATCGCTGAGCGTTGGATGTCAAATTTAAGCCATTTATCTTTTTCTTTCTGAATAAATAAAAATGTGAACTTGATTCCAGAATCCCATAGTCCTTTTTAAGTTGATTCATATATTCCTTCATCTGGCATATCTATTTTAAAGTCCTTTGATGTATTCAAAAATGTGCCTCCTGATTTTGTTCTTCATAATTTCTTAACATTTTCTTTGCTCACTGTTATAATTGATCCAATCCAAGTTACCTACCTTACAATGTCATTTTTAAATTCTTTCACATGATGTGAGCATCGCTGGCCGCTGACTAGACCAGCATTTAATGCCCATCCCTAAATGCCCTGGAGAAGATGTTAGTAGAGTCACTTTCTTGAACCACTGCTGTCCCTGAGGTGTAAGTACACCCACAGTGCTGTTAGAGAGGGAGTTCCAGGTTTTTGACCCAGCAACAATGAAGGAACAGTGTTATATTTCCATGTCAAGGTGGTGAGTGGTTTGGAAGCAAATTTTCGGTGGTGGTGGCTTTCCTAAGTATCTGCTGCCCTTGTCCTTCTAGGTGATAGAGGCCTTGGGTTTGGAAGGTACAATCCAATTTACCTTCATGATTTTGATCTTTTTGGTTTGCTATAAACTACACTACTCTGCATGCACTTTCTATAAATAATCAAAATGTGATGTCTACAGAATGATTTTCTGCAAAAAAAAATTCTGACCAACAACACAACATATCGGACTGTTCACTTCTCTGCCAGGGCAGACCAATTCCTGCCACCATCTCTGAGCTGATTTTCATAGACAGCATCATGCTACTGGACCCATGACCCTTCTGTGTCATCACCTTGATTCAGTGCTGTGCCTGGGGTTGGGGAGTACAGGACTCTCCTTCCCCTTGGTGCTACCCAACAGTGTCTCACTGTGCTGTGAGATGCCTACAACCAACACTACAAAGGTCCAAAGTTTGACCAGGGATGGAGTGCGAGGGGAGACCCTGACAAATGGGGCAATGTGAAAGGAGGGCTGTTCAAGGTGAGGGCTCTCATTGGCAGGGAGAGGGACAAGATGGAGAAGATGAACATGAGAAGGTAGAGGGAAGACTGAAGGGAGGGAAGCTCGACCCCGACAAATCCCACAAACAAGGGGCAGTGAAAGGGATATCACATTGTTTACTGGAAGGGAATGGATGATGACTCCTGATGCAGTGGGTAGTGGTCCAAGTGGGGCATGAGTGACTTGCAAGTGATGAGCTCAGTGAGAAGCTCTTTGAATCAAAAAACAAACGTTTTCTTGAGGCTGCCAGCCATTTCCCTCTGGGTTGCTAACATCCTGTACGGTCTGATGAAGACAGGTGGGCTGGAGAGATGAGTGTGCTGGACTGGTGTTTAAATATGGTGCCGGGGCAGATGGATCAGCTGTCAGCCCAGCAAGAGATTCAGAGGGGAACTTACCTCTGCAATAATTAATTAGGTTCCAAGCAGAGAACCTGGTGTGGGACCCTACTATTCTGGCCAATGGGAAGGGCATTGCTGGAGCCGCCTGCCATTGCACTGAGTCTCAAAATGGGAGAATTCTGCTCAATATCACAGTTCCTTCATTGTCACTGGGCCATAAACCTTGGAACTCCTTTCCCAACAACATGGACTGCAGCGGCTCAAGAAGGTGGCTCACCATTACCTTCTCATGGGTAATCAAGGATGGACATTAAAAACTGGCCCTTGCCGGCAGTGCTCAAATTCCATGAACAAATATAAAAGAAATCTTAAATGGGATGTTTCAAATCTTTTAAATCCTTCATTCCAATCCATTCCAAACCTCTGATCAAGCTGATCTTTTTGTTACTGTATAGGAACCAAATCACTTTATGCTTACAGCTGTTGTTGGATGTGGCACCATCTCTCTTTAAATGCCCCACAATATCAGCTGATACTCAGAACTTAGAACATAATTTCTCGCTCTAGTCCCCTGACACACTGGCTAGCGTACGTCAGATAGCTTCGTGGTAGCATTATCTTAACCCCAATTATTAATCTCAAAACTAATTGAAACAGATGAGCAAATAATCCCCTGAGTCACTGCAGGCCCAGTACCACATACCAAACATTTCCTCCCAGCGCTGCCATGACAACAATACTTATGCACAAGATGTCATGATGTGGAAAACCAACTGGAAGGTCTTTTTAATCCTGCCAGCCCCCTGCAAAAAACAGACAAATCGATAAGTTAATTTGGGGATTTTTAACTATCTGCTCTGAGGTTGCCAGTCTCCTACTGCCTGCAGTGTTTACCTGTTCTCTTGAGAAAGCAGCAAGGATACTTGATTGAAGCCAGCACTTTCCTTCATTATATATGTATGTCAGGTCCTGGTAGGCTAACTGAATGCAGAAGAGGATTAGCCCCAGAAGATCACATAACAAAAGGTACAAACTTCTTCCTTTCCTGTTTGTGACCACGATTCTCCTCGAGGCTCCAGGAGAAAAGGTTACATTTCTGAGATCCCGGACACATACACACACACGCTGTCACCACACCCCCCGCAATCTTCCTGAACAGAAAGCCCCCACAAGATGTTCCTGCCACTTAATCCTGCTACATGCCTTGAGTGGACTGGAGGCCTCACTTCCCATCTACTTCTGTCTAAAACAGAGGGGAGAGAACTGGCAGCATATTAATCATATCCAATGGTTTAACTAGTTTGGTCTTGATTCCTGCAGCAATGGAGTGAGTTTGAAACTGGACACCATGGTGTGCCAATATGCTAGAAGTTACATTAACCATTGCATATTATAATCAAATGGTGCTGTGAAATTATGCAACACTTCTAATAATGTATTGCCAGAAGAGAAGTTGAATTGCACCAGGAGATCATCAATTCTATTAACCCACATGAAATAAAATCCCTTATGTAGAAGGTTTAAAACCATATTAAAATTATTCAATGAGTTTGCAGTCACGAGGCTGCAACGAGACATTCAATTTCACTGGCTTTATATATTGTTGGAATAACATCAACTCCAAGGTATTTCGTTTCAAGGAATAATGGAGTCCCTACAGCGCAGAAAGAGGCCATTCAGCCCATCAAGCCTGCACCAACAACAACCCCACCCAGGCCCTAGCCCTGTGACTGCAAGTATTTATCCTGCCAATTCCCGTAACACCATTGGGGCAATTTAGTATGGCCTTTAACCTAACACTGCACTTCTTTGGTGTGTGGGAGGAAATCAGAGCACCCGGAGGATTCTCCCATCCCACTGTGCTGTTTTTGTAGCACACCGGGGAGGGAGACATCGGCAGCAGCCAATACCCAGAATTCGCACAGGGTGTCTGGGCCTCCCAGCCAAGGATCTTTCGCGTCAATGGATCCACGCTGAAAATCAGCATAATGGTGATTTGAATTTGTTAGCATACCTTAACGTGTCATTAGCAACTCTGTGACTCAAATCTCCACCCTCGCAAGCATCTCCCCCCCCACTCTGGTGTGACATCACGCTGGAGGGGTTTACAGCAGCTCTATAAAAGTCAGGACCTGGCGTGGCAGCATTGGAGTAAGGAGGTAAGTGTTATGGAGCTGTGGCCCCCTGAACTGTGGGGGAGACTGGAGGCAGGGCTTCAATTGGAACTGTGTCCAGGGGGTGCAATCCTCAAGGCTCTCACTCAACAAGGGGGAATGCTCGCAGGCAATGGATACGCACGAGAGCAAAGTGCTGCGTGTGTCAATGGGGAGGACAGGGAGGCTGGGAGGAGGCTAGCAATGTCCGGCTCACTGGGGGATGGGGAGGACAGCGATGTCCGGGTCACTGGGGGATGGGGAGGAGGCTAGCAATGTCCGGCTCACTGGGGGATGGGGAGGACAGCGATGTCCAGGTCACTGGGGGATGGGGAGGACAGCGACGTCCGGCTCACTGGGGGATGGGGAGGACAGCGATGTCCGGCTCACTGGGGGATGGGGAGGACAGCGATGTCCGGGTCACTGGGGGATGGGGAGGACAGCGATGTCCGGGTCACTGGGGGATGGGGAGGACAGCGATGTCCGGGTCACTGGGGGATGGGGAGGACAGCGATGTCCGGCTCACTGGGGGATGGGGAGGACAGCGATGTCCAGGTCACTGGGGGATGGGAAGGGCAGCGATGTCCGGCTCACTGGGGGATGGGGAGGACAGCGATGTCCGGGTCACTGGGGGATGGGGAGGGCAGCGATGTCCGGGTCACTGGGGGATGGGGAGGCCAGCGATGTCCAGGTCAGTGGGGGATGGGGAGGGCAACGATGTCCGGGTCACTGGGGGATGGGGAGGACAGCGATGTCCGGGTCAGTGGGGGATGGGGAGGACAGCGATGTCCGGGTCACTGGGGGATGGGGAGGGCAGCGATGTCCGGGTCACTGGGGGATGGGGAGGCCAGCGATGTCCGGGTCAGTGGGGGGTGGGGAGGCCAGCGATGTCCAGGTCAGTGGGGGATGGGGAGGGCAGCGATGTCCAGGTCACTGAGGAATGGGGAGGCCAGCGATGTCCGGGTCACTGGGGGATGGGGAGGCCAGCGATGTCCGGGTCACTGGGGGATGGGGAGGACAGCGATGTCCGGGTCACTGGGGGATGGGGAGGGCAGCGATGTCCAGGTCACTGGGGGATGGGGAGGGCAGCGATGTCCGGGTCACTGGGGGATGGGGAGGCCAGCGATGTCCGGGTCACTGGGGGATGGGGAGGCCAGCGATGTCCAGGTCACTGGGGGATGGGGAGGCCAGCGATGTCCGGGTCACTGGGGGATGGGGAGGCCAGCGATGTCCGGGTCACTGGGGGGTGGGGAGGCCAGCGATGTCCAGGTCACTGGGGGGTGGGGAGGCCAGCGATGTCCGGGTCACTGGGGGGTGGGGAGGCCAGCGATGTCCGGCTCACTGGGGGATGGGGAGGCCAGCGATGTCCGGGTCACTGGGGGGTGGGGAGGCCAGCGATGTCCGGCTCACTGGGGGATGGGGAGGACAGCGATGTCCGGGTCACTGGGGGATGGGGAGGACAGCGATGTCCGGGTCACTGGGGGATGGGGAGGACAGCGATGTCCGGGTCAGTGGGGGGTGGGGAGGACAGCGATGTCCAGGTCACTGGGGGATGGGGAGGCCAGCGATGTCCAGGTCACTGGGGGATGGGAAGGGCAGCGATGTCCGGGTCTCTGGGGGGTGGGGAGGCCAGCGATGTCCAGGTCAGTGGGGGGTGGGGAGGCCAGCGATGTCCGGGTCAGTGGGGGGTGGGGAGGCCAGCGATGTCCAGGTCACTGGGGGATGGGGAGGACAGCGATGTCCGGGTCAGTGGGGGGTGGGGAGGCCAGCGATGTCCAGGTCACTGGGGGATGGGGAGGACAGCGATGTCCAGGTCACTGGGGGATGGGGAGGCCAGCGATGTCCAGGTCACTGGGGGATGGGGAGGACAGCGATGTCCGGGTCAGTGGGGGGTGGGGAGGACAGCGATGTCCGGGTCACTGGGGGATGGGGAGGCCTGCGATGTCCGGGTCACTGGGGGATGGGGAGGCCAGCGATGTCCAGGTCAGTGGGGGATGGGGAGGCCAGCGATGTCTGGGTCACAAGAGGATGGGAGGATGAGCACATCACTCCTTCAGCAATAAAACTGTAGCTTTGAAAGGTACCTGTACAAACTGTACACTTACCTGAAGAAGGATCAGTGCTCTGAAAGTTCGTGATTCCAAATAAGCCTGTTGGACTTTAACCTGGTGTTATGAGACCTTTTGTTAATATGGTACACTACCTGATAACTTATGGTTTGTGGGAAATTTGAAATAATCCAAACTAGTCTTGACTATAATAAAATAATTTTAATTAGTAAATATAAAAACAGAACAAAATATCAAATTCATCTTACAGCACTGGTCATTTCTTTACAAAAAAATGAAACTGTTTAGATTTTCACTTGACTGATTGCAAAACTGGGTATAAACGATAAAATTAAATATCAGTACAAAAGTGCATAGGTTACCAAACTAAATAAAACTATGAAATATAAAAGTTATATAAATGATCTGAACACAAAGCTTCACAGACAAAATCAATTTTAACTAATCAATCACAATGATGTAACAAAAACAATAAATGTTTCTTTTTTTATAAAAAGAACTTAAAGTAGTTACTTCAGAGAGACCTGGGCTCCAATATTAACTCTGCTGGGCTTGAAGTAGAGGTGGGAGTACAATATCTAATGGGAAACCTGGAAACACCTCCATGTGTCTGTTTATAGCATTTTAATGCACTGCCTAATTGTAACTTTACTTCTGAGTTTGGTGCAGGGTGACACAATTTCGACTGAGTATTTAAAAGGCCAATCCAAAGACAGGAACTTGGAGGAGTTTAAACAGAGAGAGGGATAAGTTTCATCATGGACAGGACAAAGACATCGCTCAATTTAGTGAAGCATTGCTTGCTGCAGTGAGGAGTTGGAGAGAAACATCCTTCCTCAGCAATGGTGGTAAGAAATCAACTACTGTAACAAAGGAAGTGTCGGAAGGTGGCCAATGAGGTCAACAGCAGAAGCATACGGTTGTGTTTTCCTTGCGAACTTTGGAAGGCCAAGGTTGGGGCTAAATGGGGTCCCAAGTTTGGCAGCGAGATTGGTAGCACAATATTCCAGAAGGATTTTCAGAAGGCGTTTGACAAAGTACCTCATAAGAGGTTATTGCAGAAGGTCAGAGGACTTGTAGTTGGGGGGTAAGGTGTTAGCGTGGATAGAGGATTGGTTGTCAAATAGGAGGCAGAGAGTGGGGGTCAATGGGTGCTATTCGGATTGGCGGTTGGTGACTAGTGGGGTGCCCCAGGGGTCGGTGCTGGGGCCTCAGCTATTTACCATTTATATAGATGATCTGGAGGAGGGAACCGAGTGCAGGGTGTCGAAATTTGCAGATGACACCAAGATTGGGGGAACGGCAAATTGTGCGGAGGGTGTGGAGAGTCTGCAGAAGGATCTAGATAGGCTGGGCGAATGGGCCAGGAAATGGCAAATGGAATTTAATGTTGGCAAGTGTGAGGTGGTCCACTTTGGTAGGAAGAATGGTAGGAAGGACTATTACTTACGTGGCGAAAAACTGCAGCAGGCGACGGTGCAGAGGGACCTCGGGGTCCTTGTGCATGAGTCGCAAAAACCCAGCTTGCAGGTGCAGCAGGTGGTCAGGAAGGCGAATGGGATGCTGGCCTTCATAGCGAGGGGGATTGAATATAAAAGTAGGGAGGTCTTGCTGCAGCTGTATAGGGCATTGGTGAGGCCGCAGCTGGAGTACTGTGTGCAGTTTTGGGCGCCGCACCTGCGCAAGGATATTTTGGCCCTGGAGGGAGTGCAGAGGAGGTTTACTAGGCTGATACCGGAGTTGAGGGGATTGAGCTATGAGGAGAGGCTGAATAAACTAGGCTTGTACTCGTTAGAGTTTAGAAGAATGAGGGGAGATCTCATTGAGACGTATAAGATGATGAATGGGATGGATAGGATAGAGGTGGAGAGACTCTTCCCGCTCAAAAAAGACAGTAGGACTAGGGGGCACAGCCTCAAGATAAAGGGGAGGCGGTTTAGAACGGAGTTGAGGAGGAACTTCTTCACTCAAAGGGTGGTGAATCTCTGGAATTCTCTGCCCGTTGAAGTGGTGGAGGCTGCCTCGCTAAATATTTTTAAGAAGCGGGTTGATGGGTTCTTGATAAGAGAGGGGATTAAGGGTTATGGGGAGAGGACGGGAAAGTGGAACTGAGCCACAACAGATCAGCCATGATCTTATTGAATGGCGGGGCAGGCTCGAAGGGCTAGATGGCCTACTCCTGCTCCTATTTCTTATGTTCTTATGTTCTTATTACCACTTCCACTTTTGCTATGCTATTAAAGTTGGCCCAAAGAACTAGCAGCTCTGGTCTCTTTGCAACCCCACTCAGACCACAAGGATGCTTCCATGTCAAGGCTTCCCTTTCACTGGCTAACACAGAAGAGCTGCACTGAAGATTCCTGCAGCCGATAAGAACATTGGGATGATTGGGAAACCGTCTGCAGGTTTGAAGATAGCCACAAGTATGGCCTTTCATCATAACCCCATCACTGGGGCATAGAACATCTCTGCTGACCCACTAACGTGTTGCTGGGAGGCCTCCTTATTTGAACTCTGCACTCTATGGGGGGGTGCGGTGCGGGGGCCTATCAAAGACAATTTTTAAAAAGCCCTATGTGGGACCATCAATTGAACTAACCGGTTACCAGTTCACATGTGGGAAAGATCCCCAGTGGAACATTCCATGAGGAATGCATTGGAAGCCAGGATGATAAGTCTCCTCTTTTTCCAGCCCCCTTTCTCCATCCCTGTCTTCAGGATGCCTGGGGAATCCAACCTAGTTTTCTTTCAGAATTTAGTGCAGGGAGTGCTTTAATGACCTAGTCAAGGCAGGGAAAACAAGTTTCACAATCTATTTTGCGCATACCACACCCTGTCACTCTATTGTAACAAGCCTATTCATTGCCTTTCAAAGATATTTACCTCTTGTTCTCGGTCTGTGCACTTTGTCAAATTCCTATGCATCCATTCAGCATTGCATCTCCCCCCTGAACCTTCTGCAGTTCTACCCCTCTTCTCAATAGTCAGGCACCGAACTGCACATACGCCTTTGCAATCAATCATACTTCTGCTCATTCTTTCATTCAGCAGCAAAAAGCAGAGATGACAAGGGATAGGGAGAGACTATTGACTCACCTCCCCCTCCAGCAGAATCAATACCTGACTTGCTACCTTTTTCCCTAATGACCAAGTCTGGCATTGTGCAAGAGCAGGTGGAGCAGTTTTTGTCACAGTCATCTCAGGCTCCAATACCCAAAGGTCAGCAACCAAGAGCATCTCAACAATCAGAGCAGAGAGCCAAGCAGCCTACTTATACCTCTGCTGAAATCATGGGTTGCACCATATATGAACAGTAGGTAAAAGATGAACAAAGTTCTGTATCAGGGCAAAGTGTTGAAGAATATTGTTTGTCATCATTCTGCAAACTCTCACTGATGAGTACTAAAAGGCATATCCAGCTGTGACAAGCATTCCAGTGCATTGTGTGCTTGCCAGTGACTCCCTCAGTGGCATATCTGATGATCATATGGCTGTTGTGGTTGCGCTTTTGAGGCCTACTGGTAAGGCTCCCTCCTCACATCATTACCCATGTTTGATGGCAATATCCTTTGTCTCCTAGCTAGCCCCCCCTTTTAAATTTGCCTGTTAGTCTAGAGAGACCAGGGAGGTTGGACTGCCAGAGGATTAATGCACATATACATAAACCTTTGAACATCAGCTGAACATTGAAGGAATCCCCTACAATTTATGAATATTCCTAGTTCATCTGATTGACTGTACTTGACAATTGTACACAATGATACCCTGCATCAGTTAGAAGCCAGAGCCACAAACTAGAATGCCTGTTCATCCTGGCTGCAAGCATCACAGACAAAGCGGACATTATTGCCTGTCTATTTTTGATTTGCTTTATACATTTATGGCAGCTGACTTCCGAGATCCTGCAATTCCTTCCAGCAGCGACTGGAAGAATTTGGAAGCAAAGAAGCCGAGTACAGCAATTACTCTCACAGCCATTGTGCTGTCAAGAGATCAACTTTTAGGAGGTTGCAGGTGTCTTCCTCCAGGTGATATGACAATTTCTGCTTCTGAAAGCTTCTGGTCTTTCAAGATGTCAGGGAAGCTGAGCCTTAGCCCAATAGTGCCTCATGTGAGTTCTTACCCTCCACTGCTCCCTGCTTTGCTCATCATCTGCAGGTTGTTGTTACTGATAGCTACTACGGATGGTCATCTTGCTCCTCATCTGAAGTCTAATCTAAGGCATCTCTCCATTCAACCCCAATTTAGTATCTCCAAAGTGCACAAATTAACCTCTTGCCACAAATGCTTTCCCATTTGGGAGATTAGAGTGTGGCTATGAGCACTCAAGTGCTTATTGCTGTTGCGAGTCTTTCCTCTAATGAGCCCCATGAATTACTGTTCTCTTCGCACCTTGGTTTCAATGGTGAGTTTCATGGAGCCCAGGAAATTCATGCAGACATCATTCAGTTTAAATACTGTTAAATACTTTGACTTAAATTATCAAATCGGTACATCTCCTTTCTGGAGGCGGCCACAAGACACACAGCCAAACATGCCCAAATCAAACTTGGAAGTCACCGTCTCTTTCAGGTCACAATGACATTTTTGACAAAGTATACATCCCCTATTTGAACTTAAATCTTAGTGTTCCTTAATGTTAACATTACTCCCCCCACCACCACCAGACCTTCATCATTCGAAGTATACATCCCCTATTTGAACTTAAATCTTAATGTTCCTTAATGTTAACATTACTCCCCCCCCCACCCACCACCACCAGACCATTCATCATTCAAAGTGCATGGTATACTCATTAGTACACTGAGATTAAACAACCACAGTGAAGGTCAGAAGGTTTGACCTGCAAACCTCCAAGAGGTAGATATATCAAAATTATTCCAAATCCTAGTGATACCAATAGGTCTCCATCTTATAAATTCATATCTTCAATTCAGTTCTGTGATCATTGCAATCTAATTCACACAAGTGTTTTAATTTTCCAAATATTAAGAAAAAAAATCGATCTCCAGTTGAACTAACATTAGAGGTTTAAGATCAAATCAATTTGGACACCATCTGTAAAATAAAATAATAATATTAATTTCTGGACTACTTTTTGAATCATATAACTCTTCCTTTTCTGAACTCCGATAAATTCTAAGTGGCTGGCATAGACATAATTGGCTAAATAGCCTCCTTCTATGCCATGAACCTCTTCCTGTGTTAGCTAGATAGATTGACAGTACAGCAGATTGACATAGCAACACATGCTAAAACTATACTAGTTGGATGTAGATTGTTGATTTTAATCTCCCATGCTGCAAAACTCCCAATCTCCCCAAATTATTCTACAACAGTAAAAATGCTTGCTGGGCTGTCCTATAATACAGAATTGGCACTATGTAAGGGGAATCAAATCAAAGGTAAGCTTGAGCAGGAAATGGAATACACTTGCATACTTCAACTCTAATACTTCTGTAATTGCAACATTAGTTTAGTGAAATAAAGTATTAGGATATTAATGAAATAAAATATTAGGTCCAGCTACTTATGAATATAAGCATTCAGTGCCGGAACTAAATTTGAAAAGATTGCATTAAAGTTACTAGACTTAACAAAGCTATATTGCTTGCAACTATTTAATTAATAGCAAAGTAGTTAAATTTGCATAAAATGACCTCCCTGTATCCCTCAGTACTTTTAAGAGTGGATTTGCATCATAATTCATGAAGAGCTGCACAGGAAACATAGCACAAATATAAAGATGTTGATTCTACATAAGAACATCATTTTCATAATATCCATTTTTCTTTTCATTCCCAACCACAACTACAAAGGTAGTCTCCCTCAACATTATAAGATCAAATCAAAGCACGGTGTATCTACTTTTTCCAAGCAGTGAGTAGGCTATCCTAGATAAAACAAGGTGGATGATGTTATACAGTAGTGCTGGGCAACCTAGCTAGTGAACAGGCCATATGAGTGGCCCTCCTTCATCATAGTGGGCCACAAGATTGAAACCAGGTTCATTAACTGTGGTCCTTGAATAAGATTGAATATATTTAATACATGCCGAATATTTCGTAATAAGTTATAGAAAATGCTTAATCACTCATATATTAATAGAATTGTCACTCACTTCAAAGGGCGAAAACAAAAGAAATATTTACCCTTTGGAAGCAGAGAGAGCGCACGGATCTCAATCATTGCTGTGGGCAATCAGCATGCACCTCACTTCACGTGATCGTGCTTTATGTGTGTATCCCTTCAGTTACACCAATAGGAAAAAAGCTATGCAGAAAGCAACCAGCGGAATGTGGCAACTCTGCTTTTGGGCAATAGTCAACAAAATGCGTCATGGGCTGCAAGTGGCCCCTGGGCTGCAGGTTGCCCACTACTGTTATACAGGAACAATTTGCCTAGTTTACTGTGGCCAGAAGAAAACTGCTACCGTAATGTGATTAACAATCTTTGTTGTAACTTAGTGAAACAAATGTTTCTCCTTTAACATACCACTGATAGCATGTCTCTTAATTTTAATGACTTGAGAGATAATAACCTAACAAATTTAAGCCTACCTCAGTATCCAAAAAAAATTGAATGTTAAGTACAGCCCTAATATAATTAACTGAGCATTAAATTGCTTCCCAAAGCAAAGTTTAGTTTTCTGAAAAGCCATCCTAGTTTTTACTGTTAGTTATTATATGAACTTGCTCCAGAAAAATATTCAGAGGCAATGTTGTGGAACACTTATGACAATTAAAGTTTATCAGTGTAATCAAATATGCATTTTGAAACTTGAAGTTGATGAACTAATTTAGCATTCTGTATAGTGCCAACATTTTGTTGACAATATCTAACTTACCACAGTACTGAAAGCAAATATTTTCAACTTACTTTTAGATAATGTTGCAGGTCTTTGATTGCTTTCTGGAAAGTTGTGGACGTACTCTAGACTCAAATATTCTGTGGGAAAAGTGAAAAACTGAAAATACAACCTGTTATGTGGTCATTTATATTATCATAGAATCTCTAAAGCGCAGGAGGCCAGTTGGCCCATCATGTCTGCACTGACCACAATCCCACCCACGCCTTATCCCCATAACCCCACTTTACTTACTCTGCTAGCCCCCTGACACTAAGGAACAATTTAGAATGGCCAATCAACCTAACCTGCACATCTTTGGAGCATGGGAGGAAACTGAAGCACCCGGAGGGGAGAATGTTAAATTCCACACAGTCACCCAAGGCCAGGATTGAACACAGGTCCCTGATACTGTGAGGCAGCAGTGCCAACTATTCCTTGATTCAGATATTTCAGACTACAGTATGAGTAATTTGAGATGAGACATATGGTAGGTGTGGTATGCTTAGGAGGAATAGGAGATGAGACATATGGTAGGTGTGGTATGCTTAGGAGGAATAGTTTAAGACCTTCAACCTCAAGGGGATTGTTTTCACCTCAGTTTTGGGTTTGCTGTAGACTAACTTATTGAGATTGATTGTCATGAATTGTCAACAATTCAATTATTGTTGCATCATGTGAATATTAGGTAAGTAGAACACAAGCGCCTTTGTTCTTATCTCTCCTGGCCTGCATTCTCAAACTCAATTGGTGTTGAAATGACACCTAAGTGTTCACAGGTGTACTTTAAAGTTTTAAATTGGAACAGATCCCAATTCCTAATATTACAAAATGGTTCCATAACCATGCATATGAACATAAAACATTCATAACCATACTGAAGTTGTTTATGCCACAACTCCCAGGAGGGGTGACCCACAACTCCTAAGCAATTTGTTATAAGATCCCATATTGCAAATTATTTTATTCATCCCCCTAGTTGTGTTTGGGAACATAACCCACTTTTGGTAGCTTATAAATTTGTAGTGAATTAGCTACAATGTGGAACAGCCATCCATATTAATAGAACTTCTTTGCCTATAATCAACACAATAAAATCAAAATCATCAGCTCAATCATAATTTGTTGATTTAAAAAATTGATACCAGCTCCAGATTCATTTGGAAGATATTCACATTCCACCATTTTGATAATCCATCCACAATTCTGTTTTTGGCAATACACTAGCATGAATTTCATTTAGGAGCTAAATCTTTCAGAATAAAAAGTGTTACCATAGAGACTTAACTAGGTGGTATATATTATAAATCAGATGAAGTAACATTACTGTATAGTAACTCTATACAGTAATGTGTTACTTCATGACACTCAACCAATGTGTGTTGAATCAAAAATATAATTTATAATATATACCACCTAGTTAAGTCTCTATGGTAACACTTTTTATTCTATGTGAAATTTAGCTCCTAAAAGCAGTGAACTAGTAGCTGATAACTTAAGCATTAGGAGGAGTCTGTCTTCTGGCCCCTCAATCCCACTCAGTAAGATTATGGCTGGACTCGCTCATTTGATTCTACTTTCTTGTTCCATCTCATTATGTTTGAGACAAACATTTAACCCCACAATCCTGTAAGTCTCTTTTGTATACAGTAATGGTGTGGGTACGTTAGATCAATATTACTGGGATAATGATCCAGACGAGTTTGAATTCGCTGACAGCTGGACAATTTAAATTAAGCAGTTAATTAAATAAATATGAAACTAAAGAGCTAGATTTGGCAACAGTGACATGAAATTGCTGGATTGACAAAAACTTTAGGGAAGGAAATTTGCCATCCTGGTGTTATCTTGTGTGCAACTCCAGAACACAACAATGTGCTTGAATGGCTGCCCACGGAAATGGCTTAGGAAGTCACTCAGTTGTCTCGAGAGTAATAAATACTGGCCTTGTCACTAACATCCACATCCCATGAATGCTTAAAAAAAACAATACTGATGTTGGCTAATGAATACTGCACAACAGCATAAGAACAAATTAAATATCTGCAGGACAATAAACTTCCAAATGGATGGTCATGACCACAATGAAAGATATTTATTTAGTTTGTTACTTGCCAAGAGTAGCATGTGTGGGGGGAAAAAAAAAGTGTCGAAATTTTCAGTTTTGCTTGCACATTTTCTGCAAGACAAATCTGGAAAATTCTTGGCTGCTTTAGGATAGGAGTCACATGCATAATTTGAAAGTTGCATGAGGCTTTATTAAAAAGAGGATTAGTGTGAGCAGAATGTTTGTCCATTTGGTAAGACATGATAAAATTCACCACATTTTGGTGTTTTTGTTCTTCCAAGTCAAGGTAGATTAAAATTCAAGATGTTTATATTTAGATCACCACAACACATTTAACCCTTATAGTTACAGCTACATAATTTAATCAAAAATTTAGAGTCCAAAAATTTGTCATGTCATACCCAACATGGACGAAAAATTTTGGAAGCTATGAAAAGCAGTTATTAATACCAGATCTTTAACAACACTTCAAAATACAATAAACAAATCATAGATCATGATTCAGACATATTCAGTACAGTGAAGTTGGGAAACTGTGTAAAGAATGCAAATTGCAAATCTTGAAATGGAGGTGGAAGTTATGCATTTCTCAGGTTCCCATTAGTTTCAAGTGTAGCATGATGATTTCCCCAGAAGTAACACAGATCTACACTAAGTCATTCAGCTACCAGAGGAAGTCTCAAGCTTATACAAGGTAAATGTTGGGCTGCTCAACAAAAAGAATAGTTTAATTCTTGACTGTACCATTACTGTATGTTTAATATTGATGAGTGGAATTAATAAATGGCTTAGTCCTTGGACCCAAGAGGTCCTGATAGCTTGGCACCATAAGGATGCATTAATGTGGAGAACTAGAATGCACCCAGTCTACAAGAGGGGATGAATTACAAAGCACAAATGAGTTTTAAGTCACCAACAGAAGGCTTAACTGGTCTTGAAATTGTGAATAGCAAAGGATGGGGAGAGGAGGAAAAGAGTGTCAAAAAGTCACCCTTTAATCTACCTTCAGGTATCACCATACTTCAAGTAGTCTTGGGTATCAATTGTTTCATGCAAAAAAAAACGTTGATGCAGAAACACGATTGTGTTTTTTTAAATCGAAACAAATAATTTGTGATTAGCACAGGATTTCCTTACTGAAAGTATAACTACCTGGTCAAGTGTACAGCACAAGGCGGTAGCAGGCTGATGACCTAGGGTCTTCAAGTAGGAGTACGAACACAGATATAGAGAAGTATTTCCAGAAATAGGCCCCATAAAATACCAACAAATCCAATAAGGAAGAGGAGAAACTTAGGCTGGGGTCTTCCAGTCCCACTGAGGTCTGCAGCATTTGCACAGCTCACTTGGTCCTGCCACACAGCAGGAGATGATTTTGGGAAGATCAGAAGATTCTGCCGATGGCAAAGGCTGGAAAATCCCACCCTTAGTTCCACATTCTAACCAGAGTAACATTCAGCCACAAAATGGTACAAGGCAAATAGTGTAGGAATAGAAGGCTGCAGTGATAGGATTAGATGAAGGTGCCTGGAGGCTCTTGGAGCATAAACACAGGTAAAAATCAGTTGGAACAAATGGCCTGTTTGTTTTGTTTATGTATTGCAGCAGAAGAAACCTTTAGCCAGTAATAGAGTTTACTCCCATATTTTAATTTGGATGTTGATGCATAGACCTGGTATAAAAAGTTTAGACAGGAAGCAATTTAGATATTAGATACCAAAAACCACCAAAGTAATGAAAATGCAAGCTACAATAGTTGACAAGAGAAGCTCAAGCAAGATTCTAAGAAAATTACTGTGCACTCATTTGTAGGGAGCAAAGTATATTTATTCATTTTTAATCCATCAGCAACAACAATGCAATGATAATTTCAAGATTACTACATTTAAAGTATTTTGCTAAAGGTGATACTTTTCCCAATCCATCGAGGTTTTCATAATATTATACAATATATCCAGTGAATGGTTTAGAGGTTGTTTGATAAAGTGACTTTACTTCTGAGCTGGGATAAGACCATCAATAGCCTGACCCTTTTCAAGGCATTTCTCCATTTCAATAAGCAGCTTGACACCATCAATCACCATTTGAACCAATTCAACTTCAGAGAAGCCTAGACGGTCAGCATTGGAGATATCAAAAACACCACCAACTGCAGCAGTATCAACACCACCTGGCAATGAGAAGCAACAAAACGTCAGTCACACTGGTACAACTGCAAAAGAATTATTAAAAAGAGTGACTTGTTAAAGTTGTATAGAAATGCTAAGATTTGATAAGAAAATGGTAAGTCATGTGATTTTCCCAGCCCTCAGGCCAGAGAACGTCAGCAGGAGCCCAAAAATGGGAATCTCTTCCCAGGCTATTCCGCTCCACCCCTCTGCCACCCCATATAAAATCAGCCTCGCACCAGGGAGTATGCAAGGCTGATTACAATATGGAAATCATTATCTCCATCCATTAGTGAGCCCGGGTCGCAATTGTCTGGGATTGCTAATGTTTCTGACCCTGCCGATGGAGGTCTACACCACCAGGGATCACACAAGATCTCCAGTGATGGGGACCAGGTGTGGTGGCCTCACTGGTGGGATCAGAGGCCATTCAGGTCCCCTGGAGGTTGGGGTGAGGGGGTGTAGGAATTAGTTACAGCAATATATATTTTAAACTAAAGTTCCTTATAAGGCAGTGATTTCCAAAGGCACGTTTTATCTTATTGACAATTTTTTTTCTGTTCAAAACTTGGTGGAATAATGCTCGGGCATGCCATGAAAATGTATAGAATATAGAAAGGAAAATAAATACTGTAAACCATTGCTTCAAAATGTCCTAGAGGCTGAAATGAATCATGCTTTAAAAGGGTATGTTGAAATTATAAAAATAGCAATTCAAAATTCTACTGGGAAGAATGCCAAATCTCAAGTGATAATCTAAACAGAACTGGTTTAGGTTTATGCAATAGAATCCAAATTTGGCCTCATACCTCAACCAATCTCTTTCAAAAGGATGACGCAAACAACCCAATGCATAGATCGTGCGCAAACAACCCAATGCATAGATCATGCCCAAACACCAGTGCAAAAAGAGCACTTTCAGACCATTTGCAAACAAGTGATTTGAAGTCACAGAAGTGGGCTTGATCAAGAATTCCTGTCCATCGCACCTCAGGTAAAAATATACAAGTTGCTGTTCAATTCTCATTTGTTCCTTCCATTCTTTGACAGCAGTTCAGTTGTTTACCTTCAGACAGAACTAGCAAGCTAGGCACACACAAGGATCAGCATGCTGCAGCAAGGAAAAGTAATCTGGTCTGCACTGTAGAGCTGGATTTAAACCACCAATCCCACACCAGCAAACATATGGATAGTGGCCATGTAAAATCCAGTGGGTGGCCATCCTGCCACATCCCAACCTATCTGACATTTTACAGGAGAGGCAGTGGCTGTAGGCAGTAGGGATTGGAGTTGGGGTGGGAGGTTGCTCCAGGATTTAAGCTGGAGGTCCCGTAGTATTGTTTAAAGAAAAAAAAAGGCCCATCTAGCTATTCAGAGCCCCATCCCTAACCTATCACTTAAAATCCTGGAACCCTCAACTTGCACCTTGACCAATCCCCATACTCCTTTAAACTGAATTCTTAGGAGGTGAACATTATATCCAGCTCAGCCAGAAGTGTGCATTACCCAAATCAAATAGTAACATCAGATTATCCAGGTCAAAAAAAGTTTACTACATTGCTCAATGCATATATTGTGTTGTAAAGCAATTGTAAAATCTTTGAAAAGTAATTTTCCATTCTGTGATTATCCAGGTCAAAGTCCAAAGTTTCTCTTTCAAAGTAATATTTCATTTTCACCACTGTACAAAGTGTTACAGAATCACTTGCAATTGAACTCAGAATTCATAATTAGAGATCATTGCATGGATAATCAAGGGTAGTTAGTATTAACGGAAGTAAAATTGGTATGTACTGGACATGGAAATACACAAACTGTAGTTTATATGACTACCCAGATGGCATTAATGGTTTTTACACAGGAAGCTTCTAAATCGGAGAAAATTGCTTGATAAACCATAGAATTAATGGCTGCAGCTTGGTGTGGAACACAGTTGGGGAGGTATGAAACTGCAGGGATCAAAATATATATAAAAAAACTGGTGTTCTTGGGCAAAATGGTGAGATGGCCTGCTTTTCAACATGCAGGAAATGCAGTTTAACATAGAAAGGTGTTAATGAATAGATCTGGGGTGATAAAACAAGGATTGTCTAGATACATTCAGTAGAAAGCTGTTGCTAAATTATGTGCAGAGATAAACCTTGGGAGAAATGCATTATTTCCTGCAAGTGAAACTGATAAACAAAGAAACCAACAGCATTTTGAATGAGAGAGCAAAGAACTCATGTACATGATTAGACCACAGTTACAGCACTATTTCTAATATAAATAAAACATTCAAAATTGTAAAGGTCATGAATGAAGCCCAGTCCATTACTCAAACCAGCTTCCTATCCATTGACACTGTCTACACTTCCCACTGCCTTGGAAAAGCAGCCAGCATAATCAAGGACCCCACGTACCCAGACGTAGGGAAAAGGATACAAAAAAGTCAGAATCATATCATAGAACCCTGCAGTGCAGAAAGAGGCCCTTCAGCCCATCGAGTCTGCACCAAACACAAACCCACCCAAGCCCTATCCCCATATTATACCCACTAATCCCTCTAGCCTACACATCCCTGGACACTAAGGGGCAATTTCTTAGCATGGCCAATCAACCTAACCCACACATCTTTGGACTGTGGGATGAAACCAGAGTACCTGGAGGAAACCCACACAGACACGAGGAGATTGTGCAAACTCCACAGACAGTGAATCGAGCCAGGAATCAGACCTGGGACCCTGGAGCTATGAAGCAGCAGTGTTAATCACTGTGCTACCATGCCACCCAAATCACATACTGACTCAAACAGATTTTTCCCTGCTGCTTTCAGACTTTTGAATGGATCTACCTTGCATTAAGCTGATCCTTCTCTACACACTTGTTCTGACTGTAACACTACACTTTGCACTCTCTTCTTTCCTTCTCTATATAGCATGCAAGAAACAATACTTTTCACTGTATACTCATACATAATAAATAAGGGCATTAGAATTGTACAAATAAAATTCACTAGTTATCTAGAAAATATTTATTCTTTAGATATTTTATGAAGTATATTTTTGAAAAAATAAAGATTCATTAGGTAAATCTCAGTGGTGAGAAAATATAGTTGTAACATTGGGGATTAATTCCAATGAAAAATGTCAAGAGAAAATCTTATTTATTCAGGTGGTGTCAGTGACATGATAGTCTAACATTTTTAACCTTGTTAAATTTAGAGAAAAAAAGTCAAAAAAAGTTTGTACAGAGTTACTGGAGCTTGGAACGTTTACTATTCTGTTTTTAAAAGGAGGATTATATAACAGCAGCAGAAAATGTACAACTATGGGGAAAGGCCAGTGTTAAAAAGGTCCTAAGCAAATAATCAGCCTTGCATCTCCAATTAACTTTCACAAAAAATAGGTTCAGCATTTAGAATTAGACTGAAAAAAAAAAATGGGAAAAGAAGAATATCACAGATCGTACAGAGTATCAGCTCTGCATTTTTCACAGGATATGCACTTGAAGAAATGCACATCATGCATCATATGGCTCACATGAAACTGGACTGTTCTAGTATGATTTTGTGCACAAAGCTATAGTGAGCTAGATTAAATTATATTCATATCATTGGTTTAAAATAGTCATGGAGATGTACAAGTCAGAAACAGTGTGAGGGATATAATTTGAAATTTTGGGCAAGACTGCAATGTAAATATATGAATGTCAGTATATGTACGCCATTCATTCCCACTGCTGAAGCTTTTTTTGTAGCTTGTAGTTTCATGAACAGTTTAGAGTCTTTTGCTGCTCTCAGCAATCACCTAGTGGTTGCACCAGCCTTGCCGCAGGAAGAGAAAGGGACAATGGGATTCATGTTAGGTTGCTCTAGTGAAAAGCTAGAATTGACAACGGCTTGATTGCAATACAAGCAGAATACCAATTTTTGTGTTGTTTGTTTAACATTCAGCCACCATCAACAATACAGTCAGTGGTCCAGTGCTGAAAAGATTCAATATGGTCCCCACCAATGGGGACCAGACAGACAGTCATGCTGGGTGGGAGGGAGAGAGATGAAACAAAAGGTCATTGAAACCCCAATGTGGTCAGGGACATGGCTGGGTAGTGCCCATAGAGTACTTGCCAGTGCCCACCATAACTGTGCTGAGGCAGTGCTAAGGGGGCACATGGGGAGGTGGTTGTTGACAGGAGGACTCCTATTACACTTGTATAATGCCACTAACCCCCACCCCCATTCTTTCCAACATGAAAAGTGGCCAACTCCATCTGTACACACGCAAATTCAACGTGACAGAAGTGTGATAGCCAACAGTTTCCACTGCACCACAAACTGCCAGCGCAACATCCAATTGCTGCTATGAAAGTCTGCCATCATTCAAGGTTAGCTTGGTGTCCAGCAAGCTGAGACCACAGTTGGAGATATGAGAGCATGAGGGCTCCATGATCCATGAAGCAAACAGACCTTTCCAGGAAGGCAACATTAATTTTTCTACCACCACCACTCAGCCAGTACCCAAGTCCAGATAACAGTGCTCAATCAGGCTTTCTAGGCTCAGAGTTGCTCGAGGTAATCGTGCAAGACCATCTGCAGTCTCCTCCACTGAAAGTCAGCAGCTATGCTGCAACCACTGGATAGCACTGCACTGCAGCACAGGCATACAAAAATTCAGGCACCGTGATGGGGCATGCTTTGAATTATAAATTTGGATTGGAATGGTTATTTTGATCAAGATGATATTGCAGTACTCAGATAAAAGGTGATGGGGATTGAACTGATAAGTTCATGGATTTCCAACCAAAAAATAAAAGGGATTATCTAGGTTCCCTCCTCTCCAACAGCTCATAGTACAGCTTGTGGAAAGGGTTGTGCCCTCATGATAGTGAGGTGTGCAGCATGCAGCAAGCCATCATGAAGCTTAACATGCACTCAAGTACTAATCAGCTCCTCCAGAATGGTCCAGGCATTTAAAGTGTTATTTCAGCTCCCAGTGATGTACTCAGATCACATTTTGCATGGCAGCATGGCTTGTCATTGTAGCCACGTTGTCACTGGCTAGGCCTAAATCACACAGTAGCCACTCTCTGCCTTGCCATAGTGGCTCAAACGCAGCTAGCACATCCATGACTACTACCAAAATACTAAAGTGTTGTCGTCAAGTTTTTTTGTGCATCTTCAGCAGGGTGGAAGGAAGGAATCCCTGAATGGTATCAGGCAAGATTGACCAGCAGCACATGAAGTCAATGGCATCCAGCCCCATGGGGATGCTTGTCCTGGTCTAGGACATGTATTTTCTCTGCCTGCTTTTCTCTGGTAAGAGAAATAAATCTAATTAGGTCTCAAAGAGGGGAGAACACTCCTGAACTCCCTTAAATAAGGGAAGCAACCTACGAGATGTTGCAAGCATCTCCAGCTCCTACTTGGAGAAACCACAGTAATCCTCACAGCAGCTGCCAATATCAGCTCTACTGGCATTCCTTGTCCAAAGTCTATTATAGGAGGGAGCTTCTACCATCGTAATTGCAAGGGATAATTATGTGAAACATAGTCCAATCATTTCCCATTTTTAATGATTATACTTGGATAGGATAGCAGTCCAGAACTTTTGTTACAGTGTAGTGCATTATGCTCAGGTTTCTGTAACAATAAGATCACATTCATAATGATTGCACTAAGATAGCAGTCCGGCACTTATTTCAATGTAGTGCATTATTTTCAAATTCTGCAACAATGTACAGTTAAAGTCTAACCCACCTGTACCACGCTTCTGCAGTCGCAGTCTTTTCAGAACTTCACCAAAGTTATCATGTTTGCTGAGATTGGGAAGTTTCACATGGACACCCGCGCGAAGGCCTGTTCCCAGGTTAGATGGGCACGTCAGAACGTAACCAAGGTGCTCATTCCACATAAATGCACGGCCATTGTTTTTGAAGACATTTTCAATCTAGAAAATTGTTTTAAAAAAGTTGTTTAAAAAAGGAAAATACACAAATTTTGCCAACTTGTGAAGTGTGCTTGTCTGTACCTTTGTTAGTCCAGTGCAGAAACGGGTGAAGACTTCCTTCATGTTTCCACCTTTTTGCATGGATATTACGCGAAGATGATCTTCTTCATTTACCCAAACTAAGAAAGTCTTATTGTCATTGTGCCTAGAAAATATGTTTAGCTTAGATCAACATTTTGTACAAGTTGCTTAATTGGTTATAAAATCACTACCAGTTCTTAACTAAATAGCTTGGCTTTTGACAAGAGAACTCAAATTCATGGAGTCATTGACTGGTTACAGCACAGAAGAGGAGGCTATCTCTGTAGGGATAACACTGATAATCCCATTTATCCATCTTTTCCCATATCTCACTTCAGGTAATTATCCAATTTCCTTTTGAAAGCCAAAAATAATTTTACCACCACCATACTCTCAGACAGTGTATTCCAGATTCTAACCAGTCAGTGCATTAAAAAAAAGCACAAGAACAGAAGGAAATGGAGAAGTAGACCATGTAGCTCTGCCCCAGCATCCAATAAGATCATAGGAGTTTTGGACACTTGTTCCCCCTATCCTTTGACTCCCGAAGAGGCCAAATATCTGTCTATCCCAGCCTTAAATGATAAGGCTTCTGCAACTCTGGGGTGGAGAATTCCAAAGATTCACAAACTTGAGTGAAGTAATTTTCCCTCATCTCAGTCCTAACAAGACTGTGCCCAGTGTTTTGAGATTCCCCGACTGATAGAAACAACCAGTCTCTCAGCATCCATTCTATCAAGTACCTTCAGAATCTTGTACATCTCCATGAGATCACCTCTCAGTCTTCTAAAACGCCAATTTGCTCAGGTCACTTCTGGTTCTTTTGCTAAATCAGCTTATATCTGTCATTTTGAGCCTTCCACCTACAGAAACAGTTTCCTCATAGTTGTTCTAAACATCTCCATGATTTTGAGCACCTCCATCCAACATTCTCAGCCACAGGTTCTCCAATCCAGAATCACTCAGAGTGACTCTATGCCCTCTTCCTTCAGGCAGTTGTGTACCATAATGTCACCAGACTAGTAAACCAAAGGCCCAGGTTAATTCTTTCATAGGATGTAGGTGTCACTGGCAAGCATTTGTGGACCATCCCCAATTGTTCTCAAACTAAATGGCAGTCAAGAGTCAACCATGTTGTTGTGGGTCTGGAGTCACATACAGGCAAAACCGAGCAAGGACAGCAGATTTCCTCCCCTAGAGCACATTAATAAACTAGATGGATTTTTACAACAATGGTTTCATGTCATCATTAGACTTTCAATTCCAGATTTTTATTGAATTCAAATTTTACCATCTGCCATGGTGGGATTCATACCCAGAACATCAGGTACCAATATTACTATACCACCACCTTCCCTTAGTTAATGCTCTGGAAACTTGGGTTTAAAACCCACCCTGGGAGTAGGTGGGAATTTAAATTCAATTAAAAATCCATTAATTATAAATCTGGAATTGAAATTTATAGTCTCAATAATGGTGACCATGAGATTAGTGATTGTTGGTTCACCAATTTAGGGACATAAAATCTGCTGTCCTTGTTACTTGCAATATGGTCAAATCAAGAGCAAATAAGGTGGGCAACAAATGTATGCCTCAGCGATGCTCACATCCGAAAGAAAGTATAGTACCCAGAACAGAATACAGTTCTGAGGCCAAGAAAGTGTTTTGGACAGATTAATCATTACTCCCTTGCTTCTATATTCCTTTGCCTTTATTTATAAGCCCAGGATTCTGTACTTATTGTTGATGAGTTTTTCAACTTGTGCTACCACCTTTGATGACTTGTACACATGTTCTAATGATTCCTTTATGCTCCCCTTTAGCATTGCACCATTAATTATTTTCTGAAGTGCATCACCTTGCTGCATGGAATTTCAATCTATTACATGTCAGTCCATGCCCTCTTGAAGTTAATCAGTTTCCTCCTCAGTTCAAAATTATGTCATCTCCAAACTTGAGCACTGTACAGCCAAGACCAGGTTATTAAATATACAAAAGTCAGAAAAGCAGTGGTCCAAATACAGACCCCTAGAGAACTCCAATATATACGTTCCTTCGAATCTGCAAAACAACTGTTCACTCACTCAACTTAGCGTTCATGCTGGCATTGTCCCTTTTATTTCATGAGTTTCAACTTACTGACATGCCAGTTATGTGACCCATTATCAAATGCCATTCAGAAGTCCACGTACACCATATAAATCTTCAAGTCACAAAAACCTGAAAAATCAAATTAGTTAAATATGCTTTGCCTTAACAATTCCAAGCTAGCTTTCCTTAATTACTCCACATTTGTCAAAAGTTTGTGTCTCCTGGATTATTTTTAAAAGTTTTAGCAGCAAAGGTTAAAAAGGCCCATAGTTCTGGATTTATCCTTGCAGCCCTCTTTGGAGAAGAGTGTGACATGTGCAATTCTCCAATCTTCTGGCAGCATTCTCATATCTAGAGGAGGACTGGAAGATTATGGTCAGCACCTGTACAATTTTCACCCTTATGTCCCAAGGTCCTTGGATGAATCTCAAGTGGACCTAGTGTCTTCTCAACTTAAGTTTGTTCAATCTACAATAAACAGTATACAATAAGAAATTGGGTATTTGCATTTGGACTTTTACCATGCATGCCTATCGTCATTGAGGCAGCTACAAAGAAAGTGAAATCTAAAATGGGCATTAATGTTAGTGGTTTGAATAAGAGATGGACCTCAGTTTGCCAGCATGGGGGGGGTGGGGGGGGGGGGGGGGGTGGAGGGGAAGGAAGAAAAGAAACAAGAGATTCAAGTTTGGAAAATATTGAACTCACTGTAAGCTAAAGCTAGGAAAATAAATTAAACTACATTTGTATCCACGAAGAGGAAACAGATTACATTATGGAAACACTGACTTCAGCATAACAAAGCCATTGCAATGCAGTAAAATAGCCAGAATGTGTATTATATGTAGAAAGATAATTGAAAGCCCAGTAGTAAAGCTTTCTATGATTTCCAAGTGAACCCTTCCTTCCAACCTACCTTCACCACAAGCTATTGCCTTTATATACCAAAAATGGGACTTCAAAACAATTTTTGCACCAACTTCAGCTGAGTATAGAAAAGCACTTTAGGCTAACTTCCCCCCTGAAATTCTTAACCAGACAATTCCTGCACATCAGTTTTAGAAGTTTCAGTAATTGTTCCAATATGCTAAAGAGAGACGGAATTGAAGCAAATGGAAATAATTTTCATCTCAGTCTCTGCAAGAACTAACCAGATGCCTCTGCCATCAGGCCAGTCACGGCCCATCCCAGAGGCCAGCAGCAGTGGAGACACAGGTTTGTCAAACAGAAAGTGGTCATCGATTAGAGTTTGCTGCTCTTGGTCAGTCATATTCTTCAGGGCGTAGTATTTTCCAGTAAATTCTCCATCCAGACTTCCCAGAGCTAGTGAATAATAATACACAAAAAAAAATTAGCCTGTGCTGAAGAAGTTACGACTATAATCATTTCCATTCAGACTTCCCAAAACTAGTAATTAAACAAAAAGTTCAACTGTGCTGAAAAAGTTGCAACTAATCATTAGCAAAATGGAATGGTTTGACTACTTTTGTACAAGAAATCAAAACCACTCAGTGGGAACTGAAACACAAATAGACAAAATTCTAAATTTCAGAATTCCCAACAGTACAAATAGTAGACCAAATGAATACCATTGACTTGTGTTCAGAAGGCTGAAAGTTTAATTTCACCAAGCTCAATATTTATCAAATGAAAACATTTGCGGCTCTGTAAAATAAGCAATGGGCATCACTGAGATCAATTTGCAGCTGTGTAATGCATACTTGAAAGTTTTATGCTTGGGCAAAAGGGGAATCTTCAGAAAGAAGCAATTTGGGCAGGGCAGGGGGGTAAATTTTAGCTTAAAATCACAAGAGGCCACACCATCAAGAACTCGAGTGTTGGTTCATCCTAGCGTAAATGGTGGTGCTGTTAAGTTGGTAGTGTAGCAAGAGATTCAGTTTCAGAAATGAGAAGTGTCCACAGGCCAGGGAACCTGCAACCCCAGGCCTGGAATCCCCCTAGAATTCTGCAAAGACCATCGTGGAGGTCTGCACCACTGCGCCAGCCCACGGGTGGACATTTGTTGATGGCACCATATTCAGTGGTAACAAGTAATGACCAGAGGCATGCTCACTTTTGTTCCTATTCTCCCCCAATCTCCTGGCGCTCTCAGTGAGAAATCATTTTACATGCAATACTGAGTCATGCACAGTATTGCAATTTAGATGAAGTGTTGGGGGAAGGCGTAGGAGAGTCTGTGGTTTAGTCCATTTGGAAAAAAGATCATTCAACCAAAATTTGAGAGCCACTGATCGAGATCATGCCTACTGAAAAATCCAGGAAGTTGCAGCAGAAAAGTGGCAGATTGAGTGCCAGGCTCCAACTCCCTAAGCAATTTGATGGCACCTTCAAATTTTGTTTTTAAGAAAGTTATGCTACCTCTCCAACTGTCCAGGACATGAGCCCAGCATGGTCCACATTTCTACTGTCTGGTAGATAACATATCCAATGCTCACAAGTATAGACTCCCCAGACTTTGCCAGGTCCCTGTGATGGCCAGAAATGTGGGAACTCAATGCCTTGTCCCACCCTAGCAAGTTGTCTGCAGAAACACTGATGTACATTTGGTAAGGAGCATGAATGGGGATCAGACTGACCATCAGCCCTCCAGAACAATCCTGTAGTTAGTGGGAATATAATAGTTGGTCGACCCTAACGTTTTCATGTTTGTCTTTGGAGGAAAAATGTTTGTCTAACTATTTTGGAAATTATCCACATTGGCATACTATCTACCATTCCAAATGGAAGAACTGGAAACAAACTTTTGAGAATACCAAGTTGGTAACTTTGGTCTGTAGCCAGAAACCATCCCATTCTGGATTAAAGGAATATGGAATAATTCTCCCTTCATCCCTTGAATTATTAGTTCTATTTTGTATTGTTCAGTCCTGGGAAGAGCCAAAAACAAGAGGTTTAACTCATTTAAAGTCACTTTATCAAAGACGTGAGTCATTTTATGGAAGTGTAAACTGCCAAAATAGTCTTCATTTTCATTTCAAAGGCATTACAATCTAGTGATCTTCTGAACTGAAGTTTCATTTTATTTATAACTTGGGGTAAATGGTCTTTTAGCAGGTCATAGATTATTACTTCTAGTCAGCATCAGCAGCATCTCTTACTGTTCACCCCATTTCGTGCTGTATTTTGTACTTCAGTCCAATATCTTAGTTACTGCTGCCTTTGCCTAGATATGAGGAAATTTATCTGCTGATAGCCAAGATCTTAGCAGGCCTTTCAAGCAGGTCATGGAGGGAGATTCAATCATTCAAATTTGTTTCTTTACAAGAAGCAAATACAAAAAATATATTGAAGATGTTTTCTTCCTTTTTCCTGCCTTAATAAAAACAGCTATTATCACATCCATGCACATTGATTCTTAGAACTAAAAACAGCCATGTGTTCTGAACATTACCAATTTTAACAAGAGCTCACAAGCTTAGAGTGCAGACATTCATTTCCATAAATGGTTCAAGAATGTGGATTACACATTTTGCAGGCATAGCATTTGCGGTTAACTGAAACATTAGATTAGCCTGAAGTGGTTCTCAACTTGAAATTGTTTAAAGGAAGTGTACTGAAAAATGTTGCAATTCCAGTTCCCATTTTAGGCAAGACCCATCTTGTTCTGATTTGTCTCAATGAGACAAGTTAGGTCAAAAATATTCCTTTCTGGAGGGATGGGAAAAAGAAGTGTGCAAAGTTTAAACAAAAGGCTTTCCAAAGGGAAATTGTTGCTTTATGTTAGTATAATCCTTTCTTTGGGCATGTAAGATAATTAGGATAGGGGTTCATACTGATCAGAAAAATAGATTGATCATAAACTGTTTGTGCCAAACTCATTTCTGAACCATCAGAAGATTATATTTGTGCAAGGACAATTCATTCAGACTAGCTTTAAAGTGATTCATTAACACACCACACCCATTGGACTTTACCTTCCTCGGAAAGTTTCTCAATGGCACGACGCTCCCCTCGACTGCAGTGTGGGGGAAGGCAGAATCCACATATACTGCGCCCTGTGCGGACTCGACTACTCAACACATAGTTGGAATCCAGGTCATCACCACCCTTTTTCAAAAAAAATTAAACTTTTATTTTTTCGTGTTTTTTTTCCAATTAACTATTGCAAGAATGAGTTGACACAAGTATCCTTGCCAGATTGCATCAGTTAACTGGAATATTTTAATGTCAATACACAAAGGAAAGTTATACAAGTTGGCTTGGTCTTTTGGTACAATTCCAATTCATAACCCTATTAGGCAACAATTATGTTGATGTGCGTGATGTAGGAAAAAGGAATGCCAGTTCACAACCACCATTAGAAGTTGGCCAAGTGACATAGTGTAGGCTTCAGTGTTCTTAGCAATACAGGATCACAATGGCAAAACACAAGCTTACATCCTCACATGAAAGCTATTGTTTTTAGCTGTATTACAAAGATGTCAGTAGCTCCTTCCCAACACACCTCCACAGCAACATGCTAGCAGAAACAGCACCAAAAGAGAGGGTCTGGTCACTATCACAAAGCTGCTAGTGGGATCTTGCTGTGCAAACTGGCTCTTCTGTAAGAAGTATTTAATTGGTTGTAAATTCTAGGGATGTTCCGAGGTCAGGAAAGGTACAACATAAATACCAAGTTTTGTTGGTAGCTACATAAGATTCTATTTACTAAACGACACAAGCAGAGTACATATGCAAGTCGTCTGCTCAACTTCATGTTGCCAGTCCCATTACAAAGCTTCAGAGGCAACTGGAACAATGCCTTCTGGTGTAAATTCGAAATAGCAAGAAGCCCTCCCCCAAGAATGCGCTGATCCTATTTTACATGGCAGAACACTATTACCAGCAAGCACCCAGGCGAACTCAGCCCACTGGAGGCAGCACCGAGTTAAAACCGCTCCCGACTTATAGCAACGGTTTCACGTCGAGTTTACTTCTCATTCCGCACTGTATCTTTAATCCAAGAAAATACTCCTCACCTTGAGGTTTTCATAGTTAAGGTCAGTTTTGTGCTTGTCAGTAGGTTTATAGCCACCGTGACGGTCTCGAATTACTGGGTCAAAGAGGTCCTTGAAAACCTCATAGGATTCTTCATCACCAGCAACACAACCTACTGTCATAATAAATGGGTGACCTGTACAGGGAGAAAAGGGGGACAGATCCATCTTAATGCACGTAGACCTTCCGTTAATTGATACATGCAAGGTTAATAATTAAAAATCAGCCGTTCAGTGCGAGAAGCCGTGTTTATTTTAACTAGAAGACAAGCATAAAGCAGCATGTCTTCAAAAATATTTGAACTAACTTTTTGTTTTGACTGGGAGCAACTTTTTCCAATATTATGATTGGGATGGATCACTGATCATTACATCTTCTAACGTATTTACTTTAGAGTGAAATATACATGTTTGCAAAGGCATAAAAATATCAAGTGGTTATATCACCAGGGGTAGTTTTACGTCTGGTGATAACGTGTGGCGATTTATCGCAGACAAAGCATCCCGGAGCCGACCACATTGTAAAGTCTCTCCACCCAATCTGATGTGATCAATAATCTCAATTTAAAATGTTTTACCGGGATTATCAACCCCTGTCTGAATTACATCATCCAAAGTGAAGCCACTGGGGGTGGATTTGTTTTGGAGTTTCTTGTAGAGGTCCAGAGTGAGCACCTTGGCCATGTGGTTGTTGTGTTTGCTCAGGTCGGGGAACTCTTCCTGGGCCGACAGCCTCTTTATCTTTAGCGGGGCCATGGCGGGGGGAGGCTCACAGCTACACGGAATGAAAACCAGATACAACAATGAGACGGATCACACATCACATTCGCCATCCACTATCCCTCCTTTTCACAGAAGGTCGCTGGCCGTGGACATCTCAATCCATTCGGGGAGTGGGGTAGTATCTGAAAGCCATGAGGCTAAAACCAAGGACAACCATTATAAAAAAAAGAGGATTATCACTTTTTTAAAAAGTTAACGATCCTCGCTGGTTTAGTTTGTAGGCAGGCTACTAACACAGCCGACAAAACAAAGTGGGGGGTTTGGGGTCAATATTTTTCCTCATTGGTGATTCCCTGGTGGCCTTTGGAAAGCAACACCTTCTGTAAACAAGGGGAGAGCAGACGGCTCGTCCGAATGCGGCTTTTACCTGGGTTGTCAACCCCGGTCTGAATGACATCGTCAAGGGTAAATCCGCTGGGGGTCTGCTTATCTCGCAGCTTGCTGTACAAGTCCAGGGTCAGGACTTTAGCCATGTGGTTGTTATGTTGGCTTAAATCCGGGAATTCTTCCTTAGCGGAATATTTCATCTTCAGAAGGTTGTGGCTGTTGCTGAATGGCATGGTTACCGCTTTACTGCAACACAAACAAGAGGGTTTTATGTATACACACACAAATAAATCCGATTTAATGCGGATTCCTGGTGTTAAGACTTTGAATTGTTTTGGTCTAACTGATGTAAATAATGCTTATTAAGAATTTAAATTGAGTCCCATTTGCAGATTTTTAAAACAAAACATGCCATTCAGCAAGAATGCGAGTGAATTCGAAAACTAATTAAATAATCCGACATTTACAAAGTGCTTGAAATAGATAATCTAAAAGCAACTTCTGAGTGAATGCGGCAGTCCTTTGCATCTTTCAGACGCTCTAATCCCCTCGCAATCAGAGCAATGACTAAACACGATTTATTTTTTTAAAAAAATATAAATCTCGACATTTAGGGACGTTAAACACCTTTCTTGCCCGTTCCATCCTTCTAGAAAGGCGATTTCATTGCCGATTAATTAATAATAACCCCTTGACATCCGCGTTACAGAAGACCTTATTGGATTCTCAAACAACCTTACGTTTACGTAAATTCCTCGTCCTTCCTGACCCTTTCGCATTGTATTCCAAGCAGAGAATTTAAGGGCAATTGAAGTACAGCAGCTATGTGTTAGGTCCAGATTAGAGCCAATGGATTAACACAAATACCATTCGTGATCCTTTCCAATACAAATAGCCGGCCGGGGTGGGGGAAGAGAGGAGAAAGAGCTTTTCTTTCGTTTAAGTGCAAATAAACGATATTTGAATGCTAATTCACAGATGAAAAACATTTTACTAACTAGGAAATTGCCATTGAGGTAGCAGAAGGTCCATAAAGCGCCACTCAAATATATTTCTTCAACACTGGTTTAGCAATCAATGCTCAAGAGGATTCTTTCAGAGCCACCATACATCCAAATGGATTATTTTTTTCTAGGTCGGTAATGATGAGCATTTGGTTATTAAATTAACAGTACAACCATCGCTTAAAAAAAACCTTGGTTAATTCCGAAACCAATTTTAATTCTGCTTCTCAAACGATATCTAATTTATTTAAATTAGATGTGTTAAATTTGCATTTCTGCTAGATTCTTCATCGCAAATGAAGATGCATGACTTTGAAATTAAGAGCATGGCAAAAATAAGAATTTGCAATTGCATTGTAGCGGCCAGGTTTTTAGTTTGCCGCAATGACCTTACCTGGATGGTGGGAATTTTGGAAGAAACCAGTATTAATTCTCAGCCTGAGCTGGGTTTTTTTTCCCCTCTGCCTGTATCCGCGCCACACTGATTGGTGTCCGGCCACTCCGCACCTTCCCATTGGATTATATAGCGCAGCAGAGCCGCGCTCCAATTGGCTGCTTCATTGCAGCCCCATTCACTGGATGGCCTGTCAATCAAAGAGCACGGCTGGAGGGGCGGCGACGTCATCACCCGGCGCCCCAGGACAAGGCGGTGACGTGATTAGTGTGCGCCCAGAGTCAATTCGGTGGAGGTGAGTTTTTTTCTCCAGGCTTATCCCCACGTGCGTTAGAAGAGGCTTTTGGATTCAGGAGCGCTGAAAGCCCGTAAGGTTAGCCAGGCATTCATAGAATCCCTGCCGCGCGGGTGGAGGCCATTCGGCGCATCGAAGTCTGCGCCGACCCCAGTCCCCCCTCAGGCTCCATCCCTATGTATTTATCCTATTAATCTCATTACCCCTCCTACCCCCCCGGACACTAAAGGACAATTTAACATAACCAATCAACCCGACCCCCAACACACTGGAGGGGGACCTGTAGCCGTGGGGAGAACGTGCAAACTCCACACAGACGGTGACCTGAGGCTGAAACTGAAGCTGGGTCCCTGGAGTTGTGAGGCAGCAGTACTAACCACTGTGCTGCCCTTTCATTAGGCTGCAGATTGGCCCTGGCCAGAGTTGCTACTTACGTGTAGGAAGACCCTACTTGAAGCAATTGGGAGTTGCTATTGTTGCGACTGCTCCCAAACATCAAGTCTGCACCTCTTTTTAGGCCTCTGAGACACCCAGGTTTGAGTTCCATTCTACATTTGGGTTTAACAGTTCAGAACTGGGTACTGTGGATCATCACAATGAGCAGATTTATGGACTACCATTACCAACAAGTCAAGGGATTGTTGATCTGCAGGAGAGACTGGGAGTACTATATTTTGCATCCTCACCTTTTCCTTCTCTCCTATATACTCTATGAATAGTATGCTTTGTCTGTATAGTTAGAAATAATTTTTCACTATCACAATACATGTGACAATAAATCATTGTTGAGTAGCAGGAGAATGCATCAACAACAGCACCCTGCAATCTTAAAAATGAGGCAGCAACCTGGTGAAGCTACAACGTAGCTATATACATGCCAAACAGCCAGAAGTAGCATGTGACACATATTACAAAAACAATGACTGGGACTTTCTGGTCCTGCTGCAGGGGATATTGCCGCTCAGCTAAAAGTCCATTGACATTGTGGGACTAGCTGAGCTGGTGGTAGGTGGGGCTGGAAAATCCCATCTAGTGGATCAGATCAATGCTCTGTAATCCTGCTACACCCAGTAATGAATGGTGATGAAAAGTTAACCAGATGAGCAGACTGCACAAAGATCACCATCATCAATGATTGGGAGCCCAGCATGTCAGTGCAAAAGATAAGCTTGAAGCATTTGCAACTACCTTCAGTCAGATGTGTCAAGAAGGTGGTGCATTTCTGGGGTCCCGAGAAACCAACATCTCAGTATTCAGCTAATTGAGTTCACTGCATGTGATATAAAGACAATAGGTACAGCAATGGACCCTGACAGCATCCCAGCTGCAGTACTGCTGAATGTTTTCAAGAACTAGCTGTGTCTCTAGTCAAAAAGTAAGACAAATCCAATCTGGCTAATTACTACCCCACCAGTCTACTCTCAATGATCAGCAAAGTCATTAAGATGTTGTTGACAATGCTATCAATTGACACTTAATCTGAAACAACCTGTACATGATTCTTAGTTTGGTTCTGCTGCAACCATTTGGGTCTAGATCTCATTACAGCATTGGTCCAAACATAGACAAAAGAGCTGAATTCAGTAAGTGTGGTGAGGGTGACTGCCCTTGCCATCAAAGAGCACTAGCAAAATTGAAGTTATTGGGTTTCAGAAAATTCTCACTGGTTGGAATTACACCTAAAATATGGGAAGATGGTTGCAGGTCAATTACCTTTGATTCAAAACATCATAACAGGAGTTCCTCAGGATGGTGACCTAGCCCTGATTATTTTCAATTACTTCCTTAATGTCAGAGGTTTTTTTTATTCATTAGTGTCACAAGTAGGCTTACATTCACACTGCAATGAAGTTACTCTGAAAACCCTCTAGTAGTCACACTCCAGTGCCTGTTTGAGTACTGCAAGGGGCAATTTAGCATGGTCAGTGCATCTAATCCTTACATCTTTGGACTGTGGGGGGAAACTAGAGAACACGGAAAGAACTTGCAGACACCACACACAATGATCCAAGCTAGGAATTGAACCTGGGTCCCTGGTGCTGTGAGGCAGCAGTGCTGACCAGTGTGCCATCTTAGGTGATGTTGCTTCATGATTCTTCTTTGTTCATTATCATTTGTAACTCCACAAATCGTTTGTGCCTGCATACAGAGAGATGTAGATAATATCCAGGCTTGGACTGATGAGTGAAAAGTAACCTTCATGCACACAAGTGAAAGGCAATGCCATTCTAAAAATATGTAATCTAACCATTCCCCTTTGATATTACCTTTGCTGAATTCCCCTACCATTGACATCCTGGGGGTTACCTTTGACCAGAAACTTAAATGGACCAGCCATATATGTACTGTGGTTCCAAGAGCAGTAAGAAGTCACACAACACCAGGTTAAAGTCCAACCAGTTTACTTGATAGTAAACCCACAAGCTTTCGGAAACCGCTATTCCTTCGTCAGGTGTGTGGAAGGTTCTGATCAGAGAAAGGCATATAAAGGCACACACAGTTTACAGAATACTGACTAGAATGTGAGTCTTTACAGCTAATCTACTATTCAAATCTTAAAGATGCAGACAATGTGAATGGAAATAGCATTAGGCATAGGTTAAAGAGATGTGTATTGTCTCTAGACAGGACAGTAAGTGAGATGTTGCAATTTCAGGCAAGTCATGGGGGTTACAGATGGTGTGCCATGAACCCATGACATTTCTTACTGTGTTTACCCCAGTCCAACGCTGGCATCTCCACATCATGAGTTCCAAGAGCAGGTCAGGAACTGTGAAATCTGCAGCAAATAATTCACCTGACTCCCCAAAACATGTCCACCATCTATGACACAAGTCAGGCATGTGATGGAGTACAGTCTCTATTTGCCTGAATGAGTGCAGCTCGAACAACATTTGAGAAGCTTGATCAAATCCAGGGCACAGCAGCCCACTTGATCCACCACCGGAGCACATTAGAAGTTGTGCAAAGTGCGCTGCAACAACTTGCCGAGTGTCCTCTGACAGCACCTTACAACCTCCTAGAACAAAGGCAGCAGATATGTGAGAAGTAATTTAATTTTAACTATGTTCAAGCCTGACTGTCCAAGAGTTTAGGAATTATTGGTAAACCCTGAATTCCTTTCTCATTGTGGTAAATTCATGTGCTGTTCACAAAATGCTGTAGAATGGAATTCTCAATTAGATTTAGTGCCAGGAAGTCCCAGGTCAGATATGACATGTCCAAAAGCAGAACAGCAATGTGCCTTCAGTTTTGCTGGCTTAACCACCAACCCACATGTTCTGTCTTTGAGTAAGAGAGTCATTTCCTTCAACAATTTAGTGTCAAATTAAGGCATCTTTTCATGAGAAATTGAAATGAAGCTGCTTAAGTTCAATTCACTTAACAGCCTTACAATGAAAGTATGTGGAAATATTTGTCCTTTCAGCTCGAATTGGATTTGACCTTGGAGGTGAATAGTTTAGTAACTCCATGCAGTAGGTAATTTTACAAGAGAAAATCTTTCCCCAAGTTTTTGCAGCTATGAATTGGTTTATTGTTTTGGGTTCTGCCTGTCGGATAGAACATCTTCAGTACAATTATTCTGCCCAAGTGTATCATGCGCACACGTTTATTGCTGAGATATCTTTTGATCCCACGATGTGCTCATTTTTAAATGAACCATAATAATATACTTGCAGGGTTTGGTTACTTATGATTGCAGTGTATTTAACATTACAAATATCAAAACTTAATCAAACTTAGCTGTCTATGAATCAGTGCTCTGCCAAACTTGTATCACATTTCTCATGCTGTCTAGTGTGTTGAATTTGAAATATTAAGTGCATGCCAGGTGCTATTATTAAATCTTCACACAGTTCATCAACTCTTCAGTCAAATCCCTCCATTACTAGTTTTAACTTATTTTATTCGAAGTCACTTCAATTACTTGTCTCTTATGAGCAGTTTTCTGTATAGCTTTCATTTGGTTTATGCTTTTTAGCTGTGTTATGTAGTTGCTCTCATGCCTTGAATCTTTCCTGTTGGCTAAATGTGACTTTAGATTTAAGCAGTTCACTGACTTCCAGTTTTCACTGGCCTGCAAACAACTACTGTTTCTGCTCCTTTACCACTGCTAAGATCCAGTTTTATTCACTTTAGAAATGTAACTGTACATATTGCTCATTTAATGCGATTTCCCAGAAATGCATGTATCTTGCTCAGTGTGCCTTGAGTACTGCAGTGTGTTTTACAATAAAAGTGGTTGCCTCTTTACACTCTTAACCTTATTTACACATATGTTGTGAGTTGGAAGGTAATGATAGATAATCTGTGTAATTCTGTACTGCAATGTGAATGACAAAGAGTCATTCATTGTGACCCAGAAGGAGGCCTTTAGCCCATCCAGCCCATGTCAACTCTGTGGAGCAGTCCAGGTTAGTCCCTTTCCCTGCTCTATCCACGGAGCTGTGCAAATTCATCTTCTTTAAGGGCCCATCCAATTTCCTTTTGAAATCATTGATTGTTCCCTTCCATTATCATCATCATATGTTTCCAGTTATTTCCATTTGTTGTGTAAAAGAAAGTTCTTCCTTGGAACACTCCCACCATATCTCTTGCACAGAACCTTAAATTTGTGAGCCCTAGACCTTGTATTGTCAGCTAATGGCAACAGATTTTGTTTGTCTGCCTTAATTTGAGGTGATCATGTAACTCAAGTGATTTCTAAAACACTTGGGATGTGGGTATCATTGCTAATTCGTAGTTGCTCTTGGGATGGCAATGCTAGACCTTCTGGAGTTGCTGCTTTCCAGATTGTGAAATTGCTCTGTCAATACGACTGAGTAGAAAGTTTCAACCTTTTGATGCAATGTTAATGAAGTTATGAGAATATATGCTTAAATCAAGATGGCATGTGACTTTGAGGTGATGGTATTCCCTTTCCTCTTCTGTTCTTTATCTTCTAGGTGGAGGGGGTTACAGATTTGCAAGGTGTTGCTGAGGAAACCTTGGTTAAGTTTTGGCAGTGCATCCCATAGATAATACTGCAGTTGAGGTGACCAATGATGCTAAAGTGGGTGCTGAAACTATTGGATGGGATGCTGACAAAGTTGTCTGCTTTGCTTGACCAGCATTGTGCTTTAAGTGATTGTGGATCTACAGCAATTTGGATAGTTGGAGAGGATTCTTGGTGTGTGTCTGGCAGGCAAAGGGGGAGACTTTCCAGTTCCCAGTATTTCAGTTCAAACTGTAATTCACAAGCACTTAATTGTTGTAGAAATGTACTTAAATATGGTTGTGGAGAATATTGAGTGACAGTGAATAATAATTGCTTTATCAGTTTCAGCCATTTAAAATGGGAGTTTTAATGGACAAAACAGTCACAGCACTAATTTGATTACTTTCTAGTGTATGCCATGAGAATCTTTTACTAAATGAAGAAATTAAGTTTTGGAATTTATTTCATAGCTCTTGAAATGAATAAAGATTTTTCCAATGAACTTTGTACAATAATATTGTTAAAAGGTTTGTGTGATTTCTGGCTTAGTCCAGGTGTGTTAAAATTTATCCAGATAAAAGTCTTCAGTGTACTGATTATTTATTAAAGCTGTGGCTGTTGGAAAAAGAAAGGTAACTTCCAGCTGGTCTAATACAGTACAGATGTCACCTCATAACATTGAAGTAAGGTCTTTTTTCAAATTTTCAAACTGGGGTGCCCTTGTAAACTGTGCACGTTGTGTATTTAATAATGAATGTATTTCTGATTGAATGCCTGCCTTCCTATTAAAAAAAAGTAGCATCACAGCACGAGCTTCCAAAATAATTCCTGCAATGTTTGAATATTACACCGCATAATATACATGTGGTATATTGATCCTAGCAATATTATTTCTGGCAGGAATGATTATGGAACTGTTCCCAGCAGTGAAACACTGAGGATTTAGGGTTTAAAAATAGGTAGCCTCACACAAGGGTATAATCCATTTATTGTGGTTATTAAGTGCCCAATCCTATTGAATACACAACTTCAACAATACATTTTCAGAAACAGCAAGTGTTTTTCTTCCCTGAGTGCATTCCATACAACTGGTTAATTGTACTAAGAAGTCAGTTGCTATATACTTATCCTGCATTAGTATCAGCAGCCTCTACTGCAGTTCTGTTTGCTCTTGGCATAGCTTTCAAGGCTCATTAGGTTGCTTTTTGGCTAAGATCAAGCATTGGATCAAGCCCAAGGTGGGGTGCGGTGCCTTATCTTGTCAGCTTGGATCTTGTTTGTTTCTCTTGTGGGGACTATGAACTGGATTCAATTTGAATTTGTTTTTTGGAGCCGGCAAGGAGATGGATTTGGGTCAGTTTGCATTTAAATAATGTCATTTAAGTAATATTCTCCATTTCTATTCTTCCTGCCGAAGTAGTCAAACTCACGCTTTCCCATATTTTGTTGCATCTACTGTATTTTTTTTACACACTCCCTTAACCTGTCTGTATCCCTTCACAGATGCTGTGCCCTCTTCACAATTTTCTTTACTGTCTATCTTTGTGATGTCAGCAAATTTAGCTATTGTACATAGTTGAGGCCCACTGGCTATGGTTTTCCAACCCAAAAATGACCCATTTAATCCAACTCTCTGCTTCCTGTTAGTTAACCAATTCTAATCTATTATTCCCAATGCCATATTGTGTGGTAACCTTTTATATGACACCTTATCAAATGCATTTGTACACCCAAATACACCACAGATACAGGTTCCTATTATCTGCTGGTTACTTCTTCAAAGAACTCCTATGAATTAGTTTTATGACAGGGAAATAGAATTTGACTATGTTGACTCTGCCTGATTGTATTATGATTTTTATTTAAATGTCTCCTATTACCTCAAAAATGGATTCAAGCATTTTTCATATAACCATTGTTAGGCTAACTGGCCAATAGTTTTCCTGCTTTCTGTATCCTTTTTTTGAATAGAGCTGTTACATTTGCAGTTTCCCAATCTGTTGGGACTGAATTTTGGAACCCACTTCTTTAAGACCCTAGGATGCAGGTCTTCAGATCCAAGGGACTTCCAGCATTTAGTCCCAGTAGCTTCCCAGTACCTTTTGCCTAGTGATTGATTGTTCTAAGTTCCTTCCTCCCTCTTCCCTCTTGATTTTCAACTATTACTGAGATGCTTTTCATATTTTCTACAGTGAAGGCTCATACAAAATACCTGTTCAATGCCATTTCCTTGTTCCCCATTACTAATTTTCAGTTTCTGCCTTCAAGGGACAAATGTTAACTTTAGCTAGTGTCCTTTTTTATCTGCCTATAAAACCTCTTACTGTTTGCTTTTATATTACTAGCTAGCCTCCTCTCATACTTTAATTTCTCCCTTTTTAAAAAAAAGTCATTCTGAGCTGGTTTCTGAAATTTGTCTGATCTCACCTACCATTAATCTTCATAGTATTGTACATGTCATCTTTCACTTTTATTCTATCCCTAACTTTCTTGGTTAGCCAAGGAACAGTGCACCGATCTCCTAGTCTTTCTCAATGAATAGTCAATATTATAAAAATGTTTTCAAAATCTACAATTGCAGCATTTGAGGCCAGATACCAAACTTTTTTTAAATAAAACAAAACTGCTGGTTAAGATGAGATAAAATTAAGTGGAAAGGCTGTCTTCATACAATCAATAAAATCATTTGGCTTTTTGCATTGTAGCTTATTTCTCACCTTGTTATTAGCAGCTGTTTGCATGCCTGTGTTTATGTAATGATTGAGTTTGTCATTTGGCGACTTCAGAATATTTATTGGGCTTCTTTCTTCATAATCTGGAACAGGTGTACAGAAATAGTCAGATTGGAAGATTGGTATTGTATAATGATGGGCTGAGAATTCTACCAAAAACCATACTTCAATATATGTAAACCAAACGGTACATTTAATATGATCTCAGCTGGAGTGGTGAATGGTATATCAAATGCCATTTTCAAACGTGGTGCAGATAAGAATGCCTCTTTCACCACGTCAGCTTTACTATCTGGTCTTGCTAATTGATAGCTCAGAGATTTAATGGCAGTATGTTGAATTTCGATGAACAATCTTAAGAAAAAGTAGTGAAGAGCAATTTATAATTTGTCAAGGAAAATTGTTAGTGGTTTACTCCTAATGCAACACTTGCTACTTGGGGAAATTGTCAAACAGTTGGGAAAATCTGAAGATCTGCTTTAATGTTTCTGCATCAGCTAAAGAATAGTCCACAGAACTGCTAATATAGCTCAGCATCCTGTCTTCATTGTAAAACTTTCAGCTGAAGTTCTGTTTTGATACTAAGCTTGCTGAACCATAAATCTCAACTATTCCTCATGCTCCATTTAATGCTGTACTGCATTTTGGGACACTGATAACTCATTTTCTCCTGGAAAACCAAACACAACTGCCATAATTCAGTAGTTACATCACAGTTTTAGCTACTAATGGGCCTAATGAATGATCCAGTAATTCTGGGATGGAGCTTCTCAAGTTGATTAAAGCACTTCAGTCAGCTCTGATTTCCGTTCTAGCATAAAACAAAGTAGAAAGTTTGTTAACAAGTTCACCAAAGCAACACCCATTATAGTAAAACTGTATATTAGTTCTTGTATACATACGATAAATGTGCTTAAAATAATTTTTGTTCTGGAACAAAATTGGGTATCTGTTTGAAAAATAGGGCACAAACTTGTGGTTGTAATGTGTTTCTTTTTTCATGTTGCCCACTGGATGACACTGAGATAATTTCAGTGGAAAATAAATGTTTGATTATTTAAATTCGCTCAATCTGAAAAATCCAGAGCCCTCATCTACTAAGAGGAGTCCAGTCGACGTACCGGAATTTAATGAATTAAAATGTTCATCGGCGTTGTACTTTGTACAATGAGTAATGAGTTGTACAGATTAAGAAGATAATTAAATTCAGTTCTGAGTTATTTTATCACAAAGCTGGGGAAGATAGGGATGTTAATTTTGTTTTATTGGTCAGTGAAAGCCAATAAGCTCTTGTGACGGATATCCAATAACCTCCTAATAAAACACGGATGTGCTGATGTTGGCCAAAGATAGACGTGAGCTCGGTTGTGATAATTCTACTGTTAATTCCACCCTGCCCCAACCCTCGAAGAGTAAAATAACCTGCCTTGTTGAAGTTTGTCTTTAAGACTGTCATGGGGAAAAGCATTGGAGATGCCTGGCATCTCTGGAGCTGTACCCAGCAAGGAGGGAGAGCAGCAAGTTAATTATCAGCAGCCCTAAGTAGGTCAAGGATACCTGAGAACTTCACTAATTGTCCAGCTGGATAATTCAGTGTATCAGCTAGTATCTGCACTCTCGCTTTCTCTTTTTAGAATTGCTGAAGTATTGGTACTTTGACCGGACTAGATTTATTGCCTTAGTGTGTTAAGCAATTGTGCCAGTTCAGAAATGTTTTCCCACACTTCCTGATGGACATTAATGGAGATTAAATGATCCATGTTGCCATTTTGGCTCTACTATTTTAAAATAAATAAATATTTAATGTAGATCTTTGTTGTATTGCTGATATCAGACCTGACCTGAGAGATTGAGGAAACTGGGCCTGTATTCTCAAGTTTCAGAGAACAAGAGGTGATCTCCTCATCAAAACTTACAAATTTCTTACAGGGTGGATGTAGGAAGGATGTTTCCCCTGACTGGTGAGTCCAGAACCAGAGGATCCCATCTCAGAATATGAGGATGGTGAATTTTTGGAATTCTCGACCTCCGTGGACTGTGGAAATTCAATCACTGAGTATGTTCAAGACCAAAATCGATAGAATTCTGGTGACTAACGACATTGAGGTATATGGGAATAGAGCGGGAAAGTGGTGTTGAGATAGATGATCAGCCGTGATCTGTTTGAATAGCAAAAGAAGCTTGATGGGCTGAATGGCCTATTCCTACTCCTGTGATCCCTGTATGATTATGGAAATGAATTTTTGGATTCTTGTGGGGTTAGTAGAATCCATGAGGTTCTCAGAGACATTTATAAGCGACATTTATAATATGAATTCAAAAAGTAGGGTAGAGTAACTTAGTTGCTAGCTGCCTGCATGTACACATGCACTGAGCTTGGTTCTCTAATTTTGTTATTTGAAACATAATCAGTGAGACAGTATTGTGGGGAGCAAGATGTAGGATTCAAATAAAAACACACAATGGTGAAATATGAATGGTGTCTGTTTGTATATTTATTGGCTGCTTTGCCCTGTCACACGTCTGCTCTGGGAATTACCAAAGATTTTTTGCGTGCATCCAGCTTCAGCCTTGACTGGCTTCAAATTAATATTTCTGGAAATGGATATTAGTAATCTTAGAGGCAGAAAGCCATTTGCACATTCCCAAAAGGCTTTGAAAACCATTGTTTTAACTAAATTTGTGATCTGTTACCCTCTTTGATACATTAAAAGAAAAAGAGCAGAACTTGTGTTTATGCAGAAGCTTTATCATGTCTTCAGCACATCTCATAGTTCTCCGTGTTCAGTGAATAACTTTTGAAGGGTAGTCACTGTTATGTATGTAAGCAGAAATAGCGACCAATAGCACAAATCAATATACAACTAATTAAATTACTATGTTGTGGGTTGTAGTTCAGGAGAGAACATTAATCTAAGCACTGGGGAGCTCTGTGTTCTTTGAATAATATCATAGGATCCTTTACATCATTGTTCCCAACCTTTCATGCTAGAAAAGATTTTGAGGCACATCTCCTATTTTCTGCAACTGAACTGTCCTCTTGCAAAAAACCTTTACCTCTAAAACTTCCTTAAAACACATCAAGCCGCATTTAATACAATTTTCGTTAGTTTAAGTGAAAGCCTTATCATTTGCATGTCAAATATCTAGGGCCTGTTTCTCCTTTTCTTAACTTTATCAGTTCCTGTTTCTTGTCTCCTTCCCTTACTGGAAATTTCATTTTTTTCCTTCTCTGTGCCTCACTCCTGTTTGTTTTTTCAACTTCTTTCTCTCTCCCAGGCTTTTGTGTCCTTTTGTGTTTCTGTTTTTTGTGCAGACCCCTGGGGCCTTTGTCTAACTCCATAGTTGACATCTCCAATTCCCAAAGGACCTAGGATCTTCTGTACATTTGTAAACTAGGAAAGGGCCCCACATGCGCAGTGCTGATTTTTTTTATATATCAGTTAGGCCCATGAGCATGCTGCTGACCAATATTTAAAAATCTGAACCGTGCATGTGCAACCCATTCCCACCTAGTGTGTGCACTGTTTGGATTACCAACAGCACATGTTTGGCTCATTCCCAGCCAGCGCATGAGTGGGAGGCCCAAGGTTCATCAAGATTTGGAGATGCTGACCACAAAGCAGAAAATGAAGATTAGATTTAGTTTATTAACATTGGTGTTTAATCACCTTGAATCTTATTTTGCGGCTCACTTGTGGAGCCTTTGCCATGGCACACTGGTTGGGAATCTGTGATCTAAGATGTCTCAGTTGGGGGCCTCAGTTTAACAACAGATACAATCCTTCTGATGAGGCAGCATTCTCTTAGTGCTGAACTGGAATGTCAGCAAGCCTATATTTGCTGAAGCTATGGAATGGTTCTAGTTTACAGCGTAGATCTTGGTGGTATCACTCTATGCTCTCCGTCTGAAGGTTATGGTTCCAAACCCATTCCAAAGATTTGAGCTATAATATAGGCTGATACTTTAGAATGGTACTAAAGGAGTATTGCTTTCTTGGAGGTGTCCTTTTCTGAACAAACATTAAACCAATTTCCTGTCTGTCTGCTGAGATGGATGCAAGAGTGGCATCATTTGGTGAAGAAGGGTTCTTATGCTATCCTGACAAGCATTTATCTTTCAACAAACACAATTTTTAAAAAAAAATTCAAAAATTCAAAAGCTGCTTTGAGGTGTTGCTGTGTGGAAATGTAGGCTTTGCCTATAATTGTAACTCCACTTAAAATTACATTGTAGGATATCCCAAAATAATCTAAGGTCATTAGAAAGTGATACGACCAGAAGAGCTTTCTTCCTTCAGAATCAGAAAGAAATCAATGGAGTCGCACATCTTTCTCCTTTGCTCTCCCTGAAGTATGGGCTTGCTAGCTGCTAATTTTGCCCATTTCTGTGTCTCTAGCACCATTTACTTCATGCACAGATCAGAAATTTGGGGAATTCATCAGTACTTGGTGGAGGAAATATTTAAATCAGCTGTTACATAAAGTTTGGAAACCAAGAGCAGGATTATTTTGTATGCTAATTCTATACTTGAGTCTCCAATTTGTGTATATTGTACTTGTTTAATTATGCAGTTAATTTTCATTTTGGACCATGCAATGAATATACTTGTAAAACATTTATTTTCTGAAACTTCCGTCCCAACTGAATATTTGGTTAAAATCAATGCATTTATTTCAAACCAGTTTAACTTTCCTACTTGTATTATCTTTGAGACACTAGTGTCTCATTAATTTTGGGTGTTAAAGGTGCAGGCGATTAGCATTGTTGCAGCCCTTGTGCACTTGCCTTCATCCTTAAGCTGTCTGAGCCTTAGATAATAGACATTGGATTTCCCTGCTTACTAAGTTGAGACCGCCTATTCTTTAGTCAACAGTTCCAACTATTGAGCTGTTTTCATCAAATGAACCATTAATTTTTAGGACCCAAAAAGACCTATCACTTGATCATAGGTCAAACCTGTCCAATGCCTTCAAATTACTCACTGTCTTCTCCAAACACAATCAGTTTTTTTTGCCAGTTTGTACTGCAGCCTTCTCCACTGCTTTACAAACTTTTGTGTGTGGTAGGTCCTGCTTCAAAATTTTGCAACTCCAGGGCACATATCCCCTGCCTGATTTCCAAAAGATGGTGCATAGGAAGATAGTGCTAACACTGAAGAAAATCATATCCAGAAACAACGTGCAATTGGTCAACAGACACTGAAAGAGAAAATTAAAGCGAACGCACATTTCTCTGACACTGCACCCCAGTGTGTGGACAGACATTGCTCCAGTTTAGAAAACCTCATGTGTTTAGTAATTTGTTCTGAAACTGTCGACATCACTTTGGTAACAATCTAATTTATGCCACATTGTATTTAAATCTTTCTTCTAGTGAACGATTTCCTTTAATCACCTTGTCAATGCCCTTCATTGTCAGGAAGATGTTGACATGTTCACTTCAAAGTTCTTTTTGATATTTTCCTCTACATTCTGAAGGTGAAAGTATCTCTATTATGAGATAACAAGTCTATGAACAGACCTCTAAATGGCATCCAACCAACATCTCAAAAAACGTTACCTTCTAAATTCTATTCAGTCCCTTTTGATGTGAAGTAGTGCCACATTTGCCTTTTTTAACCACAGTAAGCCCTCCTGATTTACACAATGAAGGAATGGTGCACTGCAGCCCCTATTTCTCACCTTTGTCCTCAATAATTCAATAATGCCTTTGGCTTACTAACATTTATCAATCTCTGTTTTAAAATTAACAATTCTATTGAACCAGGATCAATTCCCATTTGTGGAAGAGAGTCCCAGACTTCGATTGCCCTTTGCTTGAGGTACTGTTTCATAATTTCACTCCTGAAAGGTCTAGCTCAAAAAACCTAAGTCTTAAACTTATCAGCTAATGGAAATAATTTCTCTCAATCTATCCTATTAGTTCCCCTAGTATCATAAAAACTTTGATTAACCTTCTCAATTCCAGGAGTAGCAATCCTAGTTTATTTAAACACTCTTCATAGCTTAATCCTGGGATTAAACTTATTCTACGCTTTCTCCAAGACCAATATATCCTTCCTAAACTGCTCATAGCACTCAAGGCTTGGATTATTGAATTATTTTACAATAATTCATATTGCATCTGATACCAATTTAAAAAATCCAAATCCTTCAAAATCTATTTGTACTGCCTCTTCTGCAATCAAAAAAAAATTTTGTTTTTTGTTTATCCCTTGGTTCAATTCGATATAATTTTATTAATACAACTGAAATAGCAAAAGTCTAAATACCAGGACATTCTTTCAATTTCTATCCAACCTGAAAAGTTCTAACGAAAGGCTATTGATTCTCTTTTTTTAGAGTCACTCAAATAAATTCGAAACGTTTTGTCTGCTTCAGATATTAATTATTGATGTAGAACTTTGTGGAGAGCATTCAGGAAAATGAAATTCCTTTTTTTGCCAATTTTTCAGTGTCCTTTCTGGGGTGGTATTGGCTAATTGCTGGTTCCTTTTAGTGTTAGCATCATTTTGTATTAATCTCATTTATGAACCCTGCCATTTGGCATTAAGAGCTAATCACCTATGTGCATGGGAGAGTGGTGGAATTAGGTATGCAGATCAAATTCCCATTAATGTAACATTGAATGATTTTCTTTCTGGAGTGTGTTTAATTACTCTCTCATTTCCAAGTACCTGTTCCAAATTTGGCAAACTTGCATAAATGTTGGAGCATCAATACTGTCAGTCCTATTCTCCTTTTAAGATTCATTTGTGTAAGTTGGCTGGAACAGGTTGTTTATCTATTTTCAGAGCACTTAAATATGTAATTACATTTTTATTTGCGTAGATTTTCCATTCCTGTTGCTGAGACTCTGACATGGTAAATTGCCCTTCTTTCTAATAAAGATAGGTGTGGGTTAGACTATTTATTTACTTTCTCTGTCCCTGGATGCTTCATTGCCAATATCATGGTTAAATGGATCGATGCGTCCTAACACTCTCTTTTTTTCCAAATATGTTTATAGTAAGTACCGTTCCAAATGTTCAGAGTTGTCGTCAAGCGTCTTGACTTTTAATTATTGTCTTTTAATCCATCTTTCCTATTACTGATTCTACGGGCTAATCCATTCCTATAAAATCAAAGAGATGATTGATCTGGATATTTCAGAACAAATTTTTTGATGTTAGCTGAGGGGAAAAATGTTAGCCAGGTTACTGAACTGCACCAACTTACCCTTTCTGTCCCACTTTCTCACTCATTCTGCATCCCAGCCTGCTAATAGCAAGGCCGGTTATAGAAACTCCATTGTAGCCTTGAATGAGATGGGCCAGTCATGCAGATCAAGAATCAACTGAGGCATTCCTAGAGCATTAGACTTACTTTTGCCCCAGATAATGTATTTGCAAATGACTTGTGTTGTTGTAAAGGATGCCCATTTTTCTGGATCCATGTGAAATCCTCTAATTGTGAATTTATATCTGTTGCACTATAGTGAAGTAATAAGAACAAACAATGAACTTATTGATGTAAGGGTGCTATTCTGATGTTCTTGCCTACTTCGATGTTTTTCCTAGGTTGTGACGATCATTGTATTCCATTCTCAGAATGAGTTTTGTGGAGTATAGGGATGTTATTCAGAATGGTGACACCGCCATCGTCTTCCTAGGCCACGATTCAATGTTTGCGATTAAAGTTCAGCAAGGTGCTGCAACGCAGACCAAGTATGGTGCTATCAAGCACTCAGCCGATCTTATTGGGAAAAAGTATGGGTCAAAGGTTACATGCAGCAAAGGTGGCTGGGTGTATATACTACACCCTACTCCAGAGCTCTGGACTGTGACGCTTCCTCATCGGACACAAATCCTCTATTCTACTGATATCTCTATGATCATTATGATGCTAGAGTTGAAGCCAGGATCGATCGTCTGTGAGTCAGGTATGTTATTTGAATAATATAGAATCCAAGCATGCAGTTTTTTACTTGTACTGGAAATATTAATGCATATTATAAATATAGCTTGGTTAAGTTTGCAGCAAGGAAGAAATGTTGGCGCTCTTCAATGCATGTCCAATCTTCCCTGGTTGATGAGATGCCTTGATTTACTTGCTCAGCTGCTGTATTTAATTTTCAAGCACGGCCATTTCCTTAATTGGAGATTAATCTGTTTTTCGAATCTTCTCAATGCATGATGGTAGAAAATGAGTAATCCTGTATTTTTTGATGTTTAGGAATATGAAGACTCTTGCAGAAATAACTTGTTATTCATCTTGTACAGCACATATATAAGCTTTGGGGATATAATTGTATATTATTATACTTTTGAACTCTACCATCTACATGACTAGGTAGATATTTAAAATGTCAAGGCTTAGTCAAAGAAGAGTAAGATTACTTCCTCTCTCAAATCTATACTATTTATATCTATTTTATATGTTTTGCTGTTGCAGACATTGCTTTGGAGAGGAATGGAATATAAAAGCAAGGAATTCTCTTTACAATTGTATAGGACATTGATGAGACCACATCAAGTGTATTGTGTAGAACTTTATTCTCAATTAATAAAGGATATACCTGCATTGGAACCTGAACCTTCAAAGGAGATTCACACGGCTGATTCCAGAGATGAAAAATTGTCTTATGAGGGAGAGATAAGCAGGTTAAAAGTTTAGAAGGATGGGAGATGATCTTACTGAAATGTATTAGATTCTGAGGGGGCTTGACAAGCTAGATGCTGAGAGATTTTTTGATGTTAGCTGAGAGAATCTAGAATTAGGGGCATGGTTTAAAAATAAGGGGTCTCTCATTTAAGACCATAGACGAGGAAGAATTTCTCCCAGGGGCCGTTAATGCATGGAATTATCTTCTCCAGAAAGCAGTAAAGACTGGGTGATTGAATATATTTTAAGGGTGAGTTGGACAGATTTTTGATTGACTAAGGAGTCATGAGTTCTGGGGCTCAGGTAGGAAAATGGAGATAAGGCCACAATCATATCAGTCATTATCTTATTGAAAGGCTCTGTGGGCTGAATGACCTACTTCTATTTCTTATGAACAGTTGTTCCATTTGACTGCAGGATAGTCAGTGCCCTCAAAGTAATTCATTAACTGAAGTGCTTTGAGATGTTTTACTATATAAATATATTAGTTCAAGAGGACATAAAGACCCTACAAATGGATATAGATAGGTTAAGCGAGTGGGCAAAAATATGGTGGAATGGAGTATAATGCAGGAAAAATGTGAACTTGTCCACTTTGGCAGGAAAAACTGTACATAATTTATTTGGAGAGAATGCAGATCTCTATGATATAGAGGGATTTGGGTGTCTAGGTACATGAATCACAAAAAGTTGGCGTGCAAGGTACAGCAAGTGATTAGGAAGGCTAATGGAATGTTGGCATTTGGAGAATTGAGTGTAAATGTTGGAAAGTGTTGCTGTCACAGCTGAATGGAGCCATTGTGAGTCTTCATCTGGAGTGCTATGTACAGTTTTGGCCTTTTTACTTAAGAATATGATTTCATTGGAAGCAGTCCAGAAAAGGTTCACTTGACTAATTCCTGGCACGAAGGGATTAGTGTATGAGGAACAAGTTGGACTTGTACCCATTGGAGTTGAGATGATATTCAAACATATAAGATCCTGAGGGAATGTGACAGGTTGGGTGCTGAGAGGATGTTTTTCTCTGTGGGAGAGTATAGAGCAAGATACATAGTTTAAAAATTAAGAGTCTCCCATTTAAGACAGCAATGAGAATTTTTTTTCACAGAAGCCTATGGAATGTTCTTCCTCAGAGATACAGAGGCTTGGTCATTGAATATATTCAAGGCTGAATTACACAGATTTTGATAGCCAACGATGTCCAGGGTTAAGGAGTTCAGATAGATGGGTGAAGTCAAGGCCACACTATTATCTTACCGCAGGGCCAAATGACCACCACCTGCTCCTAGTTGTGTAAGTGCCCTATGCTGGGAATCTATAATCCACTTTACATTTCATCAGACTACTCCATTTGCTTTTAAATTTTAGCATTAATGGAGTCTGATGTGAGAACTGGATTTAACTTTGCCATCAAAGGTGCTTGGCTATTTTAGAAATTTTGATAAGGGGAGATTGACACTGGGGACAAAATATTATGCTTTAACTTTATTGCACAATGGTTAGCACTGCTGCCTCACAGCGCCAGGGACCCAGGTTCGATTCCCGGCTTGGATCCCTGTCTGTGGAGTTTGCACATTCTCCCTTTGTCTGTGTTGGTTTCCTCCAGGTGCCCTGGTTTCCTCCTGTAGTCCAAAAGATATGCAGGACAGATGAATTAGTCATGCTAAATTCTCCCTCTGTACCCAAACAGGCACTGGAATGTGGTGATTAGGGGATTTTCACTGTAACTTCTTGCAGTGTTAACGTAAGCCTACGTCTGACTAAAACTTTACTTTTACTTTGAAATCTCGTTAATTGATTGCATGTGGAAATATGACATTAATTTTAGGGCACCCCTCCAAAATGCTGAGCACCATTTGAGAGAATTAGATTTTTTAAAGACTTGCATTTTGCTGACCAGCCAGATGTCTCAAAAGTGCTTATAGCCAACAGAGTACTTTTGATATATAGTCATTTTAAAAAAAAAAGTAAGTTATGATTTGAACCGCAGCCTCATGCCTTGAAAAAGAGAGAAGGGAATTTAATGGGGCCCATTTTGCTGTGACAATAATGGTGAGACTAAAAGTTCTTACTGTTATTCACAAGTTGGACAACAATAACCAGTGGTAACACATGCACATTTAACTTTGAAATTCCTGAAATTGCTGATTTGAGATACACAGCCTCTCCAAAAGCTGCATGAAAATTACATATCAGGACCTGGTTCCCCCATTAAAATACATTGAACAACGTGACATTCCTGTCCTAGCTATGTAGATACAAAAGCACCAAAAACAGTTAGGCCATACCCATTTCAGTGACAGAACTTTTCTAATTGCATGATATCTTAAAACCACCTCTCTGGCACTGAGATGTAACATTTAGCATGTAATCTCATTCCTTCAGCTTTTAATTATTGCTGGTGATGCAAACTTTTTTTTAACCTTTTCTTTGTCTCTCTCTTTATCTTTCTATCCAACCCTTCCTTCCTGCTCTTTATTTCACTTTTTCTATCTCTTTCCATTATTCAAATTTTAAAATTCCTGGTCCAGGTCATATGCTGCCCATTAATAATTCTTCAATCAGCTTGGTTAAGGAGATGCATTGTTGCTTGCTCCATTCAGACAGGTTCCAGATCCCTCGCAGAGGGCAATTATCAGCTTGACATGTGAAAGCCCAAAAAGAGTCAATGGGTAAATTGACAAACAGCTGGTGCTGGTTTAATCACCACTCAGAGTACAATCCAACCAGAAGAGAATGAGCTGTCCAATCAATTTTTTTGGTGCACTTTGTCAGGATAGAAACATCAAAAATAATAAATACTCAAATACAAATGTGACAAGTGTCAAATACTGTACAAAAAAATAGTGTGAAAATTAGCCCCTTTAAAAAAAATAATTTCTTCACACATTTCCCCAAATAATGAATTCCTGATTCGCTCAGTTGCCTTGTACCTCACTGGAAAAGCAGCAGAATATACAGTCATTTTTTTTAGTCTAATGCCATCACCAGAAATGCAGTGATTTTTTTAAAAAAAAATCTAATCTGTTCTCAAATCCCGATAAGATTTCTACACATTGAAACACTTCTTTAAAACTTAAGAAATATGATCACTGTGTAACCTTCCAGCTGTGTATAGAATTTCATTGAGTTGAATTAGAAAGAAAGGAATCCAAGATGTGAGTTGAACCATTTCTCCTGAGGCATGTAGGAGCTAAGATCTGAATCAAGAACATGCAGGAAGCTTTTCTTCTGCCAACAATAGTCTATGTTCTGCCAGATACCTGATACCATGTCCTTAAAAAGCTTAAATGAGCATCAAGTTGCCTTGAGAATCAGATATTTGTTGTAATGGTCAGAATTTTCAAAAGGTAGACTAGTTCTTTAAAATAAAATGCAGCATTAACCGAGCACTGCAGAAATGAGTCCATGTGATGAACCAAATGGTGCAATGCAATGACATTTGTAGAGCAACTGCAGTCACCTAATTGAAAACTGATGAACATGTGGGGCACATGGCCGTATCTATTAAACGTGTTTCACTTTTACTGCAATCATATTTACATTTCGAAATTCCTGTTTTTCTTTAAAAGCAGTTTCCTGAGTTTCTAAAAGATTGGTTCAATAATACACCAGGTATCAACCTATTTTGTATGCATGTCAATCTGTTAGTGTTAGCCTGGATGAAAATATTAGCTCCCGTTTAAATGCTGTTATTTGCTACAGAGTGAATAATAGTGCTTTTAATTTAAAAAAAAGGTAAAAATAAGTCCACTGTCATTGCAACTGTTGCCAAATGTTCAGCTGTTAAAAGTTTTAAGTTACCTTTGTGATGATTACTTTGTTGCTATGTATACTGAGATAAAGCTTTGTGTGCTATTCAGTGAACATATTATGATTACAAAATCAATTAGCTGAGATTTCATGGCATTGAAGGAATATTAAAGAATGATATTGGGTCTTGCTGATATTAAAACTGCAATGTCAAGATTTGTGATATGGTGCCATATACTTTGTGCTCTTTCACACCTTATTGGGCTTCTGTAATTTACATATGAATGAATTAACTAAAAGCTGCTTTTGCTTTTAGAACAATGCAGCACTGAAAAAGGCCCTTCGGCCTAACTGGGCCATGCCGAACATGGTGCCCTCCCACCTAATCCCAATTGCCCCAGTTTGGCCCATATCCCTCTAATCCTTTTTGGGATTTTCTTTAGCCTTATCAGCCAGATCCATCTGAAACCTTTTTGCTCTCCTGATTTCTCTCCTAAGTGTACTCTTACACGTAATGGTTTTTGGCCCCTTGTTTTGGTCTCTCCCACAAGAGGAAGCACTCTCCTCTACATGCACATTAACAAATGCCTTGGTAATTTTAACAATTTTCTGTTGTTATGATATTCTATGAAAATTTACCTTAAAGTCAGGTGTAAGTATAATTGGTTTGAATTACAAAATAGAGTGGTTATAGCAGAGAGTGAGGCCATTCAGCCCATTGTTTTTATGCTGGCTCTCTGTAAGAGCAATTCTGCGAGTTCTGCTCACCTATCCTTTCCTGTAGTCCCAGCAATTTTTTTCCTATATTGCTGAAAAGAGAAGCTTTTCGTATTGCATTCACCCAGACCAATGCAAGAACACCAAATTTTAAATAATTTGCACCACAGGAGACAAGGGGGCTGATTGGTTGGCAAGTTGACTCTGGCCAAGGTGTTGCCATGGAGAAAGCAATGGGGAACTATGAGCTCCCTGGTAATTCAAAATAGGTGCCAAGGTTTCAACATATTCCCTTTTTGTTTGCAGATAACAGTCCCTGTGTAAGAACGTTTGTTGCCTCAAGCAAATGTAAATGAAACTGGTTATGAGCTCAACCAATTAACTACAGTAAACTCCTTCCTTCCTTAAGTCACTCTGCTGCCACCTCTGCTGATGGCAAGGTCATAACCAGCAGTAGTGAAGGAGGAATCTAGGAAATTAGCTGTGTGGTACAGTGGGTATGACTATGTTAGGCTGTTTTGTTTGAGTAATCTCTAGGACAGCTCTCTCAGTTTTTGAAACATAGTGAGGAGAACTCTGTACAGTTGAGTGGGCATGGCGTGTCTTTGCTGTGTCCATGTCAATAAGAATGCCAGGTGTTTTAATCTGCTTTCATTCTTCTTTGATTCTGTAGTGGTTTGATACAACTGAATGGTATGCTATTTCAGAGAGACATTAAGAATGATCCACTTTACTGTGGATCTGGTGTCACATGCAGGCCAGACCAGTTAAGGACAGGCAGTTTTCTTCCCCAAAGAATGTAGAGTCAGAGGTTTATAGCATGGAAACAGGCCCTTCGGCCCAACTTCTCCATACCATCCTTCCTTTAAACGACTAAGCTAGTCCCAATTGCCTGCGATTGGCCCATATCCCTCAATAGCCATCTTATTCTTGTAACTATCAAAACGCTTTTTAAAAGATAAAATTGTACCCACCTCTATTGCTACCTCTGGCAGCTTGTTCCACTCACCACCCTCTGTGTGAAAAAATTGCCCTTCTGGACCCGTTTGTATTTCTCCCCACTCACCTTAAACCTATGCCCTCTAAATGCCTGAACCAGTTGGGTTTTTATGACTTGCCAGCAGATTCTTGATCATCCTTGCCTGAGACTAGCTTTTTATTCCAGCTTTATTAATTCGTTGAATTAAAATTCCGTCAGTGCTAGAATGGGATTTAAACTTGCCTCTGCAGCATTAATCCAGACCTCTAGATTTCTTCTCCAGTTGCATTTCGACTTTTGCTATCATTCCCCCAGCTACACCATTTGAGCTTTAACTCAGAAGAATTTGAGTTCATGCTTTGCTGTGTTTTTGATTTCTTGCACCCAAAAAGAACAAATTCTGGTTATTTTTGCATTCCCTAAGAAGTGATTACTCTGAATATTTTGATGAATACAAGGGAGAGTAGGAGAGAGTTGAAGCTCGCAAACAGATGTCCTACTCTGCTATAAGTGGTCACTTTTGCTCTTGGCCTCTTTTTTTTTAAACTCCTCGAAGCTGTAGGCTCAGATGGTTACTGGGAGCTGAAATCTGTAACTTGACAGTTCTCCTCAGCTGGAAGTGATTACTCTGGGATTGTCCACAAACAGGCAGATTGAAGCTTTTCATGGCTTTGAGAGTTTTTTTAACATGTGTTCCAAACCTGTAAAATACCAATGTACTGATAGATAACCATTTTCTTGTAAATGTTTTGCTTAATTCAGCTATGTTACCAACATTATTCCTTGGAACAAATACTCAGTTTAGTGATGATTCACGGATTTTCCAAACGGGTATGAAAATCCCATTTGGTTTGCACTTGTTCATAGAATCCCTACAGTGAAGGAGGAGGCCATTTGGCCTATTGAATCTATATTCTCCGGCACAGCCTCTCACCTAGGCTGTATCCCTGTAACTCTACATATTTAGTCTGCTAATCCCCCTAGCCTATACGTCTTGGGACACTAAGGGGCAATTTAGCACAGCCAATCCACGTAACTTGCTCATCTTTGGACTGTGGGAGGAAACTGGAGCACCTGAAGGAAACACACTTGAGCACGGAGAAAACATGCAAACTCCACACAGACCATCATCCAAGTCCCTGGTGCTGTAAGGCAGCAGTGCTAAGCACTGTCACCATGCTGTGGGCAAATTTTATTTTGTGCTTTCTTAACTATCTTTTCAAGAAATGCTTGCTTGCAACAGTGACAATGCACTCATGGATCTCAAAACATTATTCATAATACTCTAGTGATGTTTAGCATAAACAGGATTTAACTATGGCACTTTCAAGAGTGAATTTCTGTAGTGTTTTATCCTGACGCTTTGGGATTTTGATTTTGTGAACCTTGTGGGGTGTTTTGGTTTACTGTAAGTTTGTTCCTCAAATGGTCAGTATGAGGTAAAACAGTTAAACTTGGGATCAGCATTTGTTTTGGTTCTCGGGCAAGTAATTATATCTTTTTAAAGAAGTCGCTTTGCAGGACTATTTCTTGTAAATGTTTGTCACAGATTTACACAAGTATATTTGCTTCACTTGACACTTCAGTAAGTGCATCTGTTCAGAACGACATCATATGTACAGGTCGAGCAATTTTAAATTTGTATCCCTAAGTATTTTCCATTTTATCTCCCACTGTAGACTCTAGAATTTAACCAAAAACTGAGTTGGAGTAAATTGTCTATAATTGTTTGGTTTTCTCCTGTCTCATTTTCAAGACGCAGGGTCCATTTGCCATTCTCCAGTCTTCTAGCACAATCTATCTTTTCACAGAATTTTAAAGTCATAGTCAGCCTCTGTGGTTTCCTACCCCCAGCCCCGCCTGCCCCAACCAAATTGTCAGAATACTCAGATGTAAATCATAAGGTTTCAGTGATTTTGTTTAAACCTCAGTCTGGATGACTTCCTGTAGCACCATTTCTCTTTGAATAGTCGTCCATAACTGTTGTATATTCTGGCAATCCTATAATCCAAACATGCCTCTATGACTAACAGCTTATTTAGGATGGTTGTGGCACAGAGACAGACCATTTGGCCCATTGTGTCCATGTTGGCTCTACAAGAGCAACTTCCCTATTCACATTCTCCTGCCTTATAGAGTATAGTATGTTTCTCACTTGTCTCTATCACTTCTATCTTATAAAGAATGAAAGCCTTCTACTACTCCTTGATTTTGCTGATTTCCTTTAATTTCTCTGATCTTGCATTTTGTATCTTTTGGAGATTTCTCCTGGCATTCATTATATTATTTAAGTTTTAATTTCAGCCCCTTACACTCTGTTTTTATCCTACTGGTAGATATTTCATTTGCACCTTTTCTGCCTGTAAATCAATTCCATTGCTGATCAGTGGTTTTATTTCACGGTCTCTTGCCTTGTTTATTTTTCTCTCTCTCTCTCTCTCTCTCTCTCTCTCTCTCTTCCCTCCTTCTCCTTCTCCTCCCCCCCCCTCTCCCCCGTTAAGGTGACCTTCAACTTTTCTTTTTTTCATTCCAACACTGAACCTAATTATGTTGTGTTCACTACTTAGGAATGGTGATGAAAGTGCAATGAGGCGTCACGGTGGCACAGTGGTTAGCACTGCTACCTCACAGCCGGGCTCAAGTCAGGCCTCAGGTCACTGGATGGAGTTTGGACATTCTGTCCATGTCTGAGTGCATTTCCTCCCACACTGCAAAGATGTGCGGGTCAGGTTGATTGACCACACTAAATTACCCCTTAGTGTCAAGAGGATTAGCTGGTTAAATATGTGAGGTTAAGGGGATAAGGCCTGGGTGGGATTGTTGCTGATGCAGGTTTGATGGGCCAAATGGCCTCCTTTGCAATGTCAGGATTCCTAGGTGCTTTCATTCCTGATGCAGCATAACTGCAAAGCCCTCTAGCTTTGCAGTTAAATGTACTGTGGGTTTGTTTTCTCTGTTGTCGTGGCTTATCCAAGTCCCGTGCCTGCTTACAATTATACCCAATTGGGCTTGGTTTCTCTTCTGCAGAGTTCAATGCTTAATTTCTGTTCACCCCTGGGTACTGAGCCACTGCTATTCATTAGAACACCACTGGGATTTTTTTTTTGTATTCTACTGAACGCTTCCCCATAGGCAAAGTTCCACCACCTCCAATCAACAACTGTACTTGAAGTATGTCATTAACAAAACTATTATTCAAGTTAGTAATTTTCTTGCCATGGCTCCTGCAGTTTAATAGGGACGTAGTTAATTGAGTCCTTGCAACAAGTTGATCAATATTGATCAAAGTTTCCTTCATCTGCTTGCTGAAGGCAACATTGAACTCCATCTGTATGACAGACTTATCTAGCTTTCTTCATCTGTGGTAATTGCATAAGAGGATGATGGACAGCTAATACAGTGAGCAATTCATCTTCGAGGAAAAAATACGAAATTTAGCATTTAGTAACAAAAGCTGGGTTTCCTGATTTATTGGTGTTATTAATATCGTGTTTATATTCTCAGAATGATCTCAGGATGTGGACAGTGCTGGCAAGTCTACATTTATCTTGCATCCAGTATTGCCCTGAAGGTGGCAGGCTGCCAGCTTGAAACATAGCCCAGACAACTTGTGTTAACATTGCAGGTCTGTGACCATTCATCAGAGATCTGCAACATCGGCTTGGATTTTTGCTTCTGAGTTGGGTAGCTCGAACCAGGATATTTTGCGGTTTGGAACACCTGAGAGAAATAGTGCCACAAATGGTGGGATATTTGCCCTAGGAAGGGGTGGATGCAAGATGGAGTCTGACCCTTTGCCATTTGGTCACCGTTCAGAAATGGGCGCAGAGGTTGTTGAGTACCAAGGTGGGCTGTTTAAAAGGTCTGCCTCAGTTCTCTTAATGTTTTCTTAAACATTAGATCCTCTAGCCCTCCCACTCCTTCATTTCTCCCCCACAAACTCTCCATGCCACACTTGCAAACTTGCATCTCCACTACCTTCATTGGCCCTCATACCTCCGTACATCTTACTCTATCCACATAGCAGACTTCAGGAGCCATGCTGAAATAAAATAAAGTTCTAAAAATCTATTGCACACTTCACTACAGAAACAGCACTCCCCCATTCACAAATGCATTTAAATCCCCTCAAGTACTTTATCACTTATAGAGGTTTTGTATTTGCAACCCCACATTAAAGACAGCTAATTTTTTTAAATAACTTCTTTGAGCTGCTGATTGAACTGAACTTAAGATTACTGCCTTTGTGGTGATAGAATGGTAGATAATTCAGCCAAACATTTATAATGCTATGGCAATGGCACTTTGAGTTATGTCAACAAACAGCACTTGAATCTATGAGAACGGATACTTTTCAACTCTCTCAGGCAGTATTTGTTAATATTTAAAGACTGGCCATTTAAATGACGTGACTTTATCTGCCCTTTAAGAGCTTCGAATTTGCCAAAGATTCATAATTTTCACAATGCAGGATAAGACCCTTGCCCTAGGGAAAATGGGGTCTGCTTGAACTCAGCACCGAGTTTAAATGGTTCCGCTGAGTTCTTGTTTCAAACGTGAGAAAATTGAGGTAGGACATCAGAATCTGGGTCCTGCCTACTCTTTGGAAGGTCACAGAAATATTCACAACTGCAAAATCTAGGATCATTAAGTCTGGCATTACAGATGAATGCTCATACCTTTGTAGTTTGTGAGATTAGTTTACTTTCATCATGTCACGTAAAATGATTTAAAGCTAATTGTTTCTTACTTGTCTAATATGGGTTGTTAACCAATTGGAGTGACTGCTAGCTAACTTCAGTTGCCAGACAATGATCCACAATTGACTTGTGATTTTATTGCAAAAAAATACAGAAGTTCTGCATATTTCATGGTGCAAAATGTCATCCATTTATAAACTCTCAAAAAAGCAAAAAGCTTTCTTTCCTTTCTCAGGGAATGGTCCTGTGTCTTTAAAACCACTGTTGTTTATTCCAATCATAGATAATTCAGCCCACATGTCTAAGCTTGCCCTTTGCTGGAGGAATCCATAACCAACAATGCTCTCTCCACAGAGCACCTCATTAATAAGCACCACAAATAATAATTAAGCCACTTTTCCCTTAAAACTATGGGATGATAGTTCAGCCAAGTAACTGTTTGTCACATGCTGAGTTTGGAGCCGTAAACCAGAAGATCAAGTGAGACACTAAGTGGAAGGGAAAGCATTTTCATGGAGCAGAGTAACATGGGAAGAAGCAGCATCAATGGTTCTGCGAGCAGCTAACTCGAGAGTGTTTGTAAAAAAAAGATCATGCAACAACAGAATCAAAGTAAATTAAGGCAAAACATAATTTAATTTGTCAGCAATGCATCTCAAATTAAACTTATTGCAATATATATAACATTTAGAAAACAATGGTGCAAAATTTAAATGGGGAAAACTATTTAAAAATTCTGATTGTATTGGCAAATGGATTCTGTTTTAAATTCAAAACAGCACTGCAGGTATTCGAAAATATTTCAATCATCACCGTCCTTGGTAGTTTTCACCATGAGTTGTTCTGACTAGAGGCAGAAATGAAATAAAGCATTTGTCTTTTGATCAAGTGGCTGTGTACATTCCAGTACGAAATTTATAGATTTAATCGGGCCAAAATGTCCCAGTGCCAATTTTAACAGAATATCTGCCTGCTGAATGGGCTGTGTTTCATGATATTTGGTAGCAGGATTAGGAAGGAAGAGGCTTGCACATAAGGTTGGCTGATTATGTAAACGTATGTAAGCAGGCGTGATGTCAGGGGATTTTTTTTTAGCTCGACCACATGATTCAACTGGCGATATGCTCAAGTGGTGCTCACAGATGGTGTTTTCAACAGCAGCTGACTTAGCTAATGAATATAAACAAGGAGAAGCCCCTTGTGTATTCGGATGAGCTTTGGAGTTGATTCTGAAATACATTTTTGTTATGGGTTATCGTAAACTGGATTTTTGTGAGGTTTAGTATGTTTGAGTTTGCATGAGCTACTTGATGCTTTTCCCTGGCCAGGTTTCATTTTCATATGCCCCTCGTTAACCCTATGTTATTGCCTTAAAGAAGCTGGAGAGGTTTTGAGATGGAATCTCAGAGCTCGGAACTGGACTGCTGAAGACACAGCTTCCAAAAGTGAAGCAATTATAAGAGGATGCTCAAGAAGCTGATATTAGATGAGGCACAGTTGTCCTGGAAGCTTGTGAGGCTAGGGCAGATTTGAGATAGGGTGGGACATGGAGGGGTTTTACAGAAGGCGGCCATTTGGCCCATTGTGCCTATGCCAGTCTCCAATGCAGCATTTCGTTTAGTGCCATTCCCTGGCCTTCTCTTCGTAGCCTTCATTTTCAGATAATGATCCAATTTCCCCTTGATTTCCTCGGTTTACCTGCTTTTTCCACCTACTCAGGTGGCGCATCCCATATCCTGAACAAAAGTCTTGAAATTGAGGCATTTGATCATGAGCAAGTACAGGGATAAGGGGAAACATGACTTGGTGTGTGTAAGGATATAGATACTGGATAAGTAATGATCGTGAATGCTAACAGTTTTGCCATCACTATTGCCATAAAATTTGGGCCACAGCATCTAACTGGATCATTTATGAATGTACAGGAAGAAAATTTGGACTCAGTGACAATTATATATTCTGTCCCCACAGATGCTGTCAAACCTGCTGAGATTCTCCAGCATTTTCTGTTTTTGTTTCAGATTCCAGCATCCACAATCATTTGCTTTTATACAATTTATACTTCTCGAGAATCTTTGAGTTTGCATGAGCACTTTTGATTATTGCACAGACGTGCAATTTACTGAAATATTGTGTGGAGTTTGTACCAACCAAATAAAATTACGTAAGTGCTTCAGATCCACTGGAGTTCTAAGCATTTTAAGTTGGATTGTTTATGAATAATTATTCAAATGCAGAATCAAAGTATGCATCTGGATCTGTGACTGAGTGTAATGTTCACTTTGACTTCAAGAATAGTTGCACAGTTCCTATGGTACATTTCCAATTTGCTTATGAATGGATTATTTTTTCTGAAACTTCAAACATCTGCAACAGTCTTGAACTTCATTCATGCACTGATTTCCATTTCAATGGTCGGCTGTGAATCAACATTGTATTCTTGGCAGTAGGGAGAACAAAAGAGTCTTAACTTGAGGTTCACAGGACGCAACAAGTGAGCATTAAATGAGATTTGAGAGCTGTAACAATACTGGGAAAATGTGAATTTTGCACCTGCTACTACTCCTTCATGATTAGTGTCCCGGCTTTAACGGGCTGAGCAGAGCCCCCCTGCCTGCTACCTTCAGCTTGCATTTAGTTTAAATTGGATTTTATGGGGAGGTTGGCCTCCTGGCTTCCCGTGCACACCAGTGACAATCCCAAAGCAAACTAGACAATTTTTCCACTGCCAGCTGCCGCAAAGGCCCGTTTTTATTGAGTTTCAGCGCACCTCGTTACTAAAGGACTTCCTTCACCCTGGACGATCATGCTTAACACTTGGCAAAATAAGATGAATTAAAATTTCAGGCATGATGATCTTCAGGTCTGAAAGATCAACCTAGCATTTTAATGGCTGTGGGTGACAGAAACTGGAGGAGAAGGCGTCACATACTCCAACCACGAGAGGAAGTTAATGAACTGCACACTGCTTTTAAAACAGAATGCGTGACATTTCCATTTGTAATAGATCCACTTGCCGAGGCAATAGACATTCTAAAATATAAATGAACTTATAAATAGCTAAGACAGTGAGAGGCTTGTCCTAGGAAAACATTGAGAGAATGGAATAAATTGTGGGAAGGGGAAGCAAAAAGAGATTATGGGTGCAGAAATAAAATTAGAACTGCAATGTTGAAAACACTGAGAATGTCAGTTTCATAAGAAGAAAAGGACCAGCCAATGTCAGGTGCTTTGACCTCAGTCAAACTGTGTTTCTAAGAATCTATACTAAGATGTTCTCTTTGTCTGTTTCCAACCACCTCCCACCACCACCACCACCACTACTATACTATAAAGAAACTAAGTTAAGTATGAAGTTGCAGAAGTCGTGTTCAGACCAGTGTGCTCAGAAAAAAAATTTCTTGAAGCTTATTTTCAGTTAAATCTGAGTAGATAAAGTTGGCATTTCCTATCTTTCCCCTGTTAACCTGAGTGCTGATTGGACCGTGCCTGCATGTTTGAACCAAGCAACTCAGATTCCATTTATTGATGCATCTTGTGCATTGAGAAATATTTACTGTATGTTTTGCACCATCCTATGCAACTTGTGCATTCAAATGTAATGGACAAAGGCAGAACATAAACCATTTTATCCCTGTCATCTTAATTCCTTTTCTGAACTTTGCTAACTCTTGCATTTTGACGAAAGCCTCGAACTTGCCCAGCAACTGTTCCTTTCATCACTTTCATTTTCCCTCTTGCTGCTAGTTGTCTGTTACTTCAATTCTGCAAAAGTTTCATTGTTGCATGACGTGCTTTTCTTTAGATTAGAAAGTAACGCATCCTTTTTGCTAATGTTGTAGGTACAGGAAGTGGTTCACTTTCCCATGCAATCATTCGGACAATTGCACCAACAGGACGGCTGTACACTGTGGAGTTTCATAAACAGCGAGCAGAGAAAGCTGAGGAAGAGTTCTGTGATCACAAAATAGACCATTTGGTCACAGTGAAAAACCAGGATGTTTGTAAGGAAGGTTTTGGAGTTGACAATGTTGCCGATGCTGTATTTCTGGACATCCCGTCACCTTGGGAGGCTGTAAAATATGCAAAATCTGCCCTGAAAATAGAAGGTATGGGAACACTGAATCAAGAATAAAATGATTATCTTGTAAAATTGCTATTTACCTATAATATGATAACACTAACCAAAAACATACTGGCAGTTTGCTTTGTTATCTAATCCTATTGGAGTGCTTTCCTTCATTTCCTCTATTCTTGTTCCCTCCATTTTTATGTGCGCTATGCTTTTTAAATAAAGATCTCAATGCTATCACAAGATGGTTAGGCGTTTAATGTCAATCTGATGCTATTGCACTGATCAATTCTCGTGCAATTGTGATTCCTTAAATATTGCTAAGTTGATTGAGGAAAAATATTTTTCTATAAACAAGTAGGATAATACGTTTTAAATCATTACTTTTGAGTCAAGTGACTGGACCTATGTGAACTTGCCTGATAACTTTATTCCTTTTGGGAATATTGACCTGAATCACCCCTAGATAGGCATTCCTTAACATAAAGTTATATCTTAATTGGGCAATCAACTTGCCTGTTTTAGAATCAGTCTTCCGTTGCTATAATGTTGTGTTAATGCCAAACATAATTCGCATTCACCCATTCCACTGATCTCCAATCCCAAATAAGATCTTCAACATAAGTTGCCTCTTTCCCATTGTAAACATACCTGGTATCTTATTAGTCTTCACTTGGGTCTCAGATACCTAAATCCACTGATCAACTGAAAAATTCCTTTAATAGCAAAACTAGGTCTCCGTGCAATCAGCAGCAGCAGCAGGATTGTACAATTCGTAACCTCATGGCCTGCCATATCCCTCATTCCTCCATCATTATCAAGCCAGAAGTTTAACCCGGTTCAGTGGAGAGTTTAGAAAGAAATGTCAGAAGCCATCAGAAAATATGCCACACAAGGAACAAGCAGACCGTGCACATGCAGCAGTCCCTTTTTAAGATGTCTCTTAATGCACGCCAAGCAGTGCAACAAACCAGCCGTGCTCCTCAAACGGAGGTTGGAACATCAGCCAGGGACCATGTCACCTGTAACTTAGAATGAGGTCTACCTTGTGGAGCTTATGCAGCCAGTATCTATATATCAAATACAAATCACAGAATCCCTACAGTGCAGGAAGAGGCCATTCAGCCCATCAAGTCTGCACAACCACAATCCCACATATTTACCCCGCTAATCCCCTGACACTAGGATTAATTTAGCATAGCCAATCAACCTGACCTGCACGTCTTTGTACTGTGGGTGGAAACCGGTGCACTTGGAGGAAACCCACGCAGACACACAGAGAATGTGCAAACTCCACACAGTGACCCAAAGCCAGAAGTGAACCCAGGTACTGTAAGGCAATAGTGCTAACTACTGTGCCACCCATTGTTGAAATTGAAGCTGAGGAGAGATTGGATAGAACATTAACTTTATTGTGAATCCAGTTAATTGATTCATGTGGAGATCATAAAATCCCTACAGGGCAGAAGGAGGCTATTCGGCCCACCTGAGTCTGCACCAACCACAATCCTACTCGGGGCCCTATTCCCGTAACCCCACATTTATCCTTGTAACCCAGACACCTAGGGGAATTTAGCATGGCCAATTAACCTAACCTGCACATCTTTGCACTGAGGGAGGAAACCGCTGCCCCCCCCCCCCCCCCCCCCCCCCCCCACTCCGCGGGTGGGTCTTCCCACGGTCGAATGCAGCAGGTCATTGGCCGTTGGTGGAATCTTTCTGTCCCACCAAAGCTTGCAGACTTTTGCATGATTTGTGGGGGATGGGGTTGGAGATCAACTTTCAGCAGAACAAGAAGCTCCACTGATAGAAAGGGCTGGAAAATCCTGCCCGTTTTTCTCCACCCATAAAGTGTGGAAGTTCAATGTGAGGAGAGAAAAAGGCGCTGCTCTTTTACTCCAGTACTTATAGCAGTTAGGATAAATTGAGACCGTCATAATCCAAATATTTTTAATTAGTGCTTAGTGCAAGTTAGTGTGCAGAGTAAGGAGGAAATCTTGCAAAATTCTTCCCTGTGAAAATTTGGTGGCATGGCCAGTTCTTTTCAATGTACATCTCTTTCAGATATTTTTGCAACATGATATTTAATTCTGTGCAATACCTTCCAAGCTGCTTTGTGGTTAATCTCGCACGCAGTTCAGTGCAGTACTTTCCAGGCTGCTCAAACATGCATGCAGCTTAGTGGAAACATTGGGTATAAATAACCTAAATTAACATACAATGGCACATATTGTGTGCATGGTCTACAATATGTGGTGGTTTGTGGAAATTAAGCTCACAGTGAACACATGTCCAGTAGATATCTCTGTCTTGAACATTTTTGGCTCAGAGTCATCGAATTGGATTGTGCGTCGGAGAGAGACCAACAGAAAGGGAAGGGTAAGAGGTACATGGACAGTTTGCTCCAGATTTCGGTCCTGTCACGTAGAAAGGTGCAGTTTCAGACCTGGGCGGATGTGGCCGATTAATGTGTAGGTTAAAAACCGTTGAACCACAGAAAATTTGCAGTGTAGAAAGAGGCCATTCAGCCCTTTGTGTCTATGCTGGCCAAAAAGGAGAAGAAAGAAACTAGCCACTCATTTTAATTCTGCTTTCCTACACCTGGTGAATAGCCTTGCAGGTTACAGCAGTTCAGGTACAGATCCAGTTACCTTTTTAAATCAGTTGAACATTTCAGCCTCAGTCACCAACTTAGGCAATGAATTCCAGATGCCTGCCCACTCTCTGCGTGAAAAGGTTTTTCTGCATATCTCCTCTAATCCTTTTACCAATCACCTTAAATCTCTGACCCCTGGTAATTGATCTTTGCTGCCTGTCCTTTCTAGACCCTACTTAATTTTATGCTCTTCAACTAGATTACCCCTTTTGTCTTCTCTGTTCTAAGGAAGACAACCTTAGCCAATCTCTCCTCATAGTTTCAATTTCAAGCCTTGGCAACAATGGCTGGCACAGTGGTTAGCACTGTTACTTCACAATATCAGGGACCTGGGTTCACTTCCGGCCTCAGGTCATTGTCGCTGTTGACTTTGCACATTCTCCCTGTGTACATATGGGTTTCCTCTGGGTGCTCTGGTTTCCTCCCACACTTCAAAGATGGGTGTGTTAGGTTGATTAGTCATGCTAAATTGTCCCCGAGTATCGGAAAGACTGGTATGGTAAATACGTGGAGTTACAGGGATAGGACCTGGGTGGGATTGTTGTCAGTGCCGGCTAAATGGGCCCAATGACCACCACCTCTATTATAGGTATTCTGCGTTTCTGGTAAATCTCTTCTGCACTCACTCCGAGCAATTATGTCCTTCCTATAATGTGGTGACCATAACTGTATGCAAAATTCCAGCTGTGGCCTAACCAGCATATGTCCTTTAATCCTTCTACCAACCACTTTAAGTCTTTGATCCCTGGTACACAGCTCCATCATTGCATCCCTGCTTTTTTTCTTCAATACCTTGCCCAGTAAAGGAAAGCATTCTGTGCTTTCCTAATCACTGTGTCCACTTGTCCTGACACCTTCAAGGACCTCCGGACAAGCACGCCAAGGTCTTCATTTCCTCAACCTTTCTTACTGTCTTCCCATTTATTGAGTATCCCCTACTTTGTTTGCCCTTCCCAAATGCATTACCTCACACAATCTTTTCCAGATTGAATTCCATTTGCAACTTCTCTTCCCCAATCAACCGAACATTGATATTATTCTGGAGTCAAAAGCTTTCCTCTTCACTATCAACTACATGGCCAATTTTTTGTGTCATCTGCAAATTTCCCAATCATGCCTCCCATATTTAAGTTAAATCATTAAGATATAGAACAGCAGCAAAGGCTTCTACACTGAGTTCTGTGGAACACCAATGGAAACTTTCCATTTGTGAAAACACCCATCGACCTTTACCTATTCTTTCCTGTCACTGAACCAATTTTGGTTCTAACCTGCCCTGTATCCCATGAAATCTTACTATACTGACCAGTATGTCATGTGAGACTTCATCAGATACCTTACTGGTATCAGTGAAGACAACATTCACCACAACTTCCTCAAAAGTTCTGTTAAGTCATTAAGAAGATCCTCTCCAAACAAAACTATGCCAGCTAATCCTGATCAATCCATGTCTTTCTAAGTGATGCTTTATCCTGTCTCTCAGAATTGTTTCCAATAATTTGCTCATCACCAAAGTCTGGCCTATCCTTTGCTCCCATTTTAAATAATGGTACGATGTCCGTAGACTATGTCTGTATCGAGTGAGGATTGGAAAATGATCCTTTGAGAATCTGCTATTTCCTCCCTGGCTTCCTTCAACAACCTGCAATACAATTGAACTGGCCCTGGTAATTTATCCACCTTTAAGGATGTCATTCCCTCCAATACTTCCTCTTTCATTATGCTTATTTCATACTCCTCTTTAACTAGAACATCTGCATCATCCCTCTCAGTGAAGGCAAAGTCAAAGTACTCATTCAGAACCCAGAACCCAGCCCACATCCCTTGCATCAACTCACATCTCTGATAATCCCTACCTTTTCCTTTTGATATTCTCTTGCTCTTAACATACTGGTAAAACACCATAGGTTTGTATTTCCATTTTTACTTCATCCCCGTACTTCCTATACTCCTCTAGGCTTTCTATAGTATTAAGTCTTTTATGACTGTCATAAGCTTTTTTTGCCCCTTGCTTTATCTTGGCCTGTATGCTTCTGGATAGTCAAAGGCTCTAGATTTGGTAGTACCACCCCATTTCTTCATGCGGACATGTCTACACTCTGCCTCTAGAATCTCCCACGCATTTTACACAATTTTTCCTTCTAATAGCTGCATCCACTCCACTCTCACCAGCTCACCTGGCAGGCAAAATCTTGGTGAGATAGAAAACAAGAGGACTTGCAGGACTGACACTATGCAGCAAGTACAGTGTACATAAGAGTGCAGACTGTGATACATTAAAACCAGAGGTTGCCCAAAAATGGGAGAGGGGGTGTTGAGGGAAGAATAATGTGAACTTGTAGGAGATTCAATAATTGGAGGATCAGGTAGTATTCTTAAGTAGGATCAAGAGTCCCATTTGGTATGTTGCCTTCCTGGTGCTAGGGTGACAGATATCTCAAAATGTCTTGAAACAAAATTGGAGATTGCAGGGCAGGATCCAGTGTTATGTTCCATGTTGGAACAAACAACATAGAGAAAATTGTTGGGCAAGGAACTAGAAGCTAAATTAAAGAGCAGGAGCTCGAAGGTTGCAATTTCTGGATTGCCACAGGGATGAGCAGATTGAGGGATTGAACAATGGCAAAAGAAGCAGTTCCATTTCATTGGACATTGACACTAGGATAGGAAAAAAACCATAATGTTGGGCTAGGCTGCACCTGGACCAGGCTAGGACTAAAGATCCTAGCGGGAAGGATAGCCAGAGCAATCTCAACTATGTTAAACTGGTAGATATTGTGGAGGTCTAGGGTGAAAAAGATACTATAAATAATAGTTTGAAAGCAACCGAAAAGCAAGAAGTTAGAGCTACAGTTATAGATTGTTATTTAGGTACTGCAAGTAAAGGAATAACTAAGAGCTATGAAGTAATTAAACCAAATGACAGATTAGAGTGTACGATCCAAATAAATATTTTAATACATGGATCATCATAAACCAATTGAATTGAATGAATTCAACCTGGAAGGCTACAAGATGGTCAAGGCTCAGAACTAAATATGCCAGCTCAAGCTGTCTACAGGAAAGATAGGAGAGATGTTGGAGAAGTATCCTTAGTGATTAAGCATGAAGTCACTTCTCTGGAAGTAAGGACATGAGGTAAACAGGCAGTGGAGACTTTATGGACAGAATGAAGAAATAGAAAAGGATTTTGGACATTCTGAGAGTCATTTTTAGGCCTCCCCAGTAGCAGATTGTTATGTGGCATCTTGTATCACCACAGAGATTAGACAAGTGGGGAGTTTTTAACTTGCATCTGGATGGAGTAGCCAGATTTGCATATATCAGAAGGATAGTGAATTTCTTGTTTGTTTCAGAAAACTGTTTCAGACACAATGTGTTGTGCAACCAACAACAGGGAAAGGTGTAGTAGATTTAGTAATTAACCGGTTTTAGTTAGCATGGTACATGAACATTTCTCTAATACCTATTTTAAAAAAATCATATTTTGAATGTAATGTTTGTAAGAAAGAAACCTGAAGCTAGGTTTTGAGATTTAGGTACAGTTGACATCAGCGCAATGAAACAGACTCCCTACGGTAAACTAGGCAAATCCATTTATGGATAAAAGCAGAAGGTCAGTGGGAGGTGTTCTAAAAAAAATGTAATGTGGAACAGATCCAGGTATACCCTTAAGGGGCAAGAATTCTACTTAAAAATTCCTTGGATGATTTTATAAGAGACAAAGCTAAAAGAAAAAACATGTATAAATGCAACCTTGAGGAATGCTGATTACAAAGGGTGACAAAACAGATTGAAAGGGGGAATTAGAGAAACTGGCAAAGAATGTCAAAATTAACAGAAATTACACAGTTATTTTAAGAACAAATAGATGGAGGTCAGGGGCAATGGGGTCCCATAGAAACTGTTAAAAGTGAAATTGGTTTATGAAAATTGGAAAATGGTGAACATGTTGAATACTCCCTTTGCGTCAATATTTACAATAGAGGAAGAAGTACATATGTCAGACCTCGCCAGGAAACTAGTATTGAATCGGGGCAGGAACTCATTAAAATGACAATGGGTGAAATCTCCAGAACTAGATGATTTGCATCCCTGAGTTTTAAAGGAAGTATATGAATTTGGGTCACAGTTCAGCCATGATCTCATTTAAAGATAGAACTGGCTAGTGGGGCTGAATGACCTAATTCTGTTCCTAACCCTGTCGTATCCATTTGAGAAAAGTGATGAATAGTCAGGCCAGTAATGGAGGGAGGTAATTCTGTGAGCATCTCTGTCCTCAATAATTGTGGGGTTCTGTACCCAAATGCAAGAAACAGCTGAAACTCTTTACAGAGATCTTCAACTGAAGATTCTGCCTCTTCCCAAGGCAAGTGTGCAGTGAATTTAGTTCAGTCTGTATAACATTAAGAACCAGCTGAACGCAGCTTCGACTTACAAGCAGATTTTTCTATCAGTGTTCACTGTCATTTATATTGAACTGTGAAATAGATTCTGCTCAGTTTTTTGTGTCTCAATTTCTGAAAAATTACTGTAATTCTCAGAAGGGCTAAATCCAAAGAAGTGTTGGAATACAAATTTGCTGAGATTGGTGTCTCAGCTAAAATGGTAGAAAACAGCCATGTTAATAAAATTTATCATAAATTCCTGGCATGTTACATATAAAAATGTTGAACTTGCAAATATGGACATAATGTTAAACCAAACAAAAGATTTTAAGAAAAAAAAGTCCTGCAATGATGATTAGATGTCATTGTTATCAAATATGAACACAGATATTTTGGGTCTGTATAGTAAACTGATATGCTAAATTTATGGGCTAATGTGATGGGGTTCTCATCATGCAACCTTGGGAAAGCGAAGAAGCCAGGTTTAATATGCATAAGTAGCTATATTTATTTGGCAGAACAAAATGGCCTACATAAGATGCAAGGAAAAAAACAAAGTAACAATAAAAATGTATGTTGGTGTTGCGAACTTTAAAACCTTCCCCTTTATAGTGTGGATGAAACTAAATAAGCAGAATATGCAAATTGTCTATTGAAATTCAAACGCTCTCCTGGCTAGCTTCCCATCTTCCACACTACATAAACTTGTGCTGTTCCAAAACTCTGCCAGTCTGTCACTGCCTCATTATTGTTTTCAAATTTCTCCATTACCTCATCTCCTTTATCTCTGTAATCTCTTCTAGCTCGATCACTTCCCCAAGACCTCCATATCCCTTCTGTATCTCTGATTTTAATCAAACCACTGCCACAATCCCCACCCATTGATAGCTCTGCTTTCAATTGCTTTGGCCCTGAGCCCTGGCATATTTTCCCATAAACCTCCTACTTCCTCACCTTGTATCTCTCTCTTAGAAGTGCTCCCTTAAAATCTACCTTTAAACATTCTGTTATCTCCTATGACTGATGTCAGATTTTGTTAAGCATTCTTGTGAAGCACTTTGGAACATTTGCTATATTAAAAACGTGGCATTAAAGTTGAGATTCAACTAACCATCATCAAGTTAACAATTTTCAAAAGTGCTTTGAATTGAAGGTGTACTACTCCCAACCAGATCTGCTGGATAATCTAATAGAATATTGACAGGATTCCTTCAATTCGTTCCTCTCCTTTGCTTACACTCGAATTGGCAGATTTCTCCAGATTTCTATCTGTTGACCCTTGCTAGAAGTTCATGCAAGTGGACTTAGATGTTTAAAATTTATTTATTAGTGTCACAAGTAGGCTTACAGTAACACTGCAATGAAGTTACTGTGAAAATCCCCATGTCGTGCCATACCAGCACCTGTTCGGGTACACTGAGGGCGAATTTAGCATGGCCAATGCACCCAACCAGCACATCTTTCGGACTGTGGGAGGAAACCAGAGCACCTGGAGGAAACCCACACGGACATGGGGAGAACGTGCAGACTCCACACAGACAGTGACCCAAACTACGAATCAAACCTGGGTCCCTGGCACTGTCTGTCAGCAGTGCTAATCATTGTGCTACCATGCTGCAAATCACACTTTTGTGATGCCAGCATTGTTTAATAACCTGCTAGCACAGACTACCCATCAAGAATTCAATATAAATAATGACCACTTGGAAGAAATGCTGGAATGTTACTGATGCCCATGAAACTGTGCCCTGGTAAACTGTACCTCAGTGTTTGCAGAAGGGGAAAGAATTGTTAGTGAAAATCATTGGCATGCAGGAGGAGGAAAAACATGGACTAAGTAAAGGTCATTTGGTCTACCAAATACAATGAAAAAGATTGAAGAGGCCCTTAATCACCTGAAGGCTAGGATCCAGATGGCTAAACAATGTGCTGCTAAGTAAGACGTGTTGAGGCAGCAGGGGTGGGATTGCAGCAAATGGACAAGAACTGAAGATGATGAATTATTTGACATACAAACAGGCAGGTTCACCTATTAATTGGGAAAGGCCCACAGAGCCATTAGTAACGAAGGCTGATTTTGTATTTTGAAATTTGTCTCTGATCTGCTATTTAACTTTAATGCAAAAATACAAAGAGCGAACATTAGATATAATTGTTAACCAATGAATGGAAAGAGAAAACCAGTTTGCTTTGGCTGAATCAGGTTCTGGTTTGAATGTCCTTGTATCTTTTTTAAATTGTTGCATTTATTTCTCTTTGAATCCCTCTTGGAGGTTGGGAGGGTCAAACAGCCCTTTTTCCTGTATTTGTGGCAAAGATGGTTGGTGATTTGTGGCATGTCCAGGTGGGTGATTTCAGAATGACTTGGTCTTTATCAAGTTATATTTTCCACCAGTAACTATAAATATGTGTAATGTTCAGGTAATCAGTCCGAGACCTTTAGCTTGGTAAAGAGAGTAGGTGTTCAAGGACGTGGGTTTGCCAGCGTGACCTCTCACTTCAGATTTAAAAGAAAATAATTTTGGAGACTGAATTCAAAGGATAAATTTACACTGAATACCACCTGGCTTCCTTTACTATATATTTTGTAATTGACCAGGGCCAAAGGTAGGATAGTCAAAATGGTTAGAATCCGGTGCTTAATTGGTTTTACAAAGCAACTATTACTGCATAAAGTAAACCTGTGAAATGCTGTTATTTAATCAAGTAGAATTCTGCAATGGTTATAAAAATCTGCCATTTGATAGATTCTGTCATTCCTAAATAGTAAGAAGTCTCACAACACCAGGTTTTTACTGTGCTTACCCCAGTCCAACACCAGCAACTCCACATCATTCCTAGAATAGCCAGAGCAGATTCTTTGATTAAAGTTGGTGAGCTGACTATTAAGGTGATTAAAATGCAGGCTTTGCTCAAGCAGCTGTCAACATGCAGGTATATTTGAAGGTGGTTGTTGCTGTTGAATTCCCATTGATCTGGACAAAACAAGCTGGAACAATCTCAGGTTGCAAGTGGAATAAATGTTGTTAACATTTCTAACATTTTGGTGCAATTTGCAGTTTAGGAAAGTTACATTTATTTAGTATAAATAATTTACAGGGAATCTGAGTCACAAGACTAGGATTTACTTGTACTGTCCTTACTGATGATCCTTGATCTGATTTGGAAAGGCTTTGTGCGTAACCTCCCTTATCAGTCATCTTGATAGGGTGATCTTGCACCAAGGGCATAAAATTAAAGCTGCGTTTTATTAAGAAATATTAAATCTTGAAACTTATTGCTGTGATTAGCATCCTTCCTTAATCTATTAAAGCTTAAAAATTATGCACGTATAAAAATTTATTTAGACAGCATTAAATCTAGTATGTATTTCATTTAAATATTAATAAACTGGGGGAAAATGTTCTAATTATACTGGCAATGTTATTTGTTGGATTGTTGCATAGGACTGTATAACCTGAACAGGAAAAATAACGAAGATTTATTATTGGCAATACCTTAGTACCATTTTCACTGGGTATACCAATGACTTAGATGAAGAAATAGTGTTGTAAATGCACATTTGCAGAGGATTCTGTTAGGGTTTACAGTAAATTCAGTACATAAGAGCAGGAATATGCCAAGAGACACAAACAGATTAAGTAGGCAAATCAATGGCGAATGGAGTTCAATGTGGGAAAGTGTGAGATCATCCACTTTGGATCTGAAGGACAAACTGGAATATTCTCAGAATGAGAGGAGCTGTGGAGGAGCAAAGAGATGTGGGTGCCCGTGTGCATTTGTATAAAAAATAATCAAGAAGCTCATGAAATGTTAACCTTCATGTCAACAGAGTTATAATATAAAAGTGAGCAATTGTACTTCAGTTGATTGGCTAAACCCCAACTAGAGTGATGCTTTCAGGTTTTTGTATGCATTTTTTTGTGTTCTACAGTTCTGAAGTACCTAATGAATAAAATGGTCTTGGGCAAGTTTCTGTATTGAGGAAATAAGGTTGCCTGATATTCCTTTTCCAAAGCACTTTGTTTTCACAATAAGGTCAAACACAATCGACCGTGGAAGTTTAACATGCCGATACATCTTCAATTTTTATTTTATGGTGCAGTCTACCATTCAATCCTATTGAGTGACTGTTATTTTTCCATCATTTCTTTTCAGCTCCCATCCTGTGGCTGTGTTCAAAACAGATGCTAGGTTGCTGTCTAATTTGTATAACAACTTTTAATTCTTCAGGATTTATTTGCACTCATTGAATTTTTGGCTCATTCCACCATATCGGGTTGTGCCTTCTGCAATCTTTGACCTCAGGCTCAGGGGAGTTTGGAGAGGAGGAGAAAAAACATGACCATGGTCATGTAGAATTAATGTAATAATTGCAGTCAGTCTGTATGAATTAAAGACCAGGTGCTGAAAAGGTGGGGGTGGAGGGGGGTGGATTGTGAGGAAAGGAATAAAGGGAAAGAACAATGAAGGATGAACAGCAAATCAAAAGCTTTAAAATAAAAATAGAAAAGGGAAAGTGAATGAATATTTTCTGTGATTGGGTGAAATGGGCACCTGTGATGTTATAATTATTTTAAATCTCTAAACGTCTTTTTTAACACAGGTGGCAGGATTTGTTCTTTCTCCCCCTGTATTGAACAAGTACAACGCACCTGTCTAGCTATGACTGAAGAAGACTTCATGGATATCAGTACATTTGAAATTCTTCTCCGTGTGTATGATGTCAGGACAGTGAGCTTGCAGCTCCCTGACCTTGGTACAGGAGACACCAATAGCCAGGACCTGCCAGCGGACGTGAGGAACCAGTCAAAGGAAAACAGCTGGAGTGATTCGCAGCAGGGAACCACCCAGTTTAAAAGTGGTGCACCACTGCGAGAGGTGGCAGGTCACACTGGGTATTTGACCTTTGCTACAAAATACCTCTCCTAGGCACTGAGCAGTGTTAATTTGAACATTTTTATTTTCTTTCCAAAAACAAATCTGGAATCCAGTGCCACTAGAGAGTTGCATTTATGTGGTTTTGGTGCAGTGGCACATGCCAAGGATGACGACAAGAGCATAACCTTTTAATCTGTTTTTGCAGAAACTGTTGAGAAACAGCATTGAATTGAATGCAAAATCAGAACATGGGCAGGAAATGGAATGAATCAGTGGGCTCAAAACCACTTCTAAATTCCATGTGGGCATGTGCTGGCCTCCTTTCATCTGTACTTTGTTTCTTTAGAAGATTTTTTATTTAATTGATTTTCTAATAAATGTTTTATATACAATATTAAGTGACTTGTCTGCAGTGAATTTTGAAAAATGCCGATGTGATCTGATACATTGAAGCCACGTACACACGAGCATTAAATAATTGAGGAATGATTTAGGTGGCGGACATATTTGGTGATGTTTGTACTTGTCTGCAAACAATGTGGCGTGAAAACCATCCAACTTTCTACTTTGCTGCAACACCACACATAGTGTTTGGGAACATTGGCAAGCTGGAAAATTTATTTACGGGTACACAAGCTTCTGTCTATATTTTGAGTTTTAAGTACAGCAAGATCCTGTGATTTGTCTCTCTGTAGAGAGTATCTGATTGATTTCAAATTTAGCCATGGAGCTCAAAAAGACTTAAATTTATTAAGAACCAGAAGAAAGAAGGCCAAGTGGCCTGTGTAAGCACCTTGCCTAGGCATCCCCACAATTTATCAGGTGTTTTTGTCTCCTCAAACCTAGTTGGAAGACCAGCCAGGTCACTGTGTGGAAAAATATTCCCTGACTTCAACACAAGCTTACAAGGAAAGGACAGAAAGAGACCAGTTGAATCCATCCAGTTTGACCCATTGGCAGTGTCCACAATGTGCTTTACAGAAAATAAAAAAGTAACTTTTCAGCAGTGGTCATTATTGTAAAGTTGAAACATGCTAGGCAATTTGTGCATAGCAAGATCCCAAAAAAAACAACAACTTAAATGAAAAGAATCATCAATTTGTAGATGTTGACTGAGAGATAAATGTTGGTGGAGATATCTGGCGAATTCCCTTCAAAATATTCTTCAAAATATAATTTTCTCCACCCGGGAGAGTTGATAGGGCCATGAAAGTCTCATCTGAAATGTGGCATCTCCAACAGTGTGGCATTCCCTTAGTGGTGCACTGAAGTGCCATCCTAGATTCTGTACTTGATAGGGAGAGCTGGTGATATAGTGGTAATGTCATAGGACTAAAAATCCAGAAGCCCAGGTTACTATTCTAGGGGACACTGGTTCAAGTTTTACAATGGTAACTGATAGAATTTAAATTCAATTAATAAGTCTGGAATGTAAAGCTACTTTCGGTAATGGTGACCATTAAACTTTCATCATTTGTGTGAAAGTCCTTTTGGTTCACCCTAATGTCACAAGAGAAGGGAGTCTGCCATTCATACATAATCTGGCTACTCTACTCACTGAAATGGTCTAACAAGCTATTCAGTTCAAGGGAGTTTTGGTACAGGCAATAAACGCTAGCTTTGCCAGCAATGCCTACATCCCATGAAAGGATAAAATATTTGAGTCACTGGGAGTGTCCCTTAGTCTGAAAAATGAGAGTGGTATCACAGAGCCAAGGCTGATAAGCATGTTAATATTGGATCCGCAACATAAAATATTGTGGATTAACTCCAAGACTTGAAGCTGGATATACATGATGTGCTAAAATTATAATGTGACAACTTAAAGGTGAATATCAGGTTATCTTGATGGAGTTTACTATATGTAAATTGGCTGTTACATTTCCTTTATTATAACAGTCACTACTCTTCAAAAGTACTTAATTGCTAAATGCAGTTTCCTTTTTATAGTCAAACTGATTTGAACCTTCATCACATTTCAGCAGTATTGTGTACAGTTTTGTGGAGGAAGAGACACTTGCCTTTACACAACCCCTTTCACAATTCAAAGTGCATTATAGCCAATAAAGTACTTCGAAGTATAGTGACTGTTGTAATATAGGAAATGTAACAGCCCAATTTACATATAGTAAACTCCAACAAATAGGATAACCTGATTATCTATTTTTTGTGAGGATGATTGATGGATAAATATCGGCTGGGACACCAGGGATAACTTTCCTGCTCTCTCTCTTTCAATAATGTTATGGAAGCTTTAACATTTACCCGAATGGGCAGTTGATATAAAATCTCATTAGAGAAACAGCACCTTCAACTGTGCAACAGGCTCTCACTACTGCAGTGCAATATCTCAGCCTAGATTCTTTGCACTGTCACTCCCTGGAGTGGGTTTTGAACTCACATCTCTCTGACTCTGGTGAGAGAGCTGGCATCTAAGCTGTCATTAAAAGAATAGATTAAGATGTTGCTGTAATGGGTCAAATTGACAGGTTTATTTCAAGGACCTTCACGAACTGGGTCACCAAGCAATGTCAGTCCATCCAGGTCAACATAAGAACATAAGAAATAGGAGCAGGAGTAGGCCATCTAGCCCTTCGAGCCTGCCCCGCCATTCAATAAGATCATGGCTGATCTGTCGTGGCTCAGTTCCACATTCCCGCCCTCTCCCCATAACCCTTAATCCCCTTGCCTATCAAAAACCTATCAACCCGCGTCTTAAAAATATTGAGCGAGGCAGCCTCCACCACTTCAACGGGCAGAGAATTCCAGAGATTCACCACCCTTTGAGTGAAGAAGTTCCTCCTCAACTCTGTTCTAAACCGCCCCCCCCTTTATGGGCCACTATAAACTATGATTCTCCTGTCTTAACGAATGTTGATTGACACTAACCACATTTGATGGATGAGCTAACCACTTCAGAAACCTACCACACTCCAGAAGTCTTCCACAGAAAGTGAAGTTATAGATCAATTGTTTGATCATCATTTCTCTTGAACTTTCATTGCAGGCACCATTAAAACTATAAAGTATCTCTCCAACAGCAAGGCACCAGAATCCAATGCTATATCTGCTGAGATTTATCTAGTTAGATGGCACCAACAACTGATATAGCTTATAGGTACAGAAATCCTGAAATTGTGGGTCTGTCACAGGCTGTGGCATGCCCACATCCCACAGGCAACATTCACTGAATTCAGAAAGAGATTCAACTCTTCCACTCCCTGGACACAAAAACAAAATCATAAAATGTTCCAATTTATTCAATTAGGTGTAAGTGGGTTTACAACAGCAATGTAATGAATAAAATTTGATGAATAGAACTGGCCTTGAAAAGATAATTTTAGATTAGCAGAGTAATGTCAAATGATTAGTGGATTTTTTTTATACTGAATTATTCAGTAATAATTTTAAAATACTTTTCCAGGATATTTTAGCTTCTAACTTCCACCCACGTGTATGTTTTAATCTTCAATTTGCAGACAAATATTGCTGGAAAATCAGCATTTAATGACTTTAAGGTGCTTATAATGTCACAAGATGAACCCGAATATCTTATTTGGGTTGATGATTATCTGGATGCTTGGAAGAACTACCACCGTGGGCAGAGGCCCTCACCTACTAATCTATCATCACAGCCAAATAGAATTGTCAATCAATATTGTGTCGTGTGCCTGAAACTTTCACAATTCTGGGGAATTAAAGCAAGGAATGCAAGCATTTTATCGCTAGGAAAATAAATTAGAAATGGCTGTACGTTGATAGTTACTCTTGGTTCATTTCTATCTGTCAAATATAAGATTTACATGGAAGGGTACATTTGCCCTGATTGAGAAGTCTACTGCCTCATTTTACGTTGCTGGCCATGCGTAAATTCACCTGCCAGATCAGAAATGGTTAGAGAGGAATTGAGCCCGCACTATTAATTGTATCTCCCCAAATGAACTCTCCTGCTTTCTACGCCATCAACGATCTATCTTGTTCTTTTCCCCACCCTCTCGCTCCCTCCACCACTGCCACCTCTTGCTTCAAATCTGTTGCAATTTCTAACTTTTGATTAAAGGTCATCAACTTGTTAACGCACTCTCTCTCCGCGCTTGCTGCCTGGTCTGATAAGTATGCCTGTTTTTATTTTAGATTTCCAGCATCCGGAATATTTTGATTTTGCTTCCAAATTGGACTACCTACCTTTGGAGCCAACTCTGAAAAAACTAAATATACAGATTGAAGTTGCAATCAATTAATGCATTAAGTAGACAGATGGTGATACAAGTAATGCATGAAGTTAAATAATTTGCCCAGAAATTTATATTGCACCCAAAAGAGGTGAAAAACCGATGGAGTGACTGCTTCGCCCCAGTCTAAGGCCAAGCTGACTTCAGCTTTGTGCTTCATTTAAATATAAATGGCAAAGTGCAAAATGGAACCTGACTGCAGCTCAGCAAGTGGGGAGGATGGGGAATTGGTCTGATCTTATGCTGAGCCAACCAGTTGTTTGAGGCAGGATTGCCGTTAGTGAGCTAAAGTGTTTTTTGTTGATTCTGTAGGAACACCTGCTTCTCCTGGATCTACAAAAACAAAATTGAAAACTTGTTGGTCATAGTTTTGAACAGCTTTGTGTTCCATTTGGGGATGCTGGCTAGGTCATTCAGTACCTTGTACAAATGTCTGGCTAATCTAAAACTGATGAAGCGTGCTTGCAGAACAAGATTCTCTCTAGTCAATGGCTCTTTTCTCAAGAGTACTGACAACAGACTAGAAGGGATGTAGTGATACTTACATTTGTTCTCTCTGAGTTACTCAGCACTTAATGAAGACCTCTGAAATGTTTAGCCTCCGAATAAAATCAAGTTCATAGACTTTCTTGTTCTTACAAGAGGGGTCTTGGATAAATAAACTTTCCGGATAGCGTAACAACATGCAGCAATTGTATCTTTGGTACCCAGCTTAACTGAGCAGGCAGAAAGTATCTTAGTTTAACCTTATCTGACAATGCAGCTCTTCCTCAGTACTGCACTGAAGTATCAGCCTGGATTATGCAGTCAGTTTATGGCCTGGAGCTTCAAGGATATGGACTGGGTGCAACAGAAATTCATGACCAGAGTATCTTTGAATTTAGTTGACTTATTTAGAATACTGTTACTTTGCTTATCAAAACTTGTATATCGAACTATTCTTTGTAGTTTATAGAATAGGCACATGTAAACAATTTTTTCATTTTAAATGAGTTCTGTTATTTGAAGTAGAACAAGCTGACAGTGCTATTTGGTGAGAAGATTCACAGATGGTAGCGCAGTTTGTAGTTTTATCATCAGTTGTCATGCTGACAGATAATGAACTAAATGAGAATTCCATTTAATGGAAAATGGTTTTATTTTCAATTTTCTTTTTAAAAAAATTATTCCAAACACATTCAGCAAAATGTCTAATGCAGTTGGAATTCATAATGCAAAAGGCATTTGCTTGCAATGGAATCTGTGCTCAACAGTCCAGAGAAGTCTTGAATAGTTTTGTGTAGCTGTTCCTTAGATGTGATTGGCTGAATCTTAAATATATCTTTTAAAATGGTTTCTAGTTTGCTTAAAGGCCTCATAGATCATCTGTAATTACAAATGTTTTAAGTTTGTAACTATGACATGAAAGTCAATGTACATATTTTGTGGTTTTCTCTCCAAAGGAATTTCCATATGGAACACAAATCTGTATTCCCTAATTAGTGATTCTCTAAAGTCTGAGGGGTGAAGCCAAATACATAGGAAAAACTTTTTGTTTTGGTATTAAGCCAGCATTTCAATAAAGTGTAATTGTCTCATCTTGCCATTAGTTGGCTGCTCCAGAATCACAGAGCAGAAATAGCCCATTCGGCCCATTGAGTCTGCTCTGCCATTCAATGAGATCATCATTGATCTGATACGACAATTCTCAACTCTACTTTTCCACCTTATCCTCATAACCCTAGATTCCCTTGCAGGTAAAGAATTCCACTATCCTCTAAGAGAATGAATTCCTCCTTAGCTCTGCCTTAAATGGGCAACCGCCTTTGAAATTATACCCTGTGGTCCTACAAGAGAAAACAACCTCTAAGCATCTACCCTGTCAAACCCACTGAGAATTCTATATGTCTCAATAAGGTCACCTCTTGTTCTTCGAAACTTCAGTGAGCACAGACCCAACCTACTCAATCTTCCCTCATAATAAAATCCCTTCATACCTGGGATCAACCTGGTGAACCTTCTCTGGACTGCCTCCAATGCCAGTATATCTTTCCTTAGATGAGGGGACCAAAACTGTTCTCAGTATTCCAGGTGTGGTCTAACTAGTGCCTTGTATATCTTTAGCAGGACTTCTCTATTTTTACACTCCATTCTATTTGCCTTCCCTATTACATGCTGAACTTACAATTGCAGAAAGATCTACAATAATAATTTTAAAAATCATATATTTTAAAAATTTATTTTTAACATGGTACAAAACAAGGTGGTGTATTCTACATAAGTGACGCATCAATATATTTGGCAAAACATATATTTTGTGCTTGAAAATCTTTTTTAATCTTACAACTTTTCTTCTGCAAATTCAATACCTTTTTTAAAGCTTCCACTGTGTTGAATGCCCTGAAGCTAGTGGCACGTTGCTAAATTAGACTGATTTATTAACAATCCAATTCAATGTTTGATCATTTTTTAAATTACGCTGGTGTTCACATTTATTCATTACAGTTTGCAATCACCGAAGAAAAAAATAAAGCCTTGATCATTCAAATAAATTTGCTTATAAAACCAAAGCATCAATTTCTGTCACCTAAGTTTGTGGATGAAAGTTGAATTATTTACAGTTGAGGAAAACATTCTTGTAGCTTGGTCTTATATATTGGTGTGTCACACCTTGTGTATACTTTATAATTCAAGAAATGCTGATATCATCTTTGTCCGGTTTTGCTATATATCGCCTCGCATGACTTATTACCTTAAATGGCAACTATTTAAATATTGGCAAGCCTGCTCTGTTTAGTTTACAATAGCACTGACTTTGTGAGGCATTCACCTTGCCTGGCAAGGTTAACGTTTTATTTTCCAATCATTTTCCAAGCAAACACTAACTAAAATCCCAATAGTGTAGCACCCTAGCTAGCTATCAAGATAGTTTAAAATTTAGAATATTATGCACTGGATGTTTTCTTGAATCTTTCTTCCAAATTGTACATTGCTGTTAAAAGCCATTAATTCCCATAGGTGAAAGTTTAGAATCATAGAAACCCTACAGTACAGGGAGAGGCCATTCAGCCCATCGAGTCTGCACCAACCACAATCCCACCCAGGCCCTACCCCCACATCCCTACATATTTTACCCCATTAGTCTACATATCTCAGGATACTATGGGGCAGTTTAAGCATGGCCAATCAACCTAACCTGCACATCTTTGGACTGTGGGAGGAAACCCATGCAGACACGAGGAGAATGTGCAAACTCCACGCAGACAGTGACCAAGCCGGGAATCGAACCCACGTCCCTGGAGCTGTGAAGCAGCAGTGCTAACCTCTATGCTACCATGCTGCCCACACTTACACGTCCATTATGGCCATTGTCAACTTTTGTTTAATCATTCATGGAATGTGAACATCACAGTCGAAGCCTGCAACTATTGCCCCTCCCTTAGTGCCCTTGTAAAAGTGGTGGAAAACTGCCTTTCTAAAGCACTGCACCCTGTGTGGTCAAGGTATTTTCATGATGCTGTAAAGTTGGGCATTCCAAGATTTTGGTCTAGTTGCATTGAACAGAGGATGATGCACTTTTTCAGAATGCTGTGTGACTTGTTTTACCCTTACTCTTTTAAGCCATAAAGAGCACAAATTTGAGAGGTGCCATTGAAGTTGCTGCAGTTTATTTCAGCGAATCTTCACACCCACACACTACTTTACCCTTTGAGGAATAGTGGGAGAGCGATGGAAAGCTTCCCCAGCTGATTTTCAGCCTGTTGAACCATGTTACGAATGCTCCTTCCCTGGCCAACAAATCCTGTCTTTGGACTCGAACCCAAAGCTTCTGGTAAGTGCTACCTCTGTGCCACAAGGCCTCCTAGTTGCTGCAGTGCACTTTTGTACATGGCGCACTGTGGCTGCAGTGCGTACCAGTGGCGATGGGAGTGAATGTTTAAAGTAGTGAATGGGGTGCCAATAAAGCTTTATCCTGGATAGTGTTGAGCATCTTGAATGTTTTGAGGATTGCACTGATCCAGGCAAGTAGAGAGTATCCCATCACACTCCTGACGTAAGCCTTGTAGATGGTGAATGAACTTTGGGGAGTCAGGACATGATTTACTCAATGTAGAATTCCCAGTCTCTGACCTGCTCTTGTAGTTAGTGTTTATCTGGCTAGTTTCTGATCAATGATGGGCCATTGAGTGTTGATGCTGGGGAATTCCACAACAGTAATGTAACTAAGTGTCAAGGGGAGATAGGTTCTCTCTTGCTAGAGATGGTCATTGCCTTCCATCTGTGGTGCAGATGTTCAAAGAATCTTAAAAAGTTTACAGCGCAGAAAGAGGCCATTGGTTCATTGTGTCTGCTCTGGTCAAAAAATGAGCCACCTAGCCTAACCCCACTTTTCAGCATTAGGTCCACTGCCTGCAAATTGCAGCATTTTGGGTGCATCTTTTAAATCAGTTAAGGATTTCTGCCTCTACCATCCTTTTTTGGGCAATGATTTCCAGACCCCCACAACCTTCTGGATACAAAACATTATCCTCATCTCCCCTCTAATCTTTCTACTAATCACTTTTTTAAATCTATGGCCTCCACTGTTCCAAGGGGAACAACCCCAGCCATTCAATTTTATAACTGCAATTTTCCAGTCCTGACAACATCTTTCCAAATCTTCTTTGTAGTCTCTCTAATGCAGTGATACCCTGAAATGTTACTTGCCCAAGTATCAACTCAAGGCTGAATGTTAGGATACGGACAGTGTCAGTATCTGCAAATGGAACGGAGCATCATGCAATTATTAGCAAACATCTGCACTTCAGGCCTTATGTTAGCAGGAAGATCATTTAAGAAGCAACTGAAGATGGTTGGGCCTTGAATATTATCCTGAGGAACAGCTGCAGCAGTGTCCTGAGGCTGAGATGATTGACATCCAACAGGCACAGCAATGTTCCTTTGTGCCAAATATGACTCCTTGACTCCAACTGATTTCAGTTTGACTAGAAATTTTTAAGGCCATCTCTGGGTAAATACTTCCTTAACATCAAGGGCAGTCACTGAGTTCAGCTCTTTTGTCCACTGGCAACAGTGTGTTCGCAACCTTGGTGTCAGATTTGACCCTGAGATGACCTTCAGGCCTCATTTGTGCCATCACTAAGAGTGCCTAATTCCACTTCTACAAAACAATCTATTCATTAGTTGAGATTGGGCTGTAGCTTGTAATCATCAGGAACTTTCCTCGCCTATCAAATTGAATTTTTTTGCTCAAGAAGATGGATTAAGGGAAAGAATGAATGTCGTCTATTTTTAAGAAAGCTTTAGAGAAAGTACCACATAAAAGACTGATTAATAAAATTGAGGCTTATGGAATAGGTGGGTTAGTGTCAGCTTGTTTAAGAAAAATTGGCTGAAAGGCAGATAACAGCGAATCATGTTAATTGTTTTTTTCGGTCTTGATGTTAGTAAACATAGTTGTTCCCCAAGGGTCAATGATGGGTCATGGCTTTTTTGTAAAGAGACAGAGAGGGAGGTGACAGGCGCCGGTGTGTCGCGACTGGGAATTTTCACCATAACTTCATTGCAGTGTTAATGAAAATTTACTTGCAACACTAATAAATAAAGTTTAAACTTTTTCAATTCTAAAACGTATACCAGGGCAGAGAATCTGGGGGTTTATGCGCATAGATCTTTGGTGGCAGGATATCATGAGGAAGTAGTTAGCAAATCATGGGATTATGGGTTTCATAAATAGAGATATTCTATACAAAAGCAGGGAAGTTGTGCTGAAATTAGCAAAGAGATTGCTGTAAATATTCAAGTGGCTCTGGAGCACCTGTGGAGAGAAACAGGATTAACATTTAAGTTTATTTATTAGTGTCACAAGTAGGCTTACATTAACACTACAATGAAGTCACTGTGAAAATCCCCTAGTTGCCACACTTTAACACCTGCTTGGGTATACTGAGGGAAAATTCAGCGTAAGCAGCACATTGATGATAAGAGTTAAATAATTGCACATCCATCAGTTTAGATCAAAACTCTGTAGTACTGCCACATCCATTCATGAATTAAATAACCAATAGGAGGTGAAAACTTCATGAACATCCCCAACCTCTCAGAAGCTCAAGCTCATGAGTGCAAAAGGTTAGGCTTACAAAGCATTTGCAACAATCTCCAGCTAGAAAAACCAAATGGATAATCCATCTTGCCCTCCTCCTGAGGCAACATAAACTATTATAATCCTGTACTCATCTGGAGCATAGATTTCAAAATGGTAAACTTCCTTTATCAGTATGTCAAAAGCTATCATAAATGAGGACTAAGTCACCTTGTGATTAATTAATATTTGCATTTATACGTATGGCCAAAAACTTGTGACGCTTTTATCTCACGTAAGGGAATACAAAACTATTCCACAAGGTGACAACCAGTTAAAATGTTTTCCCTAAGCCAGTGGCAATTTAAACAAAAAATCAAATAAAGGGGCACGCTCGCAGTGTAGCATGTTGGAACAATGTCATTCCATATCAGCTGCTAAGATGTTGTTTAACGCAAGTGTAGTCTGACTGATTTCCTACTGACCTTTTTAATTGTATCCTGAAATATTTGGTGTAGATTTTTCATAGAGACTTCCTGATGAGAAATACTTGAGATAGCCATCAAGAACCATTCAAAAAATGGATGTGTGGAAAGGGAAAGGAATGAGGCTGATCAGAGTGAAAGATGGTCAACAAGTGTGGATAGAGAAGAACCAGATAATAGAAGCAGTGAGGGGCCAAAGAGGTGGGGGAATCTACAATAAAATGTATGAAAGATAAACTATTCTGACAGCAGAACTGGAACCTATTATAGCAGTAGGGACACTACAGCATAGCATTGAACTTCCAGCATGAGAGTGTTTAAAACATAGCTGAGAGTGTTAAAGAATACAATACACAGAGTATAGTGTTAAAATGGAGTGAAGAGGTGAGGAGGCATTGTAGCTCTATATGTCAGGGACAGCTGGGAGATTAAAGTCAAATAAGGGATTACTGGACAATATTTTAGTCATTTTTTTTCTTGTCTGCACTATCCTTGGGTTTGCTTCAACCTTATTCTGCACTCATTGAACACCTAAGGCATCTTGGTTTCAGCATTAATGATCCAAATCATCTTTAATGGTTTCTAACTGCAAAGGAGACTTAAATAGCTTGGTAATGAAAATAAAGTATCTTCAAACCTTGCGATGTGCAAATGACATTCAGCTGGATGTATAGTGCCAGATATCTGCTTCCATTTAATAGGTTTCTCCATAATTGAAAGATCATTTTCAATATATCACTTAGGCTTTTCCAAAATATGTTTTGAGATTTTAATGAATAAGGGGAACAATGCAAACCATGTCTTTTTGCAAGCCTGTCAGTATCTGGCCCGTCATTGCCACTGATATTAATTACTAATATTTAAAGTCAATGAGGTGAAGAAAGCAAGACTCCCTCAAATTCAGAAATAAAACAGCAAATATATTTTGAGGCTTATGGTGGCACAGTGGTTAGCACTGCTGCCTCAGACCACCAAGGACCTGGGTTCAATCCTGGCCTTGGGTCACTGTCTGCGTGGAGTTTGCACATTCTCCCCATGTCTGCGTGGGTTTCCTCCGGGTGCTCCAGTTTCCTCTCTCAGTCCAAAGATGTGCAGGTTAGGTGGATTGGCCTTGCTAAATTAACCCTGGTGACAGAGGATTAGCAGGGTAAATACATGGGGTTATGGGGATAGGACCTGGGTGAAATTGTTGTCAGTGCAGGCTCGATGGGCCGAGTGGCCTCCTTCTGTACTGTAGGGATTCAATGATTGAATGAAAATGTTTCAGTATACATGGAGACATGCATGCCATCCTGGAAAGGCAGATCATGTACTATCAATGCTCGTCTGATTTCATATCCTTTTCACACTGAACTTTAATTGCAACGTCTATTTTTTAGTTTATTTTTATCCATGCGCTTATCCATACAAGTTTTGCAAATACACTTTCTTTATCAGTTACATGTGTTTTAAAGTCACACGACAGAAGATTATCATTTGATTGGAATAAACATTGATTAATGTTGAACTCTGGATATCACTATCATTATAAAACTACAAAGTCCATAAATGCTTGATGTTCCGTACCAATTACATTGCTATCTAAACTGGATAAGATTTCATAATGCAGTTCCATTGTGACCTGGGCTTAGTGATGGGGGTGTGGATTCTATGGTGACTTTTTGTTCCAGCAAAAGACCAGTGAGCTGAAATGAGTAGCTTACTCTGTGCAAGGGATAATCAGAACTTTGATTGAATGCGTTTGAATGTTCCCTGTTACGGACTTGGACTTGGCTGCATTGAGCATTATGTCAAAATTTACAGATGTCACAGATCTTGGAAGTATTGTAAACTGTGAGGAGGATAATGGAAGTCTTAAAAGCAGCCTTCGACTAGTAGAATAGATAGGCACATGGTAATGAAATTTCATGTAGAAAGCATGAAGTCTTGGTAGGAAGAAGGGCAAGAGACAATATAAACTAAAGGGGACATATGGGGACAGAGAAAGCTGGGAGCCTTTCTACACACAACATTGAAGATGGCAGAGCATATTGTGTTACCTTTGATCCATCCTCATTCCAAAGGTCAGCCACACTGTGTACAATCTTTCTCCACTGATTTATATTCTCTGCTGCCCTCATTGCCTGTCCCATATGGAGGCCATCTTGGGTTGTCTGTGGGCACATTTTCTGATGCTTTGCCTTGCATTACCTATTTTTTCTTAACATTCCCCTCAGGTTCACATCACGTGTCCAAAATATGTGACCTTCCTTGACATCACTGTCTTGGGCTTTAAAGACATGGGCTGGAATTCTCCTCAGGCTTCCCAGCGGCCTGGGGTGGCTTCAATAGGAATTTCCAGTGACAGCGGCAGGACCAGAGGATCCCACCACCAGTGAATGGCTCGCTGCCTCACTGAGAAAATTGCTGAGGGGAAGCCAGAGAATGTTGCCCATAGAGTACACAAGCAAGGAACAAAGGATGAACCTTTATTAAACACTGGTTCAATCTCAACTAGAGTACTATGTTCAATCCTGGACACCGCATAAGATAAAGGATGTGAAGGCTTTGGAAAGGATTGAAGAGAAGATTTAGGAGAATGGTTCTTGGGATGAGGGACTTCAGTTACAAGGATACTTTGAAGAAGCTGGGATTGCTCTTCTTAGCTAAGAGAAGGTTGAAAGGAAATTTGATGAGTGTCCAAAACCATGAGAGGTATAGGTAGACAAGATAAAAATAACTATTCCCTTCAACGGAGAACCAGGAACCAGAGGGCACAGATTTTAATTAATTGGCAAAGAAAACAAAAGTGACATGAGAGAACATTTTTCTATGTAGCAACTAGTTTGGGTCTGGATTCACTGCCTGAGAGCATAGTCAAGGGAGCTTCAATTGGCTTAAGATAAGCAATTGATAATAGATAAGCACAGTAGAAAAATATTTGCAGAGAAACTGGGAAAGATCAGAGGGATGGGACTAGCTGGATTACTCTGGCAAAGAATTAGGGAGGGATTTTCCGATCCTGCCGCTACAGGAATGGTTGTGGGCAGGATGGAAAATTTGATGGACCAGCAAAAGGTCAATGGACCTCGGGCCGGGTAGTGGGTGGGAGGAGGAAAGCCCACTCTTGGTGTGGACTCGGTGAGCCCAAAGGCCGCCTCCTATACCACAAAATATGATCTGGGCTAATCACACTTGTTACAATCTCTCTCTTTAAAATAAAGAAAATTCAACACCCCAATTATTTACTAAAAGAATAAAGTCACAAATTGCAGTGTTTGAAATAGAAAATTTTTTTATTATGCAAGAGTCAAAGAAGCATACACTAAATATTGTCTATCCTGTACTCGAACATAAAAGAGAGGCAGAGCACAAAGAAAAGAGGACATGTCCTCTCTCTGTCTGACCCCAAAAACCTAAAATGAACATGAGGTAAACATTAATTAACAGGCAAATTGTAGTTGAATATAAGCTATAAATTGCACATTAAAGAGCAGATACAACCAAGGTAGTTCTTGAGAATTGGCTCAGCAGTCCACTCAGAGTTTGATGATTGCACTCAAGTCACAAAGTCCTGCCTTCCTCACAAAGAATTTCAGCTCCTCTCCTTCTAGGAGCTTGTCTGACACCCAGATGACAGCAGGGCACAGTCAACCCAAATTCCATGGACACAGTCTTCACCACAGTTGCCACACATCTGCAGCACCTGCTCAACTCAGTCTGGGTAGAGTAGAGCCACCAATGTTATCTTCAAGTAACAGAAACAGCTGCAATAATTTTTCCCTTAACTTCTGGATCTGGACTCTGCCTTTTTCAACTTGCCTGCTCTGCATCATTGGACTCACCAACTGCTACTACTCAGCTTGGACTGATCTGAGCCTTTATGCATCTTTCAACCAGGGGAAGTTTGCCAGAGATTTTGGTTTCTAAACCTCTGTTTATTTTTGTTTCTTTAGAAAGCAGGGAGGGGGGTGGTGGTTTCCTTTCTATGTTTACCTGTTATGTTTCCCCTCCTTTTCCCTTTCCAGTTCAGTTTCTGTTTTTGTCAGAGTCTTCCTCAAAAATACAAATTAAATTTAAGAATGTAAAATCCCTCACCTGCATTTGGAGGAATTTGCAGGCTGTCTCCTGAGAGTAGGGAAGGAAAGAAATGGGTACAGAAATAGTTGCACATCTAATCAGATCATTGTGATGCAGTGGCTTGTTTTTTTTTAAACCCTTCAATCTGGTTTCCACTCTAGGTGTAACCATTGACAAAATGATGCCAGCCCACACACATTTCCTATCCACGTGTTCAATGTCAGTTCCAGCTAATTATCATTCTCGATAATAAATCTGAAATATCTTTCAGCTTCTTATGTTTCTAAATGAGGAGGCAGGTAACGGTAATTAAGAACAGATTTATCTTTTACACATCAGTTTTTCCAGTCTTTTATATTTGATTTGCTTTAGATTTCTCCTTTCAATATCATTTGTTTCTCTCCCAATGTTCTTCCATTTCTCTTTCACCCCCTCTTTCATTTATCTTTGTTTCATCCTTTGCTGTTTTTGGTTTCTTTCCTCAACTTCTGTTTCTCTCACCCTTTTATCCCTTCTGTTTTTCCTGCTCTTTGATTGCTTTGCTGTTAACAACTTCAATCTCCTCAACCCCATCAACATTCTGTGTGATGCTTCGAAACACTCCACATCAGGAACGTAGAAAATAAAAGCAGGAGTAGGCCATTCAGCCCTTTGAGCCTGCTCCGCCATTTATTATGATCATGGCTGATCATCAAATTCAATACCCTGATCATCCCTTCCTTCTCCATTGCTCCCCAAATTACACATATACCTGCACATACATACATACAGACTTCTGCCAACATCCTTTCCCCTGGCCAACTACCATTAATACTTGTTATTCAACAGCTCAACCCATTCCCATTTACAAATTAAGAACTTCTACAACTTCATCTAGTCCTTGCATCCTCAGTTTCCCCAGCTCTGGCCAATTGGATAAGCCCTCATTTCCACTCCCCCACCCCACCCCAAACCCAAGTTTGTGACGGGATTTTCAGTTTCTAGATTATACTGTGTAGAATCCTCTGTCCACGCACCTTTCTATCACTGCAAATTTTCAAAAGTCCCCTTGAAACTTGAATTGTCCATTTTTGTTGTCCTTTTGTTCGCTGCAAAGTGACTTGATACCTTTTGTTACGTTAATGGTGCTACACGATGAATTGATTTGCTTTTCCTCTTTATATAGAATCCAATAGGTCTATGTTTACTATAAACCTGTCTGCTGCCAGATTTTATTGATAGACCTGGCACTGTGAATCACTGCTACGAACCTAGTTAAAATCACCCTGGAATCCAAATGATGTGACTGGTAAGACCTAGGAGTGAGGGCTACATATGATGCCAAACACCAGGGTCTGTGGTCTAAGGGAACCTGGAATTGTTTTTTTTTTAAGTGGCGTTTCATGTCATACAGATGGAACAGTCAAATATGACAATCTGACAGACTGGTTTTAAAAAAAATGAAACCAGCAGTCTGACAGTTCTAATTTCATAAAGCTGGTCTTCCAGGTCCGTTTTTCTGAGTTTCTGCGCTGCTGCTTTCAATCTTCAGACATGTATATGTTTCCAATTTATTTATTTGAGAAAGTCACTGGGTATCCATAAAGCTGATTAATTGGCTGAAACTGTTTCCATTTGAGCTGAAGTATTTCCAGTTGAATATTTACTTGAAAAAATGGTAAGTGAAATCCCTATCAAAATTCTGGAGCAAGTTGGATGCCTGGGGAGAAGTGAGTGAATGGTGGGGGATAGTGGGGAGATATGAATTTAAAGTTTAAAGGTCTTATTTATTAGTCACAAGCAGGCTTACATTAATACTGAAATGAAGTTACTATGAAAATCCCCTGTTCGGCTACACTGAGGGAGAATTTAGCATGGCGATTGCACCTAACCAGCACATCTTTCAGACTGTGGGAGGAAACTGGAATACCTGGAGGAAACCTACACAGACTCGGGGAGAACATGCAGATTCTGCACGGATAGTGACCCAAGCCAGGAATCAAACCTGAGTCCCTGACGCTGTGAGGCAGCAGTACTAACCACTGTGCTACTGTGAATTTACCATGTCCACATAGTGCAATGTGCAAAACATGTTATTGAGGGCTGAAGCAGCCACCAAAGTCAGTGTTATTGCTGTAGTGTTATAAATAATGAATGGGATATTTTCCCATCAAATGTGGAATATTGCATGATGCTGTTAAAGTCAAATTTTTACTTTCTGATTTGTTTCGTAGTCGCAATGGGATCACCTCTAGGACACACACAAACTAACACAGCATTACATCACGGTTGGTCTTAATATCACTGACCTATGCTACTTATATAGCAGATGATATTTGTAACCAGACGCCAGAAATGGGCATCATAAATTTATCACAGCCTTTCTGTGAGTGGTTGGTGAATTGATTGGTGATTCTTGAAAGAGGTAAAATATCATGCATGATTCAAGGAGAGGGTTAAAAGCAGGGGTTGGGGTGGTTGGAGGGGTGGGGTGGGGAGGGGATTAGGGGGCCTGGAAATAGCAGAAATTTCAGGACAGATGATGTCTCTACCTGGCCCTGGTAATTTTAACTATTTGAAGCCACTTTGTGCCCAACCGTGCTAGGACAGCCTGATGTTCCTGAAAATCTGGCAGTTAAAATGATGGTAAACATGAATGCATCAAGAATACAGCAGGAAGCACCTGGTTTCCAAATCTTAATCACCCTTCCAGGATTAGCATCCTATGATTTTTGAAAGCATCACAATTAGTCCAAACAAAACATCTTGAATGGGTGTAACATTAATGTCCTGGTCACGAAACAATCTCTACAGCAATTCCCAGACTATGTAAGCCTTGGATTGGATACTCGAAGCAGAGGAAGGTACATCACCATAGGAAGAGTGAAACCCAGTTTTAGAAATGCTATAACAAACAGCCAGGACTAACAAGGTTAGCCAAATGACCTCCCTCTGCATTGCTTTTAGGAAGTGGCCAATAAACACAATCAGCACAGTTCCTCAGTGACTTAAAGTTTATTTATTAGTGTCACAGGTAAGCTTATATTAACACTACAATTAAGTTACTGTGAAAATCCCCTAGTCGCCACATTCTGGTGCCTGTTTGGGTACACTGAGGGAGAATTAAGCATGGCCAATGCACCTAACCCGCACATCTTTCGGACTTAGAATCATAGAACCCTACAATGCAGAAAGAAGCCCTTCAGCCCATCGAGTCTGCTCCAAACACAATCCCACCCAGGCCCTATCCCCATATGCCTACATATTTTACCCCCTAATCCCATTACACATCCCTGGACGCTGAGGGGCAATTTTAGCATGGCCAATCAACCTATCCCGCACATCTTTGGACTGGGGGAGGAAACCAGAGCACCCGGAGGAAACCCACACAGACACGAGGAGAATGACAAGGGGAGAATATGCAAACTCTGCACTGATAGACCCAAGCTGGGAATTGAACCTGGATCCCTGGCACTGTGAGGCATCAGTCCTAACCACTGTGCAACTGTGCCATCCTCAGACTTGTCAGGGGCTCCACTGGAGTGGTGACTATAGAGTGCCCCAATTTATTCAGAATATTAAACTAGAATAGGCACCTCATAATTCTACAAGGAATCTAGAGTTTAAGGACTGTGCACATTACAGCACATTAAAATTATATTTGTACAATTATAAATGAGGGAACTAAATACAAGTCAACTTTCTAATTTCTATGATGGAAGTTTTAGATATTTATGTGAAGAATAGTTTTGATTTTTGTTCTAAGAGTGTGAATAAAAGGACTTGACTGGATTTAGGGTTTAAGAACTGAATAATTAGCACCAGTCAAATAGGCAACTTTCCAGACCCGCCGTTAATCTGACATTTGCATATACTTCCACCCTGCTGGATCTACTTCATAACAGTGAGATTTAGAAAGCTATTTCTGCAACTATTGCTGTGCGTAATTTTTAAGTGTTACGTAAACACAATATTTAGCACCAGGCAATTTATATTTTTAAACCTCCCTCGTAATCTGTAAAAGTTGCTTTGTTGGCAATGACAAGCGGTGTTTAAAATTGATCTTGTTTTGAAGCGATTTAAGGTGTTTTTATTGCTGAGCAAAATGTATAATTACCTTGATACAAGCAGTAGAACTGTCATGTTTTGTGCTGAATAACACTTATACACTTTGCTTTGCTCAGATTTTCAAGGTCAGACAAAGTCACAAATGTAATATAGAGGTGTAACAGTCGGATAGGTTTATCTTCCCACACAAAGCCTCAACAGATTAATTAACTTGGCAATGAATTGTTGATTACATTCCTGATTTACACTGTGCATTGAAACCCAGGAAACAAGTTACCTGACCAGAATATAATTATAATACAACCAATCAGAGTCCTTTGAAAAGTGTTTATAATGTACTACAAATGCTCCCCAGGTTGGAGCTCCAAAACAGGAAGGAAGAACAGAACGAAAAACAGAAGAAAATGGTCCAGGGAATTTACCTTTCCAAGCTAACGCGGCAGAAACCAACACAAAAGCAAAACATGGTGGATGTGGAAATCTGAAATAAAAACAGGAAATGCTGGAAGTGCTCACAAGGTCAGGCAGCAGCTGTTAGAGAGAGAAACAGAGTGAATGGGCTAAATGATATAGTCACGTGCCACTGGTGAAGCAGTGATTGATGTACATTTCTTGCAGTTTAGAATACTGTATTTGTTGCTTAAGATAAACTCCCCTCCACCGCGAAACCAAAAACAGATTGAGTAATCATTTTGCTGAGCCCCTTGTGTTCAGTCACCATGACTGATGTCCCAGTCGTTTCCCATGCCCCTTGCAGTTCCCGAGCTCCTTTTAACTGTGTTCTCAACTGACAAGGATATTTCAACAGCTGTTTGTCAGTTCAAGTTGGGTTCTGCCATCAGCTTCCATTGGATGGTTACGTCATTTGTCACATTATGCCACATACCAATCTGTCCTACATTTCATTTAGAGGCAGTCCAACTTCACAATATTCAGTTTATTTCTGTAACCTAGGCAATCAGTGACAGATTCCCCAGGAGATCTCCCAGTCATGTTGAATCAATATATCTGGAGAATTACAGGGGGCTTCGGGTCACAGTGGTTTTTCACCAGGTCTACTAGTCCATTAAAAGTTTTTGAGTTGAGGGCATCCAGATACTTAAAAAGGTAGATGCAGATAAGATTTTTCCCCTGTTTGGAGAGTTTAGAACCAGGAGACACAATTTCAAAGTAAGGGGGAAGTCACTTGGGACCAAACTAAGGAGAATTCCTTTTACTCAGAAGGTCGTGAATCTTCGGAATTCTCTAGTCTAAAGGACTGTGGAAACTCAGTCTCTCCATATGCTGAAAGCAGAGATTGACAGATTTCTAAATAGCAATGATGTAAAGGGCGATTGGGAATAGTGAGGGGGAAAAAGACATTGAAATGTGCGATCAGCCGTGATCGTATTAAAATGGTAGAGTGGGCTTGATGGGTTGAATGGTTTATTTCTGTTCCTGTGTTCCAATGTTCCTTTTTTTGTCCCACTCTAACTTTTTCTCTTCAGTTCCTTACACCATTCTAATGACACGTAACAGGAACTAGAGGAACAACACCTCATCTTTTGATTAAGCATTTCACGGTAATGAAGTTATTGTTAAAATCCCTTTGTTGCCACACTCCGGCGCCTGTTCAGATACACTGAGGGAGAATTTAGCATAGCTAATGCACCTAACAGCATGTCTTTCGGACTGTGGAAGAAACCAGAACACCCGGAGGAAACCCTGGCAGACACGGGGAGAATGTGCAAACTCCCCACAGACAGTGACCCAAGCTGGGAATTGTACCAGAGTCCTTAGGGCTGTGAGGTGGCAGTGTTCACCACCACAACCTGGAGATTCCCCTCCAAAACACTTGCCATCCTGATTTGAAAATATATCGCTGTTCCTTCACTGTCACTGAATCAAAATCCTGGAACTCCCTCCCTAACAGCACTTTGGGTGTATCTACACATTATGGGCTGCTGCGGTTCAAGAAGGCAGCTCATCACCAACTTCTCATGAGCGATGAATGCTGGCCTACCCAGCAAAGCCCATATCCAGTAAATGAATATAAAAAAAACCCCTGAGTGGTAGAAAGTTTTCCTTGGTCCTAAAGGACTGCCAAAGGGAAAAAGAAGAAGATTTTGTGTAATATGCAGAATCACTCTGATTTCTTGCTGTTTTCAAAATTTTTATTTCTGATAACACTATGGTGAATGACACTGGCTAAATGAGTTCCTCATTTTCATTATTTTTACTTGTACTTTGTAAAAGTGCTAAGCAGTGACAATGAGACAAACTAATCTGATAGGAGGGACCTGCCAAATCTCTTGACAAATCATAGAATCCCTACAGTGCAGAAGGAGGCCATTCAGCCCATCGAGTCTGCACTGATTCTCCAAAAGAACATCTCACTCAGACCCACTCCTGCCATTCCCCTGTAGCCCCACGCTTTTATCTTGCCAATCCCTAATATACACACTTTGTGACATTAAGGGACAATCGAGCATGGCTAATTCCCCTAACCTGCACATCTTTGGACTGTGGGAGGAAACTGGTGTACCCAGAAGAAACCCATGCAGGCACGGGGAGAACATGCAAATTCCACACAGCCATCAAGGCTGGAAATGAACCCATGTCGCTGGTGCTGTGAGGCAGGCGTGCTAACCACTGTGCCACTATGCCTCCCTGTGTGGCCACATATATGTAGTCTGATTGTTTTATATGTTCTTTACTGTGGGGGTCTCTGCTCAATGTGCGTTTTATTGGTTATCTTGTATGACAGCACTTTATTACGCTGCAACTGTGATGGAACCTGGCTTGTAGTTCTCTTGACCTAGTTCTATGCTTGATTTCATGCTCAGAAATGACAAATTTAGCACACATACACATGCTTTCCGCAGGGCACATTCACACTTGTCCTAATATCTGTTTATTTGTACATGCGCACATTGCTGAACTACATTGGTGGAATACATTGTTATGGTAACAAGGGAACTGACTCTAGAGGTGTGCGGCAGAGAAATCCATTCCCGCATGAAGCCTGTCCTTGGCAGTGCAAGAATAACTTTGTTGTTCATAATTCATAAAATTTACATCATTTAAAAAAAAATTTCTACATTTACAAATTTACTGGACATCAAAAAACAAAGTAAATTAAAAGATTTTCTATGTAATCTTGGTAGTTACTGTATGCTAACAGCAGGTACAGACTGCTTAGGTTTGCTGTTTCTGTATCACCAGGAATGTATAAGGAGTGAGGAAGTGCAACTATTACTACTCAATGCAAGCATTTAAACAATTAGCATTGTATTTTAGAAGTAAATTAGGATGGAAAAATAAAAACAAATTAATTTTACATTAAATACAGCAGAATTCTTCCACTAAAAGAATTGATTGCTCACCTGCATGAAAGCAATTAATACTTAATGGAACAGCAAATATTTGTCACGCATTTGCATATTTGTTCATTTACAATAAACCTCTGTCTTCATGAAATAAAATGTCTCTCTTGTTGAAGCTACAAAATATTGAAACATTTTTAAAGTTTATTTATTAGTGTCACAAGTAGGCTTACATTCGAGGAATTTCACGGTAACTTGATTGCACTGTTAATGTCAGCCTTACTAGTGAATGATAAATAAACTTTAGCTTTACATTAACACTGCAATGAAGTTACTGTGAAAATCCCCTAGTCGCCACACTCCGGCACCTGTTCGGGTACACTGAGGGAGAATTTAGCATAGCCAATGCACCTACCAGCACATCTTTCGCACTGTGGGAGGAAACCGGAGCACCCATGCAGACACTGGGGAGAACGTGCAGACTCCGCACAGACAGTGACTCAAGCAGGGAATCGAACCTGGATCCCTGGTGCTGTGAAGCAGCAGTATGAGTTACAGTAGTAAAGCCCCCAATGAAAGGAACACTTTCTTCATGAGAAATGGTTGGCAAAGTTTTTCTTGTTTAGGAAGAGAATAAGTTCAGGAAGTGTCAAGTGACCTTGGTGGTTTACATGCAAGGAGCACAGGATATCTTTTAACACAATTTATTTCATTATGATAGTGTTTCATCTGTTGGTAAACAAACAAGAAGGTTTGCAAACACTTTTTCTTGAAACTAGTTTCAATTTTTAAAAATTACATGTTGGAGAATTGGAATGTATATTAAAGTAACAGAACACTGTAGAATTTTACCTGTGGTATTGCAGTGACCTATACTAGGCATCAGAATGTCATGTAGCTTGGCTGAAAACACTGATACGTGACTCTTTGCTTGAGTCATTAAGATGCTGTTTAAATTCCCCTTTAATCAATTGTATACCAATGGTCATGTGGCTTATGTGTTTTGCTCAGGAATACATAACCTTGCACTGAAAGGTTTTTAGTGTAAGCAGGCAATCTAACACCAGTGAGAGATGTCTGCTTCCATAGATTAATTTATTTAGACTTTGATATCGTTTCAGATTCCTTTTAAGGAAGAAAGCATGAAAGATTAAGCTAAAATGTCTTCATTAATTTGTGACATGTAAGTTTAGCACTTAATATTCTGGCATAGGTTTCTTGAAAGCTAAACCATCTGATTTTGATCTGCAACATAATTATATTTTTCAACCCAAAACTTGATTGTAACTTTTCAGCAACTAAGATTTTACACAAGTATAGATCAGGCTAGGACTTGTGGACTATGCATTTTTATCTGATAAATACCAACATGCAGGCCAGTAAAAACTGTTCTGATAGAAACAGTAATGACTAAGTTTTGTTATTTACTATATTTTCACATTTCACTCCTGAGTTTTTTTTATGTCAGTTTTCTTCCGTCCCTTGCTGTCCTGAAGGCATCGAAACCTTGCTGGGGGAATGTTTCCATGGATACCGTTCACCCTCTGCTGCACCACCAGTATCCATATGTAGCTTTTAATAATGATTGCTGGCAGGCTCTTTAGCTACCGGGGGGGGGGGGGGGTGCGCAGGTGCGACATAACCGATCCAGTCTGTCCTCACCCAATGTCACCACTGACATGTTTCCAGCAGGGGTATCCACGTGATGGCTATGAGTCGTACCAAGGCTGGTATTACTTTCCTTAATACATGGGTACAGAGGCAAATTGTAGCTTGTTGAGATCAGCTATTCAGCATAACTAGTGATTTGAAAGTGGAATCTTCCTGTTCCACGCAGCTCTGCTGTCAACCAATAAGTTTGCTGAATCACAGGGGAGGCTTCACCTTCCAGTTTTAATGTTAATTTTATTTTACTTTGTGGTGTAAACTTTATTCTTGCTTTAGGTTTGCTTACAGTCGAAAAATAACATCATGGAGCCAGAATGACATACCACAAGGTCGTTTAACATTAACCGCTTCAATTCTTTTCTACAAGTTATTCTCTCTTCTCTTTCTCAGTATGTGAGTAGAAAGGCAAATATCGCCAGACCGCCGCCATTCTTTGTGTTCAATGAGTTACTGAGCTGGAAGAATATTATGGATTGACATATCTTTGAAGTTTTTCTCTTCCTCCAGTAATATTTGGCTGCTATCAAGTAGACTGGGTAACAATGGGAACTCATGCCATGGGAATCACCTACTGCTCACGAGAGCCAATATATTAGTGTGCCAATATTCAGAGTCATTCTGGTGTGAAGTAATGAATTGGTCTGAGGCCTTACCATCTATTGCATTTCCTGTACTTAAACAGTGATAAACTTCAAAATTATTGGCCATAAAGTGCTTTCCATTGTCCCAAGATTGCCATATGAATGCAAGTCTTTTTTTATCTTTAACTAGCTATTAGGTCCATAACCTCCTGGTTCCCTAACATCAGACTTCTAAAGTGCGCTAAGGAATCCCTCTCGGACGTTCTCACCTAAGGGTTTATCCAGCAATTTTCCAGAAGTGCTAACTTCTCCTGAGTAATTATGCTGCACTGGGAACCATTCAACAAAGTGATTCAAATGGTTAACTTTGGATGGTTCTGTCAGTTTTACCCTCATGGTTACTCTGAAAGAGTTAGAAGGAAATGAAAGCACTTCTAACTTCAGAGTAACTATTTTAAAGACCCAGCGGCATTGGTGGCACAGTGGTTAGCACTGCTGCTTCACAGTGCCAGAGACCTGGGTTTGATTGTCAGCTTGGGACACTACCTGTGTGGAGTTTGCATGTTCTCCCCATGTCTGTATGGATTTCCTCTGGGTGCTCCAGTTTCCTTCCACAGTCCAAAAGACATGCTGTTTAGGTGCATTGACCATGCTAAATTCTCCCAAACAGGCGCCGGAGTGGTGACTAGGGGATTTTCACAGTAACTTCATTGCAGTGTTAATGTAAGCTTACTTGTGACACAAATAAATAAACTTTTAACTTTAAACTGTGCTTGTTGTCAGTTAAGTAATGCATCACTTATGAAAAAGGTTCTCATCCTCGTTTTCAAACCCCACCATGGCCTTTCTGCTCCAGCCCCTTAACCCTCCAAAATATCTGCACTACTCTAATCCTCTTTAGAGCATCCCCTATTTCAATCACTTCACCTTGGTGGCCATACTTACATCTGCCAAGCTCCATAATTTTGGAATGTCCTCCTTAAACCTTTCCAGCTCTCAAGGTTCTTCTTGAAACCAGTAATCAAGCTTCTGGCCATCTGCCTGAAAATCTACTTATGTCGCTTGGTGTCAGATTCATAGAATCATAGAATCCCTACAGTGTGGAAGGAGGCCATTCAGTGCATTGAGCCTGAACTGACTCTCTGACAGAATATCCCACCCAGACCCTATCCCTGTAATCCCATGTATTTACTCCGCTAATTTCCCCTAACTTACACATCCTGGGACACTAAGGGATAATTTAGCATGACCAATCCACCTAAACTGCACGTCACTGGACTGTAGGAAGAAACCGAATCACGCTGAGGAAACCCACGCAGACACGATGAGAATGTGCAAGCTCCATATAGACAGTCACTCAAGGCAGGAAATGAACCCGAATCCCTGGCGCTGTGAGGCTGTAGTGTCAAAACGGTGCCCCCATGCCGCTAGATCGTGTTATATAAATGCTCTTGTGAAAGGTCTTGGGACATTTTGTTACGTTAAAGATACAAGTCAATGTTAATGCTGATCTACGAATAAATCTGCAAATCCAGTGGCTCTTAAATAAAGTAACAATAATCATTGTCATTGCATTGTGTTACATGCAATAGAACGTAATCTTTAGAACATCGGATGCAATTATCATTCTAAATATATTGATGCTTTTTTCAGTGGCTTACTAGAATGGGTAATGAAAGAGTATAAGTTGAAACATGATTGCAACTTCTCTTTCTTCCTTTTCCTGCCAGTTCTCTTCCCTTAGCTACTGTTGCTAAATCATCCACACTAACCTAGGCAGTCAATATCAGCATATTATTAACATCTTTAGAAAATAACTCACAAGTCACCTTGCTTTATGTGTTAATTCATGATAAGTTAAGGAGCAGCATTGGTAGGGATTTGAGAGCACGTCATCCAGCAGGCTGGCACATGAAGCTGTTAAAATGAGGAAGTCAGGACTAAGCAGAAGTCCGAGGCACCATTTCGAAGAATGACAATAGATATCTGGTGGAAAAAAGTGCATTCTTACTGGCATGAGAGCGCCAGTGTTAGAGATTTTATATTTGATTTGATTTATTATTCTCATATGTATTAGCATACAGTGAAAAGTATTGTTTCTTGCGCTATTCAGACAAAGCATACCGTTCATAGAGAAAGAAAGGAGACAGTGCAGAATATAGTGTTGCAGTCATAGCTAGGGTTTAGAGAAAGATCAACTTAATTCAAGTTAGGTCCATTCAAAAGTCTGAGGGCAGCAGGGAAGAAGCTGTTCTTGGGTTGGTTGGTACTTGATCTCAGACTTTTGTATCTTTTTCCTGACAGAAGAAGGTGAAACAATAATCATTGTTATTGCATTGCATTGTGGGGTGGGGTCTGGGGTGTGTGGAGTCTTTTATTATGCTGGCTGCTTTTCCGAGGCAGCGGGAAGTATAGGCAGAGTCAATGGATGGGAGGCTGGATTTGCGCAATGGATTGGGCTACATTCACAACCTTTTGTAGTTTCTTGCAGTCTTGGGCAGAGCAGGAGCCATACCAAGCTGTGATACATCCAGAAAGAATGCTTTCTCTGGCGCATCTATAAAAGTTGGTGAGGGTCATAGCTGACATGCCAAATTTCCTTAGCCTCCTGAGAAAGTAGAGGTGTTGGTGGGCTTTATATGATATGGATAGACCAGAAAGAAGGAGAATAATATTTCAGAATGAATTGAGGACAGGGGGTGGTGAGGGGGAAGAAGAACAGGAAGAAAAATTATCATATTTACACAGAAATTTGTCACTGTGCCTTTTCCTTTATAGTAAACCTTATTAAAATAAAAATAAGAAAAATTAGATCAAAAAAATCAGAAACTTAGATTTAAGACTTTTTGTACCAGAGACCTGAAAATAGGAAAGGGAATCTCAATGCAGAATTAACCCCGGTTATTTTGAGTTGCCTCCAGTGCAATTAGTCTGCAAGTTTTGAAGAAGAGTCATATGTGTTAAGAACATAAGAACATAAGAAATAGGAGCAGGAGTAGGCCATCTGGCCCTTCGAGCCTGCCCCGCCATTCAATAAGATCATGGCTGATCTGTCGTGGCTCAGTTCCACATTCCCGCCCTCTCCCCATAACCCTTAATCCCCTCGCTTATCAAAAACCCATCAACCCGCGTCTTAATAATATTTAGCGAGGCAGCCTCCACCATTTCAACGGGCAGGGAATTCCAGATATTCACCACCCTTTGAGTGAAGAAGTTCCTCCTCAACTCCGTTCTAAACCGCCCCCCTTTTATCTTGAGGCTGTGCCTCCTAGTCCTACTGTCCTTTCTGAGCGGGAAGAGTCTCTCCACCTCTATCCCATCCATCCCATTCATCATCTTATACATCTCAATGAGATCTCCCCTCATTCTTCTAAACTCTAACGAGTACAAGCCTAGTTTATTCAGCCTCTCCTCATAGCTCAACCCCCTCAACTCCGGTATCAGCCTAGTAAACCTCCTCTGCACTCCCTCCAAGGCCAAAATATCCTTGCGTAAGTGCGGCGACCAAAACTGCACACAGTACTCCAGCTGTGGCCTCACCAATGCCCTACACAGCTGCAGCAAGACCTCCCTACTTTTATATTCAATCCCCCTCGCTATGAAGGCCAGCATCCCATTAGCCTTCCTGACCACCTGCTGCACCTGCAGGCTGGGTTTTTGCGACTCATGCACAAGGACCCCGAGGTCCCTCTGCACCGTCGCCTGCTGCAGTTTTTCGCCATGTAACTAATAGTCCTTCCTACCATTATTCCTACCAAAGTGGACCACCTCGCACTTGCCAACAATAAATTCCATTTGCCAGTTCCTGGCCCATTCGCCCAGCCTATCTAGATCCTTCTGCAGACTCTCCACACCCTCCGCGCAATTTGCCGTTCCACCAATCTTGGTGTCATCAGCAAATTTCGACACCATACACTTGGTTCCCTGAGCAAAGTTGATGTTAAATGCTAAATTTAAATTAAATTCCAAGACCCAAAAGGAACTTTGAAATGTTTGCTTTCAACTGTATTTTTGCAATTTGGCATAATGTGAAGAAAGATGTGAAGACTAGTGAAGGATGTCCCAGAATGTCTTTCGATGATTTTAAACAAAATAAATGTTTACTAAACAGCTTCAGAATTAAAAGTACAGCTAACTACAATAATGTCAATCCACAATATCTTTAAATTTACCCACTTCCAAACCCTTCTATTTTCCAATCCCCAGAGCTAAATCTCCCCGAATAACATCCCATAGGTTTTAAACCATAAGGAAAATCCAGCAATGGTTACCACACTAGGTATCTATATCTTTTGGGGTTGCTTCCAATTTGGAATAGAGCCAACTGGCTTCTCAAAACAGACTTTCTCCAGTTAGAACTTGATAGGAGTGAACACAGCTTCCTGCTGTATGGGCTGTGATCGCAAACAGCTTCCTGTCTGGGTAAATTTGTCTCTGATAGTTAAAACAGAGATGGGATGAGGAGGAATTTCTTCAGTCAGAGAGTGGTGAATCTGTGGAACATTTTGCTTCAGAAGGCTATGGCGACCAGGTCATTAAGTGTCTTTAAGACAGAGATGGATAGGTTCTTGATTAATAAGGGGATTGGGAGTTATGGGAAAAAAGCAGGAGAATGAGGATGAGAAATATATCAGCCATGATTGAATGGCAGAGCAGATTCAATGGGCCGAGTGGCTTAATTCTGCTCCTATGTTTTATGATATACTTCTTTCTTTTCAATTTCCCTAATCTGAACTAATCTTTTCAGAAGTTTTCTTAATTACTTTTATAATGAATTCATCTTTTAGAACGTAAATCTGAAATCCCCCCTATATTTCATTGTAGCCAACTTGCCTTAGGTAAACATCTGTACCCAGTGTCGCAATGCTAATCAACATATCAAAGCCCTAGGTCTATCAACTCAGACAACCTGTCTCTTTTTCACCTGTTTTCCCTTTAAACCTACAGCCATCAGAACACATTCCCAGTTATTGGATTTCTTATGTTCCCATTTTATCATGGGACATTCACACTGTTTCTCTCCGTAGATGCTTCCAGACCTGCCAATTTTTTCCACATTTTCTGTTACCATTTCAGATTTCCAACATCTGCAGTTTTTTGCTTTTATTATGCACAATATGAAATGGGCTCCAAGACTTTCTAAGGCTGATTGGTGCAGGATGTGCAGAGCAGTAGAAATGCCATTTGCCCACGGGCCATTCACACAAGTGCTGCAAAGGTACTGCTCAATGTCAGCAATCTAGCCTTTTGGATCTGGATGGAATGGCATAAGAAGTTCAGTGACCTTCACACAAGTGGTCAAGGTTAGTGAATATATCTTCAAATGTCATATTATACCATCTGCATTATGGTCTTCGCGCACTGCTTAATTCACTCACATACCAATAATCTTTATCAGCTACAGCATAAACATATGTTCATAGCTTCATCTCACTCTCGGACACTCAGCATTGCTGCTGGATTCACCCATACATCTAATTGGCAATTAGTCAAACATGCTTCACCCATTGGGTGTGGCACTGAGACAATTCTTTCTCTCCTGTAGGACAAGGTGGTGCATAACCATGGGCAGTAGAACCCATGAAAACCCAGAATTCTCCACTCACCTGATGAAGGGGCAAACCCCAAAAGCTAGTGGGTTTACTATCAAATAAACTTGTTGGACTTTAACCTGGTGTTGTGAGACTTCTTACTGTAAAACCTAAGCAGAAGCATGGTCATGGCTCTGTCCTTACTCCTGTACAAGAGATGGTGGTTGGCATCGTTAGAGTGGCCATGACTGAGATTGTGCCAAACAGAAGAGGTGAAACCCACCGTTTCTGTGTGCATTGCAGTTTCAGCCACACAGTGTGTAGATGGACAGTGGAAGTTCAGGCTGCTGTCATGTAGGCTCCATTTGCTGTCATGGATGTTCAGAATGCTGCCATCATGGCTGCAAATACCAGTATTCCATTGGGCGCTCTCACAGTAGCCCAGCTATTGTACTTCAGAATCTGATTGGGATTGCTGAGGTATTGACCTGGCGAAGTAGCAATGGAATAAGAAGTCTCACAACACCAGGTTAAAGTCCAACAGGTTTATTTGGTAGCAAACCCCTGTTTACCCCAGTCCAACACCGGCATCTCCACATCATCATAGCAATGGAGCCATAGAACAAGAACCTTCTGTCCTCTGTCAGGAATCCAGCATTCATTTTCCTATCTCTGCTGCTTAACTAGTATTCCCAGTGTTGTCAGCAGCCTTCCCAGATTGTTGTCGCCTATGCCAAGATGGTGCAGTCCGAAGCCAGGTCTTGAAGAGCCAGAGCAACTCAAGGTCACTTTTGCAAAGCCTCCCATGGTCCTCCTGAGGAAAACCAGCAGATTCCGGCACTGACGCGGCTGCCTCTGGGAGTAAAACCGTGTTGGGCAGCTAGACCAGGAAGACAGGCACTAAGGAAACGCATAAGGATAATTAGTTAAAATTGACATAAAATATGGCATGGTTTGATTTACAAGTCTGGCTTGGGACGTTCAATTTGTTGAGGATTTTAGTTTTGCAGTGAAGGCAGTCCAAGGCCTCAGGCCTCCTTAGAGGAAGAAGAGGGAAGAGAAGGTTGGTGAATGTGGTACTGGGTTTGTGTACATTGTCCATGATTCGATCACAATCTTACACCTACAGAGGCTATGATATGTGCCCCTTCCCTTCACCTTCCTCCTCCTCCACAATTACTTGCCATCTAGATGGTATCGAGGGCTGTGTCTTCAGGGTGGTGAGGTTGTGCAGCAGACCACCACAAAAGCCCATCAACGCCTCTACTTTCTCAGGAGACTAGGAAAATTTGGCATGTCTACCACGACTCTCACCAACTTCTACAGATGCACCATAGAAAGCATTCTTTCCGGTTGTATCACAGCTTGGTATGACTGTTCCTCTGCTCAAGACCTCAAGGAACTACAAAAATTGTGAATTAGGCCCAGTCCATCACGGAAATCAACCTCCCATCCATTGACACTGTTTGCACTTCCCGCTGCCTCAGAAAAGCAGCCAGCATAATTAAGGACCCCACGCACCCCAGATGTTCTCTCTTCCACCTTCTTCCGTCAGGAAAAAGATACAAAAGTCTGAGGTCACATACCAACTGACTCAAGAACAGCTCCTTCCCTGCTACTATCAGACTTTTGAATGGGTCGACTTTGCATTAAGTTGATCTTTCTCTACACCTTAGCTATATCTGTAACAACACATTTTGCACTCTCTCGTTTCCTTCTCTATGAATGATATGATTTGTATAGCACTCAAGAAACAATATTTTTCACTGTATACTAATACATGTGACAATAATAAATCAAATCAAATCAAATCAAGACCTTGACACGCATTCTGCCAATGTTGTAAGGCTCCTCCAAACTGGTTCACGCAGCAGAAGCATTGTAAGCACTCCAATCGGCTGCTCTGTCACAGTTTGGCAGAATGGTTTTCATAGGGAGCATATTGCCCACACGTGTACATATTGCCCACACGTGTACATATTGCCCACACGTGTGCATGGCTTATGTACAGGTGCCAGAAGCCACATCAACAAAAGATATCGTTCCTCACCCAGAAGCGATCTCTCAGGTTTGTAATGGTGGCTCCAATGGACAGGGCACTGTGGCAGAATGAAAGCATCCTGACTGCTGCCAGGATGCTGGGCATTGACCTGCATGGCAGGCTGAATATAGTCGCACACCAGCTGGAGGCTGTAGAAGCAGAATCCCTGATGGTCGCAGTCCATCTCGAAAGTTGAGCTGCGCCGTGCGCAGTGACATCTCTGCAGACTGGCACCCTGCAGCATGGGGAAGCCTGCGATCCTCACAAAGCCACATGCCCACTCCTGCAAGTCAAATGGTTTCAAATCTCTTAGAACGCAGAGGCTGGAGTTATCCCCCCGGAACTAAGTCCAGTGAAGGGAACGGGAAATCAGAATGATTTCAGCTGGAAAGCGAGGCAGGTGAACATGCTGAATCATGCAATGTTCACCTCATTAATTATGCAGCCGTGATTTTCACATAGCATCTCGTGGTGGGCTGGGTAGGCAGTCACACACCCCGTCATTATTTCTGGGCATCGTATTTAAAAGTCACCCGTGCGCTCATTATGCCAGAGCTTCAGAGAGCAGCAAAATATCTAAGCAAAGGCAGCAAGCTCTAGATCCATGCTTCCGGGATGTCTCCCTGGGGACTCTCTTCCAGGCTGTCCAAGAAAGGCAGGAGGTGCTCCTTCCGAGGGATGGTAACAGGAGGCCCTCCTGTCTAACCATAGCGAGCTGGAAGGAAGTCACTAGGACGGCCAGAGCCATTGAGCACCAACAAGGACTGCCTTGCAATGTAGGAAACATATCAATGATCTCATCCACTCCTCTAGGGTAAGTGGACCTTCTACTCTCTCCACACTCACATTCATACTCATTTTATGCATCCAACCTGGGACCTGGATGTCACTGTCTAGCCCATCTCTTCTTGCCCATTGCTGATTGCCCTTGGGAAAGCATTAGGCTGCTGCCTTCTTAAACTGCTGCAGTCCACGTGGTTTGCTGTTAGGGAGGGAACAGTAAAGTTTTGACCCAGCCACAGGGAAGTAACAGCCATGGAGTGTGGAGTGGAGGACAACTTGCAGGAGGTGGTGCTCTCATGAACCTGCTGTCCTTGTCCTTCCAGTTGGTACAGCTCGTGGGTTTGGAAAGCACTGTGAAAAGAAGCATGGTGGGTTGCTGTTGTGCATCTTTTGATGGTACACACTGCTGCCACTGTGCATCAGTGGTGGATGGAGAGAATGTCAAAGGTGGTGGATGAGTGCCAATCGAATGGACTGCTTTGTCCCAGATGGTGTTGGGTTTGCAGGGAGGAAGCATTCATTATTCCGAAAAACTCAAAGGGAGCATTTATTATTCCGAGAAAATCAGTGTGATTGCTATGTGCAGTATTTGATCTAGCCTAGGCAGTCACTCGTTCTCTCTTTTCTCCATTCCAGATTCCAGCAAGAAGAAGAGAGGCCAGTCTCCTCCAGTGACAAAAGCCCCAGTCCCCAACACCTCCTCGAAGGAAGAGGAATTCTCTCACTTTACAGCCATAGCAGCATTCATCTGCACCCTCCACCAGTCCAGACACACATCTTGGTGGGTCATAGGTTAAGTCTAGGTTTGGGTTCGTGCTCTGATGGTCTCTTTGCAGACATGGGTCTACAGCAGCCCACCATTTACGCTACCATTCTTGGCCCCAACAATGACCGTCTGATGAGACCTACTCCCACCATACCCACACACCCTGACCCTAACACATCCCGCTTCCCCCCCCTCACAGTGACTGTTCCTTCCTACTAGCAACAGCATCCTCAGTTCTCCACCCAGGACTCCACCATTAACCCAGTTGACCCTGCCTAATGAATCACTCTGATCCTATCCCTTTCCCCACTCCCACTCCTCCTTTCTTTGTCTTCTTCCCTTTCACTCCTTACTTCCCTGTTGATTCCACCACCCTCCCTCCCTCTCTTCCAACAGCTCTTCTCCTCATGTCTTTCACTCCTTCCTCTTCATTTCTTCTTACACTCCTTCCACTCATGTCCATAAGATTCCAGTCTATTGGAATGTTAGTGAGTGTTTGTGAGATGTAAAATGGGTTTCAGACGTTCACCAGCAGGAAAGGTGACCCGCCTTTAAACTGCCATGAAGATTTGGTGAGGAAGATGTCAAGCTGATTTCTTGATGTTGGGAATATGATTTTTGGCCTTACCGCCAATCTTTCTCCCCACCCACCATGATTCCAGCTGCGAGTGGGAGGGTCAGTTCTGCCCAGAGCCTCAGTAATCTTCCTTATGCAACAATGGTTGGAAAATTGGGAGACATTCTAACTAATGCCTGCTTTAGCCTAGTAGGAGTCAAATGCATGAAGGTTCATGGATCTGGTTATCTTCACAGACTCTGGCAGTGGTATCTACAGCAGGTGACAGATTTCAGTGATGCCTCCTTAGTGAAATGGAGATGTCTGACACATTGTTTCTTTCTGAAGTTCTGGTATGAGAAATGCTCTCTGAACACCCTGGGTGAATATGCTTCCTAGTGAGAGTCCTTCTCAGTCTCCTACTCTTCTCCTCCTTCTTCTTCCAGCAGCTTATCCAGCTCTGTGCTACCTTCATTTTTTTTCTTCTTGCGTTACTGTCGACCAAGGGGGATGTACACTAATATGCCAATTTCTGGAAGCAAGAACAGAATAATTGAAGTCAGAACATGTGCCATATCATACTCTGTAGACCACAGGAATGTAAAATAACCCAAATACTTCCACAATCACAGAAATGGCTGGTAGAAACCATTATGCAACTATTCCTTTAAATAGTGCTAATTAGTAGTTGGGAATCCTTCCTGTTGCTGACCACATGTTTAAGAGATGGTGTGGATCATTAAACTCCAAAATGGCAGCGCTGGTATCTGATTAGCAGATGATGCGGAGATACTGGCATTGGACTGGGGTGGGCCCAATAAGAAGTCTCACAACACCAGGTTAAAGTCCAACAGGTTTATTTAATATCACGAGCTTTCGGAGCGCTGCTCCTTTATCAGATGAGTGGCTCAATATCTAGTGTATAGCGTCAGTTGAAGATTCTGTATGGTGAAGAGGTCTTGTTCAAACTTATGCATGAAGATGTTGGCATATTAAGGTGTGAATGTGGTCCCCATGGCTGTTTGATGTGTCTGAATGAAGAACTGGTTGTTGAAGGTGAAGACGTTGTGGTCCAGGATGAATCAGATGAGTTGTAGAATTGCATTTGGAGATTGGCAGTTGTCGGTGTTGAGTACTGAGGCAGTTGCAGCAATGCTGTCACCATGGTGGTTGTTGGTGTAGAGTACCAAGGCATCTATTGCGACAATGCGTGCTCCTGGTTCAACTGCTCCATGGGTGCTGAGTTTTTGTAAGATGTCCATCGTGTTGCGACAGAAGCTGGGGTTACTTGCATTCACCCGATGAAGGAGCAGCGCTCTGAAAGCTCATGATACAAAATAAACCTGTTGGACTTTAAATGGTGTTGAGGGACTTCTTACTGATCAGCAGACTTAGGAACTGCAGTGGTTCGAGCAGGCATCTCAACACCACATTCTCAAGAGCAACTAGGGATGGGCAATAAATGCTGACCTCAACAGCATAAATCCTGTAAACTAATTTTAAAAAATGAAACAAAAACAGAAACCGCTGGAAAATCTCAGCAGGCCTGACAGCATCTGTGGAGAGAGAATAGAGCCAATATCATCCAGACTTGAAATGTTGGCTTTATTCTCTCTGCACAGATGCTGTTGGATTTGCTGAGATTTTCCAGCATTTTCTGTTTTTGTTCCAGATTCCAGCATCCACGGTAATTATAAAGTGGACCGATGTTACAATCTTCCTATTCTGCAAACCTCTAGAGGACATTCACTGTTTGCATTGATGCTCTCATTAAATCTGGTGTCTGATGTGGCTAGCCCCAGAAACTTGCACAGGAATCACAGGTGCCATTTTGGAGGCACAACAGGATTTGTAGCTTTGACAAATCAGGTGCCATGGACCCGAATTTCACTGCATCTGTGCTTAAACACAAGGAGAACAATAAATGAAGAAGAATTATAAAAGCAAATTTGGTATGTTTCTCAATTTTCAAATATGCATTGATGTGTATGGGTTGAATTCCTTTTGTATTACAATGAAGGGGGAGAGGAGCGGGGTGGGGGCGCGGATCGGGGCTGGCCCGGAGGTGTTGAGGAGGCCAGTGATCAGGCGGTGAGGAGGTCAGTAGGCCAGCAATGGGGGGGTTGCTGGGCTGGCCAGCAATTGGGCAATCAAGCTGGCCAGTGATCTGAAGGCCAGCAGTGCAGGGGTACTGCGTACGTGCCGATCTCTGCTATGTCAGATCGGTGTACGCACAGTGGCCCGCTCAGAACTATGCTGCCGGCTTCTCCAGTGGGAATAGGCCCTGCCCCTGACTTTCAGGGTGAATCCTGCTAGGGCTGTCTGCAGTGCTCAGAGTGTCAGATGTTCATTTTAAACTGCCACCAAAATAACCAGCAGGAGTTACTCCCATTTTCACAGGAATTGGGGATTTATAATTTTTTTGGGAGAATCCAGGCTGTAGCTTTTGACTAAGAAGTGCACAAATATTTTATTCTTTGCGTGGTAGGCAATGAATAACAATTGGCTTCTTGCTCAGAGTTTCATAGAATAAAATCCCGACACTACAGAAGGAGGCCATTCAGCTCATTGAGTCTGTACCGACCAAAATCCCACCTAGATCCTATTCTGTTAACCCTGCACATTTACCTGGCCTTTTCCCCTGACACCAGGGTCAATTTAGCATGGCCAATCAACCTAACCAAACACATCTTCGGATTGTGGGAGGTAACCGGAGCACCCAGAGGAAATCCACGCGAGGAAGTGCAATCTCCGCACTTGAACCTGGGTCCCTGGCACTGTGAGGTGGGCAGTGCTAACCATTGTGCCACCCTGCTAACCACTGAGCCACCATGTCACCCAGAAGTTATGGTTCCCATTCTGTTTCTTGTCTTTTATTGAGGGACTCATAACTCACACCAACCCTTTCTATTGAGTTAAGGTACCACTTGATTTTGATTCAGGCTGATAGATGTGACCTTGTTTCTTTGCAGCTACGTTTGTGAGGTATTTTTAAATGGGGGATGGCCAGCACTCATTGACAAAACCTCTCATTAACAAGGAGATTTCTGCATGGTAAGAACACTCAGAGCTCATTAGTAATTCTATTTAAGATTTTTAAACGGTTGGTGGTCTCAGCAGTAGACAGCCTCCACAATTTCACTAACGGCCAACTGTCCATTCAAATCATGTCCTAACACAAAGCTTATTGAAATTAATTTTGCTTCATTCGTTATTTTATAAGCAGTTATGTCCTCTCCACTTTTTCACACACATCATTAGTTTCTTCGGCTGGAAATACAAAATGGGAGATTGTTTCTTTCTGTCTTCCAGGCTTGGATAAATCTTGAGTTTTGACAGTTACTTTTAACAATGCCTTAACAAATGCATCCATTTTACTTCTATCTCTTTTGTTTATGCATTTAATCAAATTTTGTTATCAAGTAGATATTCATGAATGAAATTTGCATAAAGCACGTAAGATTCAGATCAGCAATTGAAGGGAAGGACAAGGGACATTCATCGACTGTTGTTAAAGAAATGCAGAGATGGAGTACTTAGTTCAGGATGGTCATAAAGCGTGTAGCTGTTGAAAAATTACTTATTTTACCACAAGTAATGATTGGCAGCACCATTTTTAGCAGAACTGGAAAAAGATGTTACGCCAGTATGGTGGCAGAAAAAGAACAACAGAGAAGGTTAATGTTTCTCTCTGCCTGCCTGGCTGAATATTTCCAGTATTTAAATAGATTTTATTTCCAGTGTTAATGTTGGGGTTATCCTTAGTAAATTTAAACATTCATGTATTACAGAGGGTTTTTGTGGAATATTAGCCAAGATCCTGGGTTTACTTATCTTTCTCGATAGAAGGTGATCCTTTTTCAACTTCCCATATGGTTATTACTATATTGAGCAGAATATTGGAATGGTCCTGATTGCTGGCACTTCCAGACACACCTTTAATACTGATCCCCAAGTGGACCTTGTAACCAGTTTTACCTCTTTGCCTCAGACCAATAACTCATCCTACAGGAAAGTTTGTCACTTAAAACTACAAGGGATATAATTGAAGGCATTTTTAATAAATATATATATATATATCCTTTCATGGAATGTGTGCATCGTTGGCTAGGTCAGGATTTGTTGCCCATCTCTAGTTGTCCTTGAGAACGTATTGGTGAGCCACCTTCTTGTACCATGCTATCCATGTGGCACAGTACATCCACAGTACTGTTAGGAAGGGCGCTCCAGAATTTTGATCCAGTGATGGTGGAGGAACAGCAATATAGTTCCAAGTCAGGGTGATGTGTAGCTTGGGGATCTTGCGAGTGGTGGTTTTCCCATGTGTCTGCTGCTTTTTCCTTCCTGGTGTTTGAAATCACAGGTTTGGAAGGTGCAGTCGAAGGAGCCTTGATGCGTTGCTGCAGTGCCATCTTGTAGGTGGTACATACTACTGACACTGTGTGCATTAGGGGTAGAGGTTAAAAGTGATGCATGGTGTACCAATCAAGCTTTGTCCTGGATGGTGTAGATCTTCTTGAACGTTGTTGAGTGAATATGAAAGTTGCTCAGTTGAATGTCACTTAATGCTACATCTTTCTTCAGTTAAAATCTACATAATGTTGAGTGAAAATATTTAGAATGAACACAATGCCACGATTTTTGTGAAAAATTCAAAGTGATCCAAAGGTGCATGCTCCTGGATCCATTTAGAAATCCAGAGGGTGGATTGGTGTCAATGGTGGGGTGTGCAGGGGAAGGGCTGAAGGAGCTAATGGAGTGGCATAATTAGAAAGGATTGTTCACAGTTCTAAATTTCCTACCTTGAGTCCTGATTGGTAATGATGACATGAGCTTACCAATATCCATGCCTCTGGTTTTATTCATGCCAGCACTTCACTGACATAATAACTTTGCCATTACATTAATTCCATCCTCACTAGTTGGAATGCTTCATGTTCCGGTAGCCAAGTAACTAAGTTAATGGCCGTTGTATAATTCTGGGAAGAAACTTATGATTAGATGATGTTACAGTTCATCTTGAGATAATTACAAATGATGATGACAATTTTGCCCTACAGTCTGTCCAGTGCATTAATTGTTTCTTAAATGCATCCAGGGTCCTTTGCCATTCTATCTGAGTGTTAATGACAGTCTCTTTGAAATATGCACTCCTGATGCTTGTGATACCTTTATTATCCATGCCCTGTTTCAAATTATATATTTGCTCAATTGTTCATTTTAATAAACATATTCTACTCTCAGAATAGATATATGAAACTGCTGAATTTGACACAACAGAGTTCATTTAAACACATCCTCTGACATCTGCCTGTTGAAAGTAAATGCAGGGTCAACCAAGTTTAACATTATTTGCCTCGTACTGCTGAGGAATAATTGCCTTTTTGTATATATTATTTATATTAAATTCTACCAATCATGAGGTTCAAAAAGGGTTTAAAATTAATTATGTCAAGTGTAAACATTTACTATTTTCTGGGGAGTGTGTCCCGGGACATCCCCCCCACCCCCACCCCCATCCTCTCCTCCACCCACTAGAAGCGCAGCATTTATAGGCAAGGTGCAAGGTGGTAATATCACGTCAGTCTCAATATATGAATTATGGAATTATTAAATGGAACATCAGAGAGAGTGACTATTAAATCCCTCATATCAAAAGAACAGTTTTAAGTGCAAAAATATTTTTGTCTATCATTGCTTTCAGTGAAATTATTTTTATTGAAATTAGCACTAGGAAAGAAATAAATAGATTTTTGTGTTTATATTCTATCAAATAACTGCCCTACCTTTGATTTATAGAATCTCATACTTGCTACACTTCTTCCTCCTACTTGAAATCGACATCTGGTTTTACATATTTGATGTCTGCTGGGAAACATTAGTTCTGCTCTGCTATCACAAAGGGCTGCATGTAATGGTCTAGCTAAGATCTGATGAAGCTTAGCTGTTGATTGCAGTCAAAGCCAAGGTTTCAGCTCCAAGCACTGACTCTGCATTATCTCCTTATCACAATTCCTAATAAAATATCCTGATAACTGAATCACATTTTGCATGGTAACATTTCTGCAAGAATTACTTATGGACTACTGCAGCTACTCATTTTAGAGATATTAATTCAAAATCACATGCAAATCACAAGGACGAACGCATGGAAAAAATAACAGTTAGCCATGACCTTTCAGCATAATGAGTTATTTTATATTTATAAAGTATTATGCAAAACATTATACCTGTTTGCATCTTGTCACATTGTCCGGAACCATTATTCACAACACCTAAATGGGTTAGTTCTTTGACGCTGGCAACAAATTTAAAATATATGAAATATAAATGATCTCTACAAAGAAATAAAAAAGGAAAGTATCAAATACTGGAAACCTGAAATGGATTAAAGTTTATTTATTAGTGTCACAGGTAGGCTTACATTGAAACTGCAGTGAAGTTACTGTGAAAATCCCCTAATCGCCACAGTCTGGCACCTGTTCAGGTACTGAGGGAGAATTTGGCATGGCCAATACACCTAACCAGAAAGCAAAGAGAGTGGCTCTCTGACATAGATCATCCTCTGGGTGGAGGAGGAGGAGGCAGGTCAGAGCATCCTCTGGGGGGCGGAGAGGGCAGATTGTTGTCTGGTGATTGGGGGGAAGGCCCAATCGCTCACTGATGTGGGGGGGTGGGGTGCAGATGGATCTGTGCTGGGGGAGGCAGGGGGGTCTGCACGTCCACCCTGGGAGGAGGGATTTATTCCTCCAGTGGAGAGGAGGGGTCACCCACAGAGTGGCAGCGAACCCCCTCCCCCACCACCACCAGAGATCCATCAGTGAGCGATTGGGCCTCCCTCCCACCACCAGACAATGATCAGCCCTCTCACCCCCTCCTCCACAGAGATACATCTGACCTGTCTCCTCATCGTCCCTCCCCCAGGGGATGCTCTGATCCGCCTCCCCTGCCAGCGGATGATCTGACCTGCCTCCTCCTCCTCCCCCCCCAGAAGATGATCTGACCTGCTTCCTTCTGACCCCACCCCGCCCCCGCCCCTGAGGATGCTCTAATCCACCTCCTCCTCCTCCCCACCCAAAGGATGCTCTGACCCGCCTCCTCCTTCCCTCCCCTCCCTGCCGTTCCAGGCTCTGAAGCCGCTTCAGAGGTTCCCCTGCAAAATAAAAATCGGTTTTGGAGTTTTACTTTGCAGGTCGCTTACAGTGCAAAGATAAAGAGGGATTTGGTGGGACAGTTGTGTGTGCGGTTCATTAAATCCACACCCGAATCGGGTGTCGGTAAAGCCACAATTTGCTCGGATTTGGGTGCAGATCGTGTAAAAGGCCCGACGCCTGAGTTCACTGCAATTTCGCGCCCCTTTTCGGGCAGAATATTTAGTAAAATTGGGCCCATTGTGCACAGTTTTGGCCTCTTTATCTGAGGAAGGGCATTCTTGCTCTGGAGGAAGTGCAGAGATGGTTTACCAGACTGATTCCTGGAAGGGAACTGATGGATGCGGTGAGATTGAGTCGGTTAGGATTGTATTCACTGAAGTTCAGGAGAATGGGGTTTCTCATAGAAACCTATAACATGCTAACAGAATTGACAAGATTGATGCAAGAAGTATGTTCCCGATGACTGGGGTGTCCAGAACCAAAAGTCACAGTCTGAGGATATAGGGTAGACTGTTTAGGTCAGGGATAAGGAAAAATATCTTCACCCAGAGAGTGGTCAGCCTGTGGAATTTGCTGCACAGAAAGCAGTTGAGGCCAAAATATTGAATGTTTTCAAGAGGCAGTTAGATATAGCACTTTAGATGAAAGGGATAAAAGGATATAGGGCGGGAAGGCAGAATCAGACCATTGTGTTGGATGATCAGCCATGATCAGAATGAATGGGGTTGCAGACTCAAAGGGCTGAATGGCCTCATCCTGCTCCTATTTTCTATGTTTCTATGAAAGTAAATCTCAAATTTATGCAATAGTTGAAATTTGGGATGAATGAAAGGTAAACTGCAACTATTGCAGAGATGGAAAGCATTGAAACATCAGTCAGCCAATGAGAAGGAAAATTAGGCAGCTGAATAACTTGTTGCTAATCCATTACCAGCTGTTTTGCACACCCGCCAATGTAGCATTTCACCCCCTATCTTGTGTGAAAGCTTCTTTGGCAGTAGCAATGTTTGCTACGGAGAAAGATCTTTATACATTTGTGGTAAAACTTTACACAAACACAATTGTGTAAAGTCATAGAATCATGGAACGGTTATAGCACAGAAAGAGGTCATTGGGCCCATTGTGATCATGTGGTTCTCTGTGAGAGCAACTCAGCTATTTCCACTCCCTAACCCTGTCCCTGTCCCTGCCCCTGCCCCTGCCCTTCCTCTTCAGGTGCCCACCCAATGGCCTTTTGAAAGTCTCGATTGTATCTGCCATTTCCATACTCTCAGGCTTTACGTAACCACTTGCTGCACAATAAAGCTCGGGTTTTCTGCATCAACTTATTAAACCAACTTTTTTTTTGCTATTTCCAATCAAATTCTAATTCAAAGTCCCAACCAGTGAGACATTCCAGATCCAAGCTGACAAAACAGGCTGGCCTCTTCCTGTCTCGGGTTTGATCTACATGATCCAAGCTGATAGGAGCAGGCATTGCACCCCCTCCAGTACTTGATCTCATCTGCATCTTGGCCAAAAGGCTTGGATGCTGTTTTAAAAAATTTCTTCAAATGAAGCCTCAGTGTAACCTCGGTGAATTCCATCAACTGCAGGACAGCAAAACTACACTTGATCTTAGCCAAAAAGCTGAGAAGCGATAAGACCAACTAAACTTATCAAAAGTATATGGAAGACTTATTAAAGAGCTGGGTAAAAATAACTCACCAGCTACTCACCAATCAGCACTCTTCTTTAGATTGATGTCACTTTTTTAGTCTTCAAATCATCTGCAGTTCATTAACTTCCCATTTGCTTAACAGACAGTTGTTCAATTATTCAGAGAAAGTGATATACTTTATGGTGTCTCAGTATCATTACAGTAACATAATGCTGGCATTTCTGGACTTTTAATCCAGAGACCTGAACTAATGATTTGAGAGGTGGGGTTGAATTTTTAGCCCTCAAAGGGACAGGTATGGAATTTTGTGCTGCCGACCAGCATGCAGGTTCCCTGGCTCCATCCCACTGCTGGACCACTTTCCTAAAAACAGGATGGGGGTGCTAGGGTTAACTATCTGCAAGCAGCACGCAGCCAGTTAACCTGGTAAAATTGAAGTCAAAATGAATCAGGGGGATTCTCTCCACTGGCTAGAGCCTAGCACAAGGATGGTCATTGTTGGAGGCCTCAGGATGTAGCTGCAGAAGTTCCTCAGCACAATGTCTTAGGCTTAACCACCGTCAGCTGCTTCATCAATGACCTTTTCTCCATTATAAGGCCAGAAGTGATTGTACAAGTCTGACCAAGGGTTATCCTGGCCTAAAATGTTGGCTCTATTCTCTCTCCGCGCTGCCAAATGTGTTGAGATTTTCCAGCATTTTCTGTTTTGATTTCAGATTCCAGCTACACAACATTTTGTTTTTATCTTATTTTGATTGTACAGCGTTCAGTTCAATTCAGGCTGAATTGAATAATGAAGCTATCCATGCCTGCATGCCGCAAGACATGGACAAAATTCAGGCTTGGGCTGATAAGTGGCAAATATCATTCACAGATACAGTACTTTGCAACAAAAGGGAATCTAACCAGTTCGCTTTGATGTTAGAGTATTTGCCATGGCTCAACTACTAGCATTGTTGCCTCTGAGTTGCAAGCTTCCAGGTTTGAGACCCACTCCAGTGTTTGAATACAAAAATCAAAGCTGATTCTCCAATGCAGTATGAAGGGAGCACTGCACTTTTGGAAGTGTTACCTTTCAGATGAGATGTTAAACCCAGGCCCTACCCTGCAAATTGGGTGAATGTCAAAATCCAGACCAATATTTATCCTTCAAACATCACAAAATAATTATCTTGGTCATTGTTGGAGTTCACTGTGCCTCATTTGTTATATTACAATAGTGACTACACTTCAAAAAGTACTTCATATGCTTTGAGACATCCAGTGGTTGTGAAAAGTGCTTTATAACTGCAAGCCTTTTTTTTATTGCCATCACTGAATCACTCACCATCAGCATTCTGGGATTTACCATTGGCCAAAAATTTAAATGGATCAGTCATATAGATACTATACATTATCCACAAGGCATAGGTCAGGAGTCTGATGTAAAACTCTCCACTGGTTCTGGGGAAGTGCAGGTCTAACAACACTCAAGTAGCTCAAAACCATCCAGAACAACAGCCCATTTGATGGGCCATCATAAACATTCACTCCCTCCATGACACGCATTTTATGGCTGCAGTACATACCATCTAAGAACACACCGTACAACTCACCGTGCTGTTTGACATCAGTTCCCAAATCCACATCACATCAGAACACCACCAGGCTCTTCTCCAAATCGCACACCATCCTGACTTGGAAATGCATTGCAGTTATTTCATAATCGTTGGGTCAATTTTTAACACCATTACAGAGGTACCTTCACCACAAAGATTGCACTAATTCAATAAGGCGGGTCATCATCATTTTCTCAAGGGCAAGTTACAGATGGGCAGTGAATGCTGGTTTTGTCTCCATTTCATAAATGAATTAAAAGGTTATTCTATTTTGTAGGGGAAGTTTTCATTTGAAATAAGTTTAGCTTTCTTTATTCTGTACGGATTATATAAAATTTGTTCTTAGGATGTGAGTTTTTGTCTATCCCTATTTGCACTAAAAGGGTAATGGTTACTCGCAATGTTTGTTGTTACAACTGAGTGGTGCTGCTGACCACTTTAGAGGGCATTGAATGTCAACCACACACAGTGGTGTGGAACTAGAATCACATGTAAGTCAGTCATGTAAATGTGGCTACATTATAATGGAAACCCAGTTGTGTTTTCATTATAAATCAACAAATCCCCAGGTAATTAATCAGATGATGCTTTTTCTATGTATTGTATTTCCGGCAATGTTTGAAACAAGAAATCAAATTATCATTAACAAAGAAGAGAAGGCTGCAATACTGAATACTAGGCAATCTCTTAGTCAAATGATTCCCTTGGAAATATGAATTTAGATCATGCCTTCCAGACAAAAGCAATGCGGCCCAAATAATCAGTACATCTTAAAAGGGTTCAGATTGGGTATATCTGTGAGGGTAACTCTAGCCGAGAAATTATTCTGCAATCAATCTTTAGCTGGAAGATGATCTAAATTAATTGTGTGGTGATCATTCAGAGCATATGAAACAAATATTGGCTTTCAGGTTAGTTCGGAGGGACGGGGGAGGGGGGGAGTTTTATAGCGTTAGTATTTTTGCATACTGAAATCGAATAAAGCTTAAGCCTCTGACATTGTGTAATAAAAATACCTCAATGAATTTTGTTCATTTGAAAGTTAAATTTAGTGAGTTGGTAAAACGTAACTAAGCACAGCAAGATGAATGTTAGGGTGACGTAAGCCATATTAAACTTTGTTCATGGTTCAACCGGTGCAAAATGTTTCATAAATCCTCACACTTAATTGTCTGTAGTGTAAAAAAAAGTAATGTTCTAATTGGAATAATGCAATTGTTAAATTTAATGAAAGATAAGATACCTGCAGCACTTTAACTATTAAAGATAGGACGTCAGTTTCTGCAGAGTCACTCCTTTTCTCTACTGAATTGTTCATGTTGCTATGGAGATACATGGTAGAATGAGTTTTACCAATAGGAACTAGAGATAAGCTGTGGAAAGCTGATGTCATGCTCGCGTTTGAATGACACTGTGACCTCTACCACTGGGAGATGGATTCCAGCATACAATTCTCAGAATTTTAATCATTGCAGCTTTTTCTTCTATGGGCAAATCGTTAAACTGGAATGTGACGCATATATCTGTCTTGACACATCCATAATTATTTTTTTGACTAAAAAACCGGACTATCGATCATAAAAGGGCAAAGTCTGCACTAGGCTTTAAAAATACAAGGCCATTTAGATCCTTTCTCATCAGTTCATCACCCACCCCGCGAGATTTCTTAGTTAACAAACCAAGCTTTTCTCATTTGAGGAGAGGAAGTAAGATAGGGAAGAAAAAATTATCAAAGTCTCCTGAGCCCAGGATATTAATATACACTTCAGCCTCTGCACCACACTATATGCTGCTTTCTAAGGCTGTCTGCGTCACTACCTCAGTAACTAATTCTTTGCTACCAGGCAGCTGGAATGACCTTCTGAATTTTTAAAATCTCCATATATATTTTATACACAAGCACCTTAATTATTTTTCCTGTTTCATGAGGACAGCTGGAAAAAGTGCAGTTTGAACGGTATTTAATCACTTGCTTATAAACATTAATAAAACACCTTACAAGGTTGGCTGCATCTTAACGCATTTAAATGTTACTTCATATATTCCATGCACATGTGTTCATTAAGAAAAAACCTATGAATGTGTCCTTGGTGTTTTTATTAAAAAACATTTTGAGAATTTATATTTAACATTTTTTATTAAAAGCAGCAGGTATTGAAAGCTCAGTGCTATTTCATTTGAAATAAGTCACTGATTGTGCAGGTGCCAAAGTTTTTGTGGCAATGTTCCGGGCATTTATATGTTCTTACAACATGATACATCCATATTAATAAACAATGGTATAACAAAGAATTGATAGCCGTAAATATCGAAAATATCCCACTATGATCCCACATACATTTATGTCAATGTTAGGCTGAAATATTGAATTTTAGCTTTTTTTATTTTGTGTGGATTCTTTAAAATCTGTTCTCAAAATGTTGGCAAGGCTGCATTTGTCTGTCCCTAGATGCACCCAGAAGACAATAGTTGGTCCATATTCATTCTTGCCATTGAGTGGTGTGCTGACCATTTTAGGGGACATTTGGGGAGGCAGTGGCATAGCAGTATTGTTGTTGGACTAGTAATTCAGAAATCTGAATTCAATAAAAATCTGGAATTAAAGCTCAAAAGATGACTGTGAAACCACTAGCAAATGTCGTTAAAAAAACCCATCAGGTTCACAAATGCCCTTTAGGGAAGAAAATCTGTCATCCTTACTCGCTCTGGTCCACATGTTTGATTTGACTTAATTTAATTTGATACATTGTTGTCACATAGAAAGCATTCTTTTTGATTGTATCACAGCTTGGTATGGTTCCTGCTCTGCCCAAGACAAGGAACTACAAAAGGTTGTGAATGTAGTCCAATCCATCACGCAAACCAGCCTCCCATCCATTGACTCTGTCTACACTTCCCACTGCCTTAGCAAAGCAGTCAGCATAATTAAGGATCTCACACACCCTAGACATTCTCTCTTCTTCCTTCTTCCTTCGTGAAAAAATACAAAAGTCTGAGGTCATGTATCAACCGACTCAAAAACAGCTTTTTCTCTGCTGCTGTCAGACTTTTGAATGGACTTACCTTGCATTAAGTTAATCTTTTTCTAGACCCTACCTAGGACTGTAACCTTACATTCTGTACTCTTTTCCTTTTCTATGAATGGCATGCTTTGTCTGTATAGCGTGCAAGAAACAATATTTTCACAGTGTGTTAATACATGTTACAATAATAAATCAAATCAAATCAAATCAAAATGTATTTGTATGCAGTGAAAAGTGTATTGTTTCTTGCGCAATACTATACAGACAAAGCATTCTGTTAATAGAGAAGGGAAGGAGGGAGAGCAGAATGTAGTGTTACAGTCATAGCTAGGGTGTAGCGAAAGATCAACTTATTGCGAGGTAGGTTCATTCAAAAGTCTGATGGCAGTAGGGAAGAAGCTGTTTTTGAGTTGTGACTCAAAAATGTGACTCCAGACACACAGCAACGTAATTGACTCTTATATGCCTTCAGGGATGGGCAATAAATGCTGGCCCAGCCAGCGACACCCACATCCCATGAATTAATAAAAAGAAAGTTAACTATGTGGTGTGGATCTGTGCAACATTTTAGCTCATCCTGAAATGCTTTCTATAATCCCTGATCATCTACAATAATAAAAGAAAGTTTATATTTATATAGTACTTTTAACATAATAAGGTGCTTCAAAAGGGCATCATAAAACAAAATATGACACCAAATCATATAAGGAGATATTAGGTTAGGCCTGGGCAACTGAAGGCAAATTGACACATTGCTTGTTTGGAAGCCCAAGTAAATCAAAAAGTGAAGGGGAAATAGGTAAATGGGATTTGGTGCAAGTTTAGAACAGGCATCAGAGTTTTGGATGACCTCAAATTTATGGAGGGTAGAATTTGGGAAACAACCTGGAGTGCATTGAAGTGGTTCAGACTAGAGGTAACATGTCATAATTGAGGTTCTCAACAACAGTCAAACTGATACATAAGTAATGTTACAGAGGTGGAAATAGACAGTCTTAGTAATGATGTGAATGTATGATTAGAATCTCATCTCAGGATCAAGGATGACACTAAAGTTGCAGATAGGCTGGTCTTCTCTCAAATTGTTGTCTTGGCATTCAGCAGCAGCAATGTCAGCAGAGGGGATAGGCAACTCATGACACTGAAATATTTGCACAAAGCAAACTGTGGAGTTAAGAATGCTCAAAACCTTAATTATTAATTTAAACTTTCAGAATACAAAATAAATTGTATGACTGTGTTATAGAAGAGAAAATAAAGGTAAAACCGATGTGTACTAAAAGGAAAAAAAACTTTTAAAAAAATGTGGGTTTTTTACTTTGTTGTGGAGAAATTTGACATTCCACAATTATAAAATTACCTTCCCAAGTTAGTTTGTTGTTAAAAGCCCAGTTATGTTTCATTCAGCGAGTTGTATCTTTTTCAGTTGTTCTTATAGCATAGAAGTTGTCACTAAGTTATGATTGCAATGGAAGTTGCACTTTATGGGAACCGCTGCAGTGGGGTGGCACGGTGGCACAGTGGTTAGCACTGCTGCCTCACAATGCTAGGGACCTGGGTTCAATCCCTGGCTTGGGTCACTGTCTGTGTGGAGTTTGCGCGTTTTCCCAGTGTCTGCGTGGGTGCTTGGGTTTCCTTCCACAGTTCAAAGACTGGTTAGGTGAATTGGCCATGCTAAGTTCTCCCTTTGTGTACCCAAACAAGATGTGGAGATGCCAGCATTGGACTGGGGTAAAAGTATGGTGACTAGGGGATTTTCATTATAACTTCATTGCAGTGTGCATGTAAGCTTACTTGTGACTAATAAAAAACTTTAAACTTAAGTGCACCCTATGATGGAGCATACACACACACACAGCAGCAGTTGCTGGATTACTGTGTTATCCTGCACATGTCTGGACACCAAAGTTGCTGTTAACTTTAGTGGATGAATGCTGATGAACACTCACAGTCTTGCTGTCATTTTCACAGCAAAATCTTGGCCATAATCCTCATTTAAATTATATATTTAGTGATATTATTATCCTTAAAATGTTCATTTGAAAAGAGAAATAGTTATAAAAAAAAATAAGAAATTTTAAACAGCACTAACGCCTAGAATCCACTTAGTTCAGAATTTAATTTCTGTCTGCAGTGTAAGGTGCTTTGTCAGCCCTTTGATGAGAAAATAAAAGATAATCTGTTATATTCTTAAGCTTCACCCAGTATCACTAATGAATTCTTTTATTGCATTACAAGGACTGTTGCTAAGATCAAGGATTTTAAAATACTTCCCTGACTATTTTGACATGGTGCTGCGCTGAGGACTGCCTATTTTCTGCAAGACAGGGCCATCATTTATCGTCTTTTATCTGAACACATTCTAATGGTCTCACAGCAACAGCAGCAAAACTTCAATTTACTCGGTCTCCAATGTACCAAACAGCCTTCTATAGCTATTCTTCTCACGAAACTTAATGGGTGGAAGCTCCATGACAACCGTCACATGTGGCTTCTGTCCCACTTTCCCTACTCTCCTTTTAGCAAAGTGACACGGCAATCAATGCCCCCTTGAAATCTTTGCAATTGCTGGTAACTCGTGAAAACAAAAAGTCATTATGTGGTGCCTAGATCTGTGTAATTGAACGTTGTGGGAACCCTGCCTGAAGAACAGAAAAGGGCTGCGGTAAATATTAATAAAGAACCATCCAACGACAATTCAGCATATTTTTATATTAATTCAATTATTTTTAATAGACTCTTAAGGCATGCAGGAAATACTCAAGTATTTCATGAGTTTAAAAAATTATGAGATCCTGAATATAGCCCCCTACCCCCTGCAAATACATTTCTGTGGATTAAACATTAATCTTTAATCATAGATTCTTTGTTACTGGACTGTACATATGAATTTAAATCTTACTTAATGGCCTTATCCCAGACAGCCTCCTGTTGACACCAAGTTGATTCTAATCCTCTGCCGTTTAGAGTGTTCATTATTACATTGCCATTATTACAGTGACTTATTTGTGCTCAGCGAAAAACAGGGCTGAAATCCAATGGTGTTTTCTGCTTCAGCCCACTCTACAGGCTTCTATAGGCCTGATGGCTGTGGTAGGATTGGAAGTGGGGGGGCAGGGGAAGGGGGGAAGGGGGCGGGGAAGCTGTGGAGAGCTGCTGAGAAGTTACTTTCTCCTGCGTGGTCTCCAGTGGCTAGTTAGGCATCAATTTAGGTGGAATCTGAAATTTATATTTCCCAACAGTGGGTTAAAATGTCAAGTTTAAGTCAGTGGCATGTTTGCAGTGTGTTGTGCCTTAGGCAGGCAGGTCTGTGGTGAGTTCATATTTGTAAAATGTATGCATGCCATGAATACTCACTCGGGGGAAATGTTTTATAATTACACCCTACCTTGGATATAACGCCAGCAGTGCATGGCTTCAGTTCTAGCCTCCGGTGACTATGTGGAGTTTGCATGTTCTCTCCATGTCTGTGTGGATATCTTCCAGGTGCTCTGGTTTTCTCTCACAGTCCAAAGATTAGGCAGATTGGCCATGCTAAATTGCCCCTTAGTGTCCCTACATGTGTAGGTTAGGGGATTTATCAGGTAAATATGTGGGGTTATGGGATTAGGGACTGTGTGGGATGTTCTGCTGCAGGGTCAGTGCAGACTTGATGGGCTGCATGGCCTCTTTCTGCACTGTAGGGATTCTATGTTTTTTAACATCTCATTTTAAATTGGGTTTAGCTAATTAAATATATTTAAAATGATGCAAATGTAAAGAATATTTGACAAGAAAATAATTAGTCAGTAGTAATCCAATCAAGAGATGCCAATTATGTAATAAACTATGAGAGTAAAACCTGAGTGTTTTATACTAGTTATCTGTCACTATTAAGGTCAGATTGCTCTTTAAAGGTCACTTTCCAATGTGATTTTTCTTTCAGAATCCATAACTTCAATTTTATGTGAACACGTCTTTCGGTTTAGGTCAATTTTTATGCCAGGAGCCATCATCAATGTAAACAGCTACAGTCAGAGCAGCTCAAGTTATCAATCACTGTTGACCTTCTCTTTGGAGCTATAACAACCAGAGCATAATTACTGCAAATTGTTTGGAAAATAAATCTTTATTGGAGAATGCTATATCCAGTGCATCTTATAGGCAGTTAACCTCTTGAAATTAATTCTTAAATTAAGAAAGAAAGACTTTTGTTTATGTAGCACGCTGAATTTTTACTTTGGGTGTAGGGAACAAGAATTGTAACAATTTGTGGATCCAGAACTCACCCTCTGGGGAAATGAACAAAGAACAAAGAACAAAACAGCCCGGGAAACAGGCCCTTCGGCCCAACGAGCCTGCGCTGCCATTTTAACATTACGAGTCCCCCCTCCACCCATGACCCTTATCTATGCTTATGGCATTCCACATTGAGGGAAACTAATTTAGGGACAACTTATTACACCAATCAGCCTAATAGCACATCTTTGGGGTGTGGGAGGAAACCAGAGCACCCGGAGAAAACCCACGCAAGCACGGGGAGAATGCGCAAACTCCCACAGACAGTGGCCCAAATCCATGTATCTGCACAGCAAACAGTGATAGTCACTGAGCTGTTGTGTTGCCCAGCATCTGGTCCAGTTTAAGCGTACACTAACGACATGAAGTACTAGGCTATTCTCGAAGCAACCAAGAGCAGCCCTCGTACGACCCATCGCGTGTATGCCTCTCGTTGGACAACAAGGCGGACCGAAGCACCTGTGAATTAAAAGAGAAAAACATTAGTATCATCCCCATCCTTATACATTACCAGGGACGTCCCAAGGCTACTGAACCTTATTTAAAACAATCTCCTATATCCCTCCATCTCCAACCCACTCATGTGCCTGTCTAAGTAACTCTAAAACAACTCCAGCGTGCCTGCCTCCACCACCTTACTTGGCAGAGCATTCCATACCCCCACTACCCTCTGTGTGAAAAACCTCCCTCTAATATCCGTGTTATACCTTGCCCCCCTCACCCTAAGCCCTTGGCCCCTCATAATGTGCGTTTCTAACATAGGAAAAAGCTTACCACTGTTTACTCTATCTATACCCTTCATAATCTTATATACCTCTATTAGATCCCCCCTCAGTCGCCTTCTTTCAAGGGAAAACAGCCCCAATTGCTCAATCTTTCCTCATAACCCAGTCCTTCCATACCAGGCAGCATCCCGGTAAACCTCCTCTGGACTCTCTCCAGGGTCTCCACGTCCTTCCGGTAGTAAGGCAACCAGAACTGGATGCAGTACTCCAAATGTGGCCTAACCAACATTCTATACAACTGCAACATTAGACTCCAGCTCTTATACTCTATACCCCTTCCTATAAGGCTAACATACCATAAACTTTCTTCACAGCCTTCTCCACTTGTACTGCCACCTTCAAAGACTTGTGCACTTGCACTCCCAGGGGTCCCGCTGCGTATCTATACTCTTTATAGGTCTACCCTTTATCATATAACTCCCCCTACATTATTTCGGCCAAAATGCATCACCTCACATTTATCAGGGTTAAACTCCATTTGCCATGTATCTGCCCAATATACCAGCCTATCTATATCCCGTTGTATTGCCAGACACTGCTCCTCACTGCCCGCCAATCCAGCCATCTTAGTGTCATCAGCAAATTTGCTGATCACACCACTTACTCCCTCTTCCAAGTCATTTATGTATATTACAAAAGAAGAGGTCCCAGTACTAAGACCTGTGGCACACCACTAGTGACAGATCTCCAGCTAGAAAAGGACCCTTCCACTACTACTGTCTGTCTCCTCTTACCAAGCCAGTTATCAATCCATCTAGATACCTGGCCTTGTATTCCATGAGCCTTAATCTTTTCAACCAACCTACCATGAGGGACTTTGTCAAATGCCTTACTGAAATCCATATAGACGACATCAATGGCTCGTCCTTCGTCGACCGTTTTTGACACCTCCTCAAAAAATTCTACCACATTCGTAGGCAAGACTTCCCCTTAACAAAGCCATGCTGCGTATCCCTAATCAGATCTCAACGCTCTAAGTGCTCATACATCCTATCCCTAAGAATCCTCTCCATCAACTTGCCTACCACTGACGTCAAACTCTCTGGCCTATAGTTACCCAGGTTATCCCTCCTACCCTTTTTAAACAATGGTACCACGTTCACTATCCTCCAGTCCTCTGGGACCTCACCTGTGTCCAAAGAAGAGACAAAGATTTGCGTCAGAGGCCCAGCAATTTCATCTCTCACCTGTCTAAGCAGCCTAGGATAAATGCTATCTGGCCCTGGAGATTTATCAGTTTTAATGCTACCTAAAAGCCCTAACACTTCCTCCCTCGTAATGGAGAATTCCTTCAATTGGTCTACAGCTCCCTCGAAGACAGTACCAGACATCAAGCCCCTCTCCTTCGTGAATACCAATGCAAAGTATTCATTCAGGATCTCCCCCATTCCCTTGGACTCTAAGCACAGTTCCCCTCCTCTGTCCCTGAGAGGACTGATTTTTCCTCTAACCACCTTTTTGTTCCTGACATAGGAGTAAAATGCCTTTGGATTTTCCTTAATCCTGTCATGCCCCCTTTTTGCCCTTCTAACTCCCCTTTTGAGATCCCTCCTACTCTCTCTGTATTCCTCCAATGCTCTCTCCATTCCCAGTTGCTTAGACCTAACATTCGCCTCTCGTTTCTTCCTGACCAAGTCCTCAATATCTCTAGTAATCCACGGCTCTCTAATCCTACCTTTCCCATCCTTCCTCTTAACCGGCACATGTCTTTCCTGCAACCATTTTAGTCTTCCCTTGAAAGACTCCCACATGCTGAACGTGGACTTGCCCTCAAACAGCCTCTCCCAGTCTGTATTCCTAAGCTCCTGCCTAATCCGGCTGTATCTAGCCTTCCCCCAATTTAACACCCTCCCCTTAGGACAGCACTCACCTTTTTCCATTAATATCCTAAAGTAGAACGAGTTGTGATCACTGTTAGCCACATGTTCACCTACTGCAACCTCAACCACCTGACCCGTCTCATTACCCAGAACTAAATCCAGTATAGACCCCTCTCTAGTCGGGCTATCTACATACTGGTCCAAGGACCCTTCCAGTACACATCTTACGAATTCATCCCTGTCTGAACCCCCAGCTCTAGGCACCTTCCAATCCACCCCAGGGAAATTAAAATCTCCCACTACAACAACCCTATTCTTCCTACACTTATCCAAAATGTCACTACATATACCTTCTTCCACTGCCCGCGGATTGTCGGGTGGTCTGTAGTACACCCCTAGCATAGTAATCGCTCCCTTCCTATTCCTCAACTCCACTCACAGTGACTCAATTCCTAGCTCCTCTATATTATCCTCCCTCTGCACTGCTGTGATGTGCTCGCTAACTAACAACGCCACTCCCCCTCCTCTTTTCGACACTCCTGTGTCGTGCCTAAAACACTTATACCCAGGAATATTTAGCAGCCAGTGCTGCCCTTCCTTTAACCACGTCTCTGTCACTGCCATCACATCTAAATTCCTCGCGAACATTAAGGCCTTAAGCTCATCCGCTTTACCTGTCACGCTCTTCGCATTAAAACAGGTGCACTGCAGACCTACAGGCCCACTCGGATCCTCCTTCTCCCGGGGAATTTTCCTCTCATCCAGACTTACCCTGTCACCCAACTCACTCCCAATCCCAGTGCCTACTGAGCTATCTGTCTCCTTCCCACCCCCCTTCCATATTAGTTTAAACCCTGCCGAAATGGTCACTGGCTTGGGACTGTCAGGGAGAAGCCTCTTTAGTCAGCATGGACATAGGTTCTCTTGAAGCTGGGGGGGCCAAGTAGAGGCTTTCTGGCTTGAGAAAGGAAAGCTGCAGTAAAGGGTAAGTATTTAAGGGAGTGCTTTAATGTGGAGGTGACCTCCTGCCGACATCTTTAAAATTTAAATAATAAGTTTTAAAAGCAATCAGGACAACAAGGTCAGGGGTTGGAGGCAATGTTGTGGAATCCCTCTGCAGAGCAGCTTTTGGTCGCGTTCACTCCCAGGCAGGCCGAGAAGGCCTACAGACCTGTCTGGAGTACTAGACCTCCAGTCTGTAACTGCATATCCACCTCCACGCAATTAAATCCCCTCCATCACATCGGGAAACTGGAGGCCCACTGGGAAATTCCAGTCAGCTTCCATTCAATGCTATTAACAAGGCTTCTAATAAATTAATTAGCTAGCCTTGAGGCGGTTAGGGGAGTGTGTGTGTGTGTGTGTGTGTGTGTGTATGTTGTTGTTGGGAGGGGGGGGGGGCGGGTTTGCTGCTGGGGCATTGGTGATGCTTTCAGCCCCAAACCTGCCTCACCCAAAGTCACCATAGGAAAGTGCCACGCAAGCCAGTGCTGTACTTTCAGGTGGTTCGGCCTTTGTTGCCAACCTTGGTGGGGCCCTAAACTTGTCCCAGTGCCTTTCACTACCAACAAAGTGCTGTGCACATTTTGAAGTGGTCACTGACATAATGTAGGAAAAGATACTATCAGTTAAACAATAGATCAACTAATCTGAGCTTTAATTATTTAAGGTAATTTGGTGTCACTGAGTTAGTGCACAATTCAAAACGTACCGTATTTCTCTCCATGGTCATCATTGTGACATCTGACACAGTATTCAAAGAATGATTGGTAGCTTTTACAGTTGTGTAAATGATTTAAACATTTGTCTCAGTGATCCAGCTGGAAATAATAATAAACTTAAATATTTAAACTATTAATTTTTAAAAATATTTATCTTCCTATTTCTTATTATTTACCATAATGTATCTGATGACTGCTTGCATTTTATGAAAATGTTGGTATAAAAATAACTTTAAATTGCAAGTAACAGGTTGATGTGATGTGTCTAGTGTGTGGGTGAGGAGAGTCAGCATGGTTTCCATTTTCATGTGTTAGTTTCTCATTTTCAGCTACCTTGCTGGCTAGCAGCAATACGAGAAAGAGAACCAAATGCGTAAGTCCCTCCCTGACAGTAAATCGCCTCAATGTTGGCAATTCCTCTTTTATGCCTCCTCCTTGAAACCCACAGAAACTGGGTCTCTCATTGTCCCAAATGGAAGCTTCAGAGAAACTTGGAGGAAGTTTGGCCCCAGACTTGCAATGTGCAGGCCCATCAGAAGGCAGACACATCCTGGTACTCATGGACCAGATTCTTGTCTCTGGGTGAATAGCCACACTGCCTTGTGGTTACCTCAGGAGAGTTGAAGCCTAAGGGACTAAGCCCTGAAAAGAAATCTGGCATGGAACCCAATAGCAAACTGATGTACAAGTACATTATCTTTCTGGCAACTCCTACAATCAAACCAGTGCCAAATGTGCATCCCTTTGTACTCAACCAAGGAGGTATTTAGGCAGTCCAGAGTTTCCAAAAATTTTACTCAGGCTTGTGCCCTGGAATGAACACTCCAGTTTCACCGCAGAACATCAACACAACATGGAAACAACAGTTACCAGTGATAAGTCCAACTGCATCAGCATAGAGAACGGGTGCTACAGGCTGTCTCTGATAGTGGGAGGGAGCAATGAGTCCCATCAGTCAGCCACCATCCACCTCAAGTTGGGTAGCCCCAGACCAGTGAAGTGCTGATCCACCAAGGTGCATCTGTTTCAACACGTGCTTGGAGCTTTGAAGCACTGTTCAACAAGTGGACAGAATCTATCACATCAGACAAACAAACAGAACAAATGTAAAGAAAGATGCCAACTCTTCATATCAGGTCCATGTGCACAGGATTGACAAACAAATTACAGCTGGTCAATAACACAGGCAAAACAGCCATCATTGACATGGAAATCAATAGGCTGAAAATTGACAAAACTTTCTGATGAGAGACAATGCTCGCTGAGAATGGACCACTGAAAGGAAAACATGGCATATTTATCTGCTGGGGGAAGAGTTCAGAGGAAGTGCGTGAGCAAGATATAGATTTTGCTATAAGCAACTTGCTACTCTCAAATATAGAATCCACCCACAAATAGAATCACAGAAGTCCTTCAGTGCAGAAGGACGCCATTTGGCCCATCGAGTCTACACCAACCACAATCTCACCCAGACCCAATCCCCGTAACCCAACATATTTACCCTTCTAGTCTCCCTGACACTAAAGGGCAATTTTACGTGGCCAATCAATCTAATAGTCCACAACATGTTCTCTTCATCCACCTCTCAACTCAACTCAGAAGTTAACTTCAGGAGTATTTATGCTCCAACACTGTGCTCCTATAGTGAGGGAAGACCAGTTCTTGGAAGAAATTAATACTGCTAACAGCAGAATCCCTACATCAAAACATCTTTACCTATTGGGGGATTTCATGCAAGAGTGGATGCAGAACATGAGGCGTGGCCCTCCTGCCTTGGATGTCATGTTCTGGGAAAGATAAGTGAGGAATAGAGAGAGATTACTTGAACTTTGCTGCTATCATAAGCTTTGTGTAACTAACAGCTTCTTTCAGAACAAACCATACCATAAGGTATCTTGAGGCAGAATCTTTTGAATGGAGGGGTTTACTGTCCTGCCACCCTACGAGTCAGCGAGGAATGCATCCCCCTTGATTCTGGTAGCCCCACAGCTATTTAATGCCTCCAAGAAGCATTTATTGTGGGTGGCAATATGGCACAGTAGTAATTGCACTGTTGCTTCACAGTGCCAGGGACCTGGGTTCGATTCCTGGCTTGGGTCACTGTCTGTGTGGAATTTGCACATTCATCCCATGTCTACGTAAGCTTCTTCCAGGTGCTCCAGTTTCCTCCCACAGTTGGAAGAGATATTCTGGTTAGTTAGGTGCATTGTCCCAAACAGGTGCCGGAGTGTGGCAACTAGGGAACATCACTTTATTTATTATTGGTTAGAACTAGGACTTCCACTCTCCACTGGTTACTACTGTAGTCTCGGCAGCACCAGTAGCAGCAGTGGCCAAGGCTGGGACTACTAACAGTCCCTAGATTCAAAGTTGCAGAGTCCAGCCAGATCTAGGTGCTCCCACAGCAGGATGGGGATTTGAGGCCTGGATGGTGAGGAGGGAGGCATTGGTCTTGATGGAGCATTCCTCAACTCAATTGAACAGGTGGTCCCAGCATTCCAACAGAGTGCAGAAATGGAGTGGAACATATTTCAAGACACCATCTACAATACTGCACTCTTAGTACATGAGAAGAAAGTGTGGGAAATGCTGACTGCTTTGATGCTAATGTTGCTATGATGGAACCTGTTACTGAAGCTAAGTAGTCCAGTCTGATTAATTGCAAGAGAAATTCAAGTGAGAAGACTCTGAATTCACAAAGCTGCTCGAAGTAATGTCCAGCAGATTGCGACATAGTGTACCAGTGACTACTGGCTCTGACTGTGGTCAAACAGGATTTTGTTCTGCCACCAATACTCTGGCATATTCTTTGCTGCTGTCATTTGCTGTCAGGTGATCAAGAGCTGGTGTGCACTGACAAACCAGAACTGACAGATAATATGTTTCAAATTGCTCACCTGAGATCCAAAGCAAAGGATCATCGAGGAAGATCTTCAGTGTCAAATGGACAAACTCTCTCAAGCCTATAAAGAATTTAGTTTGACTATCAGCATCAGGGAAACAAATGTCATGGTCCAGGATGTTGCCATAACGCCATCAATCAATATTGACAATGTAACACTGGAAATTGTTAATAGCTTCTGATATCTAGGTTCTAGAATCATCAGCAATCTGATGTTGAACTCCACTCCATCATTGCTAAAGCTGTAGCTTCTATGTTGAAACTGCTAAATCCATCAGCATAAACTCATTGCTAAGCCAACGACATTTGCACTGGCTTGATCATGTTCATCGGACGGATGATGGCTGGTTATCCAAAGACCTTCCGTAAGGTGAATTACTGGGTGACAACCTCCTGGGGCATCCATATCTCTGCTACAAGAACATTTGCAAGCAAATTATAAGGATGAAATATCCATATCACTGTCTTTGTCATTGACACTGACAACTGGGAGACAGTCACTGATGGCCATGATCTCTGGTGAGTGACTGTTTGGAGAGGCATTAGAAAAGCTGAGCAGAAAACAAAAAGCTCAGCTGGCCAAGAAAGCCCAGAAAAAAGAAACCAGTGAATCATGTACCTTCTCAACCCACTGGTTTGCTTTGATTTATTATTGTCACAGCTGGCATGGTAGCACAGTGGTTAGCACAGCTGCTTCACAATTCCAGGAACCTGGGTTTGATTCCTGGCTCGGGTCACTATCTGTGTGGAGTATGCACATTCTCCTCGTGTCTGCATGGGTTTCCTCCAGGTACTCCAGTTTCCTCCCACAGTCCAAAGATGTGCGGGTTAGGCTGATTGGCCATGTTAAGAAATTGCCCCTTAGTGTCCTGGGATGCATAGGTTAGAGGGATTAGTGGCTATAATATGTAGGGATATGGGATAGGGCCTGGGTAGGATTGTGTTCGGTGCAGACTCGATGGGCCGAAGGCCCTCTTTCTCAGAAACTGTAGGGTTTCTATAATTCTATGTATTAGCATACAGTGAGAAGTATTGTTTCTTGCATGCTATACATACAGAGCATATCATTCATAGAAAGGGAAAGGACAGAGTGCAGAATGTAGAGCTACAGTCATACCTAGGGTATAGCGAAAGATCAACTTAATGCGAAGTAGGTCCATTCAAAAGTCTGATGGCACAAGGAGAAGCTGTTCTTGAGTCAATTGATCTGTGTCCTCAGACTTTTGTATCTTTTTGCTGACATCTTCCTCTGCAGCAAGTGGGGTAGAAGCTTCAGTGCCAGATTGGGGCTCCTAATCAGGTATACCATATCAGGTGAAGCTTAATACACAGCTGACAACCACAATACAAACCATCCTCTTAGGAGACGGAAGGCTACAACTGATATAAAAGGCTTAATGTGACTGATGCCTATGTTCACTAACTTTAAACATTGCCGGCATTGATATGTCACTACAACATGATCATGTGGACTTTAAATGCCCTCTTGAGGACAATTTGATTTTGCCTGCAGTCTCTTTCATTTCAGAATAATGGAGAACTAGTACTGCTAACATGCAAACAGATGATCAAAACAGAGATTTGAGAATATCAGTCTGACTAAAAGCCATACATTATTCCTGTCCCTGGTCTAGTGAGAAGTTGCTGATAATTTTTCATATATATATTGGCAGCAAGTTTAAAGAATATGTGTAAAACTGGGGGAATATTACAATCGATTTCTTATAAGATAATCAAGTACAATTTTTGATACATAATGCACCAAAGCTGATTGATTTTCAGTTTTATTTTCTGAGCGGCAGGCAATCTGCTTGTCTATGGTGCACTGCAGCAACTCAGCACAGATATTTCAACAGTGCCTCCTTCCCCGTGACTTCTCCCCCAGCCTTGAAGGACAACAGCAGCAAAGTCATGTGATTGTCGTCATCTCCAAGTTCCCCGTGGAGTCACAAGTCATGCCCACTAGGATATATATTGCAGTTCCTCCACCATTGCTAAGTACAAATCCTGAAAATGTCTAGCTCATACCATTGTGGACGTTTACTCATCCCAAAGTTTGCCTGAGAACAAAACTTCGGGCAATTAGAAATGAGTAACAAATGTGTTTTCTCCATTGTTGCCCACATTCTCAGGACAAATCACAAGCTGAATGAGAGGGAGTAAAACCAGTTAAAAAAAAATCTGTATTGATATTATTTTAATATAATCATTAATATTAAGGATGAAGGGCTTACCTTATGATGAAAGGTTGAACAGTTTGGGATTATACCCATTGGAGTTTAGAAGAATGAGAGGTGATCCTGAAAGGACTTGATACAAGGAGGATGTTTCCTCTTGTGGGGAAGACCAGAACTAGGCGACACTGTTGAAGATGGAAATGAGAATTTTTTTCTCACAGAGGGTCATGAGTTGATGGAATTTTCTTTGTGAAGGCTGGGATATTGAATTAGATATATTTTTGATTGACAAGGAAATCAAGGTTATGGGATGTAAGACAGAAATTTAAATCAGATCAGCCATGATCTTATTGAATGTCGGAGCAGGTTCAAAGAGAAGAATGGCTAACTACTGTTCCTGAGACCTAGGTTCCTATGTTTCTTTTGATTACATGTCAGCTGTCGTTCTTTTGCAAAGAAAAAACTTTGCATTTATATATTGTCCACAATGTTTTTGGGACATCCCACAATGCTTCACAGCCAATGAAATACATTGTGAATAAAAATCTGGTCTAATGATGACCATGAAATCATTGCTGATTATCGTAAAAACCCATCTGTTAATGAATGTCCTTTAGGGAAGGAAATCTGTTGTCCTTACTGGCCTACATGTGACTCCAGATCCACAGCAACATGGTTTACTCTTTAATGCCCTCAGGAATCAGTGATAAATGCGGGCCCAGCTGGCAATACCCATATCCCATGAACGAATAAATAAAAAGTGCTATCACTGTCATGACATGGGGAAAAACAGCAGTCAGTTTGCATTCAGGAAGGCAATACAAGCTGTGTAGAAATATATCATCAGGTAAATTGTTCTTATTGAAGTTGGCCAAGAAAAAGATTGACCAATTTTGACCATGCTTACACTATAACTGTTTAAAAGGATATAAAACTGACAGATTGAGAGGATGATTCAGAGTGTCTTTCTTCAACATAATTTGAAGGATATTTTTCAAAGTAAAAGCACATTAATTGAATTTTAAAAGCTTCTTCAGCAAACAGAAAGTCTTTAATCATCATAATTTATACATTTTATCTATAGTCTACATGTAATTATTTTACTTAATGACAGTTGTGAAACAGAAAAAGAAATATACAAGCAGAAACTGGTAGCAACAAAGCAAAATAGGGCCAGAGAGAAGGGAAGATACACATGAACATGCACATACACACATTTCAAGGGAGATTCATTAAGACATAAATAAGAAGCTGGTACATAGTGCATCTGCATCACAATTCAGATCACAGAATTTTACGGAACAGTACAGTAAGAGACCATTCTGCCTGTTAGGCCTGTGCTAGCACTTCAAAAGGGTGAGGGTGGGGGGAAATGGGAATATAAGCAGAAATATATGGAGAGGAGTAGATGAAATGAGAGATCTTACAGTGCAAGTGCACAAGCCCTTAAAGGTAGATAAGATTATAAAGAGGGCACATGGAATGCTCTCCATCATTGGCAGAGATATAGAATACAAAATTAGGGATATAATGATGGAACTGTATAAAACACTGGCAAGACCACAATGGAGGTATTATTGATCACCACAGTGCAGGGAGGACATAATTGCTCTGGAGAGAGTGCAGAGAAGATATATTAGAATGTAGCCAGGGTTGGAGAATTGTAGCTATGAGGAGGGATTGAGAGGTTGGGGTTGTTTTCCTTGGAACAGAGAAGGCTGTGGAATGACTTGATTGAGGTATACAAAATTTTGCGGGGTAGAGACAGAATACTCAGCAAGAACATCTTTCTCTTGGCAGAGAATTCAAAAACCAGTGGTCATAGACTCAAACTAAGTCACAGAAGGATTAGAGGGGACACAAGAAAAAGCCTTTTTAGTCAGGGGGTGGTGAGTGTCTGGTATTGGCTTCCTGAGTTGGTGGTGGAGGCAGAAATCCTATGGCATGCCAGCTGACTTTTGAATGGTCCTATCACACATTAAGCTGATCTTTCTTTACACCCCAGCTGTAACTGTAACACAATATTCTGCACCCTATCCTTTCCTTCTCCCTTTTGTACTCTATGAACGGTATGTTCTGTCTGTACGGCGCACAAGAAATGATACTTTTCACTGTATCCCAACACATGAGACAATAATAATTCAAACCAAATCAATTCAGTTGTTAACATGCCCAACTGCCTGTTGATTATTTTTTTCCTAATGGTGGGCAGACTGCTTGCCTGCTGTATTATGGAGATGAGGTGAGAATTGACAGACAATGGGCTAGTCACACATTACATTTTTCATGACCACTGCCCCCCCATGTCCAGTTCGAAGTGGGGGGGAAACATAAAATCCAGCCCTATAATTGTGCTACAAATCCCAGACTGTAAGCAATGCCAAAGGAGATTTTCTAAATTGTTTAAAATTTATCTATTAGTGTCACAAGTCAGCTTACATTAACTCTGCAATGAAGTTACTGTGAAAATCCCTTAGTCGCTACACTCCGGCACCTGTTCGCGTACACCAAGGGAGAATTTAGCATGGCCAATGCACCTAACCAGCACATCTTTTGGCCTGTGGAAGGAAACCGGAGCACCTGGAGGAAACCCATGCAGACATGGGGAGAACATGTAGACTCTGCGCAGACAGTGACCCAAGCTGGGAATCGAAGCCGGGTCCCTGGCACTGTGAAGCAGCAGTGCTAACCACTGTGCCACCATGCTGCCCTTGTTATTGTTAAATTTATACCATTGAGAATTTGTAATGGTGTGTGCAAGATGGGACCAGGGTGGGCAGTGGGCTGGTAATTTCCCATGATATGCTGGTTGGCCACCATGGTATCACCTCCCAGCAATTTTTAGAGAATCTGCATCATGAGAGTGACAGCTTAGGCCAATTGTCTATTGCGGCACTGATGAGAATTTTCCAGATGGCATGCAGGTGGCTGGTCAAAGCTAAAATCTGGCTGGTTAAGGGGGATGGCCTCCTAGTGACATTCCGGGGAACCATCAATGCCTTATTCAATTTAAAACATCCCCCACAGCCATGATTGACAGAAGGCCAAACTGCAGCCGCAGGCCATCCTGTGGATGGGCCTTGATTAAAATATTTAAAGTCTTGGGTATATGTCTCATCTTTATTTTGGCCTCTATAACATTTATAAAAAATGAAGGACACTCAGTGGATTTTACTTCTGACAAAGGATCATGAATTTGGAATATTAACTATTTATTTCTCCACATATGTTGCCAAAATCGCTGTGTATTCCTAGAATATTGTTTTAATTTCAATTTATTTCTTGGTTTGCTGTCCGTGAGAATACTTCAATTTGATTGGCTGCTCATGCTGTTTGATAGGATCGCTGCTGCTTGACACCTTAAGATCCCTTTGACTTGGTGTCAGATTCAAATGGAAATCAGGAAAGGTGAAATCTACGCCGCAGAGATTACTAGATCATTGTGGTCCATTTTCTTCAATGTCAGTGGAGAATAATGTCCCTTTGCTAATGACCACAAAATTCAGGACAATATTATTTTCCTTCATCTGCTGTTTGCATTTGGTCCAAGGCACAGTAATTATCCTTACACAGGATTATTGTAAAATAGAATCACATTTGCTTCAATTGGACAACAAACTATTGTTTCTTCTCTCCTGTCTGGGACAAAGTAGAATAATCAAAGATGCACATTTATTAATTGCAACTAATCTATTTTGAACTATCTTAGATGTGGTACATTACATTTCTTGAAATAAAGCTTATTTTCCTCTTTTAACGTCCGAAGTTTAAAATAGATTACGTTAACAATAGCAGTAAGTTTAATCTCCATCATTTATAGATAATCAAGAGAAACAACAGTGGGGGTTTCCCAACCAGTATTTAAGAATAAATCTTTACAGCTAAGATCTAAACAATGAAAGATAGGTTTAGACATTTTAAAACTTATATTCATAAACATTGTTAGCTTTGCAAATACAGCTTGTTTTACACGGAAAACAGTAACAGAAATGCATCTAATTTATAATGTGTGTTAACAACATCTAAAAATTCTACAAAATACATACAAGATAGGAATTGTTTTGATTATTAGTTATAGGAAGATGTCAGTAATTTGGTTCAGTATATCTTTATCCTGCCACTGTTAAATTGGTAATACTCTCTCTCATCTGTCATATTCAATTCCAATTAACATTGAAAAACATCTGGATCAAACAATGAGCTGTCAAAATTAAATTGAAAATTCATCATCCGCTCCAGGGGGATGTCATGCGGTGGTATAGGAACGTGTTACAATAAGGAAAGAATATTTGTGGCCGCAAATCTTCATGTGACGTATTATCAGTCAGGGAGATGACACTGAATGGGTGTTTCAATGCTTTTCCATGGCAAGGAAAAGATTAGGGTGCAAATCATTCTGAGATCATCTAACCTTCTCTCAGAAACTGACCTGAGAAGCCATGAAACCACCAAATATTGCTGTATCGTCTTAAAGAATAAATATTTTTAAAGTTTATTTATTAGTCACAAGTAAAGCTTACATGTGAAATTCCCCTTGTCACCACAGTCCGGTGCCTGTTCAGGTTAATGCACGTCTTTCAGAATGTGAGAGGAAATCGCAGCACCCAGAGGGAGCCCACGCAGACATGGGGAGAAGATGCAACTCCACACAGACAGAAACCCAAGCCAGGAATCGAACCTAGGTCCTTGGTGCTGTGAAGCAGCAGTGCAAACCACTGTGCTACCATACCACTGGCTGAAGTATGATATTTTAACAGAGAAAAAAGCAGTACTGGAAATTATCATTGTTTCTGGTTATTTGAATTTAATTGATTAAGTAGCATTCAGGTGCCTTGTACTTTTTTATGGTATTGGACGAAATAAACATGTTTTAATTCTCCTACAGATATATATATCAGTTAAATTCCTTCACCCGATGCCAGCTGTATGCTGCATATTAAAAAATATCAGTTTGCTCCACTAATACACTAAGGAATATGGAATTTTGGGAAGTGCAAAATATGCATACTGCACCATATCTTAGAATATAGCTGCATTATTTTGCCTATTGTATTAACGAAAGCCTAAATTGAAATCTACTTGTAATTAAATATTTTTAAAAACGATATACATTTTGTTCTTTATGAAGTGTGGCAAGGTGCAAAAATGGCACATGGCTGCTTGCTTCTATTAGAACAGGCTCCTTCTGCCATGTGGAGGAAATATGTTTCAGTGAAGGTGCACAGGGTTGTGTCATTACAACGGTTTCCAAAACTTGAAGTACTAATTTTTCCTTTGGGGCTTTGGAGGCATCTTAGTCGTATATGTACCTTTTCCTTACTTTGAATGCTCTTTTCAAAATTTCAGAGTTCCTTTGGCAAGGTGTGGGTAGATATCACATTTTTTTATTTGATCACGGGACATGGTCTTCACTGGCAAGTCCAGCATTTATTGCTCACACCTAATTGATCCTGAGAAGTTGGTGATGAGCTGCTTCTTGATGTTGCTTGGGCACTGTGCTCTCAGGGAGGGAGTTGCAGGATTTTGATCCAGCAACAGCAAAGGAACAGTGATATATTTCTAAGTCAAGATGGTGATGTCTGAAGGGAACTTGCTGGTGTCCTCATGTGCCTACTGCCTTTGTCCCTCTAGGTATTTGAGATTACTGTTTTGGAAGGTGCTGTCAGGGAAGCCTTGGTGAGTCATGGCAGTACATCTTTTAGCTGGTGCACACTGTTGCCAATATACTGGTGATGGAGGGAGAGAAAGTTTAAGGTGGCGGATGGGGGAGCCAATCAAGCAGCCTGCTTTATATGCATATTGCTAGAGCTTCTTGAATTTTGTTGGAGCTGCGCTCATCCAGACAAGTGGAAAGTATTCCATCATGCTACTGACTTGTGTCTTGTACATGGTGATCAATTTTTGGGGAGTCAGGAGGTGAGTTACTTACCACAGAATTTCCCTTCTCTGACCTGCTCTTATAGCTACAGTACTTATATAGCTGCCACTTCCCCCCTGCAATCTGTCTCCCATATTACCAGTTGCCGTGTGTGAGATCTTGCTGTGTATGCAGTGGATGCAATGCATCCTTTGGCGAGTGTTACTGCGCGGCAAAAATGATTTATCGCAGGTGAGTTTTTCTGAGATTTCTGAGAAATATGATGAGGTGCTACACAATTACAAACTCTCCTTAGCTCTATTAGCTGAAATTCTCCTGTCTCGCCTGCCGCAGGAATTGTAGCAGGCAAGACAGAAAATTTGGCAGACCATTCAAAGGTCTGTTGAGCTCAGGCAGGAATTTCCAGTCTTGGCACGCGCAGGACCGGAGAATCCCTGCCTCATTGTGTCTGTCGATTCAAACAGGGCTTCAGTGGACAAAGCTTTCTTGAGACCTCCGTACCATTAGTAGAGTCGCACATTCAGCAGTGGTTGAAAAATTAATGAAGTACCCTCTGTGAAGCGGAGTTCCAAAGAAGAGGCTCGAAATGTTGACTCTGCTTTGCTCCTCACAGGTGCTGTCAGTCCTGAGTTGATTGCATTAGTAGTGTATGGGCAAGGAGAATCATAGAAACCCTACAGTGCAGAAAGAGGCCATTTGGTCCATCAAGTCTGCACCAACCACAATCCTACCCACATATCCCTACACATTTACCTGCTAATCCCTCTAATCTACATATCTCAGGACACTAAGGGGCAATTTCAGCATGGTTAAGCAACCTAACCCGCACATCTTTGTACTGTGGGAGGAATCCAGAGCACCCGGAGAAACCCATGCAGACATGGGGAGAATGTGCAGACTCCACATAGATAGTGACCTAAGCCAGGAATTGAACCCAGGTCCCTGGAGCTGTGAAGCAGCAGTGCTAACCACTGCGCTATCATCCTGTAAGAAAGGTTTTCATTTATTTTGTATAGAACTGACAAATTGGGTATTAATATTGCTGTTTCCTTAGCATACAAAAGACAATTGTTTAATTTATTCTTGGTCATTCCCTGTGAGGAACTGACTTATTCCGAGTGAATTTCATTAGTTATTCAAGAGCTGGACACATTCTTTAATATCTTGAAGGAGTTCTGAGTAGATGAGGTTGAGCAATTGATCAAATATGTCGTTGGCATGCAATGTTTTGTGCCTCGCTGCTTCCCCTGACTGTACACTAGGGTACCTTATTCTCTGTTAAAGGTGCTATTAAGAAGCCAATAACTGAGGTGAAGTACAGGGACAAGGAGTACTCATGTCTGAGTCATCGTTGAAGGGAACACATGGGAGAGTTGTAGCTTTTCATTGAGGGGAGACATTTAAAATCAAACTCTATTGTTCAAATGTCTTTTTTTTCCATTTGGTGGGAAAGAGGTAATGTTACTGTGGTGGTGCATTAAATTGCTTAGTGGGAGCACTTGAAAAGTATCTCCATATGAAAGCTGTTTGATCCAAATGGAATATTTTTCTTTAATTACCATATTTTCTTCATCAGGACGTTTCATATCCCAGAAAATAAATTCATAAAAATTAGCTCCTGAAGCAAATGACCTGAGGAAAGAGCCCCTGTCTCTACTTTTCTAGCAACCACTATAGTTTGACTGCAAGTATAAACATATCAAGGTTTTATGTAGAAAAGACAAAATTGCATTGAAGAAACCATTGAAGTTACCTCATTCAAGGAGGCTGTCTGCAATATTACTGAGACTATCGCGAAGTATATTTACCTACTTTGGGTTTTACACCAGAAAAAAATCTATTACCTGGACTAATGCAGTAAACTTACTTTTCTCCCTCATTATTTATATTGGATATTAACAATTAAATAAATTTGCCATAGCCCAATAAGAAAGCAAAATAATTTGGTTGTTTTTATGTTATACTTCAATTGAATTGGGCAGCGTGCTGGCACAGTGGTTAGAACTGCTGCCTCACAGTGCCAGGGACTGTGGTCACTGTCTGTGTGGAGTTTGCACTTTCTCCCCGTGTCTGCGTGGATTTCCTCTGGGTGATCTGGTTTCCTCCCACAATCCAAAGATGTGCGGGTTAGGTTGATTGGCCATGCTAAATTGACTCTAGTGTCAGGGGGATTAGCAGAGTAAATGTGTAGGATTATGGGAATAGGACCTGAGTGGGATTGTGGTTGGTACAGACTCATTGGGCACAAATAGCCTCCTCTGTACTGTAGAAAGTCTATGATTCTATGAGTGAGCCAAATAGAGATTATTGCAATATTTCAACAAACCTTCTGTAAGTAACCCAATAAACATTATGAGGAAGAAGCCTTTGACATGAATAGAGTCAATTTAGTGATAATTTACTCATTGCAAACACAACCAAAAAAAGCAATATGCTAGAACAGTGATGCAGTAAATCTTATGAAAATCAATAAGTAATTCCAAGGTTATTTTGTAGTTGCCCTACTTGGATTCTGAGCCAGGTAACTTTCTAATTCATTATGATTAAGAATGAAATAAAAAAAAGGAAGACAGTCTGTAAAATTAAATATTTAAATAAAGGGACTTAATCACTGGGAAGAACTAGGTAAAATCAAATGCAACCCCTGACATTTGATAGCTTCTCAAATAATGTGGAAAATTAGCAAGGTATTTATTTTATTTATTGTCATAGTAAGTGAAAGATTCTTAATGCTCAATTATGCATCCAGAGTGTTGTTTCTGAAGTGAACATCTCGTCAGTCAGCCTAATACTTTATCATTTGTCATGATCCACATGGAAATCATCAAAGCAAAAGAATCAAATGTACTGAATAATCCCAATGAAAATCCAGTGGACAAGGTTTCACTTTTTTGTAACTTTTACTTTAACAATCAAACCATATCAACATATATTAAAGATGAGTTAACAGAAAAATCGCAGAAAAATATAAACGCTAAATTATACATTAATGGCAGCAAATACAACAAACAAAGATTCCACAGATTGATCAAGAGGTCCACTCAGTATATATTGCACCAACAAAGTCCTTCAAGGCTCTAGTTTTCCTCAGGTAGAATTCCAGCTCATTTCCTTCAAGAATTTAGCCAATAATTCTCATCCAACTGCGTCTCCCATTTGATCCAATTCCCACAAGTAGAATTTTCAGTACAATGTAACACTTCTCCAGCACTTTCTTAGCTCAGCTCCTATTGGTCTTGAATATGTGGAAGCATCTGAATTGCTTTTTCTGAGCCATTAATAACAATCCTGTCCGTTGCATGACTGATTCTGGTCAATTACTTTAAGGTAATTGAAAGAGCATCTGCAACCTTATATTTACTTAAGTCCCACTGTTGGATCTATCCTTCATGTTCTCCATTTCCAACCATGCCTCCACATTCTTCTCCTGTGCAAAACCTGGTCACATGGGCCCATTTTTGTGCTGCACCCCAGGTCACAGGATCACAGGTTTTCATGTCCATTTCATCTTATTACACCAAGTGTTGGACTCTGCCAAACCAGACCCTGCCATGCCAATTAGGGTCACATGGGGAGAGGTGATGTATATGCGCAAGTCCTGGTGAATGCTCAGAGTCTTGCAGTGTACCTGTATCCAACAGCTTGATCATGGTGGACTCAGGGGTGGGAGGTGCGAGTGTACATCCTGAAGGAGGAACCCAAGCAACCTGTTCAATCTCTGCTGTGTTGCTTATTGCTTTCAAACTCACAAACCACAGATTCCATCACATATTCTAAATTTTACTTCTGATGATTTCTCTTACATGAGAGCAAAACACCTCAATGAGAAAAAGGTCCAAAACCAAAATGAGAGAAAATCAAAAGAATTATGTTCTATTTGCAGAATAATATGCTTATACAACGTTCAGGGAATTAATCTAGCTGCAAACTGTTAAAATAACAAGACACAAAATATTGTTTAAAGAAAGGAGTGGGTTTATCTATTTTAAGCCAATGTACTAACAAATAACAACGAAAATATTTTCAACAAAAACATCTAAAATGTAAAACAATTGAACTTTTGTTTAGAATGCACAATTGTTAACCTAAAATAAAATACCATTAAAAATGTTGCTATTTTATTTGTAAAAAAGAAAATATTAGTCACCACCACTGTTCCTGAAAGGCAGCCAGGGTACTTGTTTCCTTAAACCTGTACAACTTGCAAAATATTTCAGAGCTACACAAAACTTGAGATGGATAACATTGATCATCATTGCAAAAACAGAAAATGCTAGGAAATCTCAGCAAGTCTGACAGCATCTGTCAGAAACTTTGACTCTATTCTCTCTTCACAGATGCTGTCAGACCTGCTGAGATTTTCCAACATTTTCTGTTTTTGTTTCAGATTTCCAGCATCCACTTGTTTTGCTTTTATGTTGACAATCATTAGCCTTACCCCAAATCAATTCCACAAAAAATGCAGAAAATAGTTTCTTGCATGAAGATTGGATACTAATTATCTGTAAAAATGAGATGTAAATGTCATTTGTGTCTTTACTTGCTAATAAATATATTTTACGCTTTGGGAGCACCATCGCCACAAGTGCTACAGCAACAAGAAGGTTTCCCATCACCCTGAGAGCAAATTCAAAAAGTATAACACAGCAAAATATATTTTCCACTATTAATGTGAAGAATGATGTGGAGATGCCAGCGTTGGACTGGGGTAAATACAGTAAGAAGCCTCACAACACCAGGTTAAAGTCCAACAGGTTTATTTGGTAGCACAAGCCACCATCTTTCGGAGTGTTGCCCCTTCATCAGGTGAGTGGGAGTTCTATTCACAAACAGGGCATATAAAGACACAAACTCAATTTACAAAATAATGGTTGGAATGTGAGTCTTTACAAGTATCAAGTCTTAAAGGTACAGACAATATGAGTGGAGTGAGGGATAGCCCAAGTTCCACACACGAGGACAGCCTCAACCAGGATCTTGGGTTCATGTCACACTATCTGTAAGCCCCACGACTTGCCTGGGCTTGCAAAATCTCACTAATTGTTCTGGGTAGAGACAATACACATCTTTTTAACCTGTGCTTAGCCCTCTCTCCACTCACATTGTCTGTACCTTTAAGACTTGATTACCTGTAAAGACTCACATTCCAACCATTATTTTGTAAATTGTGTTTATGTCTTTGTATGCCCTGTTTGTGAATAGAACTCCCACTCACCTGACAAAGAGGCAGCACTCTGAAAGCTGGTGGCTTGTGCTACCAAATAAACCTGTTGGACTTTAACCTGGTATTGTGAGGCTCCTTACAATGTAGAGAACATCATTCACTTAAGATTCAGAAGTTCCCTCTTGCACAGTATGAGTGCCCTCAAGTGGTCATCTTTTTAGTGCACCTTGTGAATTGCAAAATGAGAAAGTATTTTTTCCTTCCCAATCACTTTCACCCTCTTGAGGTGAAAGCTTACAAGATAAAACAATTCATTATCAACTATTCTGGGGACTCTGGTTCGAATCCCACCACAGCAGGTGGTGGAATTTGAATTCAATAAAAAAAAATCTGGAATTAAGAATCTACTGATAACCATTACCAATTGTCAGAAAAACCTACCTGGTTGACTGATGTCCTTTAGAGAAAGAAATTTGCCGTCCTTACATGGTGTGGCCTACATGTGACTTCAGAGCCGCAGCAACGTGGTTGACTCTCAACAGCCCTCTGAACAAGGGCAGCCAGGGTTGGACAATAAATGCTGGTCAGCCAGTGATGCTTATGTCCCACAAAAAAACCTTTCCAGCATTAATGATGATGTTTTGAGTCCTCAGAGGAGAGGATGAGAAGTACAGAATGTAAATTACAATTTATTGAAATAATTTGAACTAAATGTTTCTGTCTTTGTTAGCCCTCACATGAAGAAGTTGTCTCGATGCCTCTAAGAGGTAGCTGCTACTACATTACCGAATCTAACGTTGAATAGAAAAACTCAGAAAGCATCAACTTGCGAATGCTCAGCAAACCAATTGACTGTCTTGTAAATGTTTTTATTGTTTCAGGGAGCAGAGGCTCATCTTGTTTGGTGTTCAATGGCTCCTGATTCAAATTGGAAGTGAACATAAGAACACAAGAACATAAGAAATAGGAGCAGGAGTAGGCCATCTAGCCCTTTGAGCCTGCCCCACCATTCAATAAGATCATGGCTGATCTGTCGTGGCTCAGTTCCACATTCCCGCCCTCTCCCCATAACCCTTAATCCCCTCGCTTATCAAAAACCCATCAATCCGCGTCTTAAAAATATTTAGCGAGGTAGCCTCCACCACTTCAACGGGCAGAGAATTCCAGAGATTCACCACCCTTTGAGTGAAGAAGTTCTTCCTCAACTCCGTTCTAAACCGCCCCCCCCTTTATCTTGAGGCTGTGCCCCCTAGTCCTACTGTCCTTTCTGAGCGAGAAGAGTCTCTCCACCTCTATCCTATCCATCCCATTCATCATCTTATACGTCTCAATGAGATCTCCCCTCATTCTTCTAAACTCTAACAAGTACTAGCCTATTTTATTCAGCCTCTCCTCATAGCTCAACCCCCTCAACTCCGGTATCAGCCTAGTAAACCTCCTCTGCACTCCCTCCAAGGCCAAAATATCCTTGCGTAAGTACGGCACCCAAAACTGCACACAGTACTCCAGCTGCGGCCTCACCAATGCCCTATAAAGCCGCAGCAAGACCTCCCTACTTTTATATTCAATCCCCCTCGCTATGAAGGCCAGCATCCCATTAGCCTTCCTGACTACCTACTGCACCTGCAAGCTGGGTTTTTGCGACTCATGCACAAGGACCCCGAGGTCCCTCTGCACCGTCGCCTGCTGCAGTTTTTCTCCACGTAAGTAATAATCCTTCCTACCATTATTCCTACCAAAGTGGACCACCTCGCACTTGCCAACATTAAATTCCATTTGCCAGTTCCTGGCCCATTCGCCCAGCCTATCTAGATCCTTCTGTAGACTCTCCACACCCTCCACGCAATTTGCCGTTCCACCAATCTTGGTGTCATCAGCAAATTTCGACACCTCGGTTCCCTCCTCCAGATCGTCTATATAAATGGTAAATAACTGAGGCCCCAGCACCGACCCCTGGGGCACTCCACTAGTGGATTGTGATTGCAGAGGGAATGAATGTAGGCTGTCAGGTTCTTCAGAATTGGAACAAATAGGAAAACATTCAATGACGTCAAGCGAAGTGCAAAGTTAAGTACAGACACCACTGATACGCAGGCATAGATCTAATGTTCATCTGCCGCACCGTCTGAGAAACACAGAGGCAGTGGATACAGGGAGATCAGTGTATGGCAAACTAAGTCCTATTGACCCATCATCATGTTCTTGCTGACCTAAGCTGGCTGCCCACATAAAATCTGAAATTCTCATCTTTAGATCCCTCCATGGCTTTGGCCCACTCTACTTTAGTAACTTCCTCAAATCCTAAAATCCTGTTCACCGATGCGTTACTCTTCTGATTCCACCCTTTTGTCCACTCTGTCCTTCTTTGCCCCACTGACAGCATCAGAACTTACAGCTCTCGAGACCCTAAATTTTTAACACTCTCTCCCTTTGAAAATCGCTGTACCAGACACTCCTCATTCCTGATTCACTGTCTGTTTTCCTTAAACCATCATCTAATGTACATTGTTATCTTTCTTAAAGATACCATATAAATGCAATTTGTTGTTGTACACATGGATTTCAGACAGCAAAAACTTCTGCACAGGGAAATGCTGGCTAAAACTGAGGTGCGCAAAATTGGAGGTAGATTCAGGGAGGAGCTGGAACCTGAACATAGAACATATAAAATAGGAATAGTGTAGACCATTCAGCCCCTTGGGCCTGTTCCACCATTTGATAAGATTATGGCTGATCTGACTGTAGCCACAACTCTAATTCCCTCTCTATCCCTATACTCTTAGATTCTTGATTGACAAAGGATTCAATCTAACTCAGTCTTAAAAACTATGAATTTGACTTTACTGTTCTCTATTCTACAGACTAAAGACCCTTGGACAGGAAGAAGTTTTCCTCAACTACAACTTAATTGCAGAGACTATTTCCTCAGGTGGATGTAGCTGTTACTAGGGGGTATAACTATAAGGTTCATCGTGGGAAATATAGGAGGGACGTCCGAGGTAGATTCTTTACTTAGAGAGTGGTTGGGGTGTGGAATAGACTGCCTGCTATGATAGTGGAGTCGGACACTTTAGGAACTTTCAAGCAGTTATTGGATAGGCACATGCAGCACTCCAGAATTATAGGGAGGGAATAGCTTGATCTTGGGATTGGACATAGCTTGGCACAACATTGAGGGCCGAAGGGCCTATACTGCGCTGTAATGTTCTATGTTTCTATTTAAATGAGAGACTCCTTATTTTTAAACTGTTCCTCTATTTCTAGTCTCTGCCATAAGGGGAAACATCTTCTAAGCATCCACCCTGTCAAGTCCCTTCAAGGCCTAAAGTTGTTTCATAAGAGCACTTCTCATTCGTCTGAGCTCCAATGGATATAGACTCAACCTGTCCAACCTTACATCAGAGGTAACCCCTTCATTCCAGGAATCAGTTGAGTGGAATTGCTACTATTACTACTATGCAATTAAATATTTTCCTAAGTAAGGATTCCAAAACTGTATACAGTACTCCAGATTTGAGGTGGGATTCTCTGGGTCCTGGTATTGCGGTGGCCTGAAGAATTGGGAGTAGGTGGAAAAACAGGATCTGCACCAGTTGCCAGCCCCGAGTGTGTTCCTGCCTGCTACCTTTTTGAGGGTACTCTGCCTTTAAGAAAGGTATTTGTGCCATGTTCCCAATGCCAACAGTGCACTGCCCCGGCATGCTAGATCTGACACCCTGGCCTGGCACCTTGAGTCCTGAGGGGCTCAAAGAGATAAGTACAGTGGCCTTTTGGTCCTCTGCTATTGCCAGGCTGCAAAGGATGGTGCCCTCAAGATTCCTGGGGGTTGGATGGGCTAAGGCTGGGGGCAAAGCATTGGCTTCACCATTCTCCGACAGGATGTGCTGTTGTGGCTGAACTGCCCCTTCTAGCCCTGACAGACCTGGCTTGGTGATTTCAGGCAGCCCTGTCATCAATATCTCCATTCCTGCCTGTTAGATGGATATAGAATTCTGAAGTAGCCAGGTCACTTTACCCTCCATTTGCACTGCGCCACCCCCCCCCCCCCCCCCCACTGCCCACCCCACAATGCCCTCCACTCCCCCCCCTTCATGTATGAGCAGATCCCTTTGAGGTCTGTGTCACAAATATGTCAATTTTACCTGGGCCGGCAGAGGGGTGGGGTGGGGGTAACTTGATTCCAGTCTGTACAGCTGTGCACACAGTCCCAATGAATGTACACAGCTTTGATTTGAAGTTGCTGAGGCTTCCCATTAAACAGAAATCTTTGAAACTCTCACCATTGCACTTGAAGTCTTTGATCTGCAGCAATTTCAACTTGCAATGCAGCATAAAAGATTCAGCTGTCAACTCAATGGATTTCTATCATCCTCCAGCCACCTGTGTTTGATGTTGACTGCAATGTTGACAGATTCAAAGCCTGATTAACAGTCTGCAGTTCAATTTCATTTTTAAAATGGTTTGCAACAGATTTCCAGTGTTGACCGTATTTTGTTTTTATATTTGCATTCACCATATTAAACCAAGGCAAAAGTTTAGCCAATAAACAACATTGGAGATAGAATTTTCGATCCTCACTGGCAGTGGCAGCAAGGCGTGAATTATTGGCTGGAAAATTCAGGCCCGGTTCTTTCTTTTAAACTTCCAAGTTTGGAAAAAAATTGAGGTTTGGCAATCATGATAAACAAGATGAGGAATACTAAGGGTGAAGGAATGAAGCTCTTTCGACTTTTGGCACCCAGTATCACTACTGATACTCCCAGTTTAGGTATATTGTAAGCTACTTAACTCTGTCCCTTAACACAGCCTCAAAAGAGCATCCCTTAAACTGACTAGGATGTTTCTCTTTATTTCCTACCTCTGCCATCCTCCTGTGGTGGATTGCCAATTAGTGTCAAATACAGCCTATTTATGCTTCATGTATTCACTTGAGGAACTGAACTGAACTGAATCAGACAAACACAATCCACATAGAACCTTTTCAGCTAGTGCTAAAGAGCAGGAATACATCCCATCAGTCTGGGCTGAATTTGAACTCAGCTGACAAAGATCAAAGGCCATTGTCTAATCCACCGCAATGACAGAGACAAAGTACATGTGAAAATAAATAGTACACTTATACAAAGTATTTCATTTGGCCAAGAGTAAGAGGACCATGTAAAGCTTTGGACACCCCATTAACATTGCTGTCACACAGAATGCACAGCATAGATTCACCACATATAGTTAACTATAGCTTTCAGGGGAGATAAGGTCCACATCTTTCCCCAAAGGTAGGGGAGTCTAAAACTAGAGGGCATAGGTTTAATTTGAGAGGGGATAGAACAAAAGGGTCCAGAGGGGCAGTTTTCTCACACACAAGATGGTGAGTGTCTGGAACGAGCTGCCAGAGGTAGTAGATGAGGCAGCTATGAGTTTGTCTTTCAAAAAACATTTACACGGTTACATGGGTAAGATGGGTATAAAGTGATATGGGCCAAACTGGGACAATTGGGACCAGTTAAAATCTGGGTGGTATGGACAAATTGGGCCGAAGGGCCTGTTTCCATGCTGCAACTCTGTGAGACATGAAATATTGCACTATTTCCACCGGAGCAGAGAAAGTTAAGGCAGATATAATAAGGTTTTGTAAAATGATTAAAAACTTTGGGAAAGACTATTTCTTTTGATTCAGAAGTTAGAAGATTTGGGGTTATTCATTTAAAATTGTCAATAGATAGTGACAGGGGCTGGAAGAGATTTCTGCACACAGAGGGATTGCTGGAGCATGGAATGCTTTGGCAAGTGGATGAGGCAGAGATTATTCCACTTAATAAGGGGAAACTGGCTAAGTATTTGAAACAGAGAAAGATACAAAGGAGAGCAAGACAGCAGGATTTGCTTTAGATTGCTCTGAACAAAGAACTGGTAGCCACAATAGGTCAAATAGCCTCTTTTTGTGCTATAAATTAAAAGCTTCAAATGCATTATTGAGAAGCATTGAAGAGGAGCATCAAACTCCCTGGAGCGAATATAAATTGGCTTCTTTTGTCAGCTTGAAAATTCCAAAAGTTTTCCTGATTTAAAGCGGGGAGCACAATAGAGCTTTTGAAGTTATAGAACACTCAACCACTTGTCTTCTTTCCTAATGCTCCACTTCTATTCTATCAAGACAAAAAATTATTTGTGCAGGCCAGCAGCTATCTTATATGATCTACTTGCACCACTTTTGAGTCAGAGAGAACAGACCTCTATGCAACTTTACATATAATAGGTTTCAAGTTATACTCAGCTTGGCAAAGTCAGAGCACATGCACCTTAGTCAAAAAATGCATATTTTAGCCCCAATCTAATGCTTGAACACAATCCTTCAGGTAAGATTTTAAACAGAGATTCTGTCTGCTGTGAAACAGTAAAAGGTTAGCAGACATTACTGTGGCAACTGTTTTGACTTCCCAGTTCCAAAGGAAGCCTGAACTCACCAGGAAAATATGCAGTGGGCAAGCACTGAGGCATGGTTCAGGGGCAGCCCTCGAGGTTCCCTTAAAAGCAATGAGGGAAAGTGGTAATTTTTTCCAGAGAGTGGCAGGAAAAGGCCACCCAGCCAAACAAAGCAGGCTTGCCTGAAGGTGACAAATATTGTCAGAAATCAAAGTTGCTTTTAACCTTTCATGGGAAGTTGGTATCACTATAGAGGTAGCGGTGTTGTTAAGAAGGGAATTCCAGGATTTTCACCCAGCAACAGTGAAAAGATAGCAATATAGTTCCAAGTGAGGAAGGGTGTGTGGTTTGGAGGGGAACTTGTAATGGTTTTTCCATGCATCTGCGCCTTCTGGATAGTAGAGGTTGCAAATTTGAAGGTTACTGTCAATGGAGGCTGTAAGTTGCGGCTGTGCGTTTTGTATATGGTGCACACTGCTGACACTATCATTCAAACTGGTAGTGGGACCCAATCAAGTGGATTGTTTTGTCCTGGATGGTGTTGACTATAGAAGCATAGAATCCCTACAGTGTAAAAAGAGGCCATTCAATCCATTGAGTCTGCACCAACTCTCTGAAAGAGCATCCCACCCATCATCCCTGTAATCCTGCACATTTACCAAGACTAATCCACCTAACCCGCACATCTACTAGGGCTAATCCACCTAACCTGCACATCTACCAGGGCTAATCCACCTAACCTGCACATCTACCAGGGCTAATCCACTTAACTTGCATATCTTTGGACTTCGTGAGTGTTGTTGGAGTTGTTCCAGGCAAGTGGGGAGTACTCAATTGCATTCCTGACTTATATATTGTAATGGTGGGCAAGCTTTGGAGAGGCAGCAGGTGAATTATTCAACACAGAACTTCCAGCCTCTGATCTCTAGCAACTGTATTAACAGGGTTTTTTTCAGTTCAGTTTCTAATCAATAGTAGGACATTATTGGTGGTAGATTGTGATGAAGATGCTGTTGAATCCCTCTTGATGCATAGTTATTGCTTGGCACTTACATGGCATGTTACTTGTTACTTATCAACCCAAGGCTGAATATTGTCCAGGTGTTGTTGCATATTAACATGGGAGTATTTCAATATCTAAGCAGTTGTGAGTGGTACTGAACATTTTGCAATGATCAACTAACACACCCATTTCTGACCTAATGCTGGTCATTGATAAAGTAGCTGAAGATGGTTGGGGCTGCAACAGCACCCTGGGAGCTCCTGTAGTAAGGTCTTGGAGCTGAGATGATTGGCCTGAGACAGCCACAACCACATTCACCTGTGGTCTGCACAGTTCCAAACATCAGAGAGTTCCCCACCACCCCAACCAGATTCCCAAAGACTCCATCTTTCCTAGGCCACCTTGATCACACATTCGCCAAAAAGTCCCTTAATATCAAGGGCAGATGGAATCACCTCACCCCTTTAGTTCAGCTTCTTTGTACATGTTGGAACTAAGGCTGAATGCAGACTCAGCTGAGCAGCCAGGTGTGTATGGTATTCCTGATATGTAGAACCCTATACCAACGTTCAACAGTGCTGGGGCTTTGAAGTCCTAGCAGCATTGATATAGGCAACTTATTTAAATAAGGCACTGGCATAGTCCTCTCTCCTTCATCCTTGAAGAGGGAGCAAAATTCACAGGAAAGGGTGCACAGGAGGAAGAGTGCCCCACCTCACCATCTTCATAGCCACGGAGGCAGCTAAATTGAAAATCATCAATGTGATTCGACATGAGATAGGCATTCTTGGAGGAGAGGGTAAAAAGATATTGCAATCTACAGCTGACAAGGATGGAACAAATTTCTCCCTTTCCAACATGCCAAAGCCAGAGCTTTGCTGGGAATGCTCATGATCTCTTGTCCTGCCTCACCTGCAAAACAGTAGCAATTAAATGTATTTGTTGTACTTAGTGACACCCAGAGGTGATCAAAGGTACTTGCAAATCTTTTTCTTCCTTACTCAATCATGTCCAACTATCAGTTGCAACCAGCCTATGGCACTGGAGACTCAATATCATCTCAAATCAAATGTACAGTTCTTTATTTACTGTATTTAGGCATCACTATCAAGTTCAGCACAACAGCAATGGAGGAAGTGAATGTTTATGGCAGTGGATGGATGTCAATCAAGGGGCCTGTTTCAGCCTGGATGACATCAAGCTTCCTGACTTGAGTTCTTTGCATGTTGGAGCTGCATCCATCCAGGCAAGTGTAGGGAATTTCAACAAACTTCTAACTTGCATCATATAGATTCTGGAAACATCTTGTTGTCAGTTGTTACTGAATACCCAGGCCCTAATCTGCTCACGTAGCCACATACCAGCTATACTTTTAGTCAATAATGACACCAAGAACACTAATAGAGATTTGACATTGTTAATGCCATAGGATGTCAAAGGCATGTGGTTAGAGATGGTCATTGCTTGCATTTGAGAGACAGAAATGTTACTTGACAGTTATGAGTCCATATCTTGATATTGTCCAGGTCTTGCTGCATGCTAAGGACTGTTTTATTATCTGAGGAATTGGAAATGGAACAGAACACTGCAATTATCAGATCATGAGCTCTGGCTTTGGCATGTTGGAAAGGGAGAAATTTGTTCCATCCTGTCAGCTGTAGATTGCAATATCTTTTACCCTCTCCTCCAAGAATGCCTATCTCATGTCGAATCACATTGGTGATTTTCAATTTAGCTGCCTTCGTGGCTATGAAGATGGTGAGGTGGGGCACTCTTCCTCCTGTGCACCCTTTCCTGTGAATTTTGCTCCCTCTTCAAGGATGAAGGAGAGAGGACTATGCCATTGACTTATTTAAATAAGTTGCCTACATCAATGCTGCTAGGACTTCAAAGCCCCAGCACTGTTGAACGTTGCTATAGGGTTCTACATCTCAGGAATACCATACACACCCGGCTGCTCAGCTGAGTCTGCATTCAGCCTTAGTATCTTCATCTCTAACCCTTGATGGCAGGAAGGTTATTGGTGAAGCAATTGAAGCTGGTGTAATACTGCTGGTTTCACAAAAAGCACTGGTGACTTCTGAAAAGCCAGGCACATGATAAAGCCTATTTGGTACTAATATGGAGCAACAAAACAACCACACTCAATATTATTGAATGTTTTAAAAAGTAAGAATTTTGTCCTATAGTTGAATGTGTTTGAAAGCAAATATTAAACTGGCAAAGGTTATATTATGTTTTATTTTATTTGCCAAATTATTCAATTTCATATTTATTCACACAAACACAGTTAGACTTCAGTCTGGACAAACAATAACATGTACTGAATAAATCAAAACTTAAAACTCAAACACTCTTAAAGCCAACACCATTCAATAACAAACAATAGTAAACAAATTTGTGAGCCTTTGCACAAACATGCAAGATAACATTCAAAAAGGAACAAAGTTTACAAACACCACAATAAAATGAATGGCAGGGTCATTGAAAAATAATATAGAAAGCAGTCAAACCCTACTTCAGCAAAGACAAACTCCGACCTAGAGAGGAATGCCTATAATCCTGTGGGTGCAATTATAAAAAAATCTGAAACTGATTAGTGTAAGGGATGAATTTCAACATTGATAATTCTAGGTCTGTTTATCCACTATTAAATATGCTAATATAAATTAGAGTAGGTCAGGGGTGTTCAGGTTGTGTGTGTTTTTTGGTCACAGATATATATTTAAAGAGCTGTGTATGAAGTTTTTTTTATTTTGTTTGATTGATAATTAAATGGCACTAAAAACTACCCTTTCAAAACTTCCAATTTTCAAATTTAAATGTGACAAACTAACAAATAAACACCAAAATGTCTGAAATAAAAAACAAGACAGTCAAGAAATACCATCAGATCTGGCAGCATTTGCAGAAAGAAAAACAGAATTAAGGGTACAGGGTCAGATGGTTAAGTTCAGATTTCCAGTAGTATTTTGCTTTTGCATTAATTACTTAGATGTTTGGATTTCCAAGCACCAAGTTACAGGGATATGGATATTGAATGTGGCACCTGGATTTGCAAATTGACCATCCCAGCAATAAATCACTAAGCTGCCCTGTTAAAACAATTAACTTCCATGAGATCTAGCATTTATATTTGTACAGTTCAGTTTGAGTTTTGCTTTGCTATAGTCAAAAATGCCTCTGTATACCATTTACTTTCTTTGCTGAAATAGGGTTTGACTGCATTCTATATTTTATGAATGATCCTGCCACTTGTCCACTGTTTGCTGTTCCTTTTTGTATACATCATCATCTTATGATTCAGTCATCCAAGGTTCAACATTTTTTTGAGCAAACGTTTACTGAACAAGTTTGGTTTGCCAATTCAAAACAAATACAATTTTATTCCAATTTATTTTTTCAAAAAACAAATCGTAAGAAAATTGTATCTAAAATTAACATTGCAAGGCTGATGCAATTTTCTAGGAGTTGTATTTGATTGGTTGATTTCAATTTTATCCATCCAATTGTGATGAAAATTATAATAAAGTTGATACATTCATAAAAATTGTCACATAAGTAATACTTCAAGCAGCAAGGCAGGTTTGACCATCTTAAACAGGGTCCAGTTACAAAAAAATACTGAGGAGAATGAGTGACAAAATCATTCAAATCCCTCTTCTCACCCACTGCCCCCCACCCCACCACTAATTGCAAAACCATCAAGTTAACCACTCAATAGGACAGAATACCGTAAGAAAAACGTAACTAAATTTCTCCATACTAATAGCTAGAAACTCTGAAGAACTAACAACGAAAGAAAACAAATAGAATCCATTGATGATATATACCATTGGGATATTGAATTTAACCCTCATGTAAAAAGAAACAAACCCATGTTGCAGGTGTCTACAAAAAATCTGAGCTACTCTCAAATGTCATTCTAAATGCAGTTAGTGTTTGTGCATTGAAACATATTGATTCATTACAAACTGAGGTATTTAAAGATGTTTTCAGCGATTGCACATTGTAGATATTTTGTTTGACTAATAAATTACTATTTTATTAATTAGGAATCATTTTTCAAGTGTAATAATTTTGGGATGACACTGCTGCAGTTTAGCTAACTGGTATCAAAAATAATGGTAAATGTTACAAGCTCATCAAGAACATTTAAATTTTATGTTGGAGAATTGATATGAAAGTTGAGAATATGATTGTTATGTATTTCTGCCCACCTGCAGCCTTGCTACATTTCCTGCAGCAAGAGGCCTCTTATCACAACTGGTTCACTATTTTACTATTTGTTATGAGATTGAAAACTGTTATTCAGAGTCATGTAGAATAACATACTTAAAGATTGAGAGGTAGATTCATAGCAAGAGCAAACCTTAAGCAATTTATTATTTCTGACGCGTTCCTCTTTGAGAAAAGATCCACTGTTTTTATTCTTTACAATGTACACAAGTGGAGTTGGTGGCATGATTGCCAAGCTATTTACAATTGAATTCTTTGATTTGAACTCCAGGTATATTCAGTTTAATTTCACTTTAAAGACACAGCATACTTAGTCCAGAATTTTACCTGCATGCCAGCCCCAATTCTGGGAACAGGTTCAGCTCGGAGAATGGCATTCTCCATTGGCCTCAGGTGGGATCATGCGAAACTTGGGCAGACGTGCCATTAAATTCCACCCACAGTGTGTTACTCAAGGGAATATCAACATCACTAAAGTCAAAATCCAAAATTTGAGTCTAAATACAACTTTAAAAAATTAATTGGCTTTTTTTGCTTTTGACAGGGAAGATAAAGTCTAAATTGCTCATGTTAAGAAATGCAAATTAATATTGCTGAATTTGCTGCCATGCTCTCATCCATCCCAAATATTAGCAATGCTTCTAACGATAATTTCCAAAGTAGATTACTAGTGAATGATTTGGTAGGGTTAATCCATATTTAAAACAACTTTTGATTAAGTCAACATTGTAATATTGATAAAAAGTTAATTAAATGAAGTGCATCATCAATTTCAGTAGATACTCAACTGGGGGCACACTGATACTGCACTTATTCAATCCAACAGATTGAGCCAGCTAGTATTTTTGTGGGGTGGGACAGCCAATGATGTAGAGTGCTACATTTTTGTACTTATTTTTAATGTCCATATTGAAATTAATGTGCTTGTGATTAGTCTTGATTAATTGAATTTTATGATTGAATAAGTCCAAAGGGCTTATCAACGTGCCGACAGGTGCATAATATTGATTATTGCATGACGTACACACATTTTCATTTCTATGCTTTCAAAGCTGGAGTCGCCATTGTTTATGATGAGGATAAAATCCTAAAGTTTTATAAAATATCCTTGCTAAATCTTTGAAGGAGCAGTATGAGATAATTGTGTCCTTCCCCAAATCCTATCCTTGTATAAAATTGCCAGTCAACCTCTACGTAATTTTATAAAAATTGTCACATTATGATTCAACTATCTTAAACTCTCCTCTACTTTTACTGATTATTATTTGGTATCAGTCAAACTGCACTTTGATAAGTACAGTTACCATATTGAAACTCAAACAGACATGTGTTTATGCACAGCTGTTGTTAGACTCTCAACTAAGTCATGAAAGATTCTCAAGCGTAGTGTGCAAAAGTTTGACAAGCTATTAGCAGACTACAGGAACCCTATACACCTAAGATTATACTGAAGTCTGAGAGTCAGCTCTTTACCTCTGAAACTATCTTTCACTTGAATGTTCTCTCTTCAAAACAGATGTAGTCTTAGGAGAAAGCAACAAAATCAGTGGCACAACATGCTAGCATATATGTGAACTAATATGCAAATTCAACTGTCAGCTACAGAATATTCCCTGCAGTGCACAATCTTTGTTGCATTGCGTCGTCCCTTTAAGATCACCATACAGTTATGTGAACACATCTTAAAAGGGGAATGTTGTTTGTGCGTGGCATGTTTCTTCCATGCACAGCACAGTACATTCTGTGTGGCTACCAAAGTCACAAGCCCACAGAATTTAAAGAAAACACTGCAGACTAATTTCAATTAAACAGAAATAAAATGCGCAAAAAATAATAATTCATAAATCACAGGATGATCAGTTCCAACATTCCAAACTATTACCTATGGAATATGTGCAGCTATAGACCCAGTTGTCTCAGTTAATATCCTGAACATAAAATGAACCCCAAGAAAATATAAATGGATTGTAGCCAGCATAGTATGGAAACACCCAGGGGTCTAAATTCTACAATACTTTAGCTATATTTCCAATTACAATTTACTGCCTTGCTTTTATGGTGTTCCTTAAGCACACACCTTGTTTTAAATCTTAAATGATACTGTAATGAAATACCAAATACACCAAGCATTCATTATATTATATCCATAGTGCAAGAGAAACTTACTGATCAATTTTTGAAAAATTGAAAAAGCTAGTTAAATCAGTTACATAAATTTATGATATGGACTTTAATCTTCCTGAAATTGTTAAATATACTAGTAATCTGAACAATTCTTCTAAATTATTAGAAATAGTGCAAAGCATGAGTCACAAAAGCACAAAAGCCATACTTCATGCACTGGAATTGCTATTTAGTATTCCCATTCATCTGTTTTCATGTCTAGATAATTCAGAATATTTTGGGCAAATTTCACTGCTTGTTTCCTGGCAACCTTCGCACCATCATTCCCTTCAGTTTCCACCGCATCGAGTGCTAGGAGTTGCTTTGTGAGCATTTCTTCCAGTCTCACATAATTCTTGTCAGTTCTGTCTCCATCAAATGACAATACCTGCTTTTGAAATTCTGACAAATGGCTCAGAACCTGCCATATTGCTTTCTGTGATGCATGTTCATCTTTAAGCTGCTCTTCCATGTTTGCTCTCTTTTCAAGTGACTCCTTCAGGTCAACATAAGCTATTACGGCCTGCACATCAACTACAGATCTTCTCCTCGCTTCACGAATACATGGATTTTTGCCAATGTCTATTTTATCTAAATCAGTGAGAAGACTTTGCAGTTCTGCCTTTGGTTTAAAATGGAGATCAGAGCCATTTTCTAACTGTAGCAGCTGTTGTTTTAATTGTGTTGTCTTCTGGCGTATTTCTTCGATCTGTTTGATGGATTGATGTTGCGCTAGATCGTAATTCCCTGCAGCCTCGCCTTCTGATTCCATCTCCAAGTGTTCCAGCAAACAATTGATTTCATGCACTACACGTTTCCGGTAGTTTCTCACTTCTGAATGTCCAGCCACATCTACAGCATCCAATTGCATCAACAGTCCTGTAAGGACACGGGACAGATGTGCACAGTTCTCCAAGGCATTCAGGTTCATTAGCAGGCCAATCACATCCCTTCTTGCTTTGCTAACCTCCAATAAAACAGAGTTGATCTTGGGAACAGAAGGGTGTGTATCTGTGGACAGAGGCAAAGATAATGCCTGCCGACCAATACAGTTTTCAATGATGTCCTGAATTGCACAAATCCTGGTCAAAGCTCGATACCTGGCTTTCCTCAAACTAATTTTTCCTCCTGTTTTTACCTGCGTCAACTGAAGTATGATTTCTTGGATGTGATCAGCAAATTCCTCAGTTATCAAACCCCCTGCAGAAGATAACTCACTGGTAACCAACTGTTGTGCATCACCGAAGACCTTTTCTATCTTCAGCCGAGATGGGTGAGTTGCAGTTTGCTCCAGCTCTTTGAGCAATTCCTCCAAATCCTTCACTGCACTTTTGCGGCCATGTTGAATATCAGACTTGCCATCAGTATCGATTGCATCTAACTCAAATAGTAACTTGGTCAAAGTACTCTCCAGGCGCTTGTATTCTCTATCAGACTGTGTACCACTGAACGAAACTACAAGTCGCCTAGATTCATGGATTTCCTTCTGAATTTCTTGGATTCTCATCATGGAAGGATGTTGCTGACCCATGGCCATATTCGTTTTTTTCCCTAATGAGTCATTGTGGGTCTGAAATTGAAGCAAAACATGTTGGTCAAGGGTCACTTCTCGGCATCAGACCTAAACTGTATTTATAATTGCCTCTAGAATTAAATTGCTATTAAGTGGAGGACCTGTAAGTTATCTACTGCTCGAACAATACATTTACTAAATGTGACAATGCACATTCCTTGGACATAAATTTTAACAATTAACTATGTTTAGATTTTGACTCTCAATTTCATCCTCCGTTTGTTCAGTTTATTCATTTTTTTTTATTTTAGAACTACTTACCTCATTGTTCAATGTCACATTTACCTGTTTCATCTCCCTGGTAAATGCTGAAGCAAAAGTAATTATTTAATTTTGTCATTTCTTTATTATTATCTGTGGTATTATTTTTTATCTATCCCTTTGTTGTCCTACTTCCATCAAGTCTTTCTTATTTATGTGCCTGTAAAAATTTTACTCTTTTCTGCTATATTCCTTGATAATTTAACTTTGTTTCTGTCTTCCTAATGGACTTCTCTCCTGATCTCTTTGCATTCTCCCTGATGTTGCACTCCTTTGCTGTCTTTGTTTCTTTATTTTTATTCATTCACGTAATCTTACTAGAGTTTAGCTTGCTCTTTTCTTGTACAGGAACACATTTTCCTGGCATTCTGTTGAAATGTTTTAAATGCTCCCAATAGTTTTTCGGTGTCATTGTTTGCCAATACAGTTGCCCATTTTATTTAACCAAGTTCTATTCTCAGCTTTTCTCCAATTTATCATGCTCATGTCTTTCTCTATCATTATCTCAAGAGTGTCATATTATGCTCATCATTGCCTTGTTGTTCTCTTTACTTCTGTTTCAGTTCATCCCCCATAATTGACCCAATAACAAATCTTCCCTTGTTTTTTTTTGATATTGTGTTAGAAAGGAGACCTGTACAACGTGTAGGAACTCCATTCCCTGTCCTCATTACCTGCATTTTCTGTCCAATTAATATCAGGGTAGTTGACATTCCCCATGATTGAGTTTTTCCAACTCCCTTCTATTGCCATTGTTATCCTGAATGATTAGTTAACCACTTCCCAGTTTCCCCTATCTATTCTAAACATGCTATACTGCGCAATGTTTAATCCTCAGTTCTGATTTTCCTAGAGCCATGTCTCAGTAATCCCTATGTCTGACATCACTGCCTCCAATTCTCCTGTTTTATTGTAGGCTGTGTGCACTGCTGCAGACATTTTAACAGGACTTTCCTCCAATTTAGATTTAACCATTTTTAGAATTTATAAAATGGGAGTCTACCCATTCTTTTGCCATCAAGGTGCTCCCTCACTTTATTCTTTCCTGTGTTTACCTGCCTATTTTGCTTTTATTTAGGCTGTTTCTTGTAGATCCCCCATTGCCTTACTAACTTTGCCAGTTCCTTTCCACCAAGAAAGGGAAAATATAACCTTGTGCAGGTGGAGCTCATCCGATTGGTACAGCTCTTTCCTGCCCCACTGATGGCAGTACCCTAAAATGGGAACCTCACAACAGCCCTTTGGTTAATTCTTCTGATCTGTCTGTTCCTATGCTAATTTGCATGTAGTTCAAACAATAACTAGCAGATTATCACCCTTGAAATCCTGTCTTTTAAATTTAGAACCTAGCTCCTGATAGGCTTTCAGCAGGACCTGCTTCCAGTTCCTATTCATATATAATTTGTTCCAACATGAGCCATGACAACTGTATTTACTCCCTCCCTTTTTAAGTTCCACGCTATCCACTGAGAGATATCCCTTACTCTAGCACCAGTAGGTAATCCTTTGAGATTCTTGCTCTTGGTTGCAGATGAGGCTATCCACTCCTCCAATTATGGAATCTACTACCACATTTCTATTCTTCTCAACCCAAACATCCTCCTGTGCAATGGTGTTTTGATTTGCATCATGGTCTACCTCCCTGCAATCTCTTTGCCCTCACAGATACTGAATTCATCGCACCTGTTGGACAGGACTAGAGCTTTTGGAATTCCTCTCCTAAAATCCCATTACTTGGCTCTCTCACAGTCACACCCTCTTTTTCCTGAATGTGTGTTTTCCCCTGAGGTGCAACTCTACTCTGGTTAAAACTGTCCAGAAACTCCTTCCCTCCTTGTCTCAGAATCTCTACAACTCACTCCAGCTCAGTGACTCTAATCTGGAATGATTCAACACATATTAGCATAGGACAGTTATGCCATCCACAAACTCCAACACTGTACGTCTGAATGGTGTCTGGTTTGCACATTTTCATAATTGGCAAATGGCACTAAAGGGGAGTAGACAATACAAAGAAGAATCTTGACAAAATGAGGAAGGTATTGATAAACTTGCAAAATAAGCTTGAGTGTATAATTGGCAAATTAATTTATATTAAACAAGTGTGAAGCAGTACATTTTGGTAAGAAGTTTAAGAATCTTCTTTGGAAATGAAGTGTCTAAATAGGGTAGAAGAGCAGAGAGATCTGGGGCTCCATTAAACCACTAAAAGTAATAATGCTGGTTAATAAGGCTATAAAAGTAGAAAATATTGCTGTTCAGATAGAATAAAAGAAAGCAGAAAATGAAAACAAAATTTAGACACAGGAAAACAAATTAAAAACAGCAAATACTGGAAATACTTAGCAAATCCAGAAGAAAGGACATCGACTTGTAAATTAGCTCTGCTTTGCTCTTTCCATAGACACTACTGGATCTGCTGAATATTTCCAGCATATTCTGAAAAGCAGAGAAATTACGTTAAACTTGAATAGAACCTTGACTAGATCGCATTTAGAATACCGTGTGCAGTTCTCATCACCAGGATAATAGAAAACATTAGGAAAAGTGCAAAAATTTGAATAATAAATGAGAAGTTATACCCATCAAGAAAAACTGAATACTATGAGGTTCTTTCATTCTTTTCTTTAGAAGAGATGAAGAGGCAACCTCATTGTGATCCTTAAGTTTCCAAAAAGTGTTTAATAGGGTTTACTCAAAAAATGTTTCCATTTGTGGGGGCAATAAGAAGAGTCACTAATAAATTTATTTGGGAATTCAGAAGAAATGTTACTCGGACAGGTTCCACATATGGAACTCTCTACCACAAGAGTAACTGAGACAACTAGTATAATTGAATTTATGGGAAAGTTAGATAAACATGTGAGAAAGGAATACTGATTGGGTTAGATGAAGTTAGGTAGGAAACATTAATACAGCCATGTACCTACTGCGCCAAACTGCCCATTTCCACACTACAAATACTGAGTAACACCGATTTCTCTGACAAATCCATGATGATTGTCCATTATTAACACATGGTTCTCCAAGTGAGAATTAATTTTGTCCTTGATAGTCGTCTCCGGTAGTTTGCTTGCCACTGAGATTGGAATGATTGAACTGCAGTTACCAGGATTTATCCCTCTCCCCTTTTAATGAACAGAGATGCAATTCAATGGCACCATGTCCGTTTCCAAGAATCAAAAGATTGTTATCATAGTTTCTGCTATCTGTATCTGAGCTTTTCACAGGAACCTAAGATTCACCCTCTCATGACTGGATGACTTGTGAAAGGGATGCCAGCCTATTTAGAATCTCATTTCTAAATATTATTCTATTATCCAGCATCTCGTCCACTACATTAACTATATTTTAGTTTTGTGAAGACAGCTGTCAAGTCTATTCATTCAGTACTACAAGTCACAGCCTACTCCAAAATATATCTTAAATGCTACCTAATTGACTCATGATTCTCTGAACTATCCTTTTACTTGTGTTTAGGTTCCTTTTTATGTTCTCTTTTATGGGCCAGCTGTGGACAGTTTGGCAGCATTCTCACCTTTCCAGTCAGAATGTTTTGTTTGGACCTGAGTACAAAAATAAAGGCTGGCACTCAGATGCAGTACCAAATGTTATACGGTTGGAGGTACCATTTTTCAGATAAGACTTCAAACCAAGTCTTCCCGGGTAGAAGTAAAAGATCCCAGAGCACTATTTCAAAGAGGACTGGGGAGGTATTCCTAGTTTCCTGGCTAACATACATCCCTCAAACAACATTCAAACTCACAAGAAAGCAGATTAGCTGATTATTATCGCACCATTTTCAGCAGCATGTTACGTGCAAATTGGCTGTTGTTTTACCTATATTAGATCAGTGACTACACTTCAAAAAGTATCTGGTTGGCTGTAAAAGCACTTTGAAAGTCATGGTTGTGAAAGATACTATATAAACGCAATACAAGGGATTTTCATAGTAACTTCATTGCAGTGTTAATGTAAGCCTACTTGTCACTAATAAATGAACTTTTACCTTCATTCTTTTAACCCAATAATCTCTTCTCCAAATGCCCTTTTGGTATCTGTTTTCAGTTCTACCATGTACTTATTTTTCCTGATTATTAATTGCATTTCATTTTTCATTTGTCATGAACCTCCTTTTTCTGTATTTTAATCTCCATTTCCTCTATAATCTTAAGAGTGGTGGATCTGGATGCCACAATTTTCCTTCTTATGGAAATATATTTGATTTGTACTCAAATTATCTCCACCATTTCTCAGTTCAGGAAAAACAGGAACTATCTTTGTTTCCAGTTAATCAAAACTCAGACTGGCTCACGTCCCCAGTTGGGCTAGAAACATGCCAATTAACAAAAGTCCTTCTGTGCATATTTTAACTAATCTTCACCCCCAACTTACACGTTATCGTCTCCTCCTGTCCCAGTCAATATCTGAGTAATTGCAATTTCCTATTACCTGTTTTTATACATTTCTCTGTAAATTTCCCATAGATTTGCTCATTTATTTCCTTCGCACGATCCAGCGTCCACACTAAATAACCTTGCAATGGAAGAGCTCCTTCTCAGTTCCTTAACTTTAACCAATTAAATTCAGTCTTCGAACTCGCTAATAAATATATTGTTCCACAGTAGAACTGCAATATCCTTCACTAATCTCTGCCACAGTGCCCCCACCACCAACCTGGCCCTCCTGTGCCAAATCAGTTTAAACCGTCCCAAATGTTGTTCAGCTACAAAGTGTCTATCCTAGAACTGGACCCAATGCTCCAACCTAAATTCTCCCTTCTGTATCACTTCTTCTAATATGCAGTTACTTGCACTATCCTCCCATTTGTGTATTTATTAGCATGTAGGACTAGGGGTGGCAGTGGTTAGCACTGCTGCATCACAGCACCAAGGACGTGGATTTGATTCCTGGCTTAGGTCACTGTATGGAATTTGTACATTCTCCTCACATTTGAGGGCTTCTCTGGGTCCTCCAGTTTCTCCCATGGCCTAAAGATGTGTGGGTTAGAATGGATTGGCCATGCTAAATTGCCTCTTAGCATCAGGGGGAACCAACAATGGTAAATAAATGAGGTTATGGGAAAAAGGCCTGGGTGGGATTGTGGTCAGTGCAGACCTGATGGGCTGTATGGCCTCCTTCTGCACTGTATACCATGATTAATAAAATCTTACCAATGACAAATATCATCAGATTTTGTCCTTTAATCTATTACCCAGCTCATGAAACTCTTTCTTAGAACCTCTCCCCTTCTCTACGTAATTGGTTCCAATGTGAACCATGACTTCTGACCATCAGCCTTGGCCTTTGGACAATGTCCTGCACCTGAACAAGCACTGAAATCAGAATAAAACAAGCTAAAAGCTGTACAGTACTCATTTCCAATGCAATCACGCTCTGTTGTACTGTTGAGAAGAACCACAAGGTTGATCCCAAATAATACAGAACTGAAGGAGAGCTGTGACACTTTAGGTGTAGAACAAGACAACAGAGCATCAATCTTATATTAGGCAGTAAATGAAATATTAAAACAAACATTACTCAAGTTTGCTATGAAAATTAATGCAAGTGAGCAAACCAACTGACAGACTTCGAGCAGGTCAGGAAATTCTATATGCAGAGAATGATTAATATTCAAATGCATATCAGGGTAGGGCAAGGTGAGGAAGCAAAGCCTTTGAGGCAATTTAAGAGACAGTGCAGTCTGATAGTTGATTCATGTTAAAAAAAACCAAGATCAGTCAATTAGCGCTCCTTATCCAGATTTATCTTATGATTTTGGAATACAATTTGCAACAAATTTTCTACAAGTGTGCCACCATGATGTTATCAATTTCAATAATGATGTGCAAATATATTTAATCTTCTCATTAAAATGCAAAAAGTAATCTTTGAAAGTAATACCTTAGCATTGTTTTAGTTTGTAGTATGTGATAGAATGTCATTTATATCCAAGTACACTAATCTTTTACAGAGATTTTAAAAACTTCAATTAAAGCACTGACTTGTTTTGGAGAATGGTTCCATTGGCAGGACCTAGCCTCTAATACCTTCATTCTTGTGTCAGTCTTCACTCACTGGTAGCAGTCTCACCTATGGCAGATGGTAGTTGATTCGTGTTACCAGAGACTTGAAGCACATAATTTAAGCCTGCACGTCTTTTCAATACTGAGGGGTGCACTTCTGGAGATTCTATATTTTAAAGAGACTTCATCGACTGTCAGATCACAAAATATTCCACTGTACAATTCAGAGCATAGAAGCTATCCCAATGTCCTGGCTAACATTTATTCCTTAAATCAATATTGAAACAGATTTGTCATGGCTATTGTGGAAACTTGGGTGTGCAAATTAGATGCCATACTTAGCTACATTACAACAACATTTCATTGGCTGTGAAGCTTTGTGACATCACATGTATGTGAAAGCTGCTACATAAACATTAGTTCACATAAGTAGAGATAAGGTTTTCAATCAGGTTCAAGTTACACATACTTTTCAGCCTCAGTTCAGATCGGTTAACAGCACGAGAGTTTCTTGTAATAGTTTTATTGCATTAAGCAGAGTATTTACACGACAAAGCTGAAGTACAAAATCACTATATGCAAGCAACTTTTGCACCATGTGAGTGCCGTGCAATGACCATCTCCAACCAGAGAGAATCTAACTGTTTTCTCTTGATATTCAATATCATTGCCATCGTTGACTCACCTACCATCAAAATCCTGGGATTGCTATTGACCAGAAATTGAACTGGATCAGCCACATAAATAATGATTACAAGAGCAGCTCAGGAGCTGGGAATTCTGTGTTGAGTGACTCACCTACACCCTCCAAAGCCATCAACCATCCACAAGGCACAAGAGTGCGATGGAAAACGTACCATTTGCCAGGTTGAGTGCAGCTTGGAGTGTTACTCCATGAAAAACAAAGGCATCAGCTTGAATGGCATACCATCCATCACCTTAAAAGTTCACTCCCTCTACCACTGATACACAATGGCAGCAGTGTGCACATTTACAAGACGCACTGATGCAACTTGCTAATGTTCCTTTAATAGCATCTTCCTTGCCCACATCTTTATCACTTAATAGAACAAGGGCAGCAGATGAAGGGAACACCACTACCTGCAAGCTTTCCTCAGTCATACAACCACCTGACTTGGAAGCATATCATCATTCCTTCACTGTCTTTGGGTCAAAATCCTGGGACTCCCTCCCTAAAAAAACTGAGGCTCTACTACACTACATGGACTGCAGAGGTTCAAGTAGACAGCTCACCATCACCTTCTCAAGGACAATTAAGGATGGGCAATAAATGCTGGCCTTGCTGAAATACTCTCATCCCATGAACAAATAAAAAATATAAACTCACAGATTTGTGATGTCTGCTTAAGGGCAATTTTAAGCAAGCCCTTGTACACATTTGTTGAGTGAAGATGCATTGATTTCTAAGAAAAGTTGATGTATCTTGTGCGTATGAGTGCAGCAAGCATAGTAAATTCTATGTTGCTAGGCAATTTAGATCACAGCAGTTCTATTATTTCACTAATGATATCACAATGAAGCAAATGCAACTGTAAATGACCATGATTAAGGAGCACCGCCATCTATTTGAAATGATAGATTTTTAAAATTACTTCTCTCTCTTTTTGAAGTTTTACATCATTATAGAGACAAGTACAAAAAACACTTCAATATCTCTGCCAGTGTAAAGAACTGCAAAGGTATGCATGTGCGACCTGGTCTTTTCCCACACATCTCCCTCTAAATAGGGAAGGAATTAACCTCTATTTACATTTTCTAACATTCTAAATTTCAATCAGGAACAAATTTATCTGATGCTGAATTACAGTACTCATTAGTGATTAACTAATAGGAGTTTTAATTAAAAAAACTTAAGACTAAATTGAAAATGATGAGTCCTTTCTTAATGGTCCAACAATTTTATTATTTCAAATCAAATTATAGGATCCAATCATGTTTACATAGGCTTGGGAGGAGGTCCACGTGGTAAGTTGGCGCCTGGTCTGAAACGTGGAGGTGGTGTTCGGTCCTTCCTGGCCTCTCGCGAACGATTCCTTACCACTTTGCTGTGGATGGCACAGCTGACACAGTAATGCAATTTCACGTACAGCTTGGGCAGCACGTATGCATCAAAAACACTGGCCTCCGAAATATCTCGAACTGCAGCGGCCTCCACGATGTTGCGGATGACAAACTTCTTAATAGCTTTGTCTTTGGGGACGCAGCGGGCGCAGTTTGTGCATCTGATGGGCTGGACATGGCCACGGCCCTTCTTGGCACGTCCATTATTCCTTCGCTTCTTAGTCATCTTCTGCACGAGTCACCTCTTACTATTTTTGAAAGGAAAAACATGTTGTTTGATAAATTACTTCTCATTGTGTTTTGTAGGTAGATTTCTTGTTCTTAGCCATCAAGCTTCTATCTAGAACTGGACAATAATGCATTGCTGTGAAATCTTTCCTCCTCACTGAGATACTTTGTCTTGAAGAACATCTATGAAGGTCACAAGTTGGCATTCAAAATTCCATGGGTTGGATATTCTCCATTACACCCATTTTTAAGGACTGGACTACATTTGTCCTGAACCATTGGCTGTAGCCAGAAATCAAGTGCCCTGGGCTACCATGGTATTAGCTGACTTGACTAGCCCTCAACCAAGAATGTGGGTTCCTAAGGGACGTAAGGGGTTTACAAAGTTGAACACAGTGGCAGCAGCTGTCCACACTAAACTTCTGGAACACGGAGGAAACACTTTCTGCTCACTATTTCAAAAAGCTGACAAAAAAACTTTCCTTCAGGATCTTCTTCAGCCACTTGATGTTGGTCAGAAACAATTGTGCTCTATGTACATCACCGTCCCATTATTAATAATTTAAATAGGCCTACTGCCCAACTCAGGAATGGTAGCTGGCCAAATATTGCTGCAGCTATTAGAGTTTGCACTCCCATTACCACCAATTCACCTTATATATTGGGCCTAAAACTCTACTGAAAGTTATTCAGTAACTTAGCACATTTGTACACCCGTGATCTTTACTACCCAACACTAAAAATTGAAATTACACATGCAAAATTAGTGTTTCCCATCTGAAAACTGGACACGCTAGTTTGTTAGAACTCATGCATAAAGCTAACTGTAGAACATATAGGTTTAATGCACTGCCACAAACCCTTGAGCTTCGTCCCTTAAGAATCATTTCCACATCAGGACTAAATTACACAAACACTCAATGATTGACAATTAACAGTTGACCAGAATTAAAGTTACAAACAAATTCAAATCATAAAATTCTGTTCTACTATGTTCTGAAACAAGGTGCAAAGTACCTTCAAAAGCGTTGAAGAAATTGATACCGGGAGTACAGCAGCACTGAAGCAATGGCTCTGGTCAGGCTACACCTCAAAGACTATAACAAAAGTAAAATATTGTGAATACTGGACATCTGAAAAAAAAGAAAAAGCTGGAAACAAACAGCAGTTCAAGTAGCACCAGTGGAGAAAAAGTTAACATTTCAAATCAATGACCTTCCCTTCCATGATAGCTGACAAGGCCCTTGACCATGTTAATTTCACTTCTTGCTCTTTAGCCTTCACCCCTTCCTCTTCCTCTCTAAATTATTAGTGCCTGTGCCCACCCGACCTCACCTCCCATTCAGGTATCACCCTCTTGCCGCCTTCAGTGCAATGCTGACACCAAAGTACATCTAGAGCCATTCTTCCACCATTCCAAAAGGTATTTCATTATTGTTCCCTAGTACATTCTTCCATCTTTCCCATACTATTATGTGCAAGTGCAGGAGGTGCAGCACTTTGCTGATCACCTCAATTTGGCCCTGAGCTTCTGATCACTTTAACACTTTGCTCCATTCTGACCTTTCTGTCCGTGGTTTCCTGCATGGTTTCCAATGAAGTTTAATAGAAGTTTGAGGAACTGCACCCCATTTCTCTACTTGCTATTTCACAGCCTTAATATCAAGTTTAACAACACTAGATCTCAGCCACTGCTCCATTCTCTCAGACAACATGCGTTGGATTCAGAGGGTGCCTACACCAGAGAATGGAAATGAGTTAATGTTTGGATGCCAATCTCCTAAAGGAACATGACCAATGTAGTGGTCTGCAGCTCTGAGATTTTTCTACCTTTGAGGTCTTTACTGACTGCAGCAACTCAACTGCTTTGACAGATTTTCCAGAGTCCCCCACTGTTAATCTCCTGTTTACATCATCACTGAACCGATCCAATCTCTTCATGTCACTATTTGCATCCCATTATGCCTCACACCATGGTCCAATTAGCTATTTAATCAGTCTTCCCCTCAACCCCAACAATGACCTTTCCTTTGTTTCTACAATTGCTTAAAAATAGTTCATCTCTACCTTTTTTCAATTCTAATGAAAGGGAATTGACATGAAAAATCAACATGGTTTCCCTCCCCACAGGTGCTGTCTAATCTGCTATGCATTTTCAACAGTTTTTATTTTCTCAAATACCGCTTGGGTTTCGCTCACAAGTTCTAGAAATAGTGTAGAGAGGAGTCATGGCTGTTAGAAAATCTTGTACTCTTCAGTTCTGAAGGAGGCAAATAAGAGGCAACTCTTTAAAGGTATACATGATCCTCAGTAAAATAAAATAATTATCAGAGTTTAACTTTTGTAAGTTACACGACAACTACAGGAAAAGCAAATGCACATCAATATTGCACTTTTCACTCCCAGAGTATCTCAAAGTTCTTTACAGCCAATTAAGTACTTTTGAAGTGTAGTCATTGTTGTAAATGTCAACAACATGGCAGCCAATTTGTGCATGGCATACTTCCACAGACAACGTTATACTGTCAAGACAACTATTTGTGACATTGACGCAGGGAGAAACATTAGCTAGGATACTAGGAGTAACTTTTCTGCTTTTAGTTCCATGAGATCTGTATCTGTGAGCAAACCGTTGAGAACTCATTAAATATCTCATTTGAAAGACAGCACTTCCAGTAATGCAGCATTCCCTTGGTACAACAGTGGAGCCCAAACTTGATTTTTGTGCTTAAGTCCTGAACTGAAACTTGAAGTTGAAACTTTCTAATTTGGAGGCAAGAGTGCTACCAACTGAGCTCCAGCCAACACTGACAAAACAATAAAAGGAAAAATTTCAGACTGATTTTAGGATGTACATCTTCACAGTAAAAGCAATTATTGTTTCTCAAGCTAAGACGCCAGAGGCAGAAACTCAAGTCATTAAAGGGCAGTTAAATGGGTGGGGTGGATGGGGAAAAACAGAAAGAGGAGTGGGGCATAGGTCAGTGCTAAGGTATGGGGTACCATAGGTTTCTATGGCAGGAAGAGCCATGCAAAAAAATGATTTGCATTAACTATGGTCCTTTCCATAACCATTGGACAACTCAATTAATTATTTTCTGAAGCGTAGTCACTGCTCTAATGTAGGAAACGTGGAAGCCAATCAGTGCTCAGCAAACACCAACTCAAACTGCGACATGATGATGACCAGATAATTAGTCTCTTGTTGATTAAAGGATAAGTATTGGTCACAGCACAATACCAATTCCCCTGATCTTTAACATAGTGCCATGGGATCTTTTACACCAGCTAAGCAGTTGGATGAGGCATGGGTTTAATATCCCATCCAAAAAAAATGCTGTAAAGATGCTGGGGTTGAACTGGGGCAGGCATAGTAAGAAGTCTCACAACACCAAGTTAAAGTCTAACAAATTTATTTGGAATCACAAGCTTTCAGAGTGCTGTGCCTTCATCAGGTGAGTGTCACCCAAAGACAGCGGTGCTCCCTCTATCCTGTACTGGAGCACTGCCTTGATTTTTTGTTTATGTTCCGGAGAGGGACCCAAACCCAGAACTTTGTGATTCAGAAGCAAATGTGCTATTAATGAGCCATGGCTGACACCATATAGCTCTCCTAATTTGTATTTCTCTTTGCAATTTTTGTGAAAATGCAGACAGGCAGTATACATTTTATAAACATACAAGAGATCCAGTATGCTTTATTACAGAGTTAGCCAACTGATCACAATGAATATCACTAAACCAATAGTAAATAGATTTGATGTCAACAAAGATCTTCTTTGGCAGTCTAGGGTGTGGAATACAGGTACAATGTTCATTCAACAGATCCCTTTAAGATTATTGCTCGAGTACTGCTTGTAAATTGCTGATTTTAGTTAAAGAGCAGTGATTGCAAAAAATTAAGCAGTTCAAAATTAATTTATAGATAAACCAAGACAAACAGCTGCATAACTATAATTTAAAAGAGATGTCTGCGTACACTTCTACCTACAATACTTTCCTTTTATAAACTGTTCCAATGTGCATTAGTGCGTTCACCTATAGCAATTGCCAATATAAACTTGCCATGCTGAAGTTACATCCTCCCACCCTTGGTACCGCAGAGGTTTAATTTTGCTCCAAGCTCCTTAGTTTGTAGAACCATTTAGTCCATTGTGCCTGCCATCCGAAAGTGTTACCAATTATCTCACTCACTCACTCTCCTTGCTCTTTCCTCAGAAACTTGCAGTCTTTTCCCTCTAAGTGGAAACCCAATTCCCTTTTGAGAACTATTAGAGTCTGCTTCCATTACCCTTTCAGGCAGGCAGTCATATCATTTACACTCAGAGTAAAATAATTTTTTTTAATATAAAGAAGCACCTCTGTTCCAACCAACTCTATTTTGCTGCTTCCCAAATTAGTGCAATTTTTGATATTATACAACTTATGGTTAATTATCAAAATATTGTACAAAATAAGGATCAAATGCATGACTTTAAATGAGAATTAAATTACATCTGTGCACTTCATTTCAATTGCGTCCTTTCTCGAATCTTGCTCAACTCGGAGAAAGCACTTGATTCTTTACACCCCATGTGCAGTGTAATAATTCTCCCAGCTTGTGGCAGTGAGACTTAAGCAGAGGCCATTTAGTGAGCTTCCTGCTGGGCGCCATGGCCTTCATGCGCCTCCGCCCTCCAGATTTATGGCATAGTCAACTCCAATCCAGAAATCGGCACAAAGCTGAATAATTTATTTAAATAGGGATTTACATGTAATTAAGCAAGCCCAGGATTGAAATCTCTGGGCCCACTAGCGTCTCTCCCTCTTGCCAGGGATGCTTCATTCGAGTGGGATTTATGACAGCTTTGCACTAGCAGGCAGCTGGTGGTGAAATCCTACTGGTGCGAAGGGGTGGGCATTGCCAGTTTGGCAGTACCAGCCTGGCTCTTTGGTACTGCCTAAGGGGTAAATGGGCAATGTTCAGGGCATCTTGGCACTGTCCACCAGGCATCTGCCATGCAGTTTCACTCGTAGGCTCAAAGTAGATGAAGTACTGACAGGGTCAGACACTGTACTGAGCAAAGGAAAAGACAAGTGGACAAGATTCATAAAATTTGCTAGATAAACATCCACCATGAAGGCTGGTGTAGAAATCCATTAATCTCAAATCTTATTTTTTGTAATAAGTGTATCAACTTAAGGCCTTTTCTTTATCTCTGCATAAGGAAGAAAGTTACTACACCTAAAAGATAGGAATGAGATTTAAATTGTAGAGCAATATAATTGTTATTTTATTGTTTTCCTCAGTATTTTTGCCCATAATATCTTTAGGGTATAGCAACTTCTCTTCCATCATTTGTTGGCATCAACTTGAAATTATTGGCTACGGATTAAAATACATCTACAAGTCCCAACCATGTATCCACAAAGTACAACAGCAAAATCGGCTGAGAATAGAAAGATATCGTTAAAGCTTATGACAGGCCATTTTCACTCTTTTTAACATTCTAATATTCTAACAGTTTGACACCTGAGTGGTGCATTGGTAAATAATAAATTGACATTCTTGCTATATGAAGTACATAACATGCGTATAGATTGTAAAGCTCAGCAGGTCATTCAGCCCATGAAGCCTTGCATACTTTGCACCAATATTACAAATTAGAAGCAGGAGAAAGCCACTCGATCTGCTCTGCCATTCAATAGGATCATAGCTGATCTAATTGAAACCTCGATTCTAGATTCTGTCTACCACCAGCTCTGCCTTAAAAATATTCAAAGACTTTGCTTCTGCTGCCTTTTGAGGAAGAGAGTTCCAAAGACACTCAACGCTCAAACATTTTCTCGTCATCTGTTTTAAATGAGTGACCCCCTTAATTTTAAACAGTAAGACCTCGTTCTAGATTATGGAAATATCCTTTCCATATCCACCCTGTCAAGATTTCTCAGGATCTTCTGTTTCAATCAGGTCACTTCTTAGTCTTTTAAATGCCAGCAGATACAAGTCTAGCCTCTCCAATCTTTCCTTATAAAATAACCCACCCATTCGAGATATTGGTTTAATAAACCTTCTCACCACATTTACATCCTTCCTTAAATGAGAACAATACTGTGCAAAGTATTTCAGATATAGTATCACCAATGTCCTGTATAAGTGAAGCAAAACCCCCCTTATTTTTGTATTCAATTCTCCTTACAATAAATGATTACTTTTACTAATTATTTGCTTGGCCTGCACACCAATCTTGCAATTCACATTCAACATCCAGATCCCTCTCTCAAGAGCTCTGTAATTTCCCACCATTTAGAGAATATGCTTCTTTTATCTTATCAAAATGGACAATTTCATGTTTTCCCACATTATACTCCATTCGTCAGATCTTTGCCCACTCACTTCACCTATCTATATATATTCTTTGTAGCCTCCTTGAATCCATTTAACAACTTTCCTAACTATCTTTGTGTCAACAGTAAATTTAGCAAACATACCTTCAGTTCCTTCATCCAAATTATTTATTTCAATTATAAAAAGTTGAGGCCACATTACTGATCCCTGTGGCACCCCACTCATCACATCCTGCCAACCAGACAGAAACCCACAATGCCAATTCTTTCCTATTTGCTAGTCAGTCTGTTTACCCCCTACACTATGTGCTGTTATTTTCTGCAATAAATGTTGATGTGGCACCTTATCACAGCACATTAATTTTTCAAGTAAGTTGGTAAACAGGATTTCCCTATCACAAAGTCATGTTGACACTGCCTGATGGCATACCAAGGAGTGTCCTCACTACAAATTAATCACATCCCATTGCACAATTCCAGGCCTAGTACAGCTGCTCTCGTTACTTTACCAATGTTTTATAATAAGCCTTCACTACTTTTATACAATATCACTTGCAATAAAGGCCAACATTCTATTTGCCTTAGTATATAGATACAGCATGTAACAAATTAATTTGTGATTCACATACAGGGGCAGCCTTAAATAACATTCTGCTTTTCTACTCTTCTTGTCAAACTGGACACATTCATTTTCATTTTCCCATTATAAACTATCTGCCAATATTTTATCCACTTCCTCCATCTATGAGTACCCCATTGTACCCTTACACAATGTGCTTCCCTAGCTATCATTGTACCATTATAAGTAACATTTAAAAAGTTTCCATATCAAGCAAAAACTTGCACTTCAGTCCACTACTAATCACTCCCACTTTTTCCCACACTAGCTCCCACTTTCTATGCCTTTTAGCTTTAACAAAGGGTCATCTGGATTCAAAACTTTAGCTCTTTTCTCTTCTTACAGATGCTACCTGACCTGCTAAGATTTTCCAGCATTTTCTCTTTTGGTTTCAGATTTCAGCATTTGCAGTAATTTTCTTCTATCCAGTTTTTTAAACTACTAATCACTACCTCATTGCATTTGAGGGTCTATGTGCAAACTGACTGGCACATTTTCCTTCACTACACAAGTCCAATCTTCACTGGCTGAAGAATATTGGCATACCTTAAGGTTGTGAAAAGCACAATTAACATCAACACACATTATTTCTTTCCTTTTGTGGAATTCAATTTTGTGGGAAATGGTCACAAGACCAAACATTTCCAAGAGAATGCTGGCAAGCAACTAGTGAGGAAAGGGTGTAAGTAACCAAGCACAAAAAGTAGTGAAGGAAGTAGCAAGAGAGTATTTTGCTTTAGGAGCTCTGACCAACGAGTTAGCAAAATGCTGAGTCCATTTACTTTAGAAAAGCTCAAACATCAGAAGGGGGGGATTTACATCAAGAAGCAAGTATGTAGATGATTTCATGTAGATAAATTCAAAAGAATCCGTGATCAAGTATATACATTACAGAAGGGTAGAAGCAGATTGGATATTAAAAAACATACTTCCTAAGAGATTGTTCACCTGTGGAACAAACTACAGACTCAGGCAAAGAGTGCAGATTTGCTGCATATCTTCAAAAGCGCTCCTCCACCAGGACGGGTGGAAATCATGGCAAAACAAAAATAGGTGAGATAAGTGGAACACAATTAACGCTGGGTTAGAGAAATGAAATTCTCAGCATGTTAATGTCGCTAAATTGGCAAATAAAATTTGCCTGCACGAGATTAATGGCTGATAGGAATCAGGACACGAAATACATTATTAATTGACAGTGGAATAGAGGGGATGGGGTAAGCTGTCCGCCAGGGTTTTTTTTCAGGTAATTTACGAAGTATGGAGCAGCAAAAAAAAATGTGCGGGCCCGGTGGACTGGCTATGCTAAGTTGTCCCTTAGTGTCAGGAGATTAGCAGGGTAAATACGTGGGGTTACGGGGATAGGGTCTGGGTCGGATTGTAGTCGATCCTGGCTTGATAGGCTGGATGGTCTCCTTTTACACTGTAGGGATTCTATGACCAGGCCTGGGACTTTCCCACGAGGCAGAAGCGCCATTCCCTTGGGCGGGCAGCCCGCTTAGGCCCTGGAATCTGAGTTCAGTGCCAACCTCGGGCGCACAGACCAGGCTCGCTCCCAGTGCTGGGGGCGGTGGGCCAGGGGACACAAGTTCACACCCTCGCCCGGTCAAGACCACCACAAACCCTTGTTCTAGACTCTCACCGCCACACAATCAGGCCGCAGGCTCTGGGTCCATGCGAATGTGTTAACTTCACCGGAAAAGATCTTTTTTAATGATCTCGCGCATGTGTATAACCAAGTTTACGACAGGAAGTGATGTCAGTCGCCTCATTGCCGTAAAATGTGACGGATCTGGAGCACATCGAGGATTTCTTTTCCCTCACTTGTTGCTGAGATGACCTGCCGTTCCCAGTCTCAGTTTCTATGCCTTGGAAAGGTGCTGTGGGGAAGAGTATTATTACACTGTACTCGGGTAAAAGGAGCTGAAGCGGAGAAATGCGCCTCGTTGACAGGAAGGTACTGTCCAATGTCGAATAGTGCTGCTGATCAGAGTGAAAATGGTGTCGAGGTAAACGAGGAAACTTTCAATCATCTTTCAGTTTCTGGGATGACGTGGGGGGGACACCGTAAGAAGTCTCACATCACCAGGTTAAAGTCCGACGGGTTTATTTGGTAGCAAACGCCACTAGCTTTTTGATCTTCCACAAGGGAACCCCTTGAGTTTTTGTTTGGCAAGGTTCTTGTATTCAGCATGGTGGAAAAGTTCTGGAGTTCATTTTATTGGTAAATGCTTTACTAAAGTGATTGTACAACTCTTACATAGGAGGACACCTGGTATCCACTTGTACCCACATATTCATGGAATCACAGAATCCTACAGTGCAAGAGAAGGCTATTCGGCCCATCGAGTCCACATCGACAACAATCTCACCCAGACCCTACTCCTACTAACTATTGGTGTTTGCAACCAAATAAACCTGTTGGGCTTTAACCTGGTGTTATGAGACTTCTAACTGTATTTACCCCAGTACAACACTGGCATCTCCACATCATAACTTGGGTGGCATGTTGATTAGGATGGCTGCCTCACAGCGCCAAGGCTTTGATTCCCGACATGGGTCAACTGCCTGTGTGGAGTCTGCACGTTCTCCCTGTGTCTGTGTGGGTTTCCTCCGGGTGCTCCGGTTTCCTCCCACAGTCTGAAAGGATGCAGATTAGGTGCTTTGCCCATGCTAAATTTTCCCTCAATGTACTTAACAGGTGCCAGAGTGTGGCAACTAAGCGATTTTCACAGTAACTTCATTTTGTGTTAACGTAAGCCTACTTGTGACAGTCTTAAATAAACTTCAATACAATAAATAAACTGGCACAGTCGTTTGACTCTTATTAGCCTCTCGGATATGCCCCTTTCTACATACAATGAATAAAATATTTATATTTTCCTTCATGAACTGTGTCAACAAGAATTTGAATTATGAACCCTGATCTTTGTTGGATACTAAACAGCACTGCTACAGGAGTGGATAGCGTAGAAAAGTTGTCATCACAGCACAACCTCATTAGTTGGCAGATTCACGCACATACATCGCCAGCTCATGGTGATAAAAGCAAAATTCTGTGGATGTTGGAAGTCTGAAACAGAACAAAAAAATGTTGGACGAACTCAACAGGTTTGGCAGAACCTGGAGAGAGAAAAATAGAAGTCTATTGTATGGCAATGTACCAAATGCTTTTTGGAAATCCATGTACCTCACATCAACTTTGAAAGCAGTTTTGCAGAGTTAATAGCAATTGTTAATACTACGTTTAAGATGTTTCAATTTTGCTTAAAACAAAGAGGACAAGTAATTATCCATAATCATGGCTTGTCTAAACTCCATAAAAATTGTCACCATTCTGCTTCCACGTGGTAACAAAACCAATTGATCTGTGATCTTCCATAAGAGAGCCTCTTACTGATTTCAGCCTGAGTTTTTGTTTTGCAAGGTTCTTGTATTCATAAGAACATAAGAAATAGGAGCAGGAGTAGGCCATCTAGCCCTTTGAGCCTGCCCCGCCATTCAGTAAGATCATGATCTGAAGTGGATCAGTTCCACTTTCCCGCTTTCTCCCCATAACCCTTAATTCCCTTGTCTGTCAAAAACCTATCTACCCGTGACTTAAATATATTCAGCGAGGTAGCCTCCACCACTTCAATGGGCAGAGAATTCCAGAGATTCACCACCCTTTGAGTGAAGAAGTTCTTCCTCAACTCCGTTCTAAACTGTCCCCCCCCTCTTATCTTGAGGCTGTGCCCTCTAGTCCTGCTGTCCTTTCTGAGCGGGAAGAATCTCTCTACCTCTACCCTATCCATCCCCTTCATTATCTTATACGTATCTGTAAGATCCCCCCTCATCCTTCTAAACTCCAACGAGTACAGACCCAGTCTATTTAGCCTCTCTTCATAGTCTAACCCCCTCATCTCCGGTATCAGCCTAGTGAACAACCTCTGCACTCCCTCCAAGGCCAAAATATCCTTACGCAAGTGCGGCGACCAAAACGGCACATGGTACTCCAGCTGCGGCCTCACCAGTGCCCTGTACAGTTGCAGCAAGACCTCCCTGCTTTTATATTCTATCCCCCTCACTATAAAGGCCAGCATCCCATTCGCCTTCTTGATCACCTGCTGCACCTGCAGACTGAGTTTTTGCGACTCATGCACAAGCGCCCCCAGGTCCCTCTGCACCGTAGCATGCTGCAGCTTTTCTCCCTTTAAATAGTAATCCCTCCTACTGTTGTTTCAGCCAAAGTGGATAACCTCACACTTGCTAACATTGTACTCCATCTGCCAGGTCCTCGCCCACTCGCTCAGCCTATCCAGATCCCTCTGCAGACTTTCCACACCCTCCGCACAATTTGCTTTTCCACTCATCTTTGTGTCGTCAGCAAATTTTGTTACCCTACACTCAGCCCCCTCCCCCAGATCATCTATATAAATGGTAAGTAGCTGAGGCCCCAGAACCGATCCCTGTGGCACTCCACTAGTCACCAACCGCCAATCAGAATAGCACCCATTCAGCATGGTGGAAAAGTTCTGGAGTTCATACTATTGGTAAATGTTTTACTAAAGTGACTGTGTACAACTCCTACATAGGAGGACATCTGGTATCCACTTGTAACCACATATTCATGGAATCAGAGAATCCTACAGTGCAAGAGAAGGCCATTCGGTCCATCAAGTCTGTATCGACAACAATCTCACCCTGGCCCTGGCCCTGGCCCTATCCCCATAACCCCATGCATTTACCCCAGCTAGTGCTGCTGACACTATGGGGCAATTTAGCGTGGCTAATCCACCTAAGCTGCACATCTTTGGGCTGTGGGGAAAAAACCAGAGCACCTGGAGGAGACCGACACAGACACGGGGCAAACATACAAACTCCACACACAGACAGTGACCCAAGTTGGGAATCGAACCTGGGTCCCTGGCACTGTGAGGCACCAGTGCTAACCACTGTACCACTGTGCTGCATATTCAAGTGTCATATATGAAGCATCAAAGATCTGTCAATTTCCAGACAAATGTTCATGAAATATGCCTTGTGGCTGCAATGGCTTTATAGGTGTGGTCTGAAAGTCTGAACTGTTTTAACTCTAACTTGAAGAAAACTTTTAATTTTTTAATGACCTAATCTGAAATTATTCCTTTTCAGACATCACATTTTCAGCCTCCTGCAGACTCACACCATGATTGGGTTGGCCCTCCAGATAGATTTTCAAACCTAAGACCTATAAAATTTTATTCACAAAAGAATGAATCCAAACTGGAACAGCAGCTGAGGAATTTGAGGATAAGCACACAAAATTGGAATCAGAAATTTTGGTCTGATCAGAACATAACTTTCAACCAGGTGGGTATTATGAGCTGTTTAAGCATACACTTATTCTAGGTACTGTTTGGTAGTCTTTCTTCCCATTATTTACATAAGTTGTATGATACGGAAATAGATCATTCAGCCTGACCAGCCCATGCCAGTGTTTACGATCCACTCAACCTACTTCCCATCTTTCCTCATTTAAACCTATTAATGTAATGCTCTATTCCCATCTTTGTTCTGGATTTCAAATCTTGCTGATTTTGGGAGGGGAAAAAAATTGGAATCTCATTCAACTAAAAGGAAATGCATAAAATGAAGTGATTGAGTTTTTTTTAATTAATGTTTGAAATATCAATACAAAATGTTAGAAAAAAAGGTAAGAAGGCTGATGCGAATGCTGTGTTGGATGCAAAGCACAGGTCAGTCAGATCGGGCCAAGCAAGTTTGGACCAAGGGTCGCTTGGAGCGCAGGAAAAGACTGGCACAGAAAGCCAATAACTAGTCCAGTGTGCTAATGCAGCACTATCCATTTTTGGATAGCCAGATTTTAAACACTGTACCTGTACTACCTCACATTTATCTGAATGAAATTAATTTGCTTATTGGAATGCTCAAGTGCAAGCTTATTAATGGCCCCCTGAAATATATTGCAATCTTCAGAATTAACTATTCCATCACATGCATGCACACGCATTACTCAGGTAAATTGTGACCTGCAATGATTCCAACATTGATTCTTGTGGAAAGTCACTTCTGTGACTCCACATATCTGCCCTTTACTCTCTGCTTTCTGCCTTGAAACCAATTAGTAATCCATTCTGCCACTTGTCCCCGACTCTTCATGTGATGACCTTATTCATTAGGCTACTATGAGGCATTTTATCAATAACCTTCTGAGAGTCCAGATAAATTGCATCTACTGCATTACCATAATCTCTCTGTTACCTCATCAAAAAACCCAATAAGGTTGGTCTCGCAGGATCTTCCTTTTGGAAATCCATGCTAACTTCATATTTAATATTATATATCTTTTTTCTAGATATTCTATTCTTTCCTTTAATAGGGATTCCATTGTTTTTCCTGCCACTGGTGTTAAGCTGACTGGCTGATAGCTCTCTGGGCATATTTGACTCCCTTCTTAAATATTATTAACTATCTGTCAGTCCTCTGGCACTTCACCCTTTTCTAACAAATTATTAAATATGTATAGAAATGCCTCTACTGTCTTGTCCCTGGATTTTTAAAACATAATGTGGAGATGCTGGTGTTGGACTGGGGTAAACACAGTAAGAAGTCTCACAACATGGGTTAAAGTCCAACAGGTTTATTTGGTAGCACAAGCCACTAGCTTTCGGAGCACAGCTCCTTCATCAGGTAAGTGGGTGTTCTGTTCACAAACAGGGCATAAAGACACACACTCAATTGTAGATCCCACTTACCTGATGAAGGAATAGCGCTCCAAAAGCTAATGGCTTGTGCTACCAAATAAATGTGTTGGACTTTAACCTGGTGTTGTGAGACGGATTATTGTTTTTAAAACATACAGAGATGCCATCCATCCAAACTAGGGGTTTAGTTTATTTATTCAATGTTTAGTTAATTAAATGCATCCTCTTTTTTATTTAAATACACTTATATCATTGTTCTTCTCATCATTCATTGTCATGTTTCGGGTTTCCTGTCTACCCCTGAATGGTCCTATTTCTATCACAGCCTTCCTTTTTTCTCATAGAATCTCTACAGTGCAGAAGAAGGCCATTCAGCCCATTAAGTCTGCACGCCACAATCCCACCCAGGCCCTATTCCCGTAACCCCACATATTTATCCTGCTAATCTCTAACATTAGGGTCAACTTAGCATGGCCAATCCACCTAATCTGCACATCTTTTGGATTGTGGGAGGAAACCGAAGCACCCGGAGGAAACCCATGCAGACATTTGGAGAATGTGCAAATTCCACACAAACAGTGACCTGAGACCAGAATTGAATCCGGGTCCCTGGCGCTGTGAGGCAGCGATGCTAACCACTGTGCTACCTTATTGTTATTGTTGCGCCAGTACAATATTTTTTTATTTTGTTGTTTTATGTTCTTTGATATCAATAGTACTCTATGATCTGAGAAATCAGTATTGTTCAGTCATAGGACCAAAAACTGGAACATAGGAACAGAGGATTCAGGAGTTGGTGTCAATCATCTAGCTCTTTGAACCTGCTCTGCCGTTCAAAAAAATCATGGCTGATCTGATTGTGGTCTCAACTCCACCTTCTTGGCTATCCCTACAACACTTGACTCATTTGTCTATCAAAAATCTAACTCAGCATTGAATAAACTCAATGACCAGCATCCATTGCCTTTTGGTGAAGAGTATTCCACAGAATAATGACTGTCTGAGAGAAAAATAATTCTCTTCATCTCCCTCTTCAAAGAGAGACCTTTTATTTTTAAACTGCGCCCCCTAGTTCTAGTCTCTCCCACAAGAAGAAACAACCTCCTGGTATCCACCCTATCAAGTTCTCTTGAGATCTTGTATTTCTCAAAAACATCATCTCGTTATTCTAAACTTCAATGGGCATTGTGTAGAGTATTATAAGAAGCAAAGGACTTGATCAGACCAGTTAGAACTTGCAATTGTTCTACTTCTAAAATAATGGGGGCAATTCTCCCAGCCTGCTGCAGTGCTCTGGCGGCACAACGGGCCAGGAGACTGCGACAGAGGTCGGTTAGTTGGCTCTCCGCTGGGCGTCACATCCTCCACGCATCTCCAGCTCCAGATTTTTTGGAGTAATCAGATCCATGCCAGAAAATGGCATGCAGCTGATGTAAATGTTGAAATCTTGAATACCCTATCATTAGCGGGCCCAGAACTGCAGTCTGTGGGCCTGCTAGTATCTCCGGCATAAACCAGTTACAGCCAAGGGATGTGTTACATTGCACTCAAATAAACTGACATTCTCTCTTAATATACCCTTTGAATTAAAAAAAACTTGTAGCTTTCCTATTGTGAGTTTCAGTACCAAATGTTTTGTAAACTGACCATTCTTACATTAAGAGTAAGTGAAACTATGTTCATAATTTGCAGAACTACCTTATTATTCCCTAATTTTAAAAATGTTTTGACTGCAAATACTTATATTTATTCTCTGTGCCATTATTTTGTCTCTCAGCAAGACATTTAGGTCCACTTATAGTGAATGGGTAACATTGTAAAATCTTTACCAACCTATTTCCGATTTTAGATGTCACTGCCAACTTTCTTTCACACCTACTTCTGTTTGTTAATTGAGCTGTCTTCTGCATTACATTAAAAATTAAAGTTATTTTAGAACAATTACAAGCTGATCTAAAATAATACATTTGCAACATACTTATGTTCATGTATTTTGATACCTCCTATTCCTCCAAGTTCCTGGTGCTTTAGCACTGCACATAATTATCTAACTTGCTGCAATCACCATTGCAACATGACACATATCAGGAAGTAGTAAAACTGTAAATTAATACAATTGTTTGTTTTGAAGGGAATCACTTGTTGTCTCATAATTTTGCCACATTCTTTCAATGTGGATTTACTAGGCTGATACCGGAGTTGAGGGGGTTGAGCTATGAGGAGAGGCTGAATAAACTGGGCTTGTACTCGTTAGAGTTTAGAAGAATGAGAGGAGATCTCATTGAGACATATAAGATGATGAATGGGATGGATAGGATAGAGGTGGAAAGACTCTTCCCGCTCAAAAAAGACAATAGGACTAGGGGGCACAGCCTCAAGATAAAAGGGGGGCGGTTTAGAACGGAGTTGAGGAGGAACTTCTTCACTCAAAGGGTGGTGAATCTCTGGAATTCTCTGCCTGTTGAAGTGGTGGAGGCTGCCTCGCTAAATATTTTTAAGACGCGGGTTGATGGGTTTTTGATAGGAGAGGGGATTAAGGGTTATGGGGAGAGGGCGGGAAAGTGGAACTGAGCAGCGACAGATCAGCCATGATCTTATTGAATGGCGGGGCAGGCTCGAAGGGCTGGATGGCCTACTCCTGCTCCTATTTCTTATGTTCTTATGGATATTATGCCACTGTTTCAGCAAATGGCTGCTTGTGGTCCATTAAAGAACAAAGAAATAATTTGAAGCATTAAAGCCTGAAAATTGAATTTATTATTTTGTTCTGATAAAAATTTGTGGCTTGTTTCCAATATTGGCACCACCTAATAGTTGCTCATACCACAAAATGTCTTAGAAATATTGATTTTATAACCTGTAAATTCATTTTACTCTGTCTGCTTCTGGGAGTGCAAATGTTTCTGCCTCATTTCATCTCCATATTCTCTTTTTGTGCAATATTAAATGGTTAAATTGCACATACATGCATATACAGTGTGAAGATATCTTTGAATAACCAGTCGCAAATTCCACATTTAATGATTGCAGAGCAGATATTTTTTACGAAGTTATAAATCAGTGTTACTGGGATGCTGGGACCTTCCTCCTTGACTTTACTGACAAAAGTTAAATGCACCAATGACCCAAATCTTGTATTTCATCTCCCGTCTGCTGTGTACATAAGTCACTCAAGTGCTACCAAAAACAAGGACCAGCTATTGTACAACTAATTACACTCCCCAGCCTGTATCTAGGGACTCTTTGGGATACAATCTCTGAGAGTGCACCATGGGACATTCACAAGGTGTGTGCTCAAGATGGAGGAATATAATTGTGTAAGTGATCCAGTTTGGACAGTTATTTCTATGGGAAATGAGAAATTCTGAGAGAAGAATTGGGCATCTGGAACTGTGCATTTCTTTCCAACTGACACCAGAGGAAGAGACGTGATTATCAGGTTTGCAATCTTTGTATCAATAGTAAATGCACAGCACGATGAGAGTGTACTGGCATTGCACTTACTGAAGTGGGGCTCAAGTTTATTTCAATATATTTTTCACTTTTTTCTCAACGTTCTCGACTTTCCCTCACTGCTTCCAAAAAAACACTCCCAAGCTGCCATCTTAGTTTAGACAGAAAAGAACACTGTACTTGATCTATTCCCTCAGCTGTTTGTATTTGCCATGGCTGGCAGCCTTTTCAAATGGGGTTTAACAGTATACATATGATGACCTATTTTCTGTGCTGTGTGATTCTTCTTTAAGAACAAAGTGGATCTGGGGGCATCTTTTGTTTTTTTTTAAACAAAAGCTTGGCTCGAGGGATGACTTTCAATAGATCACAACGAGATAGCTGTTCTTCTACATATGAAGCCCTGAGCCAGAATCAGGTTGTCTATGAATATTTTAGCACTACATTCCCAATGAACATGCTGTGTGTTAACAGGAAGGAGGCGGCACCCATCTGGCCGTGCTCCGGCCTTGAATCGAGTGGCACTCCACAACCAAGGTCAGTTATCCCAAGCCAACCACGGTGCTAGGGTATTGTTACTTTTGCATGGGATTCTGACTTGGAAGCATTCAGTCATAATTCCACACATTGTAGCTTCGCACCATTGGTTCCTCAGCCAATTTCACACACCAAATGTCTGAACCTGTGGTTCCTCGTAGTGAGCAGGATTACTATAGCAAAAACATTTTGTAATCATCAGTAGGATAAAACTAACCTGTCTCACTATGGTCTAAACCTAGCTCACATTCTCTATTAGTGGGTGAACAATCCAACACTTGGTGAATTCTGCTTAACAATGATAGGAAGAACTGACATCGAAGGATTGCTATGAACACTTGACCACCACAAGCTGGGTATCCCTGTGATAATTTTTCTGACACCTGCTTAAAAACCAAAAGGCCAGCAGGATCGTGAGGCCCTGCTTTCATGGTCTGTATTCGTACTGAAAATCGAGATCAAGCAAGCTTTTGCCCTTCTGCTCCACAGGAGGTTTCTGTTGTCCCTGAGCTTGCCTTAGGAAAAGTGGTTGAGGAGTATTTTGAAAAAGGGTTAATTGATTTGCTGATTATGACATAATTAGTTTCCAAGAAATGTCCTGCCCAGATGACCTTGGCTGTCATGGGGATGAACAGGTAAGAAGCAAAGCATAAATAGAAAGATAACTGCAGTAGGTTAAGCCTTTTTTTTCTGTTTCACTGTTTAGAATTTGTACAAAGAGAAGACAAGTATGGCTGTTTCTGAATGGAACAACTTTCTGTCTGGCAATCTGTTAACACATCTTGGTGTTGAATAATGTCTCTGAGAATAGAGCAGAGACTGTTATGGTATGTGTTATACAGTTAGAAAAGACAGAATACTGATGGCAGGAAGTATGAGGGATTGAGGAGTGGACGATACTCAATACTCCTGTTGAAGTGGTGCCTGAGCCCACCAGAGGGGAGTTTTCATTCTGTTGATCATGTAGAGATTCCTTCCTTGTTTTAAAAACAAGTTATCAGTCTCATAAAAACTTTTTGTTGCTAACATTTCTTCCATTGCTGTTGATCTAGTCCTGGATAGCTGCTGTGTCATTTATACTGTAAAATATTCTTTCTGCATGGATTACCTTATATTTGGTTATTTGGACAATTTTCATTTGGTAACCACTTACATTTGTAAAGCACCAACCTACCATTGTTTACTTATTCTGAAATTCTGGTTTTGAACCATTCATGTTTCATCAAGGTTTATCAGTACTGTACTGATAATATGTCCAAAGCTAATGTATTGTAAGTGAGTTTTCTATGTAGTTGTACACGTAAGCACAGTTCACAGCCCCAAAACTTCACCCATTCCTGATTTAGACAGTTAAATTCTCATCTTTCCCTCTTAGAAAATGTGCACGGCGCATATGCCAACTCATTACATGTGTAAGATCCCTGTTTGCAAATTCATAGTTTGGAAATTTGCAGGAATGGAACTTCCATGGACAGCAGTTGACTGCACACTGTATTCTATATTGACTCTTTACAAATACAAATTTTGAGGGATATCACTGCTAAATTCAAAATTGGATGGAATTGTAAGAGCTCTAGGCTATCTAGCTGTTTGCATTTTGTAAAATGTTATTTGTTACTTTCCAGGAGAAAGAGAACTTCATACACTCCAGCTTAAAGGCAAAAGGAATGGGATTAAGAGATGAAGAAGGTGAATAAATTATTCTAACTTTCAGTTTCAATTAGGTGTCTTGATGGGTTTTATTTAATGTGTCCAATTGTAAGTACTGCATCCTTATGTAGAACTTATATTGTGAAGGAAGAAGATGTGTATCGAACTTAATGATATCAGTATTGCTTAAAAAAAAAGGCATACTGTCAAAGCTTTTTGACTTGACTCATCAGGTTACTCACAAGAATGCCAAATTTTAAAAGGTAACAGCAGTTTACACTGCATGTGAAAACTGGTGCTAATTGGTTGCCAAGCCATAGCAAATCCACCAGGCAGCTATTGTCCTAAGTGCTTTTGTTTATTCAAAGAAGGTGCAATGTCTAGACATATTCCTTTTGCCTACAGAGGACAGGTTCCTGCATACGACTGTATGTAGCTTTCTGCATGCATAAATGAACTACATTATGAGCCCAACTGATGAGCTTAAATTGGTTGTTCATTTAATTAGCACACTTGGAATTGTTCAGCACATAGTGCCCAATTGTGGGATCACACCTGATGTTAGACATTATGTTCTGAATCTTGCAAGCTTTAGTTGTGTACGGTCAAAATAGAGTTTAAAAGCTGGATGCTAGCCTCTAGTTTGGTAAAGAATGGTGATACATTTTTAAGTCCAGATGGTGAGTGGCCTGGAAGGGAACTTCCAGATGGTGGTGTTACCAGGTATCTGTTGCTCTTGTTCTTAGTGATCATGTTTAGAAGGTGCTGCCTAAGGAGCCTGAGTGAGCTCATGGTGTAGGAAGTAACATATTGGCTTTTATTGAAAATTAGCTCAGAAACAAAGAGTTGATATAAATGAGTCTTTTTCTGGTTGGTAAGATATGATGACTGGTGTGCCACAGGGATCAGTGCTGATGCTTTACCTTTACAATTTATATAAATGACTTGGATGAAAGGATTGAAGGTATAGTTGTTAAATTTTCTGATGACACAAGGATAGTAAACAGTGCTGCCACTATTTGTTGGTGATGAAGGGAGTGAATGTTTGTGGAAGGGATACCAATCAACCAGCTACTTTGACCTGGATGGTGTTGACTGTCTTAAGTGTTGTTGGAACTGCACTTATCCAGGTAATTGGAGAGTATATATACACCACAAGACAACACACCCCTCACTTGTGTCTAGCAGGTGGTGGACAGACTTTATGGAGTCAGGAGGTGAGTTATGCACTACAGGATTCACAATCTCTGATCTGCTCGTACAACCAGAATATTTATACGGTTAGTTCAATTCAGTTTCTGGTCAACTGTAACATCCAGGATGTTGTTCGTGCAGGATTCAGTTATGGTAATGCCATTGAATTTCAAAGTTAGATTCTCTTTCTTTGGAGATGGTCATTACCTGGCACTTGAAGGGTCCAAATGTTACTTGCCAATTGTCAGCCCAAGCTTGGATATTGTCCAGGTCTTATTACATTTGGGCATGGATTGCTTCAGTATCTGAGGAGTCGCAAATGGTATTGAACATTGTGCAGAGATCAGTGAACATTCCCCCTTCTGATCTTATGATTCAAGGGGAGATTGTTAATAAAGCAGTTGGAGATGGTTAGGCCTAGGAAACTACCCTGAGGAACTCCTGCAGTGATGTCCCGGGAACAGCAGTGACTGACTCCGGAAACCACAGTCATCTTCCTTTGTGCCAGGAGTCACTCCAATCAGCAGAAGGTTTTCCCCCTGATTCCCATTGACTCCAGTTTTGCTCCTTAATGCCATACTCAGACAAATGCTGTCTGGAAGTCAAGGGCAGTCACTTTCACCTCAGCTCTGGAATTCAGCTGTTTTATCCGTGAACCAAAGCTGTCGTGAGGTAGGGAGCTGAGTTACCCTGGCGGAGCCCAAATTGAGTGTCAGTGAGCATATCATTGCTAAGCAAGTGCCACTTGATAGCGCTGTTGATGAGTCGTTTCATAATTTTATTGATGGTTGAAAATAGACTGATGGAGCATTAATTGACCAAGTTGGATTTGTCCTGTTTCTTGTGTGCAGCATATACTTGGGCAATTTTCCATACTGCCGGCAAAATGTCAATTTTGTAGCTATACTGGAACAGCTTGGCTAGAGGCATGGCAAGTTCTGCAGAATAAGTCAATAGCATAACTGTTGTCAGAGTATTGTCAGGGCCCACGGTATACACAGCAAGCAATCTTTGTGAAAGCGAAGGAATCATTCAACGTGTATGGAATACTCACTTAGAACTGGCTGTACAAACTCACTTAACCATTTGGCCAATTTCTGATGTGTGGAACCAGTCATAGGTAAGATAGAGCATAATGAACATTACTTTTGTGTGTCTTGGACAGTCCGTACATGTATGGGCATAGTGAGCCAAGATTATGAATCCTATATGTATACCCTCTCGTGCAAGTGTAACAGAAGATTTTGTAACTTGCTTTTGAACAGGGCTGTTTGGTCATGCTTGCTGGATACAAATTTTGATGGGTCATTAGGAATGATGTGCATTTTATCAAAATATGCTTGTAAGGATAATAATCCCAGATCATTTGTCGAACTTTCAGATATATTGGCCCTGAATGTGCTAATGCAGCATGAGAACAATGCCATGTTCATGTGCACATTTGACATTACAGCACTCTGTAATGTGCTGCTTAAGGAAGCCAGAGACATTTGTGCTGCATCACAATATCATGGCAATCTAGACATGCCATCATGTCCTGAATCTATATTAATTGATCCTACAAACTTGGCAACTCACATAGTTGAATTCTGTTTTAATGACACTACTGGACTATGTTGCCATGAGATCCCATCAAGGGCCAGGTTGCATTAACATTTTCGCCACTTTCTATGAGAAACCTATTTTTGATGGAATGACCCCTAACCTTCTACCCTTGCATATTTCTGATACATAGATGACACGTTTGCTATGTTCCTTACACATCATAATGTGCTCCATCTACACTCAAATTCAGCTTTAAAATGGAGCAGTCGAATGAGCTCCATTCCCTTGACATGCTAGATGAGAAATCTGCTCATGCATTCTCTACTCCAGCCTATTGCAAACCTACTTTTGCTGGTCAGTATATGCGTTACGATTCCTACAGTACCATGCTCTACAAAACTGGCCTTATCTACAATTTTGTAAATAAGGTCTGCTCACTGTGCAAGCTTGCTGCTGAAATGGATTGCATCAAAGCTATCCTGTGAGATAGTGGCAACCCTGAGTATTGCTGTATATGAATTTCAGTGCCGGTGGGATGCCAGGTAGATAGACCATACGTCCAAATAACGAGTGGATTGTATCAAACAGCATGTCTTTTAGCCAAAGCAAAATACTGTGGATGCTGGAATCTAAAACAAAAACAGAAAATGCTGGAAAATCTCAGCAGATCTGACATCATCTGTGGAGAGAGAATAGAGCCAATGTTTTGAGTCTGGATGACTCTTTATTAGAGTTTCAGTAAATGAATGCAAGATCAAAATCTTCAACAGCAATATTCAAGTTCTGTACTATCAAATGACTATAATTAATATCACTGAAGATAAAGTGCTGTACAAAGTTGGGCTGAATGACTGATAGGTATGTCTTTTCACATTTGTAAATTTCTATATTTTTCAGTCATGTGCAGATTACCTGAATTGTTGCAGATTGTTAAGTTGTTAACCCTGTTCATGCATTTCTGGCATAAACATTGGGAGCTAATTTGGGCAGTAACAGCTCTTAGTGGAAAATATATGGGGGACTAATATGTGAGCCCGCAACATTTTGGTATTGTGGATGTTGGACTCTTCACATGCAGTAACCCATTTTGATCAGCTTTGTGCTTTTGGACTGCATTAACTCCACTACCAAGAATTTGTATTGCTGTCTGGTAACAGGCTGTAACTTTGTACAACATTGAAACATTGGCCACCCACCTTAGTTTTAAAAAAAACACTTTTTAAAATTTTAGGTTATCCCTATTTCCTTTTTAGAGTTCTCACCGGCAGTCCACACTGCAAATCTTTTTCAAGTGATATTCTGTAGCTAGCCACTAGGAGGTGTGTAAGAGTGTCCTGATTATATTTTGTGCTTTCTCCCCGTGGAGTAATGTTGTGTCTCAGCAGTTGTGATTTTTTTTCGCATCAGTTGGGAATTCCATTCACCAGTGATTACACCCAGGACATACCTGAAATTAAGTATCTTTATAGGCATTAATGCTTGGGGGGGGGGGGGGGGTGCAAAGTATACTATTTAAATTGAATTGTCACTAATAAGGAATATTTTTCACAAAGCTGAAAATGTTAAATACATGAGATTTACAAAATACATGAGTTACAAAACAATCCTTTCTCCATTATGATGTTTCAGTTTAAGTATGAATTTTACAGACCAGACAATTGTCATTTTCCAGCAATGCGATGAGTTTAGGTATTTATTATATTGCACCAGATTGAAAGAACATGGAGTCAAAAATTGGGCTAGTTGTCCTGTGTTTTATCATGTGTGCCAGCTGTGCAACTGGATTTATCTACTCTAACCTTATTCCTCCATCCTTTTCACATATCCATATATATCCACATGTTATATATTCTTTTTCAAATAATTGTGTACTTTCTGACTTGATCATTTATAATGAAGCAATGTATATTCTAATAAACCTGTTTCAAAACATATCATCTTAACGAAAATAAGAGAATGCTTATCTTCATACTTAGTGATGTGAGTAGAAAATTGTAAGAATCTCCTGGTTTTCAACCACCACCCCCCTCCTGGCAGCGGCACGGTAGCACAGTGGTTAGCATTGTTGCTCCACAGCTCCAGGGACCTGGGTTCGATTGCCGGCTTGGGTCACTGTCTGTGTGGGTTTCCTCTGGATGCTCCAGTTTCCTCCCACAGTCCAAAGATATGCGGGTTAGGTTGATTAGCCATGCTGAAACTGCCCCTTAGTGCCCTGAGATGTTTAGGTTAGGGGGTTAGCGGGTGAGTATGTAGGAATATGGGGGTAGGGCCAGGGTGGAATTGTGGTCAGTGCAGACTCGATGGGCCAGATGGCCTCTTTCTACACTGTAGCATTTCTACGTTCTATTTTTAATGGAATGGCTAATTAGACAAAAGTCACTCATTTGCTATTTTCAATTGAAAAAAAATTGTCCTGACACCTAAAATGGAATAGTGTGAATAGTGTTTATCTTTTTGTATGTCTTTGTTTGTGTTTAATAAAATGAACAGCTCAGCACAAATGATAAATGTTTCTAGTTGCTAAATGTCTGTGGAATGCTTTTTACTCATCGAGGTAGTTAAGTTTCATAACAGCATACCATGAATTCATATATACTACACAATGCTTATGATTTTAATTGATCATTTTAAATTTTCAGGGAGAAAAAACACTCTGAGTGCAGAAGAGATGGCTGAATTTTATAAAGAGTTCCTTGAAACAAACTACAAAAAGCACGTGGACTATAATAAGTAAGTAAACCTACTAATTTTTTAAAATAGTGTAAGCAATGTAATTGCTGGATTGAGTTTATGAAGGAGGTTAATAGTGTAATAGACTGTATTGAAATGTAATTCCAGGGCCGAAGGAATAATGTTACTGAAAGCAATCATTCGGTGAGTTAGATGTACCTATAGTGATTAAAATAAATAACTCCTGTCTTTACAATCTATATGTACCCATCAATATTAAAGCCTGCCCCATAAATCTGAAAGCCTCGGCGTATTTCACAAGTAGAACATTTCTGTAGTATTGTGAAGTTATTCCAGAGTGAAGGATAAAACTGACCAGGAATTGTAAGGAAGCCCATTTCTTTTTCTGTCCAGTGTCCCTCCAAATGTAAATTGTGGTGAGGTGAACAATAATCATATGGAAATAAATAGAGGTCAATAAAAGTTTGAGATTCTGTTCAAAGTTCTTCATTTTAACCTCACCTTAAATCATGATGTTATTATTTTTGACAGGTTATAAGTAAACATATTTGTGCACTGCAAAGGTAGAAAGGATTGTTCAGAATTGTATTACTCCTTTTAGTTTACTGCCTAAATTATGTGTAACATACTGAGTGTTGTTTAACAAGTGACTATTTTTTTCCATATTCCTTTAATTAGGGAATGGTACAAACGTAATTTTACAATCACTTGGTTAATGGGTCGAGCAGTGCTGCAAAGTGCCTGGAGAAAACTGAGATGGAGAAAGGAAGTCAGACAGTGAAGACTTGGTTCTGTGAATAGTCTAAATGGACTTAAACACTCGGCGTTGCAATCTAACTTTGCCATCAAGCTATTTAAATTCAGTTTTAACTTTAGCATCACACAGGATGAATCATTTACAGAATTATTATTAAAGTATATATTTTCCATACTTGTGTATGTATTTTTGTTTCAAACTCTATACCTGTTCAAAAAGGCAGACAGAAGGTGTGAAACTACAGACCATCGGAAGAGGTACAGGCAACTTGATTGAAACATTTTAAGATCCTGAGGGGTCTTGACAGGATGGATGTACATTGGATGTTTTCTCTTACGGGAGAATGCAGAACTAGGGGATCACTCTTTAAAAATAAGGGGTCCCCCTTTAAAATGGGGATATGGTTAAATATTTTCACTCAGAGGATGGTGAGTCTTCGGAACTCTCTCTTCCCAGAAAGATGGTGGAAGTAGAGTTTTTGAAAGTTGTTAAGGCAGGGATAAATAGTTTGGTAAGCAAGAGGTTGATATATTATCAGGGGTAGGCAGGATGAAGATTTTAGGTTACTACCAGATCAGCCATGATCTTATTAAATGTTGGAGCAGGCTCAAGGGGCTGACTGGTCAATCCTGCTCCTTGTCTGTATGTTCAGCAGTTTCCAATAGTATGACAAGTGATTACATTGGTTTAACTCTTAAATGAATTACACAGTAACCAGAAATTATTTTTTAATGAAAAATGGGAGAAGATTGTTTTTCTGGCATGTTATGATCTCAATAAAACCAGTAACCTTTAAGAAAAAGAAACACCAAACATTTACTAAAAGAATGAAGCCATCAGCAATGGCAAACTTACGCTTGGGAGTGGGTAGGGGGCGCAGTGCTCAACTTTATTTCTGGCCCTGCCGCCAATGACATCACCCTCCCGCCCCGACCTATAGCACAATGCCTATCCCCAATGACAAATGGTGTTACCCCCCCCCCGTTCCCAATGATGTCACACCCACCCCGATCATGTTGCAGCCGCCTGACCCTGCCCATCCTCATTCCGTAGAATGCAAAGATGCAAGTCACAAAAATATACACGTTGATCACTTTTTTTTAAACAACAAAATATGCCTGTAATTGTTAAATTGAAAACCAACCCTACCTGTTCTCAGATTAGGTTTGGTCAATATTGCGATCTGTGTGTTAGGGCCAACAAACTTCGGGCTGGCTGATGAGCAACGAGATGGAAAAGTCAGCTGATGACATGACTGCAGCATAGGCCAATGCAGGACACAATTAGCCAGAAAAAGTCCTGTGCAGGAGCAAATGCTCCAATCAAATGGAATCCTGTGAGATCAAGTCCAATATCAGTGGCATGGTAATAAACCTGTTTGGACTTTAAACTGGCGTTGTGGGATTTCTTTATGGTTTTGTCTGACAGGATTCCGTTCTTTGTCCTAGAAGGCCAGTCTTGAGAGTGAAGGGGGATGGCGGTTAGAACAATATGCATGTGACCAGCAGCCATTATATTCGACAAATGGTGGTCCCTTTTGAAAACAATTCAAACAAGAGAATATCGAAGAGGCACATATTTTTAAGATTTTCTGACTTCATTCCTTGTTGGTATGGAAATTTAGATAGCTTTTCTTCTACCCTTTTTCACAAAATCATCAATTGTATCACTTAGTAAAATCTTGTAAGGACACATTTGCCCTTGTCAATATTGCTGAACTTGTCAAATGTTTCTGACTCATCCTACTTCGCAAATCATTTTTCAGTCTTATCAATGTAGAGAAAGAATGTTCACTCGAAGCATTATCAGAAGTACCTTTTTTTGTTAATATTCGTGCCTCTGCTTCCACTGAACTATAGTCATTTTGAACTTTTATGACAAACCTTTTAACTGACGCTACCAATTGTGCAGCATTCAATAAAGTTATATCAACATTTTGCAGCAATTTGTTGATGGCATTAACCTTTTAAAGTAAATGATTCCACAAAGCAGTAAAAACAGCAATATCATACTTTTCAAACTTCTCTGCTAAGGATTTTGCTTTGGTTTCACGTGTGGTTTTTCTGAATTTGATGTGGCTATGTCTGATAAGGTTTCCTTTATGTTAACAAAGTTCAGTTTCAAACCCAAATAACCATCTGCATAAACAGACCCCCTAGTGGCACAAATTCTTTTGACTTTCAAATGTTTTCCCTGTGCTTGCTCCAAGTGTAATTGCAACATGTTCCACTGATGCATGAAAACTGGAAAAAAAAAGCATACAAGTTTTGAACAAAGTCAAAAAGATGTATGGTCTTCTCATAGGATTCAGCTGCAGCCTTGCAGATTAAATTCAAGAAGTGACCTGGTACGTGGGGTGAATCATGCACAGGGGCTTGCATTGTTCAGTCTTGATTGTAGACCTGAATATTTTCTTGCCATTTATTTGACATAATTGAAGCTCTGCTCATGACAATTTTTAATATCCAAACTTAAATTTGCAATGATTTTCAAAACTGTTAATTTCAGACACTCAGACATGTGGGATTGTAGTCTAACAAAGAGAAATCACTCTACAACTTCACTATTGCTGGTCACATATCTTAAAATTAATGTTAATTGGTCCACAAAACTCTCATCTGATGTTGAATCAACCATTATGAAATGGTATTTAACACCTTTTACTTCATTAGTGAATTGGTTTGTGAGCCACTCTGCCATTGTAGCGATGAAGTTGTTGTAGGTTCTATGCATTGAAACCCACCCTTCTCAGCCCTGCCCGGGGGGGGGTCAAGATTCGAGGCAAAGCTGCTCCCCTCAACAACTGCTGGGTAGCGCCTGCCTCCTTGCTTGGTCCTCACAGGCATGGACCCCTGAGGCAAGCTCAATGACCTGGCTATTGGCTCGGGTCAACAGGTTTGCCCGGCTGTCTGGTCTCCACAGCCCTGAGTTAGAAACCCAGCTGCTGCTTTTTTTAAAGAAATATTTTTCAGGGATTCTCATTTCTGCTCTCTCTCCCTCCAGTCACCATCGCTTCTCAAAGATTTTGGACAGTTTTCCCACTCCAAAGGGACTTGATGGACTTGACCAATCAGACCCCAATGTTGCGCTGCATTGCCCGCATTTGTATTTCATGAGTCTATCAGCAAATCCAGAGCTTTCAAGCTCTAACTGGTGCCCCCAAAGCCACCGGTCAGCAAGCACATCCCCTCCTACACAAATGGTTGGGGCCCTATGCATAGGCATGATGTGTTTCATTGTAAGTCCATTTCTAGCCATTACTTCCTGCACCCAAATTCATATCCTCTGCATTACAAAGCATCACAGTTCACATCTATAGACTTCTTCCTTTGCTGGAAGCCACTTAAACCATGCGTATATTTTGTGGAATACTGAAGATGGAGTGTATTGCTGCATTGAACAATGTTCTTTGCTGTCTTACCTTTCTATCTTTCTTACCTGATAACTTTGTTTATTATCTGACCTATGATTAATGGAAATGTGTGTCTTCCTGTTCAAGTAAGTTAGTATTTTTTCTAAATTGGTACTTTTTTTTTCTCCTGGCCTTAAGTTAGTATCTTATGCTAGTGTTCTGCTTTGCAGGCACTCCAGTTACTTTCCCCAATGGACATATTTAATAAATGCACTAAAATGGTACCAAGAGGCCATTTACCAATTTTAATAATACAGCTGAGACCAATCTCTGTATCCACACACATCATTATATAACAATTGGAAGTGGGAATTCTGACTGATTCTTCCTATCCTGAGGCATGAAACCATTCATTGAGAAAGTATAAGGGCAGAATCTTCCTGGTCTGTAATAATTAATAACACACTATATCATGCATTTTTCCCCTAGGTGATCTGGGGATCTAGTTGAATTTTTCTAATCTATTGCTGTAATAAAACTTTTTTTTTGCTCTGATTGTATGTGATATTGTTGTATCAGAGAATTTTGGATTTATGTCCTGGTTCCTCTTGGCCACTTCCATTTACTTTATCAGAGGTGGAGACAAAATCCAAAAACTGTAACACTTGCTCCATCCATTGTGCCTCTTGTAATTGTTAGCAGAGCCAAACCCGAACAGGTAGATTGAATCTGTGGTGCATTATTTCTGAAACATACATATTTTACTCTGAAAATACAGCTGCTCATTAGAAGGTACCCATTATTTGGTCTGTAATTGATATGATTAATATGGCTTTGCTAGTCAACTTCTGGTGACCCCAAAAACTCAGTGATGGTGGTGCTGTTTGAGATTGGGGTGGGGGGGGGTCTTTCAGGTTTTTTTTTGCAAGCAAAAATGTTTCAATCCTTTGGTGTATTGAAGTGTTAGAAGTCCATATAAATCACTGAAAGCTAACATGCAGGTGCAGCAAGCAATTATGAAGGCAAATGGTATGTTGGCCTTTAATGTAAGAGGATTTGGGTGCAGGAACAGAGAACTTGTAATTATATAGAACCTTGGTGATCGCATCTGGAGTACTATATACAGTTTTGATTTGCTTACCTAAGGAAAAACATCCTTGCCATATAGAGGGAGTGCAATGAAGGTTCACCAGCTTGACCATTGGGATAGCAGGAATGTCCTATTAGGAGAGATTGAGGAAACTGGATTTATATTCTCTAGGATTTAGAAGAGTGAATTGAAGCATATAAAATTTTTCCATGGCTTTGTAAGATATATGTAGGAAAAATGTTATGGGGCAGGGAGTCTAAAACCAAGAGATTCTTAGAATAAAAAGTAGGCCATTTAGGACTGAGATGAGGAGGAATTTCTCCAGAGGTGGTGAAATTCTACCCATAGGTCTGTGAAGGCTAGGCATTGAATATGTTCAATACGGAGATTGCTAGATTCAAAGAAATTTGTAGTAGTGCAGGGATATAGTGCTGAGTGGAAGCCATGATCTTTATCTCGTTGTTCTTTTTTCTCTTTCGGATGGCGGCTGGTCTGCCATTCACATCTCCATCTATAATACACATCTTTTTGTTACTTCATTCGTCCCTTTACACTCCCTTTGATGTTGCATCATCAATCTTGTAATTTGATCTCTCCTGTCTTCCGCCCAGTCGCAAACCTTCCCCTTTGTTCTTTTCTCGCCCTCCCCACCCTTGCTGAAGACCTGTGAAATATATAACTTTTCCAGGATTTGATGATAAATCATTAACAAAACAAACTCTTGTTCTCTCTCTCTGCACAGAACTGCCAAAAGTGCTGAGCATTTTGTTTTTTTTTCTCTAATTTAGGGCATGGTTAAGATGTTTTGTTTCAAAGCTCCCCACCCTTTTTCGACTTGCGAAAACAAAATCGAGGGAGAATTCAGCTGATTTGACACCATCCCTAAATTGCATACCGAGGCAGACAGATCAAGCAGCGCCAAAAGGGCATTTGTATTATTTGTCTGAGTTCAGCCAACACAAAAGATGCTGACTCCAAAACATGCCTTGCCTGGTGAAACCAGCCGGGACGCATTCCAGCCGGAATGTTCAGAGTGGGGGGCGGGCCCGACCAGCACGCGCCCTCAATCCGTGCCAGGCGGGCGTGAGCATTGCGAGCGCGCGCAGTCATCCGCCAGGAATGGCGCGTGCGCTGCGAGTCCTAGAGACGGGGAGGGGCGCGCGCGCGCATTCAATCTCCCGGGGGAGCGGGCGGGCGGTCTGAGACCGACGTTAAGGCGCTGCCGGCTCGCGAGGAGGCGCCATCTTTGGCTGTGAAACCAAAGGAGGGGGTGTGGGGGGTAGCAACCGAAGGGAAGGGGGGATGGGTATCGTTTAGAAAGATCTGGAACATTTGGCATGAAAATATTAAGGCCGGCCGGTGGCGTTGACATTAAAAAACGGGCTCGGCGTGAGGGGCCCGCTTGATGATATTCTTTCACACTATGCGGTGTAGTGTGTGGTTGTGATTTACATATATATATTTAACCGGTGCGGGGCCCCGGCCCGGCCTGTCAGATAAGAGAATTGTGTTTAGGAGGGGGGAAAAAGACGTCGCTCTCGGTGGAAACGAAAGCTGCGCCGGCCTCTCACTTCCCCATCCCTTAACTGCTTCCCCTCTCCCCGGTCTGACAGGAAAGGCTGCCGACTACACATCCTCTCACTGAGGTTGGACCGTCAGTTTGAAGCAAACGGTAAGCGGTTTCACAGGGCGTGGGGATGTTGACTTCTGTCAACGATGGTTTTTTGGCTGTCACCGAGACGCTGTCGATCGGCTTGGTATCTGAATTGTGGTGATAAATCCGCGATGGACAGTATCTCTGTGTAAAAGTGTACGCCCAGGACTCTTTGTTTTTTCAATTCCTGTGTACAATTCAATATTTCAATGAGTAACGTGGGCCGCTGTAGTTTTACTGGTGTTGATGTTCGCGTTTCTTTAACCGCGCCTGGGTGTTTTGTTATTTGACACATCAGTGAACATGTATGTTGATGCTGTGATTTGTTTTCCCCTCCTATTTTAATTGATGTTGGTCGCTCTTTGAATTGTAATTTGTCGGGTAGACGAGCATTTCACTTAATATGTTGCGGCCTAGACAAGGTTTTGGTGGTGTGGTAATCATGACTCATTTCCATGTAAAATGAGGACGTTTCATTGTTTTTTGCATCGACCAGTGAGATTGGTCTTTAGAGTTGCTGATTTTTACATTGTACACCGTGCTAAATAATTTCCTTGTAGGCCTCCTGGAAGCCACGGTTGAAATGACCATTTTGATCAGTTCTTCGCCGATCTAGTGATGTTATGGTGGGGCAGAATACACATTGGAAAACTTGACAAAGCTTGAAAATTGTCTGTGGGGCTAAAGAACGGTGAGGTTTTTATCTGCCATGCAATATGTTGCCACTGTGCAGACCAGAAAGTTAGCTACAGGTGTTTGTAGGAAATAATTGAGATACATGAAAGAGCGCATTCTTTATTTTAAGTCTTTAATCTGAGTAATAACTCGAAATACTAATAGTAATTGGGCAAGGAAATATTGGGTTATTAATGAAACCTGAAATATACTGCCTGCTTTGTATTGATGCAAAGTGGATTCTTTAAATGTTAAAATATCAACAGCAACATTCAAAAAAAGTTGATAAATTGAACAAGTTTATTTACTAATGCTTGTATTGACAAAATGATATTTCTCACTGCCAAATAGTTTTCTAAATGAATCAGAAATTATTGCAAATTGAAACCATTGTTTGACAAGATGTATAAACCCCAATTTAACATAAAAGCTACAAGCAGTATGCCATTCGGCCCTTTGAGCCTGCTTCGTCATTCATTATGATCATGGTTGATTATGCTGTTACAGTATATTTTTGCAAATAAATACTGCTGCCCCTCAGCACCAGGGACCCGGATTCAATTCCCAGCTAGGGTCACTGTTTGTGTGGAGTCTGCAAACTCTTCCCATGTCTGCGTGGGTTTTGTCTGGGTATTCCAATTTCCTCCCACATGCCTGAAAGACGTGCTAGTTAGGTGCATTGGGCATGCTAAATTCTCCCTCTGTGTACCTGAACAGCCTACTTGTGACAAGTAATTTAAATTTATATTTAGGGTCTCTAAAATTTGCAAACTCTGAACACTGAGGCAGAATTAGTGTCAGTCTTTTGCTGTTTACTTGTATGCATTAGTGTTCCAAGTTGGTGTCATCACTCCCAAATTCACATTTGGAATTTTATGTGGAGGTAGTTGAAGAAGTGGCTCAATGATTTCTTTTGAATGAAGTGCACTATAATAGACTTGTAAGCTTCTTAAAGTTCCATAAAAAAGGGCGTAGCACATGACTGAATAATTGCATTTGCAACTCAGCTCGATGCTGTTTTGAGCTCAAGTTGATAATCAGCTGTGTTTTTGGAACAAAAACATAAAATGCTAGAAAATCTCAGCAGGTATAACAATGGGTCATTCTGCCTCAACATTGGCTCTATTCTCTCTCCAGAGATGCTGTCAGACCTGCTGAGATTTTCCAGCATTTTCTGTTTTTGTTTCAGATGCCAGCATCCACAATATATTTTGTTATTTGGATCTGTCTTCCATCACTGGATGGGGTGATCTGTTGAAAGTGAATAATGCACTGCATCTTCTAACAATGATTTGGTGAACTGATGCAATGACAATAATCACTCCCTCAATGTCAGTAAAACAAAGGAGATAGTTATCAACTTCAGGAAGTGTAATGGAAGATGGGTCCCTATCTATATTAACAGGGATGAAGTAGAAATGGTCAAGAGCTTCAAGTTTCTAGGTGTTCAGATCACCAGTGGCCTGTCCTGGTCCCTTCACACTGATGCTATAGTTAAAGCCCACTAACACCTCTACTTTTTCGGAAGGCTAAGGAAATTTGGTTGTCAGCTATGACTCTAGCCAATTTTTACAGGTGCACCATAGAAAGCATCCTTTCTGGATGTATCACAGGTTGCTATGGTTCCTGCTCTGACCAGAACTTCAAGAAACTATATGGGTTGTGAACATAATCCAAGATCTCTCAAACCAGCCTTCCATTAGTGCAGAGGAGGTTTACTAGGCTGATACCGGAGTTGAGGGGATTGAGCTATGAGGAGAGGCTGAATAAACTAGGCTTGTACTCGTTAGAGTTTAGAAGAATGAGGGGAGATCTCATTGAGACGTATAAGATGATGAATGGGATGGATAGGATAGAGGTGGAGAGACTCTTCCCGCTCAAAAAAGACAGTAGGACTAGGGGGCACAGCCTCAAGATAAAGGGGAGGCGGTTTAGAACGGAGTTGAGGAGGAACTTCTTCACTCAAAGGGTGGTGAATCTCTGGAATTCTCTGCCCGTTGAAGTGGTGGAGGCTGCCTCGCTAAATATTTTTAAGAAGCGGGTTGATGGGTTTTTGATAAGAGAAGGGATTAAGGGTTATGGGGAGAGGGCGGGAAAGTGGAACTGAGCCACGACAGATCAGCCATGATCTTATTGAATGGCGGGGCAGGCTCGAAGGGCTAGATGGCCTACTCCTGCTCCTATTTCTTATGTTCTTATGTTCATTGACTCTGCCTGCATGTCCCACTGCCTCAGAAAAACAGCCAGCGTAATCAAGGACCCCATCCTGGACATACTTTCTTCCATCTTCTTCCATCAGGAAAAAGTTACAAAAGTCTAAGATCACATATCAACCGATTCAAGAACAGCTTCTTCCTTCCTGCGATCAGAGTTTTAAATAGTCCTACCATATATTAAGCTGATCTTTCTCTACACCTTATCTATGACTACAACACTATTTTGCACCCCCTCCTTCTCCCCGTGTACTCATGTTTTGTCTGTATAGCGTATAAGAAAGAAGATGCTTTTCACTATCCCAATACATGTGACAATAAATCAAATGATATATCTTGACTTTTTCTTGAGCTCCCCAGCATCACAGATGCTAGTTTCAGCCAATTTGACTCACGTCACATGATATCAAAAAACAAAGAAAATAGAAGCAGAAGTAGGCCATTCGGCCCTTTTGAGCCTGCCACCCTTTATTTTGATCATGTCTGATCATAATCAATATCCTGGTCCCACCTCCACCAGCACCCCATCCCTTGATTCCTTTAGCCCCAAGAGCAATTTTTAAATTCTTCTTGAAATCACACAATGATTTGGCCTCAGTTACTTCCTGCGGTAGCAAATTCCACAGATTCAGCACTCTCTGGGTGAAGAAATTTTTTGTCGCCTCAGTCCTAAAAGGTTTATCCCAAGTGACCTTTCTGGATTCTCCCCACCATTGGGAGCATTTTTACTGAATCTGTCCTGTCTAATCCTGTTAGAATTTTATAAGTTTTTGAGATCCCTGTCAATCTTCTAAACTCCAATAACTGACTTAACCTCTCCTCATATGACAGACCTGCCATCAGCCTGGTAAACCTTTGCTGTACTCTTTCTATAGCAAGGAGATTCTCAGATAAGGACAACATCATTGCAGATAATACCCCAGGTATGTCACCACAACACCTTGTACAACTGCAGTAAAACATCCCTACTTCTATACTGAAATTGTCTTGATATGAAAGCCAGCATACCATTTGCTGCCTTCTTGCTGTACATGCATGTTTACTTTGTGACTGATACACAAGAACACCAGCAGCTGAAGGCAGTGGGTACTGCAAAGACTATGGGCACTGACAACATTCCAGCAGTAAAGCTGAAAGTTTGTGTTGCAGAACCAGCCAACCCCATGAGCCAAATAGTTCTAGTACATATACAATACTAGCATCTTCCTGGCAATGTGAAAAATTGTTCAGATTTGTTCTGATCACACAAAGCAGGACAAAACTAACCTGGCTAATTAAACTCCCATTAGTTAACTATCTGTCAACAAGGTGATAGAAGGCGTCATTGACTGCAATCAAGCAACCATTAACAATAATTAGCTCACTGACACTCATTTTGGATTCTGCCAGGGCCTTTCATTCCTTGATCTTGTTACAGCCTTGATCCAGACATGAACAAAAGAGCTGAATTCCAGAGGTGAAAGTAACTGCCCTTGACACCAAAGCAGCATTTGACTGAATATGGCATCAAGGAACCCAAAGTGAGGGCAGTGGGAATTTGCGGAAAAAAATCTCCACTGGTTAAGAATCATACCTAGCACAAAGGAAGATGGTTGTGGTTGCTGGAGGTCAATTATCTTATTCCCAGGACTTTGCTGCAGAAGTTCCACAGGGTAATATCCTAGGCCCCACCATCTTCATCTGCTTCATCAATGACCTTCCCTTTTTCACAGTAACTTCATTGCAATGTTAATGTAAAGCTTACTTGTGACAGTAATAAATTTTAAAACTAAAATTTTAAAGTCAGAAGTGGGAGTAATAGCTGATGTAGCATTTGTGATTCCTCATTCTGAAATGGTGCATATCCAAATGCAGCAAGAATTGGTCAACATGAATCTAGCCTTGGGCTGATAAGCAGCAAGTAACGTTTGTGGCACAGATGTGCAAGCAGTGACCATATCCAGCAATGATGTGGAGATGCCAGCATTGGACTGGGGTGGCACAGTATGAAGTCTCTCAACATCAGGTTTAAGTTCAACCGGTTTATTTGGAATCTTTTGGAGCGCTGCTCCTTCCTTAGGTGAGTGGAGAATTGGCGTCACAAACATGGCATATTTAGACAGAGATGCAATTGCAAGTTAATGGTTGGAACATCTCTCCATGACATTTAATGGCATTGCCACTGCTGAATCTGCCACAATATCTTGGGGTTAGTACTGTGACCAGACACTGAACTTGACCAGCCATATTAATATTGTGGCTACAAGAGCAGATTAGAGGCTGGAAATTCTGTGGTGAGTAACTCATCTCCTTACTACTCAGTCTGTCAGCCATCTACAAGCTACAAGTTAGGAGTGTGATGGAATACTCTTCGTTTGCCTGGATGAGCACAGCTCCAACAATATTCTAGAAGCTTGATAGCATCCAGGACAAAACACCTGTGTAATTGGCACAGTGCCAGTAAGAAGCACTGCAGCAACTCACCAAAACTCTTTTGACTGCACCTTCCAAACCTGTGACCTCTAGCATTTAGAAGGACAAGGGCAGCAGATCAATGGGAGTATCACTTGCGACGGTTCCTTCAAGCCATACGCCATCCTGACTTGGAACTAAATCTCTGTTTCTTCACTGTCACTGGGTCAAAATCCTAGAACTACCTCCTGTAACAGCATTGTGGGTGTACCTACACCACAGACGGCAAAGGTTCAAGAAGATGGCTCATCGCCACTTTGAGGGGAAATTATGGTTGAGCAATTGATGCTGGCCTAGTCAGTGTTGCTCTCATCCTGTGAACAAATAAAAAGAAAACCATGCTCAACTGCAAACTGACTGTAAATTGCATGCAGTAGATTAGCAGGTCTTTACTGAATAATGGATTTTTGCAGTCAGTTTTACCACATCACTTAATTTCTTGACCAGGACAGTACTATATTTAGATATGCAGATAACCTTGTGATAGCCTTCCAAGTGTGAACTCTTGTCCCAGTAGAACCTGTGCTTGCAGAAAACTTGACAAAGCTTGCAAACTATTATAAACTAATGGCTTCCTCTGAATTTGGAAAACATTTGTCTGTGCATTTTCATTTGAGCAACTGGCATCCAAAGAACTGCCTAAATGTATTTGTGACATGGAGTTCAAACACAAGGGGGTCCCAAATTATTTGAGTGGCTCTGCATTGCAATGGAATTAATGGCTGGGAGCAGCTTAGTCCATAAATTAATTGGGGCTGTTTGGAGGGTAGATGCTCATACACCTTTTGTAGACAGCCATTTTACTTAAGCTGGTGTGACATTGCACACCAGCATACAAATAGAGTTGAGATGCAATAAACTCGGGGTTGGAAATTAGAAATGGTTTGTCATTTTAGTGACCTGCTGTATTTTTGACTTTAAAAATGACACTATTTCTTACTTTTTCCCTTGAGTGTATTGCTGTATCCATCAGTCTTGCAACTTTTCATTTTAATATCCAGTTAAGCTTTTGTATTTCCCACAGCATTAAAATGGCCCAAATAAAAGTCATGAATCACATCTGATGCAACTATGATGTGCTATTCTCCTGCATCCTTTTCAACTTCTCCAACCTTTTACAGAATTGATCACACCATCTTTCTCCAATGCCTTTTCTCCAGCTCAGTGAAATTGTCCTCGTTTTGTTCAAATATCCTCCTTCTAATCCTAATCACAACATAATTTCCTGCACCATTATCATTGGATTCCTAGATCATGATATCTAATCTTTCTCTCCCAACTCTTTTGATTTTCATCGCATCCTTTGTTAGACTGCTGCAATCTTAAATGCACTGCAGTTTAAACTAGTTTTGTATTTGGAATTTTAAAGCCACTATCAGTGTCTCTGCCTACGTTCTGTCCATTTACTACCATAGTTGTTGTTTCAGTTTGAATCAGACCATTTTGACCTCAAGCTAAGCTTATAAAACGCATTCTCTCCCGTGTCTGTTTTGTATCTTGTTATTTTTCCTTTTGGAGAATAGTGACAAAGTATTAGCAGGATTAACAACTTGATAACTAATTTGTTAAACTGCATCGTGAATGCATCCTCTGTGGCCGTTTCGTCTTGGAATGGGATTTGAACGCAGATATTTTTGTTCAGATATAGGGATCTACTGATTTAAGCCCCAGGATCGACAGATTCTCTTCAATAAAAAGGCTGTTCTAACACGCCCAAGATTACCTACATCTGTCCATGCATTTTCACGTCTAGTCGTGATTTTTCCAAATATCCTACTGGTGGTGGTTGTAAACTTTGACTCATCCAGAATGCAAGGCTCTCCACCACATTCCGAATTCAAATCTAAAATGACCCTCTTTGGAATTCATCAATGGACACTTCCCTCTGTGCCGCCATAATCTTACCCAATGCAGTAACTTCTGTCCCTCCCACAACTCCAAACTTTCCATTGCTATGAATTTGGCTGTTGTGTATTTTCATTCCCCTTACCTAACCTTTGCATCTATTGCTTTTGGCTGCTTGGACCCCATGCTCTGGAATTTCCTTCCTGTATCCCTCCATTTCCTTCTCTTTTTAAGACTGTTCCTAACACTCTCACTCTCTTCTGCTTTATGTTTAGTAATCTTTCTTTGGCTCAGTGTCCATTTTGATTACATCTCTTCAAAATTTTGATCTGTGTTAAAAGTGCCATATATGCCACTATTGTAAGGACAAAAGAAAAGTAAAATATTTGCACTTTTTGATGTGATGTGCAGCTGTTGGGATATGGAAAGGCTAACATGACAATAATACTAAATATTGAATTAATACTGGATACTATCAAGGAACAAACTGACTAAGGGATCTTCAGTGAGCGTTTATTGTAGAAATTTAGGACATGATCAAATGAATGTTGAGTGTGAGTTATAACTGCCATTTTAGTTTTCTGTGGTATAATATTTTGTACAGATATTCAGAAAAGGCATATTGCAGGTTTGATCTCGCTCATTATGCAGTTAACTATTGTACAATTAAGCTTTATTCTCTGGTTAGTGAGGGCTGAAAAATCAGTTTTGGTTCCTCCTTGCTATTTGCATTCTGGAGCCTTGATCAAATGATGTAGCAGCTGGTTGAAAACACTTATTAGATGTGATAGCTCACACTGTTAAATAGTTCAAGGGCACTATTTAATGTTATGGATGAAGTATGGGCTGTTTGCACAAATACTAGAATATCGCTGTGGCTGCCCATTAAAGTATATCAGCATTTCCTTCAGGCCAGGGAAACCTGAAGTAAAATGTAACAGGGTGAGCAAAGAAAAGCCATGATTTCTGACAAATCCCATGCCAAATGTTTAAACTTGATTCAATTTTATATTGATCTCTCAACCTAGAAGTTTAACTTATGTTCAGCTTTCGGATGGAATTTTTTAATGGAAAAACATGAGTTTCTAAATGTAATTTTGGTGGCACAGTTGCTAGCATTGCTGTTTCACAGCACCAGAGACTCGGGTTCAATTCTAGCCTTGGGTAACTGTGTGTTTGTGTGGAGTTTGCACATTCTGTGTCTGCGTGGGTTTCTTCTGGGCGCTCCTGCTTCCTGTTGTGCTCCAAAGATGTGTGTGTTAGATTGATTGGCCATGCTAAATTGCCTCTTAGTGTCAGGGTACTAGCAGGGTAAATACATGGCGTTACAGGGATAGGGCCTGGGTGGAATTGTTGGTGCTGATTGGCCGCCTCCTGCACTTCAGGAATTCTATGATTTTAATTTTGAGATTACTTGCCATTAGGCATAACATTGACTGCTGTTCCTACAAAATGATAGTGACTGCACTTCAGAAATAATTCCATGACTGAATGCTTTGTGACATACTGAAGTGTTAAAAATGTGACATGTAAATATTGCCCAAGTTCATTTTTACTTGGTTTGTAGTTTTACCTAAATACTGTTTTGGAGATGTCTTGCACACATAATAATGCAGATAAAAATCACAAGTCCAAATTACTTCAGAAAATTGGCTATTAATTGTAAATTGTTGTCTTCATTCAAAAATGGCTTGGAATGTTATTGCACACTCAAAAATATGAGTGTGAATTCAATGTCCTACCGTACTATAGGAACATAGGACATATGAGAAGGCAGAAGCCACTCAGCCCTTTGAATCTGCTTTGCCATTCAGTATAATCATGGCTGATCTGATTATAGTCTACACTGGCACTCTTCTATAACCCTTGCCATGATTGACAATCAAAAACCTGCCTAACTTTGCCTAGAATAAATTGATATACCCAGCCTCCACTGCTTTCTGGGGACGAGAATTCCATGTAGTTGACCCTTTTGAGAGAAAAATATTCTCATCTGTCTTAAAGGTAGACTTCCTGTTCTTAAACTGTGCCTCCTGGTTCTAGTCTCTCCAATTAGTGCTCCAAGTATCAACTCTATCAAATCCCTCAGAATCGTGTATTTTTCAATAAGGTATGCTCTCATTCTTCTAAACTCCAATGATTATAGGACAAACATATTCAACCTTTCTTAAGGTATGCCCCTCATTCTAGGAAGATGTTAAGTTAACCTTCTCTGAACTGCTTATAACACAGTTAAATCTTCTTTCAAATAAGGAGACCAAAGCTGTACACAGCTTCCAGATGAACCCATTTGCTTTACTAATGTTCATTAGGGATGGAAATCTGTCATACCTGATCTGGAATACATGTGACTCCAGATCCATGGCAATGTGGCTGACTCGTAAATGGCCACTCAGTTGCATCAAACTGCAACCAAGTCAATGAAAAGGAATGAAACCAAACAGACCACTGGATATCAACCTGGGCACTGGAAACAACAATGGCAAACCCTACCCTTTTGATCTTGCACAGTCTTCTGTGCTAACATCTGGAGGCTTGTGCCAAAATTGGGAGAACTGTCTTGCAGGTTAGTCAAGCAACAGCCTGACATAGTCATATTCATGGAATCATACCTTACAGATAATGTCCCAGACTTCACCGTTTCTGGGTATGTCCTATTCCACCAGCAGGGCAGATCCGACAGAAACATGGCACAATGGTATACAGTTGGGAGCATGTTGCCCTGGGTATTCTGATATTGACTCTGAATCCCATGAAGTCTCATGGCTTCAATTCAACATGGACATGGAAACCTGCTGATTACCATGCACTGCCCCAGATGAATAACAGATGAATCATTACTTCATATTGAACACCACTTTGGAAGACCATTTCCAAAAAGAGAGAATCTAACCATTGTTCCTTGATATTCAATGGCATTACCATTGCTGAATCTCCACTAGCAACATCCTAGAGGGCTTATCATTAACCAGAATTTAAACTGGATCGGCAAAGGTGCAGCCTATGCTCTGGGGTGGGGTGGGAGGGTGGAATTTCCATGCCCTTCACCAAAAGTGGCATGGTTGCACCACCACAGATTGAACAGGCCAAGTCCTAAAAGATATAGTTGCTAGATTAGGTAATGTGGCAGATTGTAAGGGAACTGGCAAGAGAGAAAAATGTGACCTCATCCTTACCGACCTGCCTGCAAAAGATCCATCTGCCCTTAACAGTATCAGTGGAAGTGAACGCTACACAGTCCTTGTGAAGACAAAGTCCAGTCTTCACGTTGAGAAAACCCTCCATTGTATTGTATTGTATGATACTACCACTGTGCTAAATGGGATAGACTGCAAACAAATTTAGCAACTCCAAGATCGGACAGGGAGTTCTAGGATTTTGTCCCAGTGACAGTGAAGGAATGATGATTTTGTTTTCAAATTGAGATGGTGAGTGGCTTGAAAGAGAATTTCCAGGTGGTAGTGTCCCTGGTGGTACTCCCATTCATCTGCTGCCCTTGTCCTTGTTGACAGAGGTCACAGGTTTAAAAGGTGCTGTCAGAAGGGCCTAGGTCAGTTGTTGCAGTGCATCTTGTGGATGGTGTATGCTGCTGCCACTGTTTGCCAGTGTTGGAGGAAGTGTATGTTTGTGGATGAGGCAATCAAGTGTTCGGCATTGTATAAGATGGTGTCAAGTTTCTTGAGCTACAGTCATCCAGGCAAATGCATGGTATCCCATCACACTCCTGACTTGGATGGTGGACAGACTTTAAACAGTCAAGAAGAGTACTCACCACAGGATTCTTAACCTTTGACCTGCTTTTGAAGCCTCAGTTATATGGCTGGTCCAGTTTAATTTCCGGTAAATGGTAAGCCCCGTAGAATGTTGCTAATGGGGGATTTGGCAATGCCATTGAACAACAAGGGACAATGGTTAGACTCTCTTGTTGGAGGTGGTCATTCCCTGGCACTTGTGTGGAACAAATGTTACTTGTCACTTGTCAATTTGGATCTTGCTGCATTTGGACATGTACTGTTTCAGTATCTGGAGAGCCACAAATGGTGCTGAACATTGTGAAATGATCAGTGAACATTCCACTTCTGACCTTTATAATGGAAAGAAGGTCATTGAAGCAGCTGAAGATAGTTGGGTCTAAGAAACTACCCTGACGAATTCCTGCAGTGATGCCCTGATACCGAGGTGATTGACCTTAAACAATGGCAACCACCTGCTTTTGTGCTAGGTATGATTCCAAACACTGGAATGTTTTGCCCCTGATTTCCATTGACTCAGTTTTCCTTGGGCACCTTGATGTCAAGGGCAGTCAGTCTTGCCTCATCCTTACTGTGTTGTAAATGAGTTATGTAAGTGTAGGTTATTTTTGTGAAAGTCCCTAATAATACTGTTGATTAAAACTGCTGCCATAAGATATGTAGTTGTGAAGTAGTGTACAGTTGTTGAGGCTCTTTGTGGTATTTTGGCAAACCTAACTCCGTTTCTCTCTCTACAGATGCTGCTAGACTGGCTGCAAATTCCAGTATTTTCAATTTTTATTTCAGCATGCACAGTATTTTATTAAACTGGCTCCCATTAGCTGTTTTGTTGATGTTTTGCATTACATATTTACATATTGTCAGTTCAGTCTTTCATCCCTGTTGAATTTGTCTTCGTGTCAGACCACTTTTTGCTGTTATCACACTATTCTCTGTGTGAAGTTCACCTTAATCTAGTTAGATTTGCCATTAATGATGTCTTGTTACTTATCCACATGTGGCCCTCTATTTGCTTCTATTATTTCTTCAGATTCACATGGTGTGAAGTTTGGATACAACATTTCAAAGCACTTGCTTACTTTAAGTTTGCTTAAGACGCTCAAGGTAATGAGAATTGAAATAATTATGTGGAAGGAATATGCAAATGGTATCAAGGGAGTGGAGAGCAGCCAGCGCCACACCTTCCTTCAAGAAAAGTGAGAAAGATTATAAGGTCCAAAGAATGTTTTAAAAACCGAATTTCAGGATATTAAAATTATTTTTGGGATGTGCCCATCTCATTACCCTAATGTAGCAATTTAGTACAACTGAATGGCTTGGTAGGCAAGTTTAAAGACAGGTGACAGTGAGCTGTATGAAACTGCAGTCATGTATAGGCTAAATCAGGTAAGATAGAAAGTTGACTTTAAAGAACATTAGTAAACAAAATAAGACTTTACAACAATTCTGCATCTTAACAATGTTTTTCAAAGAGAGCTGTGTATAGGGGTGTATCCATTCTGGCTTTTTTGATCAAGTTGTTTACTGCAGAGACTGTGGAATGGATCACAGATACAAATTGCTGAAGAGGCAAGGACCAGATATCAGACTAAGAGTAATTAGAGTAGCTAGGAGCTGGCTTGGCACAGTGGTTAGCACTGCTGCCTCTCAGCACCAGGGATTCGGGTTTGATTCTTGGCTTGGATCACTGTCTGTGTGGAGTTTGCATGTTCTTCCGTGTCTGCATGGGTTTCCTACCACAGTCTGAAAGATGCGCTGGATAAGTGGATTGGCTGTGCTAAATTGCCCCTTAGTGTTGGGGGACTAGCTATGGAAAATGCGTGGGGTTATAGGGATAGGGCCTGGGTGGAATTGGGGTTGGTGCAGACTTGATGGGCCAAATGGTCTCCTTCTGCACTGTAGGAATTCTATGACATAAAACTCATGGCCCAGAGGCTGGACCCCAGAATCAACCTGGCTACAGAGGGGATAGTTCAGATATCTTTTCTTAAAAATGTTTTTTAAATCTGTGTAGATAGAGTATTGCACTAAATTTGGTATTGCAAGGTTAATGGTGTGAAGACTTTTGAATATTTAGTTTAATAATTAAATCTAAGACCACAGTACTACCAGTAAAGCATAGAATGACTCCATTGTGAGATTGTTTTGCGCAGGAATAATTTTTAGGATGGAAATGAAAAATATCTTAATATTTTACAAGAAACCATTCCTTAAATTTAATCTAGCCAATGCCACAATTGCTGTTTGCTTAAGTTATACATCAGGTTTTCTTAACATGAAACATTATATTGAGAAATTAGACATTATCTAATGAAGTCAGTAAATTGTCTTATGCCTTGAAGCCAAAACAACCCACTCGCTGCTGGATGGTAAATAGATGGATATATTATTTTGTTAGCTGACTGATGCCAAGCAGACTCTAAAGGCAGGAAGTAGTGGAGATAATTATGCTGATTATGGGTTATTTCCTTATTGATGGTATTTATCTCAAGTTCAAGTGTTGTTAACGGAATGATGCTACTGTTCTCTTACCCTGGAAAAACAGGTTTCTGAAAAATGCTTCTTTACAGTTTGTTTTTTTTTAATGCATCATTTGTTCAATGTTATAACAATAAGATGTAATTCCACATTTCTTGATTGGTCAGCGGAATTATTTGGCAGATGGAGCCTGGTGCGTGTGCCAGGGTTACTGGGCTCCTGCTCTGGCAGCTCCCTGGCTGCAGTTACTGGGCTCCAATTCGGGCTGTTCCTTGATCATAGTTACAGGGCACCAGCGATAGCTGCTCCCCAGCCATGGTTACTGGGCTCTGGATGCTTCCCAGCCATGCTTATTGGGCTATAGCTATGGCTGCTACCATGTCACAATTATTGGACTCTGGCTGTCACTACTTCCCCAGCTGCAGTTACTGGGCTTCATACACACTTGGAAATATATTGCCATTTTTTCTCTGTACTGGGTCAAAACACTTGATTGAACTCCCTCCCTATCAGCACAGTAGACATACTTGCACCTTAGCTTACTGCGGTGGTTCAAGACATAGGCTCTAATAAATACTAGTCTTGCTACCGACACTGATGTTCCCATGAATTTTTTTTAAAATTCCAAGTCTAGATAATATGTAACATGGAGAGGAACTTGGAGATGGTGGTATTTCCATATGCTGCTTGTTGTTGTTGTCCTTCTTCTCCTTCTTCTCCTTCTTCTCCTTCTTCTCCTTCTTCTCCTTCTTCTCCTTCTTCTCCTTCTTCTCCTTCTTCTCCTTCTTCTCCTTCTTCTTCCAGATGGTCGATCACAGGTTTGGAAGATGTAATTGAAGGAGCCTTGGTGATTTGCTGCAGTGCATTTAGTAGATGGTTCATACTGTTGTCATGGTGCTTCATTGGCAGAGGGAATGCATATTTAGAGTGCCACTCAAGTGGCTGATTTATACTGGATGGTATTGAGCTTCTTGACTATTGTCAGAGCAGCATTTATCCAGGCAATTGGAGAGTATTCCATCATACTTCTGACTCATGCCTTGTATACAATGGGAAACCTTTTGGGAAATCAGGAGGTGAATCACTCACCACAGAATACACAGCTCCTGATCTGATCTTGTTGCCATAGTATTTATATGGTCGGCCCAGTTAAGATTTTGGCCAGTGATAATTCCCAAGATGTTGATGGTAAAGATGAATGTTGAGGGCAGATGGTTAGGTATTCTTCTGTTGAAAATGATGACTGCCTGACACTTGTGTGGTGCAAGTGTTCTTTGCCACTTATAACTGAAGCATGAATGTTGTCCTGGTCTTATTGCATGTGAGCATTGAATACTTCATTATCTGCAGAGTTGAGTGGGGCTGAACATTGCGTTTACCACTTCTGACCCTAAGATGATAGGTCACTGAAGCGACTGAAGATGGATGGGCCTAGAGCCCTGCCCAGAGGAACTCTACAGTAATGTCTTGGGGCTGAAATGATTGGCCTTCAACAACTACAGCCATTATATTTGCTGGGTATGACTCAAGCCAATTAAGAGTTTTCCCTATGATTCCTGTTATCTTCAGCTTACTGGGTTTCCTGATGCTGCACTGTTAACTGCAGCCTTGATGTCATGGGCAGTCATTCTTACTTTGTGGAATTTAGTTTGTGTCTGTGTTTGGACCAAGCCTGTAAAGAGCCTGGACATGGCAGAACCCAAATTACTGCTCAATAAGTCCTGCTTGATGGCAGTGTCGCTGGCACCTTTGCTCACTTTGCTGATTGAAAATGAACTGATAGGGTGGTAATTGACCAGTTTTTTGCGACTTCATGTTTGCCTTTTTATGATGTGGAAACACTTGTATGGGTGTTTTAAATTAACTTTCCGATTTTACTGTTAACATTCACTCGTTTTGCCTTGTTCACCTTTTCACTTCCCTGCCCTAAAGAAAAATTGGCTTAACTGATCTCGCCTAAGAAAGAGGCAAGCTGCATTTGATTGCCTCATGCTTCGTACAGGGCTGGCAAGACACCCAATTTGTCTGCCTTTAAGCTTTTTTTAAATTTGTGATTAAACTTGTATATAAAAGAGAAATTTTCAAATTTTTGATAACTGAATATCTTTTACATTTGTGTTTTGAAGATAGTATGTGAAACATAAACCCTCCCTTTGTATATTTTTTCATTTAACGGTCACACTTTACAATGATGATATGAAATTTGGTTTACAAAAGAAATCTGTCAATGTAGTATGTTATAAGTGAATGAGAGAATTAAAGAATTTTCAATGATTATGTTATAGATGGAAAGTTTTGTGTTTAGTCATGTAAAACAATGGGTTTGACTTGTAAATGAATAGGTACTGATTTCCTTTTGTCAAGGTGCAGACCAAGCATTATATAACTAAAGCTCCAGTTGATCTCGATTTTTTTTCCCAAAAGTAATCCATTTCAACTTCAAAATTGTTTGCTTTCTCTATTGCTCTCATTTATTTTTGTCTTTGTATCTCTGTCTTGTGCTATTTTTCTTTCTTAATCAAATTGCTGAGAAAAATAAGCAAACGTACATTTTTTAAATGAGTCCATAATCTTTCTATGTTCTAGATAGAATTGTTGCAGTAATGCCCACAAGTGTTGTACAGCACCCTCCTAGGTGGTGAACCTTCTCCTTGCTGAAGACTAATCAGTTAAAGTGGTGGAAGAATCCATCAGTTATCAATTTAATTCTTTTGTTTTGACCCCTCAATCATGCTTTCATTTGCCACATCAGTATCATAAATACTTTCACATGATGACTGCCAGTAATCAAGTTGTCACATAAACTTATTTTCAGCTTGTTAGATATCCAGGATATTATGCCTGATAAAATATGCTGTTTTGGAAAGGACTAACCCCTGCTGAGCTACATCAGCTTTCACTGAATTAGAAATTGATTGGAATTATGGCCTAGAGTCTAATAAATATAGTTCATTTCTTGTGACTTAATCAGTCTAATATAATTTTTACAAAGGAACACTTGTTATTGGTTTCCCTCAAGGAAAATGAGTGAAACCAGCCCTGATTAATCAGCTTGTTCAGCAGTTCTAAAGATGTTTTTTAAAAAAAATAGATTCCAATGGTATCATAGAAAAATCTGTTTCAAATCACCATTTAAATGTAGTCCGTTTCATCCCTTTCAGTTTCTTCAGGGATGTAACAGTTTCCAAATTAACTCTTATTACTCATTAAACAATCATGAATCCGCTGGATCACTGTTGTCTATATTGTTATCGAAAGTTGGATCTAATTAAGCCCCATGTTTCTTGCTTTAGCAGTTCAGCAACTTGAGTCTCCAATGTTCTTCAAACTGTGGCCACTTTGCATTTACTTGAATTGTATAGCCTTATTCATTTCCTTTTATTATAGTGAATTGATTCTATGCCACTGAGACATCCATGGTTTTATAGTAATTCCTCTGGATTAATTATTGGAAACAAATAAGGTATCCTCCATGTCTCTCACTTTGTCACAAATTTTCATCAAACTCCCAAGGTTTATCATTGCAGATTGCTAAATTCGTGTATACTGAATGGCATGACAACACGGTGCCTTGCAGAGCCAGGAACCCAGGTTCAATTCTGGCCTCAGTGACTGTGTGGAGTTTGCATGTTCTCCCCACGTCTGTGAGAGTTTCCTCCCACAGCCTAAAAATGTTGGCCATGCTGAATTTGTGGAGTTACGTGGTTAGGATGGGGGAGTGGGCCTGGATAAGATGCTCCTTCCAAGAAAGTCAATGAGCTGAGTGGCCACCTTCCACACAATGGGATTATATGGTGTGTATTAGCTACACAGACAATTTTAATGATTTATATTATTTAATCTGTTTTCCAGGATGTATGACACCATGTCCACAATGGTGTATTTAAAAGAAGATAAACTTGAAAAACTCTCGCAGGAGGAGATTATTGGCAAAACAAAGCAAGTAATCCAGGGACTTGAAGCCTTAAAAAATGAGCACAATTCAATTTTGTATAGCCTGTTGGAAACATTGAAATGTCTGAAAAAAGATGATGAGATGAACTTGGTTGAAGAGAAATCCAACATGATCCGCAAGTCACTGGAAATGTTAGAACTTGGCCTCAGTGAGGCACAGGTAAGCACTTCTAATGTCATACAGCAAGATGTTGACTTTTTGAAGGTACTCTATACCGTACTTATATCCATACAATTTTCTTCAATCTTAAATGTTTCCATTGTCACTCTGGCTAGTAAGCAGGCATCGACATCTTTACAAAGGTGTGATGCTTTGCACCATGACACATTAAACTTAGCAGCCTTTCTAAGATATTCGTCTTTAAGGTTTAAATGTTAATATTTTTGGAATTGATTCCATGTTTTTGCTTATTCAAAAAGTGTAAGGCCTGCACACATTTTTCTGCAGAAGATAGGTCCCTGCTTATAAATATATGTAGCTTCTAGTAAGTGTAGGTACAAGCATGGGTTGAGTGTTGCCCAACCTTATACTTTTTTGAATAAGCAAAAACATGGAATCATTAGCTCCCTGGTATATTTGCCATGGCAGCACCTCCACCAGAGTTGACTTGCCAATCAGCACCCTTTTCTCCTGCAGTATAAAATTTTGCTCCCTTTGAATATGGCATTTTTGCATTGTCTTGATAAGTGCAAGATGAAAAGTTTCAACAACATGTCTCTTTTCTCAGCAATGCTCAACAAGGTTGAATACAGTCAATACTCTGCCTATTGCGAACAGGTGAAGGGACATGCTGTTTCATAAAATCTGCCAATTGCTGGGATGTACATCCTATGTACCTGGCATTGCATGGTACTGAAGTTCATATGCTGCATCACTTAGTGGACAGAACGTCTTTTTGACTTTACAGCAGCATCCTGTTAGGAAAGCGTCACTTGTGTTGCCAGTGCGTGATAGAAGCAGTGTGAAACAGCTAGCTTCACCTGTTGCTCAAATTTTTAAGTTACTTTACCTTTCCAAAGTAATTTGGAAAGGTAAGACCGAGCATTTTTCAGGTCTGAAAGTGGCAGCCTTTGGTCCATTTGTGAGTGTGTATGATAAACTTAATGATCTGATCAGAATAGTCAATGTACCTAGGTTTTCTAATTTTAATGTAGGATGTAAATCTAATGTGGGCAATATAGTCACAAAATAGATTTACTCTTTTATGCGAGTAAATAAATTTTTCAAATTTAGAGCACCTTTCTCCAAATTTTTGGAGAATATTTACAGTAACAGTTTGTAATTTAAAATCTTGATGCATAAACATGCAAACTAAGTTCCCTGATTTTGTTTTAAGGTGATGATGGCATTATCTAGTCACTTAAGTGCAGTGGAATCGGAAAAACAGAAATTACGTGCACAGGTGCGTCGATTGTGTCAGGAAAACCAGTGGCTACGAGATGAGCTGGCGAACACACAACAAAAATTGCAGAAGAGTGAGCAAAGTGTAGCACAATTGGAAGAGGAAAAGAAACATTTAGAATTTATGAATCAACTGAAAAAATATGATGCGGATCTTTCACCACTGGTGAGTCAATGGTAACTTTAACCTGATTGGATGTAATTTACAAAGAATTACACTTGTCTGCTTGATTTATTCTTTTTAAATTTAATTTCAGTGGTTGGAACTTGTAAAATTATAATGTGATCGTGTGGAATGTGACATACATGCTTAAATATATTTAGAACAAACACAAATTAAGATTAATTTTCCTCTTTGGGCCTCCCTGATGCATTTTTCTAAACTAGTCAAGAACACATGGGTAATCACTACCAAAATGTTTGCTAAAATTACCTTTCAGCTTTCTGTGAAAAGATGGAACTCGACCTCTTCGGGTCCTCTTCCTCTGATGCACTGAATTTAAATTCTTTAAAATTGTATATAAATCATTCTGCGATGTTAGCCCTCCATTTGTCTGTAACCTCCAAATCAATGTAAAAAGAGAGATTTGCATTTATAGATGGTCAGTAAGTAGTTGCACACATTTTAAGGAGATATTTCATAACTGTCAGCTCTGAAGAAAGAAAGACTTTGAGAAGGATGAATCAACTGTGGCTAAGAAAGTTCAAATTAAAAGAAAAGGGATACAATGTTGCAAAAATTAGTGGTAGCTCAGAAGATTGGATGGCTAGAGAAGGGAAAAAGATGGTCACCTAACAAGAAATATTAAAAGTTATTGAAGTATCTAATTTGGCCCCTCAAGCCTCTTGTGCCATTTAATAAGCTCATGGCTGATTGTAACCACAATTTCAGGTTCCTGCCTACCCTACCCCCTTGCTTATGAAGATTCTGCTACCTATCTTAAAAATATTTAAGCACTTCCACTATCTTTTCAGGAAGAGTTCCACAGACTCCTGATCCTCTGATGGGGGAAAAAAAATTCTGCTAATCCTTTGGGCAACTAGGAATGGGCAATGAATGCTGGCCAACCAGCGATACTTACGTCCCACAAATGAATTAAAAAAACAAAGCCCAAGCTTTTTTGTATTTGATTTCCTCTCACAATAAGTCATAATATTCTGGTACTTTTCCTAAGTACTTGCTGTGCCTGCATACTAATTTTTGCAATTTATACATTAGGACACCCAAATCCCTCTTTATTTTAGAACACTGCAATCTCTCACCATTCAGATAATAGGCTTTTTTATTTTACCCATTTGTTTACTCTTGTTAGCTCGTTAATCTTTTATCCATGTCAAGGTGTTATCGCCTATACCATGAGCTCTTATTCTTCACAATACTCTATTTTCCGCTTACTCATATATTTCTTGCAATTTTGAGCCCAGAGTGTCTTAATATGCTTTAAAACAGTTGAATAAAATAAAACAGAAAAGGGAGACTGACAGATACTAAACACATCAGGAAAAATAAGAGTGCATGGCAAAACTGAAAAAAGATACAAAAAGGACACCGGGAGAAGAGATTGGGTAAAAAAAAAGTCAGGTCCTTGCATTTTATAGCATCTTTCACAACCACAAGACATCAGAAGTGCTTTACAGCTAACGTGATGCTTTTTGAAGTGTAGTCAGTGTTGTAAAGTAAGAAACGCAATAGCCAGTTGCACATACCAAGCTCTAACAAACAGCAGTGAGATAATGATTAGATCAGCTGTTTTTTGTATCTTGTGAGGAATAATATTTTGGCTTTTCCTCGACTAGTGCCTTGGAATTTCTTATGTCTAGCTGAGAGCGAAGCTGACACCATGATTTAACATCTCATCTGAAGGATAGCATCTCTGGCAATGCAATCCTCATTACAGCTCTGAACTACCAGTCTAGACTATTTTATCAAATCTCTGGAATAGGACTTGTACTCAGTCTTCTGATTGGCAATCATGTTACCACTAAATCAATGAATGAATAAATCAATTAGATGTTTCTGTTTCTCTAACTTTTAGCTCTTTTTGTATCAGGCTGCCTCTTCATCTGCTCCAATCTTGATATCTGAGCTTTCTTGATCCCATAATCTTGAACACACATTCTAACCTCATCTTCAGTCTTAAGTACTGCTCTCCCCTAAGGCTTCTGAAATGTTGCCTCTTTTCAGTTACTTCCGACTCCTGCATGCTCAGCATCTTTTTTTTTGCTTTTGTGAACCACTTTGGTAGGATGTTTGCTAAAGAAAGGAGATCTAAGTCTAGGAAAGAATATCAATTGTCTTTGCCAACTGTTAACTTTCCTACTGATGATTATTATGTGTTGAATTATCTATAGGCTATCAGAGGTCAAAGGGGTTTGCAAACAGGTACTCATCAATAAATAAAGTGATCATTAATGTTGTCCTTGAACTGATTGCATTCTACATTGTAAACTGTTTAGTTAAGGGAATGAGTCATATGTACATTCAGTCATTTGCTGTTGTAATTTAAGGCTGATAAATACTATGCATTAATTTACAAAATGGTTGATTTTAACACCATCGCTTGAAAGGTAATTGGGACAGTTACCAAGAATATTATTGACAAAATAAATTTGGCCAGAAGACTTATCACATCATAATCTGTTATAAATTGCATTGATACTGATTAAATACCCAAAATTACATGTGCCATTCAGTAACCTCAGATGTATTTTTCTTAGAATTAAAACACTCTAGTTAAAACAAACTGCATAAATGCATTAAATATATCAGCATTCGGACGGCTGGGACTAACTTTTGATTGCATAAAAGTACACTAAACGTTTAATGTCTGATACCTGTAGATAATGTATACTTTTCTGTAAATTATACAGGAGGATAAGGATACTGATTCTTCCAAAGAACCATTGGATGACCTTTTCCCAAATGAAGATGATGAACCAGGACAGGGAAGTAAGTGTTTGGAAAGATCTAGAAAGACATATGCATTCTGCGATCAAATAATTTTACAATGATAATTTTTCAAATTGCAAACTGTCACATTTTAATAAGCATTGTGGTAATGCCGTAAGACTCTAGAAAGATTGATATTTAAGAATAAATACGAATTTGATTCAGCTAAGATTGGCAAAAGTTGGACATGACTGATTTGTTTTAAGGGCTTGTTAGACTGATCCATAGAAGATTCAGAATGACTGACTTGACTTCTAGGACCAGCTTCCAAAACTGATGTATATGACAAATTGAAGTTTATATAGGGTTTCTTGAATATTATTTGCTGAAGATGCCACAGTAATAAAGCTCATGTTGTGTCAAGCATTTCTGACATAACAAGATTAATTCCGTTTGTCTTTAAATCTTAGACCAGATAGAATATGAGCTTGCCGAATTGGTTATCTGACATGTATGGAAGTCCATATGTACTAATATGCAAATTGAACTATGCAATGTATGCAAGAATGAAGAGAAGTAAATTGAATATTTATAAACTAATTTAGTCTTTTTAAAGTATCAAGTACCATAAAATTTTTGTATTCCAACCTTGGTCACCATACAACATACCTGTGACTAATAGATCAAAACTCTTTATCTCTATTTGTGCCATTAGCTCATCTATCCTCAGTGATTTAAACTCCAGCTCCACTCATCCTGTTCTCTCTAAGCTACTGCCACTTATCTTTCCCTAAATATTTCCCTCTACATAAACTCCTCCAATTTTAAATGGTGATTAAAGTTGAATATTTACATCATCTCTCCAATTCTGAAAAGCTAGTGAGCACATCCAATAGAAACATCTTGAAACAGATCTAGTTACAGTTCCTTTCTCGGAATACTTGTAATCAGAGTATGTCTGATCGAGAGGGGAAAACTACTTTAATATGTAACTGGTTTATAAAAGGCATAAATGAAAAAGGATCACTTTCTTTGTGCATTTGAGTGAGCCAATATTTTTGGAACATTTGTGAAAAATACCTTGGTGCAATACCTAGGAAATAAAATTCCAATGACTGCTCTATCTAATATAGAATATTACAAATAATGTTTTTCCTACAGTGTTTTCTTTATATTTAATGCACAACATTATAGATAACATATTGTCAATTTACAGTTCAGCAGCAACACAGCAGCGCAGCTGCTGCAGCACAACAGGGTGGCTATGAGATCCCAGCCCGACTGAGGACACTACATAACTTAGTCATACAGTATGCATCCCAGGGCAGGTATGAAGTAGCAGTACCTCTTTGCAAGCAGGCTCTTGAAGATTTGGAGAAAACATCAGGGCATGATCATCCTGATGTTGCTACAATGCTCAACATTCTCGCTTTGGTGTACAGGTTAGTCTGACCTTACTACTTCTGTAAAGATATAAATTTTTAAAATGTATTTGTACAAAAGGAATAATTCTGACATGGAAAAAACAATGTTGCTGGAAACATTTGTTGTAATCTCAGTATACAAGTCGCAGATTTGTTTATTGCAAATAAAATATATGTTTGTTTAAGCACAAATAGTGAAATATTTAACTGAATTGAGACGTGTTAAATGTATAGAACATTCTTCAGTAATGGTGCATGGATTTGAATCCCATAACATTTAGCGGGTTGAAGTTCTCTCTATGAAGTGTGACTGAGGTAGTATGAGTCCAATTCTTAATGCTTTCAACTCCATGGCATATAGCTAATTTAACACTAAATTTAGTCTGTCCTTCAGTTTCTATAATGTTGGATTGCATGGGAAATTGAAATGCCATGCTAATGCTATAGTAATTGCTTTGTTGGAGGAATACAGGAATAGCTTTACACTGTGTCCAAACTCCTGTATAAGTGACTTGAGAGTCTATAAGATGTTCCACTTCTGCTCATCTTGATATGTCACCAGGCATATAATTCTATTTATTTTCTGTCCAGAAGTTCATCAAAATGTAATGGATGGTATGTTCTATCCTCACCTACCCTACAAACTTCACACTTCATTCGCTAGCTAAAAAGCTACCTAATTTTCACTTCATTTTAAAAAAAAACTCATGTATTGAAGGGAGCTTTGCTTTCATCAGCAGGGAGATGTGGGAAATTATTACAAATGACCCTATGGGCCTGATTTTACCATCTTGTTGCACCTGTTTTCGGGTGCAAAAACATGGTAAAGTCAGGCATGCATTTAAATTGACTTAATGGGCTGCACTTCCCCCTTTACCACTGTTCGCCCATCCAAAACAGCGTGAAACATTCATACTGTGAGTCCACGAGGTGAGTGCTGAGTGTCTGACGGTTCTCTGCTTGAGATCTGTGGAGGTGGGGGCTCTCTGCTGCCACTCTGCCTGAGATTGGTGTGGGAGAAGGGTGTGAGGGTGCTGCAATTGGTCTGGGGCAGGGGGCAATAATGTTGTGGGGGTGAGGCAATGACAGTGGAGGCCACGGGAAGGCAGTATCCGGCCCGGGAGGGACGTGGCAGGGAGCAGCATCGTTTTTTATCTGCGCATGAGCAGTTGGAGGTGCCAGTTGGAGCTATATAGGGTTTTGGGCATGTTAAGCCCCATCACAGACTTTTGCAGCACAATTCGGAATTGCTGATATTTTTGCAGGCAGTGTGTATGGAGGTGCCTCAGAACGGATCATAAAGTCAGATCTGAAATACCTCCGGTTTCAAGTCTGTCCAGCACTTGGAATCAAAATGGTAAAATAGGGCCCTATGAATCTAATAGATATATTGTACTTGATTTAAGATGATGCAACAAAGCAGTAAGTATGTGGGATGAGTTTTAAGTTAAAATGAGTGGACTTTTATTTGATGAAATGGAGGAATTGTAAGGTTGAGGGTGGTACACACAGTCCATTAAATGTGAAGATTGCAATTGAACTGAAAAAAACCTCAGTTGCCTGACTTTGCTTTCTGTCTTGTGACACTTGATACAAATCAACGTAGGCAGTAGAATTCAGCATTGGTTTTGCATTCTCAAATCAGCTGTATGAGGGTTTGGATGCCAGGAAAAGGTTATTCCAGCACAGCTCTAGCAAAGTTCACCAAATAACATTTTAATTTTAACATGCTAGCCAATATTATAGCATCTGAAATGTTGTGATGATATTAAGATCTCAAGGGTATTAGTACTAGGATCACTTCCTGCACTGCATGTTTGGCTGCTGATATGGGAGGGGAAGTATCAATGATGAAGAAATATTGCACAGTATAGGGTCTCAGACCTTTGGGTCATCGAGGCAAATAGGGGTAAAGGTGAGTCCATTAAAGTGATAGAAGGGATTGTCCATCTCTGAAATTAAACAATCCCAATGTATTTGTGGGGATAATTTAGTGAGAAAAAGGTTTAGACTTGCATGGCAGTGGAAGAGACAGAAGGAGAAGACTGAAATGTTGAAGTTGCTAAAATACTAATCAAGACAAAGCAGGCTTTAATTGTTAACACTCAGGACCTGGACATAAGAAATCAATGCTTTTTTAATATAATTTGAGGTTTATGAGATGATGATGTTTTAAGCTATGTCTTTAGACTTGAGTTAAAATGAACTTAATAATGTGGCTATTCTGAATTATGCCTGACATAGTCAAGGGACTGGCTGAACAAAGTGTGAAACTCAAATGGAGATGCTTTATCTAGCGTTCACAGGAAACAACTGCATTAGCCACCAAGATACTGAACAGCATTCCTTGACTTTCAGACTATTTGCATTCTAATGTATTAAAATATAGGATTTTTATTCTTAACCTATATCTTGGGATGGCAGGATCTATCAACTCCAGTTTATAATTTTTACTTGGGTCCAGTTCAATTCATATCCTAAACATTTCTCACTTTCTATGCCTTTTAGCTTTGACAAAGGATCATCTGGACTCAAAACATCAGCTCTTTCTCTCTTTACAGATGCTGCCAGACTTGCTGAGATTTTCCAGCATTTTCTCTTTTGGTTTCATATCCTTGCCCACAATCAGGTCAAGTTGAACACAACTTGCTCATAGCACTGCAACATCTCAGATCAATTAGTATTGTAAAATGATAATTGTTGACTAGACATGGTTGATGTTTTGTAAATTCATAATGTCAGATTCATTTATATTAACAGATGAACATTACATTGTAAGTAAATATTAATAGCCACAGATATAAAGCAAAGTTTTCAGTTTAGCAGATCTGGCAGCATCAGTTTCTCTTTCCCTAATCAAGTCTTTCCCTAATTAACATTTCAGGCTAATAATACTTCATTGGAATGGGGAGAATTGGGATGTAATAGATTTTAAGCATGTGAAATTGGGCTGGATGGTAAAAAGAAAAGGGAAAGACCTGGGTAGAAGGCAGGAGAGATTAAATTACTTCATATTGCAAGCCCCAAGGGAGTGATAATGAGATAAGAAACCAAAGACGTCCAATAGAATTGTAAAATTAAAGATCATAAACAGCTACCATCTGTAAACAAAAGTGCAAAGCGAGAGAAAAATGAAAAGCAGCAGAGAAGGGAAACAATGGGTACAGAGTTTACAATCCCAAGTTGTTTCTTTCTTTTTCAGATTTTATAGATGCCTGTTTTGAAGTTAAACTGATGGTAAATGTAGCTATTATTAGGATAGACTATGGGGGTTCTGTCACTGGGACTTCTGCATTGAAAGTTGAAGAAACAAGGGTGGCACCGTGACACAGTGGCTAGCACTGCTGCCTCAGCACCAGGGACCCGGGTTCAATTCTGGCCTTGAGTGGAGGTTAGACATTCACCCCATGTCTATGCGGGTTTTCTCTGGGTACTCCAATTTCCTCCCACAGTCCAAAGAAGTGTCGGTTATGTTGATTGGCCATACTAAATTATCCCTTAGTGTCAGGGAGACTAGCGGGGTATATACGTGGGTTTGTTGTTGGTGCAGCCTTGATGGGCTGAATGGCCTCCTTCTGCACTGGAGAGATTTTATGATCCTATGAACATTCCAGCTAATTTATGTATTCTAATGTTTTTTAATGATTTAACCTGTTTATTGTACACCATGATGTGGAGTTGCCAGTGTTGGACTGGGGTAAACACAGTAAGAAGTCTCGACACCAGGTTAAAGTCCAACAGGTTTATTTGGTAGCAAAAGCCACTAGCTTTTGGAGCGCTGCTCCTTCGTCAGGTAAGTGGGAGCTCTGTTCACAAACAGGGTACATAAAGACGCAAACTCAATTTACAAAATAATGGTTGCAGTGCTCTGAAAGCTAGTTGTTTTTACTACCAACTAAACCTGTTGGACTTTAACCTGGTGTTGTGAGACTTCTTACTGTATTGTACAACAGTCAGACATGAAACCTGTTTCTCTTTCTTTGAATTACATAAGCAAGTTTGAATTGCCCATTATATATTCCTGGTGTTTATTTCATTCATTAGTTGTTATATTATATTTTGGTCTGTGTAAAATTTACGTAAACCTTTACATTGCAGTATTTTATAATCTAGTCTTCAGTAAATAGTCTTGTTTTCAAAATATCTAAAATCCTTGAAAGAAATATTTTTGTTTATAACTGCTGAACTGAGCATTCTATCAAATTCATAAATTGAGAAATATACCAGTCATGGAATCACTCGCACAGTGAAACAGTTCTATATGTTTCACTTCCATATTGTTGTGAAAACCACAAATGAATAAATGCGAACAGATAATTTTTGATTGTGGTAAGGACATGTGAAATCTGAAATTTTAATACTTGAACTCAATACAATAAGCTTCAGTTGTGCTCCTATTTTTTAAAAAAAATGTTCTTTAGGGACCAGAACAAATACAAAGAGGCAGCAAACCTGCTTCATGATGCCTTAGCCATTCGGGAGAAGACCTTGGGTAAAGACCATCCTGCGGTTCGTATTTTCCTTTTTTAGTATATCTGTATGTTATTTGCATGGAAATCTAGAATAAGGTTTAAATGTTTCTTCACATTAAACCAACAGGCTGAGATTAACATCTTCCATTCCTAAATGATGAGCAGGTAGGGAGGTTAAATTGCAAATCCATCTATTGGTTCAGTTACGAAGATTCATTATCTACATGCCCTTGATCATGAGTGCATAACCCAGAAATTATATATACCTGAAGTAGAGTATTCTGGAGAGCTTTCATTGATTTTACTTGATTAATTTTTGAGGGACTGATATCTTCTAATGCTACACTTCTGACAAAAATTGACACTGCAATGTAATGCATAGGTATGAAATCCACACTTTTATTGAATTAAATTTTGATATTTCTGAATTTGATCTATCCTTTGATTACATTAAATTAATAAGATGTTGGTACTTTTTTGTAAGAAAATCCTTGTAATTTTCTGATTGGATTTCTTTCAGGTGGCAGCTACATTAAATAATCTTGCAGTACTTCATGGAAAAAGGGGAAAATATAGAGAAGCTGAACCCATGTGTAAGAGAGCTCTGGAGATCCGTGAAAAGGTCAGTAACTTGAAGAAACAATAGTCATACATTTGACAGTCAAATCCTGTGCATTCAGAAATATTCTTCTAAAATTTTTCAGCAAAAATGATTATTTTGAAATTCGCATCAATACTCAAAAACTGAATTTGGAATCCATTTTGTCATTGATGGCAAGGCATCAACAACATAGTATGTGTTAATAATTGTAATCTCGGATAAATGATCATTTTGAGCAGCATTGATATTAGACAAAGAGCCTTAGTCTTTATAATGTTCAAGAGATCAGTTCACCTGCGTACTTTCAGGGAAAATAATAGGCAATTTATGATACGTATCTGCACCCACCGAAGATTGGATAAATGTGAAGGAGAGAACTTTCCATACTATAACATTTGCTCTTGATATCAAACTATATGAGTAGTTAGTGAGAGATTTATGACTTTCAGATTTTCAGACCATTCAAGTAACCGAGTTAGGAAGTAATGGTGACTTAAATAAAGTGCAGTATTATTTTATAAATTGGGGGAAAAATGTCACGTACAGTTAAGGAATATCCGTCAGCAGTGGTAGAAAATTTGGCTGATTGGACCACTGAATTTGCTACTAGTGTAGCTACTCTGCATGTATGATGTACTGGGATATGTCAATTTTATTTGAGTATAAATTAAACTTTTTTTATTTTAATTTTGTGTGGATCTCTAGCCAGGTCAGTTTAAGATGCTGAGCACTTCTGCTATATTTCAAAGTAATGCATTTAATCCAGGCTTTAAGGCCCAGGATTCTTAAACTAAACTTCTTTTTACAGAAAAAAACAATTTGGGGTCTTGCGTTGTTCAAGTGTTTAAAAATATTGCACACAGGAATAAATAATGTTGTTGGAAATAAGTTATTTTTAGCATGGACTGTGATTGATTGCAATTTGAACAGTGATAATGGATGAACTGATCTGGTATATTGTTTTCGGCAGCAAAATTCTAGTAACTACAAAAATATGTAAAGTACTGATGTTACGAACCCCCTGATAAATGTGAGGATATCCCAAAACTCAGAAGGGTAACTTGGAACACTGGTTCTTAGTGGAATATATTTTCAATTTGGTATACTGAGAGGAAAGATGTGCAAATCAGAGAGGAACAGTCCAATTGTTTTGTGATTCATAAGAAAAACACATAAGGACTATAATACACTGCAACTGTACACTTTTTTACACCAATGGCTAGACACAGTGTCACATGAAGTTATCCCACTGTTTCCAATTACCTACGTTTGTCCACGTTTGAGGAAATATCCACAGTTTCAGCGACAGTGTAATTATCTTGTTTTGAGTCTTGGATTTTAACCAGCCAACCTTTTAGAAACAATTTGTTTTCATGGGTGACTGTTCTCTACATCTGGGTGTGTCTGTGATGGTGGCTGCTACTGTGTTCATTTTCCCCAGTTATTGTGCTTGTCATTCTTTCTTTTTTTGATACCCACCTTTTATTGTCCTAGTTTTTAGCATTTAAATGCCTATTCCCTTATCTCTCCACTTTGAAGTTAGCTTTTCTACACCCCATTGTTCTCCCATTGTCACATTGTTTAAAGTTTATTTATTAGTGTCGCAAGTAGGCTTACATCAATACTGCAATTAAGTTACTGTGAAAATCCCCTAGTTACCATACTCTGGCACCTGTTTGGGTATACTGAAGGTTAATTGTGGGAAGAAATTGGAGCACTGAGGAAACCCACGCAGATATGGGGAGTACGTGCAAATTCCACACAGGCAGTGATCAAAGCCAAAAATTGAACCTGGTTTTCTGACGCTGTGAGGCAGCAATGATAATCAGTGTGTCATGTGGAGATGCTGGCGTTGGACTGAGGTAAATACAGCAAGAAGTCTCAACAACAGGTTACAGTCCAACAGGTTTATTTGGTAGCACAAGCCAGTAGCTTTCAGAGCGGTGCCCCTTCATCAGGTAAGTGGGAGTTCTGTTCAAACTAACCACTGTTACCAGGCTGCCCATAGTGTTTACATAGGTAAACATTTGCATTTCTCACTGGCATGCTAATTTGCAAATCAAAACACCACTTGTGACAGCTGCCCTTATTAATTTTTCCTTTTTTATTTTATCCAATTCAGTATTTTAATTTTCCCCAATTTTTAACACTTAGGTCATCTTATCGAGCAAGGTTGTCATCTTCCATTTTACAGCAAAGTGCAAATTTATTCCATCTGTTCGTAGGAATGTTTTAAGTTACATTGACTTAGCAAGCATGTGGACACACACTCTGAACTGCTATCCAGATTTAGCAATTCATCCAAATTAATTGGTATTGCTATTTGTTCAATATGAATTTGGGCAAACGAACGACTCTTAATCTCTCCTGTTAAATTAGCTGTTTTTATTTTAATAAGGTCAATTACTGCATTACCTATATATTGTACAATTTCATAGAGCACTTTCTGGCATCTGTCTCGTATTCTTTCATTTGAGAAACAGTGAGCTGCTGAACGCATTCAAAATTGGGAATATTAGACTCAAATCTTTCTATGCTTAACTTCCTTAGGTATTGGGTAGGGATCATCCTGATGTGGCAAAACAGCTAAATAATTTAGCACTATTGTGTCAGAACCAAGGAAAGTATGAAGAAGTAGAATATTACTATGAGCGTGCATTGGAGATTTACCAAACCAAACTTGGACCTGATGACCCAAATGTGGCAAAGACGAAAAACAACTTGGTAAGACTGCTTAACTATATTAAATGGTTAAATATAAATTGTAATCAGCTACATACAATTTATAAATGGCATAACATATTTATCTTAATTAGATGACCGGTTAATAAACTGAACTTGGGCCATTTATATCAATCTATGGATTCAACTTAAATCCTTTTACCAATTCTCACCCTCTTTTCCTGTCCAAATTCTCGCCCTCTCTCTGTCCATTTTGCATCTGTCTTGTGCTTGCGCGTGCTCTCCCTCTCCTCCCCCTTGTACTTTTGTTTTCTCTTTCTTGCTCTCCCTTCTTATGCAAGTGCAAATTCTTGGCAGGGTAACTTTCACAACTGTAGGATTACATTTATTATTTTTGAGTTATCACTGTTATGTAGCGAAATACTGGAACTGATTTACATGCAGCAAGATCCCACAACTACAATGAAATAAATGACCAGATGAATAGTCCTAAGGTTGCCTAAGAATGGAGGATAGTTCAGAGTGTGGGAGAACTGTTTGAATAATGTCTTGGGATTTTTTTTTACAAGCGTCTGAATTTGTAGATGATTTAACATCATAACTCTGAAAGATGTCACCCCTGACTGCAGTGCATTCAGTACAGCAGAGTTTCCTGTATGGATTGAATGATGTGGGTATGCTGGCGTTGGACTGGCGTAAACACAGTAAAAAGTCTGACAACACCAGGTTTTAGTCCAACCTATTTATTTGATAATATACTCACAAGCTTTCGGGGTTAGTCCCTTCGTCCATTCACCTGACGAAGGGACTAACCCCGAAAGCTTGTGAGTATATTATCAAATAAATAGGTTGGACTACAACCTGGTGTTGTCAGACTTTTTACTGGATTGAATGATACAGATATCACTTAGATCAGGCTTGTGTAGCTTTTGTTTTGCATGGGGGGGCTATATTTCAATTTTTTTCTTGGGACAGATGAACAAATTTTGGAATGATATGACTTTAAACTTTAAGACAACTTTTTGTGTGTGTGTGTGTGTGCAGCTTACTTCCAGTGTCATGGTGCTCACTTGCTCACACTCAACCAGAGTTTTTTAAAATTGAGTTGGTGTATGCGCCACTGGCTAGCTTTATTGCCCATCCCAAGTTAGTGTTGAGAAGGTGTTGGTGAGCTCTTTCTTGAACTGCTGCAGACCCTGAGGTGTAGGTACACCCACAGTGCTGTTAGGGAGGCAGTTTAGGATATTGACCCAGTGGCAGTGAAGGAACGACAATATATTTCCATGTCAGGATGGTGAGTGACTTGGAGGGGAACCTCCGGGTGTTGGTGTTCTTAGGTATTGCTGTTGACCTTCTAGATGGTTGTGGCTTTGGAAGGTGCTGCCTGAGGAATCTTGGTGACTTCTTGCAGTGCATCTTGTAGATGGTACACACGGTTGCCACTTTTTGTTGGTGGTGGTGGGATTGAATGTGGAAGGAGTAGCAATCAAGTGGGCTGAATGGTTTCAAGCTTCTTGTTCTGTTGGAGCTGCACCCATTCAGGCAAGTGGTAAATATTCCATTACGCTCATGACTTGTGCTTTGGGGAGTGTGGAGATGAGTTATTTGTCATAGGATTCCTAGCTTTGGTCTACTGTGGTAGCCATAGTATATATTGGCTAGTCCAGTTCAACTTCTGGTCAGTGGTAAGCCCCAGGATGTTGTTTGTGGGGGATTCAATGATGGTGGTAACACTGAACTACAAACAGAAATAAACCTGTACAAATACAGAATGATGGACTTTAAGCTGGTGTTATGAGACTTCTTTCTGTAGTAACACTAAACGTCAAGGGAGGATGGTTAGATCCCCTTTTTTTTTTGCTGGAGATGGTTGTTGCCTGGCACTTGTGTGGCACAAATGTTACTTGCCACTTGTCAGTCCAGGCTTGGATATTGTCCAGATCTTGCTGCATTTGGACATGGGCTACTACAGTAGCTGAGGAGGCACGAATGATACTGAACATTGTGTAGGCATCAGCAAACATCCCCACTTCTGACCTTATGGGAGGAAGGTTATTGATAAAGCAGCTTGAGATGGTTGGGCCGAGGACATTACCCTGAGGAACTACTGCTGTGAAATCCTGGAGCTGAAATTGACCTCCAATCATCACAACCATCTTCCTTTGTGCCAGGTATGACTTCAACCAGTGGCAGGTCTCCTCCCTGGTTCCTTGATGCCATACTTGATCAAATGCTGCCTTGATCTCAAAGGCAGCCACACTCACCTCAACTCTGGCATTCAGTTCTTTTGTGCATGTTTGAACCAAGGCTGTAATGAGGTCAGGAGCTGAGTGGCCCTGGTGAAACCCAAATTGAGCAAGTGACACTTGATAACGCTGTTGATGGCCCCTTCCATCACTTTACAGATGATTGAGAGTAGACTGCTGGGGTGGTAATGGCCGGGTCCTGTTTCTTACGTACAAAATATGGCCTGGGCAATTTTCTATATTGTAGTTGTACTGGAAAAGCTTGGCTAGGGACTTGGCAAGTTCAGGAGCACCCTTAAGTACTATTGTAGTATCTTCAGCCGTTTTTTGATATTACGTGAAGGTTGAAGTAGATAATTTGCTGAGCACTTTTTTGGCTGAAGATTGTTGCAGGTGCTTCAACCTTATCTTTTGCACTGATGTGCTGGGCTCCTTCATCATTGAGATTGGGGATATTTGTGGAACCTCATCCTCCAGTAAGTTGTTCAATTGTCCTTTGTTTCATGGCTGGATGTGGCAAGACTAATTACATAGCTAATGTAAATACCCCTTTCAAGAAAGGATGGACGCAGAAAACTATTGGCCAGTTAGCCTAATATATTTCATAGGGAAAGTGCTAGGATCCATTATTAAGGAGGTTATAGTAGAATACATAATTCAAAAAGGGAAGTAGAGAGAAAGGGAAATATAGACCAGTAAGCCTTACATCAGTAGAGGGGAAAATTCTCAAATCCATTATCAAGGACTTTATAGCAGAGCATTTAGAAAGCAGTGGCAGGATCAGACAGAGTCAGCATGAAATCATGCTTGACAAATCTGTTGGAATTCTTTGAAGATGTAACTAGTAGAGTTGACAAGGGGGAGCCAATTGTTCAGGTATATTTGGACTTTCAGAAAGCATTTGACAAAGTCCCACATAAAAAGATTATTGTGCAAGATTAAAGCGCGTGGGATTAAGGAAGTATGTTGAGATGGATAGAAACATGGTTGGCAGAGACGAAACAAAGAGTAGGAATTAATGGACTCTTTTCAAATTGGCAAACAATAACACAGGAATCAGTGCTGGGAACCCAGCTATTCACAAGATATATTAATAATTTGGATGAGGAAACAAAATGTAACATTTCAAAATTGATACCAAGGTGGGTGGAAGGGTGAACGATGACGAGGATGTAGAGATCCTTCAGCATGATATGGACAGGTTGTGTGAGTGGGCAAATGTAGTATAATTTGGAAAACTGTGAGGTTATCTACTTTGGAAGCAAAAACAAGAAGGCAGGTTACTACCTGAATGACTGTAAATTGGGAGAGAGGAATGTGCAGCAGGACTTGGGTGTCCATCTGCACTGGTCACTGAAGGTAAGCGTGCAGGTGCAACAGGCAGTAAAGAAGGCAGATGTGTGTTGTCCTTCATTGCAAGAGGTTTCAAGTATGGAGCAGGGATGTGTTGTTGCAATTATACAGGGCCTTGGTGAGGCCACACCTAGAATATTGTGTGCAGTTTTGGTCTCCTTTTGTGAGGAAGGATGCTGTTGCTCTTGAAGAGAGTGCAGTGAATGTTTACCAGGCTGATTCTGGGGATGGTGGAACTGATATGAGGAGAGATTGACCAGGTTAGGATTGTTTTTGCTGGAGTTCAGATGAATGAGAGGGGACCTCACAGAGACTTATAAAATTCTGACAGGATAAATGCAGGGAGGATGCTCCCAATGGTTGGTAGGGGGAGTCCAGAACCAGGGGTTACAGACTGAGAATTCGGAGTAGATCTTTTAGGTTGGAGATGAGGAGACATTTCTTCACCCAAAGAGTGATGAGCCTGTGGAATTATTACCACAGGAAGTAGTTGATGCCAAAACATTGAATGTATTCAAGAGGCGGCTGGATACAGCACTTGGGGTGAATGGGATCAGAGGTTATAGAGAGAATTATGGATTAGGCTACTAAGTTGGATGATCAACCGTGATGGTGATGAATGGTAGAGCAGGCTCGAAAGGCCAAATGGCTTCCTCCTGCTCCCATTTTCTATGTTTCTGTCATCATGTTTTGAGCCTGCAGAGCCAATATGCATTTGCTAATGGGAACTTGTGTTTAACTAAGCTGTTAGTTTTTTTTAAACAAAGTAACATTCAAGGTGGATAAAAGGGAACTGATAGATGTGGAGTACTAGGGTTTCCAAAATGCACTTTGGAAAGATACCACATCAAATCTTACAACACGACAAGAGCATATGGTGTAGGGGATAAGGTGTCAGCATGGATAAAGGATAATTGGCTAATGGGAAGTAGAGAGTAGGGCTGAATGGTCTTTTTCGATTGGGAAGCTGTAACTAGTGGAGTGCCACAGGGATCAATGTTGATTTCTCAACTATTTTACAATCTCTCACTGACTTGGATGAAGGTAGCAAATGCGTGGTAACAAAATTTGCTGATGACACCAATATTGGTAGGAAGATTAGTCATCAAGAGGAGGTGGAGAGTCTGCGTAGGGATGCAGACAAGAGTGGGCAAAATTTGACCAATAAGAGTATACTGTGGTAAATGTGAACTAGTTCACTTTGGTAGAAGGAATAGACAAGCAGTATACTATTTGAACAGAGAGAGATTGCTGAACTTGGTACTGAAAGGGGAATCTAGGTGTCTTTGTATTTGAATCACAGTTGATATGGAGGAAAGACATTGGAATGTTGGTGTTTATAGCAAGAGAATGAAATATAAAAGTAGGGAAGTTTTGCTAAAGCTCTATAGGGCTTTGGTGAGAATGCATCTTGAGTAGTGTGTGCACTTTGGTCTCATTTAAAAAAAAACATGTAATTGCTTTAGAAGCAGTTCAGAGAATTTTCACTAGGCTTGTTCACTGGGCTCTCTGTGATGAAGGGTTGTCTTGCAAAGAAAGATTGAACAGATTAGGTTTATACCAGTTGGAGTTTAGAAGAATGGGAGGTGATCTTATAGAAGCATGCAAGATCCTGACAGGACTTGATAGGGTGGATACCCAAAGATGGTGGAATTGTTCAGCTGTTTATTATTTGTTGCTTATGCTGTTTGGCACATGAGTAGTCCTGTGTTGTAGCTTCACTAAGTTGATGACTCATTTTTAGCTAAGCCTGATATTGCTCCTGGCATGCCCTCATTGAACCTGGATTGTTCCCCTACTTGGTGGCAATGGTAAAATGGGGCACATAGAAACTAGAAGCAGGAGTAGGCTATTCGGCCCTTCAAGCCTGGTGTGCCATTCATTTTGATCATGGCTGATATTGAATTCAATATTCTGATTTCCCTCCTTCCTTCCCATCCCCAATATCCCTTAATTCCTTTAGCCCGAGAACTATATCTAATTTCTTCTTGACATCAGACAATGTTTTGTCTTCAACTATATTCTATGGTAGTGAATTCTACAGATTCACTACCCTCTGGTTGAAGAAATTTCTTCTCATTTCAGTCCTAAAAGGCTTACCCCTTATCCTCAAACTCTGACGCATTGTTCTGGACTCTCCCACCATTGGGAACATTCTTACTGAATCTACCTTGTCTAACCTTGAGTTTTGATGAGAGATCCCGTCTCACTCTTCTAAACTCCAGTGAATATAATCCTAACCGTCTTATAAGAAGAAATACTAACAGTCCTGCCGTCTCAGGAATTGGCCTGGTAAACCTTTGCTGTACCCCCTCTTTAGAAAGGACATCCTTCCTCAAATAAGGACACCAAAACTGCACACAATACTCCAGGTGTAGCCTCACCAATGCCCTTTACAATTACAGCAAAACATCCCTAGACTCCAATCCTCTCACTATGAAGGCCAACATACCACTGGCCACCTTTACTGCCTGCCGTAGTTGCACGCTTACTTTCAGCGCCTGATACATGAGGGCACCAAAATCTTGCTGAGTATCCACCTCTTAATTTACAGCCATTCAAATAGTAATCTGTCTTCCTATTATTAATCTGCACACAACACTCCAGGTGTGGCCTCACCAATGCCCTATATAATTGCAGCAAAACACCTCTAGACTCCAATCCTGTTGCTATGAAGGCCAGCATACCATTAGCCTTCTTTACTGCCTGCTGTACCTACATGCTTGTTTTCAACGACTGATGCATGAGGACATCAAAGTCTCGCTGAGTATCCACCTCTTTCAATTTACACCCATTTGAGTAATTATCTGTCTTCCTGTTATTGTTTCCAAAATGGATAATCTCACATTTATCCACATTATACTGCATCTGCAATGCAGATGCCCACACACTCAGCCTGTCCAAATCGCGCTGAAGTATCTCTGCATCCTCCTCACAGCTCGCTCTCCCACCCAACTTTGTATCATCTGCAAATTTGGAGATAATACATTGTTTTCTCTTCCAAATCATTAATATGTAAATGTGGGGTCCTAGCACAGATCCCTGTGGAACCCCACAAATCACTGACTGCCAATCAGAAAAAGACTCATTTATGCCAGTCCTTTGCTTCCTATCTGCTAACCAGCATTCTATCCATCTCAAGACATTACCTGCAATCCCATGTGCTTTAACTTTACATCATAGTCTGCTATGTGAGACCTTGTCGAAAGCTTCCTGCAAGTACAAATAAACCACATCCACTGGTTCTTGGTCAACTCTTCTAGTTACGTCCTCAAAGAATTCTAATAGATCCATTAAGCATGATTTCCCTTTTGTAAATCCATGTTGGCTTTGATTATACCACTGCCTTCCAAATGTTTAGTTATGGACTCTAGCAGCTTCCCCAGTACCTATGTCAGGCTCATTGGTCTATAGTTCCCTCTTTTCTCTCTACCTCCCTTTTTGAATAGTGGGCTTATATTAGCCACCTTCCAATCTGTAGGAACCAGTCCCGAGTTCAAAGAATTTTGGAAAATGACCACCAATGGATCTACTATTTCCAGGGCCACTTCCTCAAGTATTCTGGGATAAAGATTACTAGGACTTGCATATTTATCCACCTTGAATCCCATCGATTTCCCCAAAGCCATTTCTCTAATGCTGATTTCCTTCAGCTCCTCACTTGTTTCTCTCAGAACTTCTGATACATTGCTTCAGACTTCACAAAGGAAGACAGGAGTAAAGTACAAATTTAATTCCTCGTCCATTTCTTTATTCCCCGCTATGAATTCTCCCGTTTCTGACTATAAGGGGCTTGCATTTGTTTTTGTCAATCTTTTTCTCTTAACTGACTGTAAAAGTTTATATAGGTATGTATTTATGTTCACTGCTAGCTTACTTTCATACTCTATTTCACCTTTCTTAATCAATCCCTTGGCCCTCCTTTGCTGAATTTTAAACTGCATTCAATACTCAGACCGTTTGCTTTTTCTTGCTAATTTATATACTTCCTTGAATCTGATACTATTTCTAATTTCTCTTGTAAGCCATGGTTTGGCCACAATTCCCTTGCCACTCTTGCACCAAACAGGAATAAATAACTTCGAGAGTTCACCTATTCGTTCTTTAAATGCCTGATGTTGCCTGCCCACTGTCTTTCCTTTTTAAGCAATGTTTCTCAGTCCATCATGGCCAATTCATGCCTCATATACCATAGTTATCTTTATTGAGATTCAGGATCCTGGTCTCAGAATCAAATGTGTCACTAAAGTTTATTAAGTAGGCTTACATTAACATTGCAATGAAGTTTTTGTGAAAATCCCCTAGTTGCCCCCCTCCGGCAGCTGTTCAGGTACACTGAGGGAGAATTTAGCATGGCTGATACACGTAACCAACATGTCTTTCAGACTGTGGGAGGAAACCAGAACACCCGGAGGAAACTCACTCAAACACTAGGAGAACGTGCAGATAGTGACCCAAGCTGGGAATCATAAGAACATAAGAAATAGGAGCAGGAGTCGGCCATCTAGCCCTTCGAACCTGCCCTGCCATTCAATAAGATCATGGCTGATCTGTCGTGGTTCAGTTCCACATTCCCGCCCTCTCCCCATAACCCTTAATCCCCTCGCTTATCAAAAACCCATCAACCCGCGTCTTAAAAATATTTAGCGAGGCAGCCTCCACCACCTCAACGGGCAGAGAATTCCAGAGATTCACCACCCTTTGAGTGAAGAAGTTCCTCCTCAACTCCGTTCTAAACCGCCCCCCCCTTTATCTTGAGGCTGTGCCCCCTAGTCCTACTGTCCTTTCTGAGCGGGAAGAGTCTCTCCACCTCTATCCTATCCATCCCATTCATCATCTTATATGTCTCAGCGAGATCTCCCCTCATTCTTCTAAACTCTAACGACTACAAGCCTAGTTTATTCAGCCTCTCCTCATAGCTCAACCCCCTCAACTCCGGTATCAGCCTAGTAAACCTCCTCTGCACTCCCTCCAAGGCCAAAATATCCTTGCGCAAGTGCGGCGACCAAAACTGCACACAGTACTCCAGCTGCGGCCTCACCAATGCCCTATACAGCCGCAGCAAGACCTCCCTACTTTTATATTCAATCCCCCTCGCTATGAAGGCCAGCATCCCATTAGCCTTCCTGACCACCTGCTGCACCTGCAGGCTGGGTTTTTGCGACTCATGCACTAGGACCCCGAGGTCCCTCTGCAGCGTCGCCTGCTGCAGTTTTTCGCCACGTAAGTAATAGTCCTTCCTACCATTCTTCCTACCAAAGTGGACCACCTCGCACTTGCCAACATTAAATTCCATTTGCCAGTTCCTGGCCCATTCGCCCAGCCTATCTAGATCCTTCTGCAGACTCTCCACACCCTCCGCGCAATTTGCCGTTCCACCAATTTTGGTGTCATCTGCAAATTTCAACACCATACACTCGGTTCCCTCCTCCAGATCATCTATATAAATGGTAAATAGCTGAGGCCCCAGCACCGACCCCTGGGGCACTCCACTAGTCACCAACTGCCAATCCAAATAGCACCCATTAACCCCCACTCTCTGCCTCCTATTTGACAACCAATCCTCTATCCACGCTAACACCCTACTCCCAACTCCATGTCCCCTGACCTTCTGCAATAACCTCTTGTGAGGTACCTTGTCAAACGCCTTCTGAAAATCCAGAAAGACCACATCCACCGGCTCTCCTCTATCCATCGCCCGAGACACATCCTCATAGAACTCCAATAAATTTGTCAGACACAACTTCCCCTTAACGAAACCGTGCTGCGTCTGCTCTATCAAGCAATTCCCCTCAAGAGGCCTCACTATTTCCTCCTTGATGACGGATTCTAACATTTTACCTACAACAGACGTTAAACTAACCGGCCGATAATTCCCTGCCTTTTGCCTGGCACCCTTCTTAAACAACGGCGTAACATTAGCCGTTTTCCAATCTTCCGGCACTTCCCCGGAATCCAGCGACTTTTGGAAAATATCCACCAAGGCATCCACTATCACCTCTGCCATTTCTTTCAGCCCAGGTCCCTGACACTGTGAGGCAGCAGTGCTACCATATTAGGGTCACTCATCTCCATGAATTCTCTCTCAACTAAATTGCCAACTAATCCTTTCTCAATGTGCAACACCCAGTCCAAGATGGCCTGTTCCCTTTTTTGGTTTCTCAATGTATTGTCCCAGAAAACCATCCCATGCACTCCAGAAATTCCTCCTCTACCATACTGTGACTAATTTGACTCTCTCAATCTATACGCAGATTAAAGTCAGATGTTCCTTTAGCATATGCATATCCGATTTCCTGTCTTATGCTTTTCCCAACATTATCATTACAATTTTTGGTGGTATACCTCCAATGTTTTTTTTTTGCCCCTTGTTTCTTCACTCAACCCATAAATTCCATATTGTCTATGCTCATATGTTCCCTCAATATTGTATCAGTATCATCTTTGATTAATAATGTAACTCCATCACCTCTGTCTGTCTGTCCTTTCTAAACACTGAATAGCTCTCAATGTTTAGCTCCCATCCTTGGTCAAGTTGGAGCCATGTCTCTGTAATGCCAACTATAATCATAGTCCTTTACGTCTATCTGCAACTAATTCATGCAGTTTGTTTCTAATCCCCTGTGTTTGGTACAAAACCTTAAGGTGAACACTTAACGTTTCTTTTCCTTTTCCTACTATTTTTTTTCTTGGTCTTTATCTGACAGGCCATGAGCTTACAGATGGTGGTTGAGTACAGTTCTGCTGCTGCTGCTGATGGCCCACAGTGCCTTGTAGCTGCTTGAGTTCTAGGTCTGTTCAAAGCCTATCCCATTTAGCATGATAGTTGTACCACATAACATGATGGGGGTATCCTCAATGTTTTCATGTTTTTTAACTTGGTTACTGAGCCAATGTTTTTTCTGATACATTGCACTACATTCAGCCTTTGTGCTGCAAACACATTTCTTGAATAAAATAACATTCTAATATGTTTTCTGTGTTTCTAGGCTTCTTGCTACCTAAAACAAGGCAAGTTCAAACAAGCAGAAACATTGTACAAAGAGATTCTCACTCGTGCTCATGAGAGGGAGTTTGGTTGTGTGGATGGTGAGTAGATTTTTAAAAAAATTCTGATGAGCAAAGTTTTACTAATGCCTGTTGCAAAAATCAGCATGACCTGTGTTTTGATTTCTCCTCCATTCACTATTTTTGTTTTGGTGGAGAAATTACATGTTACGTTTCCAGGTTTATGGTTGGTAGTGGAACAATAAAAATATGGCTGAAAGTACATGGATATTACATTCCCACTTTATCAGAATGTATCTTTTGATACTTTATTGCAAACCTTTTACTTTCTCATTATTGGAGAGTAAACATGTTTCATTTTTGAAATATTTTAAGGAAATTAATCAATGTGAAAGACCAAATTGTTGAAAATACGTAAAAGCTTAGTTTTGTGAATGTGTAAAAATAGCTTAATTTTCTTTCTCCAGATGAAAATAAGCCTATTTGGATGCATGCTGAAGAAAGAGAGGAACAATGCAAGGTAAGCATAACTTGGTTAACAAGATAACTTTGCTACTGTATTCGGTGTTGTTACAGAAAATGCCTTAGTTTGCTTCAGATGGATCATAAAATAAATCCATAAGATTATGCTGTAATGTTGTAAATGTATGAAAATACTACATGACTTAAACTTTTGTTTTAAAACGGAAGTTGGAAAATATTTTGCTGTCATAATATTACATGCACCATCTGTGATCAAGAGGACATGCATGATAGACAGGTTTTCCTAAACTGATTTGAGTGCACGCCTTATTTCCTTCCTTTTCCTTTTTCCTTTGGAAAATGTGACAAGACATTGAGTGTTTCTGTGGGTGTGCTTGGTGAAGCTGAAACATGAGAACGAAGAATTTTCTTTCCGGCTTTCCATAGCACATCATTTTGGAGCATCTGAGCACTTAACTACCAGAGGATTTTGAAATAATATTTTCCATATCACAAGTTCTAGACTTGATTATCTTTTTCATAAGCCTTAGTTTCATACATAAACCTGCTGTATATATTTGTTTGTATTGCATTTTGTATTCTACTTAGGGAAAACCAAAAGATGGCACCACATTTGGCGAGTATGGAGGCTGGTACAAAGCATGCAAAGTTGACAGGTATATTTCCACCTTTTTGTTTTGGAAAACCTGTAAATGGGAGGACACATCATATTTCTTAAGAGCTCAAAGGGCCATGCACTTTTTCCTCCTAATGTTCTTGTTGACCATTGCTTATTATGGAGATTTAATTACTCAATTTAGTAAGTTAAATGCAGCAGTAACCCTTTTCATTAATTCCCCAAAAAAGTGCACTTTGATATCAACAGGTTGGAGTGAAATAAGTTAAATCATCTATGTTTTTCACTACTAGCTTAGTATTTTTTTGAATCCCAGTAAAAGAGAGGCCTCGTGGAATCTTTAGACATTATACCGTTCCTCAACCAACATTTCTGCATGCTGTTTTCTATTTTCTAGATTTAGATACATATTTAGAGTAAAGTGGCATTGAGTATAAGAACTAGAAGTGCAGGAGTAGACCATCTGGCCCCTTGAGCCTGTTCTGCCATTCAATAAGATCATGGCTGATCGTTTTGTGGACTTAACTCCACTTATCCGCCTGTTCATCATCATCATATGGCTATATTCCTGCCACAATAGAGCCATCCATCTGTTAACTTTTCTTAATAAGCAGAAGTAACTAAATGTCCTGTGTACAAAGTTTTTAAATACTTATTCCCAAGGTCTAGGCCACACCACAACCCAGGAGAAAACAAATAACTGGATTAACATTAATTTACTAACTTACATAGATATCATTGTGTACCAGCCAGCCAATTAGTCCGTAACAAAAGGGTTACACCTATGTAACATGGAATTTGTTGTTTTTGCAACAATTTAAATTGCAATTAAACATTCTTTGGCTGTCAACATACCTAGTATAGCCCCAGATCCAGCAACCAAGTGTTATGAGTTAAATTCTAATAAAGATGCACAGTTAGTTTGAGAGGAATTATCGTACTTGAATCAAGCCAACTGTAAGCATGGAAAAACACAGCCAACGTGACAATTACTCAGTTGTCGAATCAGTGCAAGATCATACTGGCAAGGTGAGAACTGGAGAAAGAACAACCATGACTTGAATTTATAAAGCACTTTCAAGTAAAATGTCCAAAGGCGTTTCAAAGGAGCCCTGTCAAAACTGAAATCAATGGGAATTTGGGGAGGGGTTACTTTGGTTCAGGTTCAGAAACTCCAAAGTTTGGAGTTCACATTGATACGTTTTGCATCTTGAATTTGGCTAGATAATGATGGTGTTTCACTTTAAGTATGTTTCAAGCGATCTACAAAGGAGCTTTTGTCAAAACATTGTTTATTTAAGAATATAGTTAACATGTATAGTAAGACAATTAGCAAGAACTTTTATCAGTTACAAACAAGAAACAAAACAACCACTAATAATGCATAACTCTTAACAAATAAGAACATAAGAAATAGGAGCAGGAGTAGGCCATCTGGCCCCTCGAGCCTGCCCCGCCATTCAATAAGATCATGGCTGATCTGTCGTGGCTCAGTTCCACATTCCCGCCCTCTCCCCATAACCCTTAATCCCCTTGCCTATCAAAAACCTATCAACCCGTGTCTTAAAAATATTGAGCGAGGCAGCCTCCACCACTTCAACAGGCAGAGAATTCCAGAGATTCACCACCCTTTGAGTGAAGAAGTTCCTCCTCAATTCCGTTCTAAACCGCCCCCCCTTTATCTTGAGGCTGTGCCCTCTAGTCCTACTGTCCTTTCTGAGCGGGAAGAGCCTCTCCACCTCTACCCTATCCATCCCATTCATCATCTTATACGTCTCAATGAGATCTCCCCTCATTCTTCTAAACTCTAACGAGTACAAGCCTAGTTTATTCAGCCTCTCCTCATAGTTCAACCCCCTCAACTCCGGAATCAGCCTAGTAAACCTCCTCTGCACTCCCTCCAAGGCCAAAGTATCCTTGCCTAAGTGCGGCGACCAAAACTGCACACAGTACTCCAGCTGTGGCCTCACCAGTGCCCTATACAGCTGCAGCAAGACCTCCCTACTTTTATATTCAATCCCCCTCGCTATGAAGGCCAGCATTCCATTTGCCTTCCTGACCACCTGCTGCACCTGCAGGCTGGGTTTTTGCGACTCGTGCACAAGGACCCCGAGGTCCCTCTGCACCGTCGCATGCTGCAGTTTTTCGCCACGTAAGTAATAGTCCTTCCGACCGTTATTCCTACCAAAGTGGACAACCTCACATTTGCCAACATTAAATTCCATTTGTCAGTTCCTGGACCATTCACCCAGCCTATCTAGATCCTTCTGCAGACTCTCCGCGCAATTTGCCGTTCCACCAATTTTGGTGTCATCAGCAAATTTCGACACCATACACTCGGTTCCCTCCTCCAGATCATCTATAAATGGTGAATAGCTGAGGCCCCAGCACCGACCCCTGGGGCACGCCACTAGTCACCAACCGCCAATCCGAATAGCACCCATTGACCCCCACTCTCTGCCTCCTATTTGACAGCCAATCCTCTATCCACGCTAACACCCTACCCCCAACTCCATGCCCCCTGACCTTCTGTAATAACCTCTTGTGAGGCACCTTGTCAAACGCCTTCTGAAAATCAAGAAACACCACATCCACTGGCTCTCCTCTATCCACCACCCTAGACACATCCTCATAGAACTCCAATAAATTCGTCAGACACGACTTCCCCTTAACGAAACCGTGCTGCGTCTGCTCTACCAAACAATTCTCCTCAAGATGCCTCGCTATTTTCTCCTTGATCACGGATTCTAACATTTTTCCTACAACAGACGTTAAACTAACCGGCCTATAATTCCCCGCCTTTTGCCTGCCACCCTTCTTAAACAACAGTGTAACATTAGCCGTTTTCCAATCTTCCGGCACTTCCCCGGAATCCAGGGACGTTTGGAAAATAACCACCAAGGCATCCACTATCACCTCTGCCATTTCCTTCAGAACCCTTGGATGCATTCCATCCGGTCCTGGGGACTTGTCCACAATCAGTCCCTCCAGTCTGTCGAGCACCGCCTCTCTAGTAACAACAATGTCATTCAGGCCCTCCACTCCTACCATCTTTCCATCGTATTGATTTGTTCCAACCAAACCAATCCCATAGACAAAAGACCCTTCTTCACAGGTTTAACACAGCAAAAACTAATGTTTGTGATACTGGACTTGAGTCCTTTGGATGAATGCTGTGGGTCTCCTGACACTTGAGACAAGTTGAAGTCAGAGCAGGGAGATATTCTGATTAAACCACCAACAGGAGATTCTTCCCTTCAGAAAGGCAAGACTTTTAGATAACCAGCAGAATTTCCAAACAAAACAGGGAAAGAAAGAAACCTTCTTTTCAGCTTGCTGTTACTTCTAAAACTATGCTCTAACTGTATCCAAACGGGAAATGAAATCTTAAGTTCACTGGAAAGGAAAAAAGCTGTTCAAAAACACATGCAGGATCATAAAACAATTCAGAGCTAAAATGAACAGACCCCATTTGAGTTATTGAAGTAGCAATAACTTAATGAGGAAAAATGCCTCAAAAATCTTAACACTCTAAATACATTATTTTTGTTTGAAAATTTTACTTCAATCTCTCCAAACAGTCCGACAGTGACAACAACATTGAAGAACCTTGGAGCACTTTATAGACGTCAGGGCAAGTTTGAAGCAGCTGAAACATTAGAAGAAGCAGCTCGGAGATCTCGTAAACAAGTAAGCTTGGTTGCATAGGCGTATGTGTTACATGCTTATTACAGAATTAGGCCAAAATGTGGGCGGAAAGAAAAGTGGGCTTTACATTCCAAGCTGTTGCACGTTTTACTGATATAAAAACCAGAAAGCTAAATGCCAAAAAATTTAGAATCTGTCATTATTGACTCAATATTAAGAGTGCATATGGATATACAACAATTTGAGATTAAAATATAGCTACTTATTCCTTCATTTTTACTGTCAATGAGTCAGAATTCTGGAACTTCCTACCTGCACCCTGGGTGTACCTGCATCATATGGATGCAGCAATTCAAGAAGGCTCACCAACATCTTCCCAAGGTCAGCTCAAGATGAGCAATAAATGCCAGCTTAGCCAGCACCATCCATATCCCACAAAGGAATAAATTTAAAATCGCATCATAAGAGGAAGAATATTGTTCAAATGATCAATACATGTATTTTTATATGAACTTTTCAGTGAAGACAGTATTATAGTTCCATTAAACATTTTGAAATGATTCCTGGCATGCTTAATAAAGTTATTGTTTTCATAATTCAATCGTATTAACATAAAAGAAATATGAAAATAATTAAAATAAAATGAATATCTTTGGTCCACAGGGTCTTGATAATATTCATAAACAAAGAGTAGCTGAAGTACTTAACGATCCTGAAAGCATCGAAAAAAGAAGAAGCCGTGAAAGTCTAAATGCTGATGTGGTAAAATATGAAAGTGGCCCTGATGGTGGCGAGGAAGTGAGTATGGGCGTGGAGTGGAATGGGGTAAGTACAGTACACAGTCCACAGATCAGCAGCTTCTAATATCTTAGTAAAAGGACAAGAATAAATGTTTTCTTTGATATAAATTAACAACATCAGGTTTTCGTAGTTAGATTGGAATCTTAATGTTTTTAGTACTTGTTTGACAATAAATGAATAGTTGAACTGAGTAGATTTCTCAATTTAAAACTGATTGAACTTTTTCCAAATTAAAATTACTTTGTTCTGAAAATGGGCTGTTATTGAAATGTATTTCATTCCTAAGCAACTGTTGCATAATAACACACTGCGCACACACTTGTTGACAAAATAGAATGATGTTAGAAAACAGGAATGTTACTTGAGGATTTCACTTGAAGTTTATTTTAATTTAAACTATTGGGAGTTGAGCTTGTTAATTTAACTTTACTACAGACACAGAATATTTACAGGAAGAATTTCGCTTCAAAAGGTCTCTGCATGTAAATAAAATTGCAATAAGATCGGCATACTTTAAGCATACACTTGAAAAACAATTTTCTGAAATAATTCTGTGGAAAGCTCAATTGCAGGAAATAAATTTGATTAATTTATTAACATTGATTTTACATTATATGTTTGTTGTAAGAATGCAAAATTAGGATAAAGGAACTGTAGCAAGAAATTGCAATGCAGTTCTAAATTGAGTCCTAAGCTTGCCATCTTTACCCTAAGGGTTACATAGTAAATTGAATTTAGCTGTAGTTGAGTTTTCAGATCTTCTAGTGGTCAGGCCTGGAGCAGATTGGCTGTCTTGGTTGGCCACCCTTTTGCTGGGCTTAGAGAGAATAAATCTATTGAGGAAATGGGGAAGGAAAAGCTTTTAAGTTATTTCTAAATGGTGACCTTGAAATTGAGCTGTAGAATGAGAGAAGGCCATTTGATTTGTAGGATTTGTTCTGAAAATGCATTGAAGCACTTTTGTGCTTGTTTATTAATAATGTGAAAATGCTTCAACTCTTGAGAGTTATTAACTGATTATTTTGTGCCTGCAATTCCTGATAAAACTCATATTTTTGGCTTGAGCATTGAAAAGCTTTTGTTATAGCACTAGATGTCATTGAGTTTCTAAGTTATATTAATATTGTATGGGTAAAAGCTATTTTGATATTTTTATGCACATAATGTACTTGGATTTATGACTGAGAAAGGAATCTTTTGTGACCAGGACTTCATTTTTGACAGAAATATAAAATTGAAATACCAAACTAAGGTATTGTATGTCATAAAAGATCTGGCAGTGAGAATTTGTATTTATTTCACATTGGAGACATTTTTCTTACTTCATAAAATGGAGTATTCCATTTATGTGACCAGTTACAACATAATATATTCCTTGCATGACAAAATTCACATGCATAGTTTTGCATTTTTGAAAAGAATGAACTAAATTTGGCCAAATGCACTTCTAATTAAAATTATATAACATTGATGCAGAAAATGTGTAGTGTGTTATTTAGCACCACACAGGCTATATACGTTATTAACTGCTATATTTTGCTCCTACTTTTGATGGGTATTGAGTGTGGGCATTGTGATAAAGATAGTGTTGTTTCCTAGAAACTTACTGCCAAGCGAACTAATCAGAATTGTGTTTTGACTAATCAGTGTCTTTCTCCTTTTTGAATTCCATGAGGAAATGCAGAGACTAGAGGTTTATCTTTTGTAAATTATGTAGTTTATGTTGGTACTGTGTACTGTACAGCTCTCTATATTTCTCTTGTATTTGGCATGCTCACTTTTTCAAATATATAATCACGTTGGTCTAATTGTGAACATAGGTTGTAAATAATTTTTTTGCTTGTATGTTTTTATATTTTAAATTGTACATTATGGCTAACACTATTTCTGGGTCATTTCTCTACTGTCATATTGGCTGTTAGAAATACCTTTTTTAGAACAAGATGATTCTTTTCATCCACTATAATGGACTAACTATAAAATAAACTATTAATTGACTAATGTTGTTCATACTTAAGAAGATTTCATTCAATTAATCCCTGTCTCCACACTTTTATTTAAAAACTTGTTCGTTTCACTTATGATTTGAATATCTAAAGTCTAAGTTCAGTCTTGAGTGTAACTATGCCAGCATATGAACTACATAATTTACTTTTGGTTGCTATTTTAATCTTTTCTTTAGATAAAACAGTTACATAATCACAACAAATTGGCACAATTAGCTCATAACTTGTATTGTCACATTTCCCCTTTTAAATGAATCAGTCACAATGTTTTACATTTAATTTGTGTATATTTTAAGTTTTTTATTCTGATCATCCACATGTACTGTAAATTCACACTTTTAAAGGGATTTGTTTAAAATTTTATTTTAACCGTGCTAACATTCTTCACAACATGCACGGGGAAAAGGATAAACCATCAGTTCAACTTAATTGATAAAATTGAAATCTATGTTAATTTGGAATAAGAACGAAATTTTAAAAATGCTTCTATTTTAAGATTCTAAAAATAATGGGATTTTAATGTTTTTCTCTTGAAAAATGACTTATACAATTTTTTAATATTTTAATTCAATATTGTTTTGAGTTGACTGTTCCCACATTGGTATAGTACAAGATTTAGGAATGTTAATTCTCATCCTTCTGACACTTCTCACATGCACAGTGCCTTTCTTCAAAATTTCACTTTGGGCATTGCTCAAGTCTGAACATTAATGCTGAAGTAAAAACTATGTTGGCCAATGCTAATTTCTATCTATATGAATTTATCGCCGGTGCTTTACTGACACGAGTTTTCAAAAGTAAGTTCAAAACAGCAAAGTTTTTTTGCATAGCCTCTGTGGGAGCAGGCGACACAAGTAAGATTTTTTTCCCTCTTTTTTCTCCCCCTCCTCTGCCCTTTGAAATCATTTTCAAATTCAAACTGGTTTTGCCATGCACTGGACCGATCTCTGGAGCCTATGAAAATTACAGTTTTTGGATTATAAATCAAGTAGAATGATCAGTCAATTGGGCACAGTAATTCAGTTATAGTTGAATGATGTCTGGTGATCAGACTTGCATTTGATTTGTATGTGCAGTTACCTCCCAAAGTAACAGGTATTCTAGATGCAGGGATTTAAGTTTTCAAACTAACAAATCACTTAATAGTCCTTTTTTAGCAGGGTTTGCAAGACATGTCCAATGTTTAGACTGGATACATATGTATCTTTAGTCCTGATCCACTTTAAATAGTTCCAATAATTTAGTAACCAATAGACTGCATTTTTTTAGACACTTACTAAAATTGTCAGTATTTTTCATTTTGATTAGCTAATTGTGAAAGATTTTTCAGGTAAATTCCTATTTTTTGATCATTGTTATCCTTTTTTTTTTCTTCACCCCAACATGGTAACATAGGACTTTGAAAAATAGAATAGTATTTAATAGACCAAGAAAGATTTGGGTATCTGAGTCTGCCTCCTGGCTTCATCCTTCCCTGAACAGGTCAGTGAAGTTGAAGGCAAATGTTGTCTTGCAGGGCAAAATGCTCTGCTGAAGTGGGGAAGGTTTTCTCTTTTCACTGAAAAGCACTAGGTGAAGTGTAGGGAATTGTATGCTGAGTAGTTTTATCTTGTGTACAAAAAACAATTTTCACACAGATGGTAATGCAAATTATTACTATTTCCTGATGATTCTAGAAATTGATTATTTTGTGTCTAGCTTCCTCTAAGAAAAGGTCAGCCTACTGCATCTTTGAACACCAAAGCACACTGTTGGGGTGCAGAGATTATCTAATTGCAAGGTGTGAATGAAACAAGGAAACTGGATCCAACAGTTGTTAAAAGGCACTTAACTCCTGGATCCAACAGTCCTTGCCTTCATCATCTACAAAGTTTTCCAAGGCTCAGAAATCTCAGCTGGCTAGAGTTGGCATCAGAATTCAAATTTTTAACATTCCACTAGACCCATGAATGCCTGTCTTGGGCTTTTTCTGATCTGTGTTAATAACCTTGACTTGGACACAATTTCAGGATTTGCAAATGACAAACAAAGTGTTGTGAACTGTGAGGAGCATGGTGATAAAACTTCAAGAGGACATAGGAAAAAAATGTAATGGACAGATGAAATTTAATAGAGAAAAGTGGAATGTAATGAAATGAGGAAAGGCAGTATAAAATAAATACAGTTCTAAAGTGGTGCAGAAGTAGTGGGACTTGGGGATATGTGTGCACAAATATTTGGGTGATAGGAGAGATTGAGAAAGTGGTTTATGAAGCATATGGGACTTAATAAATAAAACCAAACAGTATAAAATCACAGTGGCGATCACTGATTTGGCATCAACAAGGGTACTGTGTCCAATTTTAGCCACCACATTTTAGGAAGGATGTGAAGGTGTAATAGAGGGTGCAGAGGGTACTCGTCTAGTTCACTAATGTCCTTTCATTCAGGAAGCCTGACATCCTTGCTGCTTTACTGGTATGTGACTCCAGTTCCACAGCAATGTGGTTCACTTAATTGTCCCTTGAAAAAATCTAACATGGTACTCCATTCCAGGACAAGTATGGATGGATAATAAATGCTGGCCTTGCCAGTGATCCTCACATCCCGAGAACCAAAGGGCGGGGGGAGGCTAGTGGGAACAAAAACATTCAAATGGTTCCAGGGATGGGAGATTTTCGTCCCAACTTCTCCAATCTATCCATGTACCTGCTGTTTTTGGAGAAGTTTGAGAAGATTTTTGATAGAGGTTCAAATACTTGTGATAGGAAAAACTAGTCAAGAACCAGTGGATTGCCAGAAAAAAAACCAAACGTAACATTTTTATGTGCTCAAGTGTTTCGGATCTGGAATGCACTGCCTAAGAATGTGGTGCAAGCCCATTCAGTCATGGCTTTCAAAAGGATATTGAGTAATATCTGAAGAGAAAACCTCTACAGGGTTACTGAGAGTAGCTGGGGAAGTGGGATTGGATGAATTGGTCTTGCAGAGAGCTGACAAAGACCCAGTGGATAGAATGATCTCTTCCTGTGATGTAACCATTCAATGATGCAAGGACATTCCATCCTCCCCAACCTAGTTACTGGGTAAATTTCCTAAATTGGTTTCACTTAAAATGCATCGCAAATATATTGAGAGTCACAGAATTGTTACAGTGCAGAAGGAAACCATTTGGCGCATTGTGTCTGCAATAGCTTTTTAAATGGACAGTTCGCCTCGTGATATTCTCCTACTGCCTTCCTGTAACTCTGCACATCATTTATTTTCAAATAATTATCTAATTCCGTCTTAAATGTTGCCATTGAACCTGTCTCCACCACACCACCAGACAATGCATTCCATGTCTTAACCACTTGCTGTGTGAAAATGTTTTTTTCTTCTATCACTTTTTGCTTCTTGCACCAACTATCTTAAATCTATGCCTTCTGATTCTCGGACCTTCTGCCAGTAAGAACAGTTTCTTTCTGTTTACGTCATCCAGACCTCATTATTTTTAAGTACTTTTATTCAATGTTCTCTCAGCCTTTTCTTCCAAGGAGGAAGAGTTCCAACTTCTCCAATCTACCTTCATAACTGAAGTTTCTCATCACTGGAATCATTCTCATCCATTTCTTCTGCACCCTCTACAATGTCTTCACATTCTTCCTAAAACGTGATGCCCAGAAATATATGCAGTGTTCTGTCTAACATCTAACGAGTGCCTTGTACAAGTCAATATAACCTCCTTGCTCTTGTATTTTCTGCCTCCATTAATAAAACCTAAGACACGACGTGCTTTATTATTTGTTCCCTTAACTCGTCATGCCATCTTTAATGATCCAGATACTTATACACCCAGGGCTCTCTGCTCCTACGCCCCGTGAGAGGTGTATCCTTTATTTTATTCTGTCTCACCTCTCATTTCCTCATTGAACTACACCTGGCACCTATTTTCCTGTTCTAACAACTTGTCCATGTTCTTTTACACTGTCCTCATGGTTTCTAATGATAAGTTTTGTACTATCTGTAAACTTTGAAATTATTCCCTGTATATTAAGATCTAGGTCATTAATATATATCCTTGGGAGGCGGTAGCCTAGTGGTATTATCACTCAATTATTATTCCAAAAACTCAATTTATGTTCTGGGGACCTGGGTTCAAAACTCGTCACAGCTGATGGTGGAATGTGAATTCCATAAAAAATATCTGGAGTTAAGAATCTACTGGTGACCATGAAACAATTGTCAATTGTTGAAAAAGCCCTTTTGGTTCACTGATGTCCTTTAGCGAAGGAAAGCTGCTGTCCTTACCCATTCTGACCTCCATGTGACTTTGGAGTCACAATGTGATTGACTCTCAACTGCCCTCTAGGGATGGGCAATAAATACTAGTCAGCCAGCAATGCCTGTGTCCCATGAAATGAATAAAGAGCAAGAGTCCCAATACTGACCCTGGGGAACTCTACTAGAAACCTTCCTGCATCCTGAAAAACATTAATTAAGCTTTACTTTGTTTCCTGTCACTCAGCTAATTTAACAGTATGTTCATTTCATTTTTGATAAAAATGCAGACTCAAGAAGAAACAGAAATTATTGCCCCAATTTTTGCAGTGGGTTTCTGTCAGCAAACCGTCAGTCTATGCTGTCATCACTCCTCTGAAACGACTGCAACTTTTAGCATATGGACAGATAAATGCAAAACTGTGAAATTGCGGTCTGTCACTCAGTGTTCTTCCACAAACTGTGCTGTTGAATGCCTAACCAGTTCCCCTTCTCTTCCTCCCCGCCCCCCCCAGTTTACAAAGATATGAACGATTGTAGAACAATCCAGCCTGACCCCTGAACAGCAATACCCTGTGCTTTACAGTATAAACACTCCCCATCCCACCTGAAAGCCACTGAGAAAGGGGAAAAATGCAGAACAATTGTGTGGGGGGGATTTCTTTCCCATCCTTTTTAGGTGATCAAAACTAATCCAGAGGAGCACTTTGGTCCGGGTTAATATCAGGCAGTATCTACTATTTGTAGGTCTCTCTGCCTCAACCAGAAACTATCCAGCTCTCGCTTGAAGGGCAACATCACTAAAACTGGTCATTGTCACTTTCCTGGGATGTTGCTGTGTTCCATTAGCTGCTGCATTTCCTACATTACAAAAGTGACTGCACTTCAACTGAATTAGCTGTAATGTTATTTGGGATAGTCTAGAGAGAAAAATACTAGACAAATGCAAGCCTCTCTTCCTTTACCTTCTCTCTTCATTTTTCCTCCCTCCATTTCCCTTTGGCCTATTTTGTCCCCACATGCTTTTGTCCTACCCACTTCCCTATTGCTTCTGCTTTCTTGCTGCTCAGTTGTTCTAAAACTTCACTTTTTCCCTCATCACTTTTAAGGGGTGGCATAATAGTCCCAGCACATCCAATAAATATGTTTAGTAACTGGCACATTTAAGCACAAGTGCCAGACTAGCAAGTGATGAGCATCAAGTATAACCTTTGACCTAGAAATATTGTTAGTGTAATTTCCTTAAATAATTGAAATTGTGTAATTTCCTTAAACAATTGAAACTGTTGAAGCTTTTGCAACAGTTTTGACTTGTTTTCTTTCCTCTTTTGTCTGCCAGGCATAGAAATCCTTTGTGATACTAATTATGTCTCCGGCATGAAGGGCATGCACCATCTTCAGGCTTTAACTTCTCTGCAGTACTGCAATTTCTAACTTTGTCTACCCTATACTTTGTTTACTGAGAACTGTTTCAAGGCTGTTGTAATTCTGCAGAGTAGTTTATTGTATATTTGTAGCCTTGGTCTATCTGTTCAAAATTATTCATTACCAGAATTGACTGATTCTTGCGCTAACAAAAATGCTATCTGTGTATAAATCATTGGAGGCCTACACTTGAAAATTAAAACACATTTAATACTCACATAAAAGCAAAATGCTGCAGATGCTGGAAATCTGAAATAATAACATAAAATGCTGGAACAAATTTAGCAGGTCTGGCAGCATCTGTGGTGAAAGAAATAGAGTTAGAATCTTAATGTCTTAAGACAAAATGTTAACTCTTATCTCTCCACAGATGCTGCTAGAGCTGCTGAGTTTTTCTGGCATTTTCTGTTTTATTTACTACTTGACTGTTTATTTTATCACGGTCATGTTCACTGAATTATTAGGCTCGAGTGGCCTCCATTTGAGAATTTTATGGGTTTGGCATCTTTGTTATGTAATAGCAAGACAGACCTTCCAATGCTTCAGTGTATAAAATGGCCAGTAATGGTTGCTGTCAAATTAGGAAAAGTATTGATGAAGTAGCATGATGTGGTATGCAGTCAAAAAACTGTAAAAACTAGGCATGTTCTTTGTGATCAACTTATTAAAATTCTTGTGATCTATCTAAGATTCTTTTAAAAACGTTGTTAAAATGTTTTTATTCTGGGGTGGAATTTTGTGTCTAATCTTGGTGCATTCGTAAACTGATCTTTGCTAGTTTCATGACTGTCCAGTGGTATGTGTGATTGTCTCTTTTCTAACTCCTAATAAACCAGCTCTGTGTCTAACTGATCTGTCTTTTGCCTCTGGTCTGCTTTGTGATGTTTACTTCAATGCACTCTCCACATAGAACTCCAGGGCTTGCTAAATATATTGTTATAAATTTGAAAGAACACTCTTAAAATATTATTCTTCCCTACAACATGAGATATCATAACTTGGACGTAACTTAATCATAAACTGACGTCTACTTCATTAAGGAGTCTTAACAACTAATTTTTCTTAAATTAAAAACAAAAGGAACAGGTAGAAAAAATTGAGCATCAAATCATTGTCTGTTCCAAAGCTGAGTAAATATAAATTTATTGAGTTTTAGAAAGTGTTGAGCCTTAATCAGATTGCTGGAGGTTTTAACAAATTTAAAATTTAAATTTAAGCTGAAAGGTTTTATTTTCCCATAACATACAAGATTTGTGGGCATCACAGTAGCATTTTAACAACTTTTGACAGTCCAGATATTTTAAAATTTTCCTCAATGTTTTGTAGCATTTCTAAAGAGGGACGAGGAGATCACAATAATAACTTTTAATTTGCCACGTTACATACTTTTCATTTGCAAAGTATTGCAATGATCTCCTGGAAAAAAAAGTCTTTGCTCCCTCCATGGAAAACTGACTTTTTTCCAAAACAATATTAGCATATATTACATAGTATTTATAGCACAGAAATAAACATTTATTATTGATGCTCCACATAAGTTGTCCTGGCCTTTCATATCAACCTATCCTCTATCCTATTCTCCTTCATGCACTTATTCAAACTCCCTTAAATGCATCCATGCCATTTACCACAACTATTCCATCTGGTAATAAGGTTCATTTTCTAGCCACTATGGATAAAGAAGTTTCTCCTGAATTCTTTATTGGATTTATTAGTAACTACCTTTACATTTATGCTGTGGAGTTTTGTACTGACTTTTCAAGTGTAAACATCTTCTCTACATCTAGTCTATCCCCTCCATAATATTAAAAGCTTCAATCAGGTCACCTTTCAGCTGCCTTTTTTCTGAGTCCCAGCATGTTCAATATTTACTGATGGTTCTAATCCCTCAGTTCAAGGTCCATTGTCTTTGTACATTTCCTCTCTCAAAGCTTCTATATCCTCTTTGTAATATGGAAATTAGATCCATGCATGGTACTCAATATATTTGTCAAAAGTAGTAGATTGATGGGACCAAAATTTGAAACACCTGTAATTGAAGGTAATGATGGAATAATAGATACTTAACTTCCTGAACAAAATGTACAAAATCTTGAGTGGATTTGCATTCAGCCTCAAAAAGCCATTCACTATAATTGGGGAGGAGAAGAAATATGGTATAGAGATTAAAAACTTCATGTTAAGAGCAAGCCCCACTACATCTCTTAATAGTTGATGGTCACACCCAGTGTGACACTAGTGTATACAAATCAGTAAGTTCCAAAGTTTGATTCATGATCTATGCTAAATGACGTAATTTCAGACCTAACCTAAAGTGCAACAGCTGGCCTTAGTGCCCTGGTGTTGGGAGATGAAAATCAGGTTCTTGTAGCTGACTGCTATCCAGTGACCCCTTCCTGAAAAGTAATCATGTGGATCTCACTCAGCTGTGATGCATTCTACAGTCAATAACCTGTCAGCAGTATTTTTGAGATTTGTACGGAATAAATGTTCAGTCAGGGGAGATATCAAAAATGCGGGTGTAGGTGGAATTGTACTCCAGCAGATGTCAATACATTCATGAATAAAGAGGGAATATGAAAGAACTGTTATTACATTTTGTAATTATGTAATATCAACAAGAAAAGTTGGGAAAAAGTAATGGTTCTGGGCAGCTGGATACAAGATGCTCAATTCTAGCATTTTAAAAAATAAAGACTATCTATTTCCCAAGGTGCTGGGAATTCATTTCAGCGAGAATTTAAGATGCGTAACCGTAGCTATATATAGTGTCCTGTAAGATTCAAAAGCATTGAACTATATTAGGAAGGTAAATAAGCTGTTTTGTCTGACAACATACAGCAAATCTGAATTTGAGTTGTGCATTTATTCAAAGTATTTTAAATTCACTCAATGTTATTGCATGATTTAATTTCTGTAATATTTAGTGCAAACTAACTTGTATATGTATGGCTGTTCTAAAAGACAATGTAGTATAAGTAAGGCTGAGATGTTGGGACAATTAATATCACGTCAACTATGTTAAAAGTAATAAATTATCGAGATCCCTAATTATTGGGAGAAAAAGGTGCATGACCAATACAAGATACATTGACTGTTATAATTTAGTGACTTACAACTGATTAACCTATATTTTATTGAAAAAGACATGAATTGTATATTATTCAACACCATCCAGTATATAAATCAGATTTAGAATTTTAAAAAAGGAAAATATGGAGGTATGTTGATCATTGTTGTAGTAAAAAGTATCCACTCTGGAGTCTGGGAGCCTCTAGTAAGCAAAGATTTTATTCAAGCAAATGCTGGGTTCTCCCAGGGTGTGTCTCAGATACAAAGAATGTGTAACATATTTATATAATTTAGTCATATTTCCATATATAGCTTAGTACAAGCTTCAGTTGTACACCTAATGAATTAACTTGTTCAGGCTGCAGATGTTCTGTTATCTCACTGGGAGACCGAGTCCGTTAGCTCTAATGCATCCCCGCCTGTGCTCTTATCGTCCTAATATTTGATTACCTGTCCAGTAACCATGATTAAGTTTCATGGCTTGTGATGTTTAGTTGGATCCCATAGTATTGGCTATCATGTGTATTGTGTAGGCTTTATTTCCCATTGTTCCTAGCAAAAGCTCTCACAACTACATTTGTTTATTAATGCATGTCTTAATAATTTTAACATAAGATCATTTCAATTACCCAATTCAGGCAGTATCAACAGAGGAAGGAACAGAGTTTGTGCTTCAGGTTAGAATAGATTAGGTTTAGAAAAGTTGTTGCAAACAGCTGATCATAATTCGATAATAGAATTCTGTATTGACAAAGATCCCTAATGGAGATGATTTTGGAAAATTTGTACAGCATAATTTTATAATTCTTAAAAAAAAAATTCACAATTGAACTTTGGAGATACAAAATACATTTTTGCATTTAATGAATTCTTGTATGTATTGGTAGTTGGGAGAGTTGCTCCCATCTCATCGAGAAGTATGAAACTTATTAGTAACACTTTATGGTCCTATGTATGTTGCTCAGTAATGTTGAGGCTTACTCCAAAGATTTTGCTAATAACGTTAAAGTAGACATATTTTGTATTTGGTTTTCAGGATGGAACCGGATCTCTGAAACGTAGTGGCTCCTTCAGCAAACTTCGTGCCTCTATCAGACGCAGTAGTGAAAAACTAGTCAGAAAACTGAAAGGTGGAAGTCCACGTGATAATGAGCCAAAGAATTCTGGGTAATTATTCATTTTGAATATGTAGTGATTCTGATTTTGACTTTGGCATAAAGCTATGAATATTGTAGAGGTTATAATGAAAATATAATTAGGATACATGCATATGAAATGTGACAGTCACAGGAAGAAGGAAGATTTGCATTTATATAGCTTCTTTCACATCCTAAGAATGTTCAAAACAGCCAGCAAAGTACTTTTTGATGCGCAGTTACTATTCTGTAAGAAATAACTTGTTAATGAGCAGTTAGCCATGAGTATTGTGTACAATTCTGGTTGCCACACTGCCGGAAGGATGTTGATGCATTGGGAAGGGTACGGATGAGATTTACCAGGATGTTGCCTGGTTTGGAGGATATACACTATAAAGAAAGATTGAACAAACTTGGATTGTTTCCATTGGACCATTGAAGGATAAGAGGGGACCTGATAGAAGTTTGTAAGATTATGACAGGCTTGGATAGAGTGGATAGTCAGAATCTTTTTCCTAGGGTTGAAGAGTCAATTATTTGGGGACATAGGTTGAAAGTGAAAGGGTGCAAGTTTTTCACACACAGGATGTTGAATGCCTGGAACACGCTGCTGGTGGAGATGGTGGAAGCAGATTCTAAGTGTTCAGGAGGCATCTGGATAAGTACATGAATAGGCAGGGAATAGAGGGATATGGACCATGTAGAGGCAAGAAAATATCAGATTAGACATCTGTGCTGGCACAAATTTGGTGGGCTGAAGGGCAAGTTCCAGTGCTGTACTGCTCTTTGAATAAAATGAGCTTTGCTACTGAGAGCCAGTTTTAGCAAAGCTTGTGAAATGGGCAGAAGATAGTAATACAATATTGTAGGAAAAAAAGCAAATAACATTCAACATAGTTTTGCCTTCCATAATTTTGTAACCGCGATTCCTTTTCCTCCCTGGTCTATCCAGATGAAATAATTTACACTTGTGCAGTCTCCATTATTTTATCAGTCCCAGTCAAATCACTTGGAGTCTGTGCTTTTCTAACTTGAACAGTACCAAATTTTTTTTAAACCCATCTAAATCCAAGTACTAATGTGAGCCTTTAGAGTCATTGTGAAGGTGGCAGGACAGGTTCAGAGATTGGTTAATAAAGCATGTAGTATCCCAGGTTTTATTAAAGGGTATAGGCAGCAAGAGCAAGGAATTTGTATGTTGAACTTTAAGACACTAGTTTTGCCTTAACTGGAGCATTGCATCCAGTTGTGGATAGCACACTTTAGAAACAATATGAATGCATTAGTGTGTATGCAGAAAAGATTCATGAGAATGGCTCCAAGAATAAGAAACTTGCAATATGAAAATGGATTGGAGAAGTTAACACTGTCTTCTGTGGAGAGAAGAAAGCAGTGAGGAATTTTGATGCAGGTATTCAAAATGAAAGTAATTGGCAAAAAAGTGATATCAAAAAACTTTTTTTTATGCAGTATCTGGTTAAGGTATGGAATGCACTGTCTGAGTGTTCGGTGCAGGCAGTTTCAATTCCCCTACCCAATAACAGGCCACCTGCCCCAAGTCTCCCTCATAGATGACTACCTTTTATAGTCCCACCAATTGTGGACCATCTCCTCTCAGCCTTTCTGTCTACCATCCAGACTGTTGATTTGCTGGAGCTGCACACATATTTAGGCAATGGTACTTCATCACATTCCTGACTTGGTGGAGGAGGGAGGGAGAGCGGTGGTTGGGGAGAGGACCCCTTCATCAATGGGTGCAAAGGTGTTCATGCCCAATGGCTAGGGGGAGTCGATGATCAAGAAGTGGAGAAGAAGGCAATAGATGTGGAGGAGACAGCTCAAGATGCCCAAGCCATCTATCAATGGCCAGCCATGGTGGAGGTGGTTTTGGATAGAAAGCCCATTTAAGTCTGGCATGTACACAATATAAATTTTCTCCAGTTTTTCAGTAGTAATTGGGTGGGAGATCCCCTTCTACGTTTAAGGAGTATGAAGTGAAGTGGCAGGAGACTGGAGCATAAACACTAAAACAGATTCTCAAGACCAAAAGGCCTCTTTTTATTTTAGAATTCTGTATAGTTCAGTGTCATTTTTTCCAACCAGAGAACTGAGACAAATTCTTGAATATGGGGGTAGAGTGTGTGAAAGACAAGCGAGGGAAAATAATTGAATTCGCATGTCTGTTATTAATTTCAGTTGTTTAAAAAAGTTTTGTCAAAGTACAAAGCATCTGAGGTATAAGGTAACTGCCAAAAGTCATGAACTTAGATATGAAGAAATATTAACTTGTCTAGTAAAAGCAGTCAATTAAAGCATGTCAAATCAAATGTGATGCAATTGTTTGAGGTACAGTAATGTTCTTTTGAGCAAAATCATCAATCATAATTTCTTAGAGGAGACGGCAAAAATTCAATAACACAGATATGACTGAAGTTCGCCAAATGTGTTTTTTGGTTTCTAGTTATGTTAAATAACTTCTACTTCAAATATGTCTTCAGTTTCAAACAATTAATGTGGTATTATAATTTCATAGCAAACCTTTTTCTAAATCTTAACTTCTCAAAGCAATTCATAATTGGGCAGTTTTGTTAAATCTTTGCTACATTGCCAAAGGCACAAGTTAAAGGCCCGTGATAATCAAAGTGCTTCCTTGAAACTCTTTTCCCTCCCTCCCTCTCCTCTGAAAGTGGTGATTAATGTGTGTGGTCTAGATCATGGATATTTGGCAACCCTTTAGTACCTTATCTTAATCGTCTGATGTTCATGTGTGATTTTAGGTAGTGAGTATCAACAGATTATTGAATAAAATACCTCGAGACTGAGCCCAATCCTTTTCTTGCATAACATTCACACATGTAGACATTACAGAAAAAATAACTGCAAAGTGATCAAGAGTAAGATTCCGGACTGTTATAACCTTGTCTCTCCAGTATTGAAGAAAAATTTTTATTGCTAAGCAAATTTTGACACAATGTCATATTTTAAATGTATTTGTCAAGTGCATTGATGTATGTAATGAAATATAGAATCATGGAATCCCTACAGTGCAGAAAAAGGCCATTGAGTCTGCACCAACCATAATCCCACCCAGGCCCTATTCCCATAACCCCACATATTTACCTTTCTAATCTCCTAACACTAGGGTCAATTTAGCATGGCCAATTAACTGGTCGTGCTAACCTAAATATGTGTGCCAAAAAGCTTAAAATCTGAGATTAGAACTTGAACTACTATTTTCAATTATTGAACAGTTTACTTCCATCTTTGCTACTGTCAAAACCTAAATGTGCTTTATTAGTAAAGAGCAATAATGAGTTCTGGAGATTAAAATGTGACTAAGTTCAGGCTTGTGTATTTTTAATTCAGTACATCTATATTTCAATGATATTGAAAGGTTTGTGTTCCCTCAAAGAAAAGTTAGGTAATCTCCTATTTAAGTAATGCATACTGGTATGCTACTCATTAACAGAAATTATTTGCTCACCGGTAAATTATTAATGAGGTATTTGATTTATTTCACTAAATTGAGGTGGAAAACGAAGACAGGCTTGACTGCTACATTCTTTGATTGAGACCAGTTTGTTTGGCATCTTTATAACCAGGCAATAAAATGTTTCAAAAGTAAAGCTTTTAATTACAGTCTGCTTGTGTTTTAGTTTGTATATTTTGTGTTTTTAGTTTTTGCCTCTTTTCCATGAGTTGAGATAATTTGCCATTTTCTGTAGAGTTTAATTACTTTTAGATCACTTTTTATAGTTTAGACCAGTATTTATACAGGCATTCCTCCAACAATGCTTCATTCTGTCGTAGAATAACCTCAGCTATCCAAATACCTTATGAGGCATTCAGAAAAGAGCCTTAGTGAAGTGGGCACAACTAGATGGACACATACTACTGAACTGAACAATGCTGCATTTAGCCTGACTGCCTTCTTTCCTAACTTTAAGATTAACCCATACTGGACCTAGAAAAATAATCTGGTATCTTCATCTCTATTTTAGTAGCAGTTTAGTTTGTCACAATGTTTTGCTGCTTATGGTCTATGTTTCTGTTAAAAAGAAACTTGTATTATTTTTATGAGGAGGATAACTTGATATTCATTTGGTAAATTAGCATATTTAATACACTAAACTATTACTTGAACTTCTGTTAATTATCGAATTAGTCTTAGTAAGAGGATGTATTAACACTTAAACTTTGCTTATGTATGCATGTTTTAGCTGAAAAATATTCAAAAACTAGCTAATAAAAACCAAAACAGTGTCTGTTTATATCACTGATATCCACTGTCTCCTAAAATATCTTCATTGTGAATGAAGTGAACCATTTGAAAACAAAGTAGTGACTCAGCAAGAGCAGAATTATATATACTACAGTGCAAATACAGCATTAGACATTAATGGTCAGAGAAGATCTGTTTTGTGTGACCAGGCTGAATTAGTGAATATATCATTGCCCCCCCTTGCATTGTGTAATTTATTTTCTTAATTCATTTCTCCACCTCTCATGGTGGTATAAGGTTGAATAGTGCTGAAAAGAGGAATATGCTATTGAAAACGTCATCTTGCACTCGTCAGAATAGATCTGCAAAAATACCAAATATAAAGAGAACAACAATTTGGACCACGTGAAAAGGGGCTGCTGATTGGTGGCAGCAGTTTTTTCAGCAATATTCTTTTCCCTGCTCCTTTATGCTTTTTTTTTCCTCACTTAGTAATTGTTTTTATAGTGGGGCTATACTGTTCATGGGAACTATGAACATGTTTTATTCAAAAGGTGGCAGTTTTTGTGTCACAGGAGTACTGACAAATCACAATCATTATTTTTCAACTCAATTTATAGCAATTAAAATAATTACATAATTTCTATTGTAATCCCAGTTGATCTCAAGTTTGGAAATCTGGTTTCTTTTTGTTCTATCCAATAAATATTTAGTTAAATACATGACAGAGACACACAAGTTTACTGTTCTCATAATGATTGAATGCACTAATTGGCATTTCGTAAAATTATAAAGCTTGGGAGGTCTAACCATAATCCCTCTTCTGCAGGGAACGCTCACTGAGGATAGCAGTTGCATAAAGTGTTAAACTAGTTTAATTTTTCCTCTTCAGTGTTCATACGCTACTTACAACCGTGCTTCTTTCACTTTCTGGCATTATACTACTGAGAACTAATGACCGGAATTAGATTTAGGTGGGTGAAATACTCAGTTTCTTTCCTGTGATTGGATAACCTCCTCAATAGTTTTAATAATCTTAACTGCAAAAAAATTAAGATACTTAAGCTGAGAAAACTCATCTCTTCAGACTGCCATTGTTGAAATGCTGTGAGAAAACTGAACAATTTCAAATATCTTGCCTTTAGGAAGATATACAGCCCTATCCCAATTTCCTCCTCTGCTTATGATATGACTCATGCTGGGTAAAATTACAAAGACTTGGATAACTCTCCACTTTTTTTTGCCCAGATCATTATTTTTAATGACAGTGATATCAGTTGGTTCTTCAGCTATGATGAGCTTTGCAGCCATGCTTGTCTTTATAATGTATATACTTGATGTTACTGCACAGCAATCAGCGGCACAAATGGCTAATTTCTTTGCTTCTCCCAACCTTATAGATAAGTTAAATCAAAGTTGAGACCCTTTTGGTCGCTGTGAATAAAAGGAACTCATTTACAATCAAATAGAAATCATAATTTAATACATCCATTAAGTGAAATTATGTAGAATGTTCACTCCTAATTACAAAGAACATCCCAGCATGGGAAACAGGCCCTTTGGCCCAATGAGCCCGCGCCGCCGCATCTTCCCACACCTACCCTGCCCTGTGTGTATGAGTGTGGAACCCCTAATGTAGCCTACAATTAGCTTTTGCACGAATTGAAACATTTATCCCAATGTTTAATGTTATTGTTGTAGGTTTTGTTTAAACTAAACTGCTTTCCACATTTATTAGTTATGAGGCCCATTAAATCCTGATTATGTAAGAAATACAAACATCCTGGCAACATTTCATCATTAAGCCAGTGGGGTGAACAGGATCAGTTTTATGCAATCTCTGCCCACCCTTCAGTGCTTAATGCTTTTTTTTAAAGCAGTATTGCTGGGTAACCAAAATTACATTCTTTAAGAAAGCACATTCAAAAAGACAGATGGGAAACGACTATTGTTTGATCAAATCTGTTGCATTCACTCGCATTACAGCTAAACAACATGAGCTTTCCATATTCCCCATACGACAGCAGCATGTAATCTCCTAAGAGAGGCAGATTTAAAAAAAGCAAAGGATGAGGTCAAGTTGAGATGAAAAAAGAGTTCTGAGAAATTCTTCTCCTGGTTGAAGACAATCTTAAATAATTTCCAGGAGAAAGGTGTGATTACATGTATAGTATTCAGCATCAACTGACTTTTTGTATTCCATGATGTCAGCTGCATCCAAGGATGCGGAGGCTTTGGAGAGAGTACAGAAAAGGTTTACCAGGATGTTGCCCTGGTATGGAGGGTCTTAGCTATGAGGAGAGTGGGTAAACTGGGATGGTTCTCCCTGGAAAGACGGAGGACGAGGGGCAACCTATTAGAGGTGTATAAAATTATGAAGGGCATAGATAGGGTGAACAGCGGGAAGCTTTTTCCCAGGTCGGAGGTGACGAACACAAGGGGTCACAAGTTCAAGGTGAGGGGGGCAATGTTCAACATAGATGTTGGGGGGATGTATTTTACAGAGGGTGGTGGGGGCGTGGAATACACTGCCAAGCAAGGTGGTTGAGGCGGACATGCTGGGATCGTTTAAGACTTAGCCACATGAACAGACTGGGAATAGAGGGATACAAACGAATGGTCTAGTTGGGCGCACGAGCGGCGCAGGATTGGAGGGCTGAAGGGCCTGTTCCTGTGCTATGTTGTTTGTTCATCCAGCTTCTTTTTGAACACTTGCAGCAAATACGCATACACCGTACATGTAACTACCTGTTCCAAAGGTCACTATCCCTTTGGAAAAGAAAAACTTATCGACGTTTAATCTCATAACCTAATGTAGCAAATTCAAAAATTCTGTCTACTCTCTTCATTTTAAGTATTTAAGTCTCCTGAAGGCAGATTGAATATTTCCTTTCTGGCTGATTGCTGAAATCTGTTCTTCTACGGGCTATTTGCTACTGATGTTCACAATTTAAATGAAATACTAGCTGAGGGATTACTGCTCCTTAGAAGCAAAAACTTAAACCAACTTGGCTATGGGTAGTCAAGGAAACCTAGAAACAAATCATTCTTGATGTGGGAAGTTGCAAGTGGATTTACAATGTCAATATAGAAGAAATTGGTTTAAAATGCTGACATATGAAATAGCTGACATTTATTCTTAAAACAAAGTTGGAATTTGACTTCTAAATACAAGGTATTTAAAATAACCTTTTGAAACTGAGTCATTGTTTCATTTTTAAAGTATATCTATAAAAACTACATGACTATATGTAGATTAACATATTTGGTTTATGAATTAAAATCCTTAACTGCAACAAAAAATAGTTCACAGCCTGAGTTCATATTAGTGTTCAGCTCTCACTGAAAGTATTGTTAGCAATACTTGTATATTCTAGGATTTATTTTAAACAAGATTGAAGCCCAGTGTAGCCTGCCAATCAAACTGGCTTGTCTCAGTTGGGTAAGTTTTTTGAAGTTCAGTTTGACTGGAAGATGTGTCAAGTAGATCGAAGTTGTTTCATTGGGATGCACAAAAGAAAAGAAATAATTGTTTTGTTTGAAGCACCTTTCCAATCTTCTAGATCATGGGATGTTAATGCTCTATGGCTTTGACTCTATTGCTGTCTCAGGGAAAACTTGAAATACTTTGAAACGAGAAACTGTTGCCAAGGTATGTGTAAAGGTCTGAAAAAGGCCCAGCATAAAATATTTTGATAAACAGTGCTAAATAAAGAGAGATATGAGTTTATTATAAAATTCTGAATCGTAGTATGATTTACTTGCGATTGGTGCCAAGGAAGTCTGTTGAGCTCTATATGCATTGGGGATAAACAGAACTGGACTAGCTGGAACTTTGGATATTAGTTTGCTAGAGCAAGTTTGGATAATGGTTTTCAATATTTCAATCTTTCTAACACTTTTTAGCTTACCTTTTCCTCACAACTTTTGTGAGTAGAGCAAACAAAGAAAAACGATGACTAAGCTAACCTACCAAATTCAGATCAGCATAATGCTCTCTAGAGAAAATGTTATTCCTGTGCACTCAGCAGTTTTAGGAAAAACATTCTGGTCAGAAAGCATAGTCAATGCTTTTAACAAAATTTAGAAATTGCTGCATAGGTTCATCCCAGATCACTGACCCAAAGAAACTGTTCCACTTTGAAAGTTCATGTAAATATTGGTCTTATCATAAATGAGTATAAAAATGCACAATTTAAACTCAAATTAGTTTAGCATCATTCACAAGTGACTTCTTCCTTCATGTGTGAAGCATAATGTATTTGTGACTTCAAAATCTACTGTGAAACGTGTTTTATGTGTTAGGAGAAAATAGAATAAGTACTGTGCTTTAAAATCTGTTGTGCTTTGACACAGCTTTAGTTTGCAGTAATTCTGATTGCTTTACCCTTGCATGTCACTGACATTGTTGCAGCATGAAGCGTGCCAACTCTTTGAATGTACTTAACACAAGTGGCAAGGCTACTGAAGATCCTTTTCAAGTAAGCCCCATGCATTTTTACCAGTCAGTATCAGTGGCAGTGTCTGAGCTGAAGAATCCTGTCAACAGACATACTGCGCATTTCTGTCATTTACTAAAATCATTTTTATTGATCCCAACTAGTTGCAGCCACAAAACATGAGAAAACATCTGTTTCTTTCTATTTTTTTCACAATCCTATTGCCCTGATTTTTATCTCTCTGCCAGAATAAGTTCTGTGTTTTAAAATGGCTGCATGTATTACAATTACTGCTGGCTTCAGATAAGACACTGCTACTTTTTTCTAAATATCCCCCTCCTACTTTTTGTTTCTCAATGCTGTTACATATTGTAAGGAATGCTGTAATCAGTACAAAGTTTAAGATACACTTTTTATTGACTTATTCCTATTATGATAACCAAATTTAGAAATTTAATTACCTGAAACTTTTGCATCTCTAACACAATATTGAAGAGCTTGAATGCTTTCAACACATCTATCTTGACTTCAGCATTCTGTGCTATGTAACATTTATTGAAACTAACAATTTATAAAATAACTGCAATTAATGCTTTATATATAGATTTACATTTTACTAATTGCTAAATGACCTGTGAGGTAATTTAAGAAGTAATGCTTTTTACTAAACAGAATATTTTGTCTTTTCCTTTTATCCATAGAAAATTTGGAGGTACATACAGATCTTTTTAAACCTTTGCGTATTAGTATGTTTATTCATGTACTAATCTGGGCATCAACTTCTCCAATAATTTCTAACGGTCTACTAATTTTTCTTCCTGCTTTAAAGGGTGCATCTCGTCAGTATTGATGCAAAAACATGCAGAATCTACTCTCAACAAAAATGTGGCATTTTCCCACGTTTATTGAAAAAGATTGGTTAATTGTTTCTTGTTGTGTCTGCTTAAGTGAAACCACAATTAAATTCCAGCTGCATCTAATAAACACAATTGATAATAAAGTAACAAATACAGTAATTAGTTTTAGCCAGAACACACTGCTCAATTCACTATATCTATTCTGTAGGATTATAAATGATATCCCTAGAGATTTGTAGAGGCCTCAGTTTAATACCACATTTATATGGTTTGGATGAAGGATTAGGGAGCCTTATATCACCAAGCTAAATAGCACATTAAAAAAGGCAAACATATTGATAGTTGATGTAAGTGAGCAAAACTGGCAGATGGAGCTTGATGTGAGGAAGTGTTTGAACCTAAAAAAAAGGTGAAATTGTGAGAAGCTAGGAACTGTTGAGCAGCAGGAAGATTTGCAGGTGTAAATACAGAAACTGCTAAAAGGCAGTGGACAGAAAGTTCTACATTTTAAAATATGCATTTAATCCATTTAAATCAGAGTATAATGTTTTACACTACCACCATTACAGGGACTTCTTTAAAAAAAAATAAAGTAAATTAATAGTGGTACTCAAAAATGTAAAGTTAAATAGGGGAAAACTATTTTCACTGGTTGGTGAATTTAACATCTTGTGCGAACAGTGGGATCTCTGAATGTAGTACTTCCAGGCTTCTGATTGTGTTCAAGTCATTGCAATGGGGCTTCAACCCACAACCTGCTAACTCAGGAAAGCTACCACTGAGCCAAGGATGTCACATCAGCTGATACTCATAGATCATGAATTCATCCTCAACTTGACCAGTCACGTGAATACTGTGGCTACAGGAACAGGTAAGAGACTGGGTATTCAGCAGTGAGTAACTCATCTTGAGTTAATGTCTTTCCACCACTTACAAGACACAAATCAAGTAGTGTGATTGAATACTCTCCACTAGCCTGGATGAAAGCAGCTTAAAGTAGCACTCAAGAAGCTGAACACTATCCAGGACAAATGTTGATGCCCAGTCCACCACCTTCAACATTCACTCCTTCCACCACTGGCACATAGTATGCATCACCAATAAGATGCAGTGCAGCAACTCAGAAGCTTCTTTGACAGCACCTCTCACGCTCATGATCTCTACTCTTTAGAAGGACATAAACTGCAGTGACATGGGAACAACAACAAGTATGTTGCCGTCACACACCACCTTGACTTTGAATTGTAGCCAATTCAAATCTTGGAACCCTTGCCTAGCAGCATAGTGAATGTATCCACATCTTATAGTTGATGTAGGTGGTTCAGCACCACCTTCAAAGATAGTTGGGGATGGGTGATGAATGCTGGCCTTATCAGTAAGGCCCACGTTTGCACATCCCATGTATGAATAATAAAAAGGGAGTGGGCAGGAGTTTGCATGGTCAGGTTATTAAAATGTGGAATACTTTATCAAAATTTTTAATAAAAGCAGAATTCTTAATTGCTTTTATAAAGGAAGTGAATAAACATTGAGAAATACTGTTTATATTATTCATTCACAGATTGTGGGCATCTCTGGCTAGGCCACCATTTATTGCTTATCCCTAATTACCCTTGAGAAGACAGTGGTGAGCAGTCTCGAACCACTGTAGACTGTATGTGCAACCAAGGTGCTGTTAGGAAGGGAGTTCCAAGATTTTGACCCGGTGAAATTAAAGGTACAGCAATAGTTTCAAGTCAGGATATTATGTGGCTTGGAGGGGAACTTGCAGATAATGGTGTTCTCATGCATCTGCTACCCTTGTCCTTCAAGGTGGTGAAAGTGCTATTGAAGGAGCCTTGAGGAATTAAGTGTTTGGGATGGAGACTAGGGTGGGATTTAGTGGATTGTGCGAAGAAGTATAAAATTCTTTGATTCTGTGGATGGCAATCCGGCTGGGACTTGTTTTATTTTCTACGTAGCCGAGCTCAGGAAAACTATGGTGCCCAGTTGTTGCCACAGCTGAAATCAGCTGTACCATGTTTTATTAACTAGTAATTCGTATGCCACATTGTGTAAAAGTTACTTCTAAAATGCTAAACTTGCATTGAAAAGTTTTATCAAAATGACAGAACTGTTGCAGAAAATAGAGGGTGAGGTAAACTATACTTCAGACTCTGGTAAGTTGTTATATTTGGATGTAGGGCTTTGTCTAAACTGTATCATTTATCTACCTAATTCAAGATAATTTTTGCTATCTCTAATTTGTTAAAAATGCTTTGCTTATTAGGAAAATTGAGTTTTTAATTGTAATAGAATGTTTATTTTAAAAGTATTTTTTCAAATTTAAGGTAAAAAGATCTTTCAATTCCAAGCCTAAAGAACAGTGCATAATTCAGAATTTCACATTTGTGACTCTTTGATTCTTTGAATATTAGCATAGCTGGCAAAGTCAGCTGATATTGTACATCCCCAGTTGACCTGAAAAAGTGGCTGTGAGTCTTAAAAATTCTCTTACATAGCTGACTTGCTTGTTAAGACATTGAATCAGCTGCATTGGTATATGATTGGAGTCATGTTTGACCAGGATAAGAATGATAGGCAAGATCTTTTTTTAGGAGAGGAAACTTTATCAGTTGATTTATGTTGACACTGCCTCTTTTATTTCCATATTTATAAACTCAGTTCAAATTCTCAAATTGCAATGATAGAATTTGAATTCCTTTTTGGGTTATAGTCCAAGCCTATGGACTATTAGTTTGGTAATGTAACAGCTACACATCTGTAACATTGTCAAACCTGATGTGCAAAATATCTGAATATACAAGACGTTTCAGCACTCTTAAATATGTGATTCAAGTATGGTGTTTGGATCGCTCAAGCGTAACAATATACAGTTGTTTTTTTTTAGGTTAAAAAAAAGTAGAAATGATTTGAGAAGAAAAGTTCTGCAATGTGATTGTGCCAAGGAATAGACTAGTATTTCAAAAGTTGTCTTTTTAAAATTGAAACCATTAGAAGTAATTTTCTGTAGTATTTCCTCGTCCAATTTGTATTTTTTTTAAGTAAAACAGCATTAGATTTTACTATTATTAATGGTGATTAACTGGAATGGAAAGGCTATTGAATGTGGTTGGATAAGGGAACTGAATTATTATGAACAGTTGAGAAAATTCAGATACCCCACATGGTCTGGTTGATATCTCTTCACCTGAAAGCTCAAATCATGGACGTTTACTATGCAAGTAAATCATGAACCTTTTTAAATGACTTCTGGTCACCCTATTAAGAAAAGGATATTACTAAACTAGAAAGAGCTCAGAAGAGATTTAGAAAATGCTACCAGTACTTGATGATTTGAGTTATAAGGAGAGGCTGGATAGACTGGGACTTTTTTCCCTCTGGAGCGTAAGAGGCTGAGGGGTGATCTTTGAAGGATATAAAATAATGAGGGGCATAGATCGGCTAGATAGTCAATACCTTTTCCCAAAGGTAGGGGAGTCTAAAACTAGAGGGCATAAGTTTAAGATGAGAGGGGAAAGATACAAAAGGATGCAGAGGGGCAATTTTTTCAGAGGGTGGTGAGTATCTGGAACAAGCTGCCAGAAGTAGTAGTAGAAGCAGGTATAGTTTTGTCTTTTAAAAAGTGTTTAGACAATTACATGGGTAAGATCCATATAGAGGGATATGGGCCAAATGCAGGCAATTGGAACTAGCTTAGAGGTTTAAAAAAAGGCGACATGGACAAGTTGGGCCAAAGGGCCTGTTTCCATGCTATAAACCTCTGATTCTAATTTTTTAGAATACTGTTAATGTGCTTCCAGTAAGTTTAATGCACCATTAAATTCCCACAAATACAAATGGTGAACATTTTGGTCTGATATATGCTTGATTTGTGTTTTTTCACATTATTAATGATTAGTACTTTGCTGATAATAAAAACATAAGAACATAACAGGAGCAGGAGTAGGCCATCTAGCCCTTCGAGCCTGCCCCGCCATTCAGTAAGATCATGGCTGATCTGTCGTGGCTCAGTTCCACATTCCTGCCCTTTCCCCATAACCCTTAATCCCCTCGCTTATCAAAAACCCATCAACCTCGTCTTAAAAATATTTAGCGAGGCAGCCTCCACCACTTCAACGGGCAGAGAATTCCAGAGATTCACCACCCTTTGAGTGAAGAAGTTCCTCCTCAACTCTGTTCTAAAACCCCCCCCCCCCTTTATCTTGAGGCTGTGCCCCCTTGTCCTACTGTCCTTTCTGAGCGGGAAGAGTCTCTCCACCTCTATCCTATCCATCCCATTCATCATCTTATATGTCTCAATGAGATCTCCCCTCATTCTTCTAAACTCTAACGAGTACAAGCCCAGTTTATTCAGCCTCTCCTCATAGCTCAACCCCCTCAACTCTGGTATCAGCCTAGTAAACCTCCTCTGCACTCCCTCCAAGGCCAAAATATCCTTGCGTAAGTGCGGCGACCAAAACTGCACACAGTACTCCAGCTGCGGCCTCACCAATGCCCTATACAGCCGCAGCAAGACCTCCCTACTTTTATATTCAATCCCCCTCGCTATGAAGGCCAGCATCCCATTCGCCTTCCTGACCACCTGCTGCACCTGCAGGCTGGGTTTTTGCGACTCATGCACAAGGACCCCGAGGTCCCTCTGCACCGTCACCTGCTGCAGTTTTTCGCCACGTAAGTAATAGTCCTTCCTACCATTATTCCTACCAAAGTGGACCACCTCGCACTTGCCAACATTAAATTCCATTTGCCAGTTCCTGGCCCATTCGCCCAGCCTATCTAGATCCTTCTGCAGACTCTCCACACCCTCCGCGCAATTTGCCGTTCCACCAATCTTGGTGTCATCAGCAAATTTCGACACCATACACTCGGTTCCCTCCTCCAGATCATCTATATAAATGGTAAATAGCTGAGACCCCAGCACCGACCCCTGGGGCACTCCACTAGCCACCAACTGCCAATCCGAATAGCACCCATTAACCCCCACTCTCTGCCTCCTATTTGACAACCAATCCTCTATCCACGCTAACACCCTACTCCCAACTCCATGCCCCCTGACCTTCTGCAATAACCTCTTGTGAGGTACCTTGTCAAACGCCTTCTGAAAATCAAGAAAGACCACATCCACCGGCTCTCCTCTATCCACCGCCCTAGACACATCCTCATAGAACGCCAATAAATTTGTCAGACACGACTTCCCCTTAACGAAACCGTGCTGCGTTTGCTCTATCAAGCAATTCCCCTCAAGATGCCTCGCTATTTCCTCCTTGATGACGGATTCTAACATTTTACCTACAACAGACGTTAAACTAACCGGCTGATAATTCCCTACCTTTTGCCTGCCACCCTTCTTAAACAACGGTGTAACATTAGCTGTTTTCCAATCTTCTGGCACTTCCCTGGAATCCAGCGACGTTTGGAAAATAACCACCAAGGCATCCACTATCACCTCCTGAATGAATAATGCCTGAAGAAAAGGTTTAATTTACATGCAGTAAAGTATGAATCTATTTGAGAAATATGAAACAACAAAACAAGCTTGTTACTTTATTCTCATGTAATTTCAAAAAGTTGCATTAGGATCAATAGTTTTTTTGCTTTGGCAGGTAACTTAAGGCTCCAATGTTGGGACAACAAAGCAGGATTGAAATTATCCATCACCTGGGGCAATATAGTTAGATTGGAACAGTTAAAGTATGGTTCAGTTGGTTAGCTTCTTCAAGCCAGATTTTTACTCCATTTCTCCCCACTTGCCCTATTCTAGATGCAATTAGCACATGCTTTTTAAAAAGTAAAGATATAAGAAGTTGTTAGTTAATGTGGTCGCAAGTTTTTTGCAACATTTGATTTGCTATATAAGATATTCCACAGGTCACTAAGCAATTAGTATTGTTAGGTTACACTAGGTGCTTAGATAAAGTTTTGTGTAATTATTAGTATCCCTATGGTGAAGTGTTTGTGTATTTTTTATTTTACAGCTTTAATCATAAACATCTGTGTTTGCTCTGTCGTTGTTTATTAGCTTTACAACTATGGTTGCACTTTATAGTATATTTTGCATTACAGCCATTTCAAAAATTGAAAATAGGGGAATTAATTGTGTGCAGTTATGATTAAAATTCTAACTCATTATTTAATTTTATGTTGTTAAAACTGGCAAAAAAACACAAGCATATTGTAGGAAAACCCTTACAAATGCTTTTAAGATTGGTTTCATGTTACACAATGTTCTTCCATAACATCAGTTTTAAGTATTTGAAAATACTTAATTTAATCTTTAATAAACAAAATAAAACTACAATAAACCAGTTATAATGTTATACAAAAACTTACTTGTGGATTATTCCTTTTTGCCAACTGCAGGAACGAAATAATTGTCTGACAGAATCCAGAAATCTGAGTGTCAGCCATAATAACCTGACGCACTGTGGATCAAAAATTAGAATAAACTAGACCCTCCATGTGGAAGAAGCAAGAGATCATCATTGCTACAATTTCTTAGCACTACTTTTCAGAATTGAGTTCTTGGAATATTACCCTGTACAAATGACTTTCAGTAAGCTTCCAATATTGTATCAGAACACACTGTCTCTTCCTATATTGTGAATTCTTTATATTTCATTGATACAATATGTGAGTTAACTACAATGCCATTAGCATCAAGGAAAATTTGCTTTAAAGAACAAAATAAAAATTGCCACAGCTGAACTGGTTTTAGATATGTGGGTAGAAACTACTTTGAGAGCTATTTTGGATTGAGCTGATTGTAGAGCTAAGTTTATCTTTGCTTATTTTAAAATAGGGTCTTATGTAAACCACTTTTATTAGCAATATTCAATAAAGGCCACTTTACCTTTTGGCATCTCATGTGGCTTACTGCCAGATGTCCAAATATTTGTCATTACATAATTGAGTAGCCCATTTATCTGATATTGTATTAGTGAGGTTAACTGATCATAAACTATTATCCAAAAGAGAATTATTTGAGGTACTTGTATGACCTCACCATTCTCCAATAATACATGGTTGACTATACTATGAACTTGCACTATCTAATCCCTAGAATCAAATAGAAACAATGCTGCTAATGTGTGTGGAGGTCACTTTTATTACAAAATTGCTTTTTATAATACCTCAATCAGTTGTCTGACATACGAACGTTACAAAACCAATAATTGAATGACAATGCATACCAAACTTAGCATTCTGGTTAGTAAATAAGATTCAGATTGAGAATTGCAGAACAATTGTGCTTGAATGCTACGTGGACAAAGAAAATAAATAGCATATAATTGAATAAAACTGGACCGTATGTAGTTCTTAGTTAAAATGGCATGCTATTAAATGAACAAAACATGATACATATTTGAAATTACTGATGTATGTACAGGCATGTAAATTCAGTGGTGGTCAGTGAGACTGCAGGAAATGATAAACATTCTTAAATTTGCAAGGGTCTTTAGAAATAACTTCATACATCATGGCCTCATTATCTTGCACTTCTGTACATACTTAGCCTGTCTTGTGTAATCATTTTTGTGTTCTATTTGAGCAGTACCTGGAGTACTACTAGTCCACTTACAAAGTGGTTTTATGGTGTGTTTTGTCCATTTTTACTTTTATATTTGTGTATTAACAGAAAATGTATTTGCACATATTAAAAATGTTATTAAAATGTAGGATTGCAATTTAAGATTTAAATAATGAGTTTTAAAAGAACTAGCCACAGTAGTCAATAGATATGTAGATTCTCAATGCCGTTAAAAGGTTTACATGTGGTTCTACAAGCACTTGTGAATTTTTATATATAAGACTGCAACAACTGTTAAAAGGTGTCACAAGTTGAATTCTGACTACATTAGTTACTAGATTCTGTGCAATATAGCAGAGAAATGTAGAATAGATGTTGGTTAAGGCTACTAAAATTAAAACCAGTTATGGCTACATACATATATTAAAAGCTGTGATTTACACTCATTTATTGCAGCCTCTATCCAGAAATTAAATTAGTACCACCTTAAGTTAATATAGTAAAATTGAATTTAACATAACTATTGTAATCTTAATAGAAGACCTGTTTGGGGACAGTGGTTTCTGCAGGTAGTGATTTTTTTTTGTCAGGAGAGATTGTTTAATAAGCCTAGTTGATGAGTTTGGATCCAGTTAACAGATGTTGTGTATTGCACTTTCACTAGGAATGGTCTGTGTAGCCATGACATTGCATGTGATATTTAACTTGCCTGGAAAAGTTCAAAGTGCTACCAGTAAGCAAGGATGTAGTTGAGATATGAATATACTGTATTATTGTCATGATTTTTCTTAGGACTGAAGAGTTATGCATTGATATGTTGGGTATATTTGACCTATTTTACAATATTTATGTTCAAAACATAAGAAATTTACATTTTGTGAAATAACTAGTAAGAAATAAATAATTTTTAAAACTTCATAACTGTTTGCATAAGCTTGCTGAAAGCAAAATGCCAGATGGTAAGTCATTTTATTTTAATATTCAGTTATGTATTAGAACCTGGCTATTCTACTGGGTGCATCTGTAATTTTCCACATGTTCTACCTTTATCTGTATTCAGCCTTCAGACTTTAGATGCCATCTATTTAAACCATATTATTACTTGTGTTTTTTTTTAAATTTCCCTTGCATCCAATTCAGTTTTTAAAAAAATGTCACCTGCATTTTTTTGCACCTTTTATTGGAACAATGGTAATTTATTTTTAATTTGGCCTACAAAAGTTATTTCCTCCTTTTTAAGCATCTTCTGTTTGCCAGTTTTTATGCTGAAGACGAACAGTTCACTAACTTGCTTTATCTTCATTACTTGTGACAACAGAAGCCCATTTAAGCAATCCTATGTGCATTGTCTACTTTTTATACAGATCTGAGAGCTGTTCGCACTTCTGATAAATAAAAAGAATAGTGATATACGTGCAAATTTCCAGATGGTTTGTACATGCAACCTTCCAGATGGTTTGTGTATTAGTTTGGGTATCAGTGTCCTATTTAGAGAAATAAGATAATAGTGTGAACAGAACAGCATAATAAAAACATAATTACAACCTGTGAGCTGAGTTTATATTAAAACATTTCCATAAGTGATAACTAATCAAAATGTAAAAATGGCAGATGCTAGTGATTTCTTGGGTTTAAGAATTTGTATTTCCAAAGTCAAATTGAACTAGAAACAACAGCTTGGAGGAAAACGCCTGTTATGTATTTTTAAAAATCACTAACAAAACACTCAGTGCTATAAAGGACTTCAGGAAGATGCAGGTTAGTAAAATGAAAAGACATGTTTAATATTATCGGGTCAGAGTACAAGGGGAACATGACCTCAGAATATATTTTTATAAAACTTGTATATAGGTATCACGGATATTTCTAAAATATTAAAAACTGGACACACATTTTGGCCATGCTAAAAGATCTATGGCTGTCTGTTACCTAGTATCAGAAAAACGTGCACCTCATTATCTGTGAAGATCTTTGGGGTGGGGATAGAGTTAAATATACTAAATTCAAAGAGCTATTTAAAGGCAATTTGCATTTCATAACCCAGTACGACCAACCAGAGTCTACTCATCTGGGACAAATGGTTGAGACGTTTACCAATCTCAGGGACACAGACATGTGCTACACACAATTTCTCAAAGACACCGTGACAAGATGGAAGTCGTGTCATCTGGACCTAAAGTTTATTTATTAGTCACAAGTAAGACTTTGATGCAATGAAGTTACTGTGAAATTCCCCTGGTCGCCTGTTTGGGTCAATGCATCGAATCAACACACTTTTCAGACTGTGGGAGGAAACTGGAGCACCTGGAGGAAACCTGTGCAGACACAGGGCGAACATGCAAACTCCACATAGACAGTGACCCAAGTCTCTGGCTGTGGAACCAATAATATTGCCTTGTGGAATTGAAAACTCAGTCTGCTGTTTACCATCCTACCGACAGTCTCTCAGAAAAAGAGCTCTGGCCCAGTTTGGACACCTGGCCCATTTATACTGCTTCTACAAGATTGATTCATTTCTGCTTGTCACTAATCATGTGAAATCAGTCACTGAAAAAGTGAATTATACAACAATGGTTTTCAGTCTGCTGACCACCTCCCATATTTGAGTGTGTGCAAATAAACTAACCCTCCAAGTTCATCATGTTTAGAGTTTGATGCAGGGTTACAAATAGAAATTGGACTAATTGGTCGGTAAATATGCCAGCACACACAAAGGGAAACAAATCAAAAAAACATTTCTGGTTGTGTGGTGAGAGGAGAAATTAATGCTGTTTAAATTAATCCCTGCTGCTGGTAGTAACAAAAGTGAGGTGATATATTTTAAGACAAATGAGAACTGGAAGCAGGCACTTAAAAGGAAATCACTGATGGATGAATGGCAAATGTAGAGTTTAAATGCATAATTTTCTGAAAGTAAACTGAAAAGGGAAGTAACATTTTAATTTGCTCTTGCTCTTCACGTATTAAAAGAGCCTTGATGAATTCATACAAAACATTGATTGGGCCATAGATGGGGAACTTGATGTAGTATTACGAAACCTATATTACAACAAACACTATGTAGAACAGCACAGCAGAAATGGAAGTTGTTCAGCTCACCAATTCTCTTGATGAGCTGTCCAGTTAATCACACCCCCATTCTTTCCCCATTCCTGCGATTCTATCCAATTCAATTTTGAAGGCTACCATTGAATCTGTATCCACCACTCTATTAGGTAATGTGTTCCAGATCCCAGCCACCCATTTTAAGAACATAAGAAATAGGAGCAGGAGTAGGCATCTAGCCCTTCAAGCCTGCCCTGCCATTCAATAGATCAGTTCCACTTTCCTGCTTTCTCCCCATAACCCTTAATTCCCCTGTCTATTAGAAACCTATCTACCCGTGACTTAAGTGTATTTAGTGAGGTAGCCTCCACCACTTCAACAGGCAGAGATTCACCACCCTTTGAGTGAAGAAGTTCCTCCTCAACTCTGATCTAAACTGCAACACCCCCCCCCCCCCCCCACCCCACCCCACCCCACCCCACTTGAGGCTGTGCCCTCTAGTCCTGCTACCCTTTCGAAGTGGGAAGAATCTCTCTACCTCTACCCTATCCATCCCCTTCATTATCTTATACGTCTCTATAAGATTGCCCCTTATCCTTCTAAACTCCAACAGTCTATTTAGTCTCTCTTCATAGGCCAAGCCCCTCATTTCCAGTATCAGCCTTGTGAACCTCTGCATTCCTTCCAAGGCCAATATATCCTTCCGCAAGTGCGGTGACCAAAACTGCACACCGTACTCCAGCTGCGGCCTCACCAGTACCCTGTATAGTTGCAGCAAGACCTCCCTACTTTTATATTCTATCCCCCTCACTATAAAGGCCAACATTCCATTCGCCTTCTTGATCACCTGCTACACCTGCAGACTGGGATTTTGCAACTCATGCACAAGGACCCCCAGGTCCCTCTGCACTGCAGCATGCTGCAGCTTTTCGCCTTTTAAATAATAATCCCACCCACTATTATTTCTGCCAAAGTGGATAACCTCACACTTGCTAACATTATACTCCATCTGCCAGGTCCTCGCCTACTCGCTCAGCCTATCCAGATCTCTCTGCAAACTTTCCACACCCTCCACGCAATTTGCTTTTCCACTCATCTTTGTGTCATCAGCAAATTTTGTCACCCTACACTCAGCCCCCTCCTCTAGATCATCTATATAAATGGCAAACAGTTGAGGCCCCAACACCGATCCCTGCAACACTCCATTAGTCACCAACTGCCAACCAGAATAGCACCCATTGATGCCAACTCTTTGCTTCCTATTAGATAGCCAATCCTCTATCCATGCTAACACCTTACCCTCAACTCTGTGCACCCTAACCTTCTGTAGCAACCTTTTGTGAGGCACCTTATCAAACACCTTTTGGAAATCTAAAAACACCACATCCACCGGTTCCCCTCTGTCTACCGCACTAGTCACATCCTCATAGAAATCCAATAAATTCATCAGACACGACTTCTTGTTAATGAATCCGTGCTGCTGCGTCTGCTTGATCAAACCATTCTTTTCTAGGTGCCTTGCTATTTCTTCTTTGATGACGGATTCTAGCATTTTTCCAACTACAGACATTAAACTAACCGTCCTATAATTCCCTGCCTTTTTTTAAACAGTGGCGTAACATTAGCTGTTTTCCAATCTTCTGGCACTTCCCCGGAGTCCAGTAAATTTTGATAAATAAGTACTAAGGCATCTGCTATCACCTCTGCCATTTCTTTCAGAACCCTGGAATGCATTCCATCCAGTCCTGGAAACTTGTCCACCTTCAATCCCATTAGTCTATCAAGCACTATCTCTCTAGTGATAGTAATCATATTTAGGCCCTCATCTCCTACAATCCTTCTATCTTTAATATCTGGCGAACTATTCCTGTCCTCTGTGAAGACTGAGACAAAAAACTTATTTAAAGCCTCAGCCATTTCCTCATTGCCCACCACTAAAATCCCCCTCTCATCCTCCAAGGTTCCAACATTCACTCTAACCAGCCTCCTCTTCTTTACATATTTGTAAAAACTTTTACTGTCTTTTTTTGTACTTAGTGCTGGTTTAGCTTCATACTCTATCTTTCCTTTCTTTATCACCTTCTTAGTCATTTTTTGTTGATTTTTAAATCTTTCCCAATCTTCTAATCGCCCACAATTTTTAGCCACTCTGAACACATTAGCTTTTAAATTTAATACTCTCCTTTATTTCCTTCGATAACCATGAATGGTTATTCCTTCTCCTACAGTCCTTCTTTACCATCAGAATATATTTCTGCTAAGTACCGAAAAAGATCTCCTTAAAAATCCTCCACTGTTCCTCAGCCATCCTACCAACCAACCTGCGCCCCCAATCTGCTTTCACCAATTTTGCTCTTATCCTATCGTATTATCTAACAGTTTCTTTGTCATCTCTGGTTCTTTTGCAAATCACCTTGAATCTGTGCCTTTCTTAACTAACCCTTTAGAAATTGGAACAGTTTTTAAAAAAAAAACATCTGCTAATCAAATAATAGTCTGAGTGCAATATATGCAGGGAACCCTATTACAAGGATGTTGAGGTTCATCCCTTACTGTCTTGGCTTCCATTGGTCAGTTGCTGTCACTCCTAACTGGGAAAATTGTACACTTGGAGTGATGCCAGAGATCAAGTTATTTCCACTTAAACAAACAGAAGTACAAGAAAAAAGTTTATATTATTTGTGAAGCATTAGGAACTAACTGATGAGAATCATACAATCAGCGTATAACGTTTACTGCTGCACTGTAGTCACATGCCAGCAGTCAACTAGCTACAGGAAGAACTGCAAGCAATACATCCTGAAACTCCAGCATTTTAATTTAAGAGCATGAATATTTTGAATTTGTAGGAACCAGAAGCCAACCTGGCAGCAGCAGGGAAGTTGCAAACATTTTAAATGGATTTAATGTTGAATTAGATTGATAATCAACTTTAATTGGTGCTAGAGTGAGAAAAATGGAATTATGTGGAAGTGAAATTGCTGCCAGTGCAACAATGAAGACACTGTTCCACCCGTGATGAATTGAGAAACTGATGATGTAGAGGCATTTTAATAAGTTCAAATACATGTACAGCTGATATTCAATAGCTTTTTAAAGAGCACCAGTGAAGAGGAAATAGTCTGCTGTGTCCTTTTATGGGCAGGAAAGAAAGAATATTTAATAGCTGGGAAATGAATGAGGATGACTAGTCCAATTCCAAAACAATTTTGAAAAATACAGCCAAAGTTAAATCATCAGATCCACCAATATGAATTTCAAAACCTGAGGGAAGAACGAAGTGAACTTGTTGATAATTGTTTATGGTTTAAAGATGTACTTCAAAGTGTTAGGGTACTGGACCCAAACCCAAGGCATGTTATGAAGCCAGATCCTAATAATTTTTATATTTTGGCATAAATATGAGGATAAGATGTTTTGCTCCAGGAGTAATTCCACTGACAAATTGGGGATCTTTTATAGTAAAACAAATTTTATTAAATAACAGTTTTAAATAACTTTAAATATAACAAATAAATTGGCTTATCTTAATAGTTGAACAACTTAAAAATGGAAGAGAACAATTTTAGTTTCTAACTTGTGTTTCAGTTCCAAATAAGCAACATCTTTCTTACAGACTTAAATGACATTTTAAATGCAATTAGCAACATAAATATATTTGCTATAATGAGTGTAGACAGTCTTAGATCTTTCAGAGAGAAAATGAATTTCAGTGCAGTTTGCAGAAGTCTGTCTTCAAACAATTACCAGCTAGGACTGCAACTCTAAACTAAGCTGAAAAACCTCTTCTCTCTGCTATGGACACAACTCTGCCCATTAACCACATCATCACACATTATTTAAATGTATTTAATTTTATTTCAATAAAATAAATTGATTACAGTCTGACACTGAAATTCTAAAGGCCAATATTAAAAGATGCAGAGTTCTGGACAGAAAAGGAAAGGGGGCTAATTCAGGTAACCAATTTGTGGAAAGATAGAACTAGAGAATGAAGTCATCAGTGAGATGAAAGGAATGAAGGCTGAACAGGCTATAATGTGACAAGCTTGAAAAGGAGCATATGGGAGCAAAACTACAAGCTGTACAGAACCACAGGTCAAATATCTAATGGCACATGCTTCAAATAAAAACAATTTAAAAAAGACTGACGATGCTGAGTTCATGTTTTCACCTTTCAGGTGGATGAATCCCACCTGACAGATGGCTGTAGAAAACATTCCTGTTTTTCCAACGGCATTGGCACTTAGCCTGAAAACAGGAGAATTCTGCCCTAGGTTATTACTATATAATCAAGAAAAGTAATTGTCCTAATACTGACTTGGGGAGCCCCAAAATGAATGACTACAAGTTAGCACTACCCAACTCCAACATATCTTGGAGTGGCCTTAGATGGATGCTGATTTCCAGGAACACCAAAAAACTGCATTCAAAGTCAAGTCCAGAAACAACTTGATTGCCAAGCTAGCTGCTGTCACCTCCCCCTGAACCTCAACACTCAAATACTCTAGGAGAATACTGCACCCTATTTTGTCAAGATCATCACACAAACACTCACACGCAGTTGGCACCCACCTGAATGCGACCATGTGTATCATTACCAGAACATTACGCTCAACACCCTTCCTTGTCTCCCTGTCCTGGCAAACATCACTCCCCTACCCATCTGCAGACTTGCAACAACCTACAAAATGATAGAAAAGGTTCACAATCGCCCTCCCCACCAACCCCCCTTTATGCTGATCTATGGCCAATTTGAAAAACCCTCTCATACAGAATTTCAATGCACCTGGACAAATGAATGGGAATCATTGGACACCACAAACAAGTACCTGTTTTCAAACCCAACTCAACAACTGCCTAGTTTCAGGAACTAGTGATCCACCTTCAACAGGTTCAGGACCAGCCACAGCTCTTGCTGGGCCAACTTTCACAGATGGAGCATTAGCACCAGCTCCCTATGTGTCATGGGAGACAGCAAACTAGACACCATAGAAGGGTGTCAAATCCACACCTCACCCGAGGCCTTTCCACAATCAACACAGCAGGACTGGAAGAAACTGGAAGCAGGGATTCAGGTTCCTAGATCATTGGGACCTCTTTAGGGGCAGGTGTGACCTGTACAAAAAAGATGGGTGGCACTTGAATCCTGGGGGGGACCAATATCCTGGCAGGAAGGTTGGCTAAGGCTACTGGGGAGATTTTAAACTAGAAAGGTTGGGGGGAGGGAATCGAGATGAGGTGACTGGGAGTGAGGAGGTTAGCTTGCAAATAGAGAAGGATTGTAGATTGGGTAAGAGGGAGGATGGACAGGTGATGGAGAAGGGGAGCACTCAGACCAAAGGTTTGAGATGTGTCTATTTTAACGCCAGGAGTGTGGTGAATAAAGTGGATGAGCTTAGAGCGTGGATTTCTGCTTGGAAATGTGATGTGGTGGCCATTACAGTGACTTGGATGTCTCAAGGACAGGACTGGATACTTCAGGTGCCAGGTTTCAGATGTTTCAGGAAGGAAAGGGAGGGAGGCAGAAGAGGGGGGGGGGGGGGGGGGGGGGCGGTGGGTAGTGGCACTGTTGATCAGGGATAGTATCACAGCTGGAGGGATTGTCTACAGAGTCTCTGTGGGTGGAAATTCAGAACAGGAAGGGGTTGATAACTTTGCTGGGTGTTTTCTATAGGCTGCCCAATAGTAACAGGGATGTTGAGGAGTAGATAGGGAAACAGATCCTGGAAAGATGTAGTAATAACACAGTTGTCGTGATGGGAGACTTTAATTTCCCAAACATCGACGGAATATCCCTAGGGTAAGGGGTTTGAATGGGGAGGAGTTTGTTAGGTGTGTTCAGGAGGGTTTCCTGACACAGCATCTGGATTAGCCTACAAGAGGAGAGGCTGTACTCGATCCGGTACTGGCTAATGAACCTGGACAGGTGTTGGATCTCTCAGTGGGAGAGCATCTTGGGGATAGTGATGGTAAGTCTATCTCCTTTATGCTAGCATTGGAAAGAGATAGGATCAGGCAAGTTAGGAAAGTGTTTACCTGGAGTAAGGGGAAATATGAAGCCATCGGGCAGGAAATTAGATGAGGTATTGGAAGGAGGTATTCTCGGGGAAAAGTACCGAAGTAAGGTGGCAGATTTTCAAGGAATGTTTGTCTGGAGTTCTACACAACGTTCCGATGAGACAGGGAGGTTTTGGTAGGTTACGGAAACCGTGGTGCACGAAAGTTGTAATGAACCTAATCAAACAAAAAGGAAAGCATACAAAAGGTTCAGAGAACTAGGCAATGTTAGGGATCTAGAGTATACGGCTTGTAGGAAGGAACTTAAGAAAGAAATTAGGAGAGCCACAAGGGGTCATGAGAAGGCCTTGGCAGGTAAGATTAAGGAGAACCAGAAGGCGTTCTACAAATATGTGAAGAGTAAAAGAATGAGATGTGAAGGAATAGGACCTATAAAATGTGAAGGTGGGAAAGTTTGTACAGAACTGGTAGAAATAGGAGAACATAAGAACATAAGAAATAGGAGCAGGAGTAGGCCATCCAGCCCTTCGAGCCTGCCCCGCCATTCAATAAGATCATGGCTGATCTGTCGCTGCTCAGTTCCACTTTCCCGCCCTCTCCCCATAACCCTTAATCCCCTCTCCTATCAAAAACCCATCAACCCGCGTCTTAAAAATATTTAGCGAGGCAGCCTCCACCACTTCAACGGGCAGAGAATTCCAGAGATTCACCACCCTTTGAGTGAAGAAGTTCCTCCTCAACTCCGTTCTAAATCGCCCCCCTTTTATCTTGAGGCTGTGCCCCCTAGTCCTATTGTCTTTTTTGAGTGGGAAGAGTCTTTCCACCTCTATCCTATCCATCCCATTCATCATCTTATACGTCTCAATGAGATCTCCTCTCATTCTTCTAAACTCTAACGAGTACAAGCCTAGTTTATTCAGCCTCTCCTCATAGCTCAACCCCCTCAACTCCGGTATCAGCCTAGTAAACCTCCTCTGCACTCCCTCCAAGGCCAAAATATCTTTGCGCAGGTGCGGCGCCCAAAAATGCACACAGTACTCCAGTTGCGGCCTCACCAATGCCCTATACAGCTGCAGCAAGACCTCCCTACTTTTATATTCAATCCCCCTCGCTATGAAGGCCAGCATCCCATTCGCCTTCCTGACCACCTGCTGCACCTGCAAGCTGGGTTTTTGCGACTCATGCACAAGGACCCCGAGGTCCCTCTGCACCGTCGCCTGCTGCAGTTTTTCGCCTCGTAAGTAATAGTCCTTCCTACCATTTTTCCTACCAAAGTGGACCACCTCACACTTGCCAACATTAAATTCCATTTGCCATTTCCTGGCCCATTCGCCCAGCCTATCTAGATCCTTCTGCAGACTCTCCACACCCTCCGCACAATTTGCCGTTCCCCCAATCTTGGTGTTATCAGCAAATTTCGACACTCTACACTCGGTTCCCTCCTCCAGATCATCTATATAAATGGTAAAAAGCTGAGGCCCCAGCACCGACCCCTGGGGCACTCCACTAGTCACCATCCACCAATCCGAATAGCACCCGTTGACCCCCACTCTCTGCCTCCTATTTGACAACCAATCCTCTATCCACGCTAACACCCTACCCCCAACTCCATGTCCCTCGACCTTCTGCAATAACCTCTTGTGAGGCACTTTGTCAAACGCCTTCTGAAAATCTAGAAAGACCACATCCACTGGCTCTCCTCTATCCACCGCCCTAGACACATCCTCATACAACTCCAGTAAATTTGTCAGACACGACTTCCCTTTAATGAAACCGTGCTGCGTCTGCTCTATCAAGCAATTCCCTTCAAGATGCCTCGCAATTTCCTCCTTAATGACAGATTCTAACATTTTACCTACCACAGATGTTAAACTAACCGGCCTATAATTCCCCGCCTTTTGCCTGGCACCCTTCTTAAACAACGGCGTAACATTAGCCATTTTCCAATCATCCGGCACTTCCCCGGAATCCAGCGACGTTTGGAAAATAACCACCAAGGCATCCACTATCACCTCCGCCATTTCTTTCAGAACCCTCGGATGCATTCCATCCGGTCCTGGGGACTTGTCCACAATCAGCCCCTCCAGTCTGTCGAGCACCGCCTTTCTAGTAACAGTAATGTCATTAAGACCCTCCAGTCCTACCACCTTTCTATCGCTAACACCCGGCAAATTATTCACGTCCTCCTCCGTGAAGACAGAAACAAAAAAGTTATTCAATACCTTAGCCATATCCCCATCCCCTACCACTAGGTCCCCTTTCTCATCCTCTAAAGGACCAACATTCACCCTAGCCAGCCTCTTCCTTTTTATATATTTATAAAAACTCTTGCTATCCTTTTTTATATTAAGCGCTAGCCCAGCTTCATAGTTTCTCCTACCCTTCCTTATCAACTTCTTTGTCAATCTTTGTTGACATTTAAACCTCTCCCAATCCTCTTCTCGCCCACTACTCTTAGCTACTCTAAATTCCTCCGCTTTTAGTTTAACACTTTCCTTCACCTCCTTTGTTATCCACGGCTTATTACCTCTCCTCCTACTATCCTTTTTGACCATCGGAATAAATTTCCGTTGAGCACCAAGAAAGATCTCCTTAAAGATCCTCCACTGCTCCTCAACAGACCCTCCCTCCAACGCGCTCTCCCAGTCCACATTCGCCAATTCTTCTCTCATCCTACCGTATTTCCCTCTATTCAAACAAATGAACCCACTTTCTCCTCCTCCATCTGCACCAGAAACTCCACCATACAATGATCACTCTCCCCAAGAGGATCCTTCACCACAAGGTCCCTAATTCTACCCGCTTCATTACATAGCACCAGATCCAAGATAGCTCGCTCCCTCGTCGGCTCCAACACACACTGTTCGAGGAAACTATCCCGGCAGCATTCCAAGAACTCTTCCTCGAGCCCCCCACGTCCAACATGGGTCGACCAATCAATATGCAGATTGAAATCCCCCATAACTATGGCCGTCCCATTCCTGCACGCCGCACTTATTTGCGCGTTAACAGCCCGCCCCATCTCCAGATCATTATTCGGGGGCCTATAGACGACACCCACCAGCGTCTTCCTCCCTTTGCTGTTCCTAATCTTCACCCACAACGATTCCACCCTCTGCTCCTTGGCTCCAATATCATCCCTTGCTACCACCGTGATGCTATCCTTAATCAGCAGAGCTACGCCCCCCCCTTTTCCCTCCTGCCTATCCTTCCTAAACACTTGATAGCCCTGTACATTCAGCTCCCAGTCCCTGTCACCCTGCAGCCACGTCTCTGTAATGGCCACCAGATCGTATCCATTTGTGTCGACCTGCGCCACCAGCTCATCCACTTTATTCCGAATGCTTCGTGCATTCAGATAAAGTGCTTTCATCCCAGCCTTCACCTGGACCCTATTTGCCGCAACGCCACCAACTATACTCACGCCCCCTACTCCCTCTATTATTGGGACATCCTCGGCCTCTTCCCTTACATGTACACTCTCCTTAACTTTAGACCTCGTAAGGTCACCTACTCTCACACCCTCCCCCCCCTAATTAAGAGAGGTGCTTAATGAATACTTCACCTCTGTATTCACGGTGGAAAAAGATCTGGGTGGTTGTACTGCAGGCTTGCGACAGTCTGAAAAGATTGAGTATGTGGACATTAAGAAAGAGGATGTGTTGGAAATTTTGAATAGCATCAAGATAGATAAGTCGTCGGGACTGGATGGGATGTACCCCAGGTTACTGCAGGGGGCGAGGGAAGAGATTGCAAGAGCCTCTGGTGATGATCTTTGCTTTGTCGATGGATACGGGAGAGGTTCCGGAGGATTGAGGATGTGGTTCCTATATTCAAGAAAGGGAATAGGGATAGCCCAGGAAATTACCGACCGGTGAGTCTAACCTCAGTGGTTGGCAAGCTGATGGAGAAGATCCTGAGGGACAGGATTTATGAAATTTAAGAAGTTTAGTATGCTCAAAAGTAATCAGCACAGCTTTGTCAAAGGCAGATCTTGCCTTACGAGCCTGGTTGAGTTCTTTGAAAATGTGACTAAACACATTGATGTGGTTTATATGGACTTCAGCAAGGCGTTCAATAAGGTCCCCAATGCAAGACTTCTTCAGAAAGTGAGAGGGCATGAGATCCAAGGGGCTGTTGCCTTGTGGATCCAGAATTGGCTTGCCCACAGAAGACAGTGGTTGTAGATGGGTCTTTTTCTGCATGGAGGTTGGTCACCAGTGGAGTGCCCTAGGGATCTGTTCTGGGACCCTTGCTGTTTGTAATTTTCATAAATGACCTGGATGAGGAACTGGAAGAATGGTTGGCAAGTTTGCCGACGACACGAAGGTTGGTGGTGTTGATAGTTTGGAAGGATGTCAGAAGTTGCAGCATGACATAGATAGGATGCAAGACTGCGCAGAGAAGTGGCAGATGGACTTCAACCCGGATAAATGTGTAGTGGTCCATTTTGGCAGGTCAAATGGGATGAAGGAGTATAATATCAAGGGGAAGACTCTTAGCAGTGTACAGGATCAGAAAGACCTTGGGGTCCAGGTCCATAGGACTCTTAAATCAGGCTCGCAGGTAGAGGATGTGGTTATGGCGGCTTATGGTGTACTGGCCTTCATCAATCGAGGGACTGAGTTTAGGAGTCGGGAGATAATGCTGCAGCTTTATAAGACCCCAGTCAGACCCCACTTGGACTACTGTGCTCAGTTCTGATCGCCTCATTACAGGAGGGATGTGGAAGATATTGAAAGGGTGCAGAGGAGATTTACAAGGATGTTGCCTGGATTGGGTGGCATGCCCTATGAGGATAGGTTGAGGGAGCTCGGTCTTTTCTCCTTGGAGAGACAAAGGATGAGAAGTGACCTAATAGAGGTGTACAATATGTTGAGAGGTATAGATCGGATGGATTCTCAGAGGCTTTTTCCTAGGGCTGAAATGGTTGCTACGAGAGGACACAGGTTTAAGGTGCTGGACAGTAGGTACAGAAGAGATGTCAGGGGTACGTTTTTCACTCAGAGGGTGGTGGGTGAGTGGAATCGGCTGCCATCAGTGGTGGTGGAGGCAAATTCGATAGAGTCTTTTAAGAGACTTCTGGATGAGTTCATGGGACTTAATAGGATTAGTAGGTAGGGATATGATCGGCGCAACTTGTGGGCCAAAGGGCCTGTTTGTGCTGTAGTTTTTCTTATGTTCTAAACTGCTTGGCTTAAGAACATAAGAAATAGGAGTAGGAGTAGGCCAACTAGCCCCTCGAGCCTGCCCCGCCATTCAATAAGATCATGGCTGATCTGTCTTGGCTCAGTTCCACATTCCCGCCCTCTCCCCATAACCCTTAATCCCCTCTCTTGTCAAAAACCCATCAACCCGCGTCTTAAAAATATTTAGCGAGGTAGCCTCCACCACTTCAACGGGCAGAGAATTCCAGAGATTCACCACCCTTTGAAGAAGTTCCTCCTCAACTCTGTTCTAAACCGCCCCCCCCCCCCTTATCTTGAGGCTGTGCCCCCTAGTCCTACTATCCTTTCTGAGCGGGAAGAGTCTCTCCACCTCTATCCTATCCATCCCATTCATCATCTTATATGCCTCAATGAGATCTCCCCTCATTCTTCTAAACTCTAACAAGTACAAGCCTAATTTATTCAGCCTCTCCTCATAGCTCAACCCCCTCAACTCCGGCATCAGCCTAGTAAACCTCCTCTCCACTCCCTCCAAGGCCAAAATATCCTTGCGTAAGTACGGCACCCAAAACTGTACACAGTACTACAGCTGCGGCCTCACCAATGCCCTATACAGCCGCAGCAAGACCTCCCTACTTTTATATTCAATCCCCCTCGCGATGAAGGCCATTCCATTCGCCTTCCTGACCACCCGCTTCACCTGCAAGCTGGGTTTTTGTGACTCATGCACAAGGACCCCGAGGTCCCTCTGCACCGTTGCCTGCTGCAGTTTTTCTCCACGCAAGTAATAATCCTTCCTACCATTATTCCTACCAAAGAGGACCACCTCGCACTTGCCAACGTTAAATTCCATTTGCCATTTCCTGGCCCATTCGCCCAGCCTATCTAGATCCTTCTGTAGACTCTCCACACCCTCCGCACAATTTGCCTTTCCACCAATTTTGGTGTCATCAGCAAATTTTGACACCCTACACTCGGTTCCCTCCTCCAGATCATCTATATAAATGGTAAATAGCTGAGGCCCCAGCACCGACCCCTGGGGCACTCCATTAGTCACCATCCGCCAATCCGAATAGCACCCATTGACTCCCACTCTCTGCCTCCTATTTAACAACCAGTCCTCTATCCACGCTAACACCCTACCCCCAACTCCATGCCCCCTTACCTTCTGCAATAACCTCTTGTGAGGTACCTTGTCAAACGCCTTCTGAAAATCCAGAAAGACCACATCCACCGGCTCTCCTCTATCCACCGCCCTAGACACATCCCCACAGAACTCCAGTAAATTTGTCAGACACGACTTCCCTTTAACGAAACCGTGCTGCGTCTGCTCTATCAAGCAGTTCCCCTCAAGATGCCTCGCTATTTCCTCCTTGATGACGGATTCTAACATTTTACCTACAACAGACGTTAAACTAACAGGCCTATAATTCCCCGCCTTTTAGGACATTACGTTTGCTAAATAAATACATTTTTTTTTACAGCACATGGATTTCTTTTTATTGCCCAATACAAATTGCCCTGGAGAAGGTAGTGGTGAGTTACCTTCTTGAACCATCACAGCCCACATGGGGTAGATACACCCACAGAACTATTAAAGATTTTAACCCAGCGACAGTGAAAAAAAGCCGAGATAGTTCCAGGTATTGCTCTGAGGGGAATTTATAAGTAGTGCTGTTCCCAGATCTTGCAGATGTGAGTTTGGAAGGTGCTGTTGAAGGCAAGTTAGTGCATTTTGTAGGTGATACACACTTCTGTCACGGGACCTCAGTGGTGGGACTGAATGTTTAGAGTCCTGGACAGAGCAAGAAGACTCCTTTATCCAAGCTATCAAGCTTCTTGAGTTGTAGGAGCTGCACTTATCCAGGCAAGTGGAGTGTATTCCATCACATTTCTGCCTTGTAGAAACTAGACAGGCATTGGTAAGGCAGGAGGTGAGTTATACACCCTGAAGAATTCCCAGCCTCTGACTTGCTTTTATAGGCCACAGTATTTATGTGGTTAGTCCAGTACAATTTCTTCTTCTATACCCTCCTCAATTCTGAAAATCATCATTCAGCTCTAAACTGTTTCCTGTCACTCAGCCAACTCTACGGTGGTCCTATCCTTTTTCTTCCACAGCCTACAACTTTGCCTGTTAATGTGGCACATTTTGAAAATCCACATCAAGTGGATTACCCTCAATTTGCTCTTAACACATCCATGCTGGCTTTCTTTAATTAATCCACATTTGTCCAAGTGACTGTAAACTGCATCTGGCATTATTGTTTTTGAATGCCTTCTCACCATCCAGTTTCAACTGACTGCCCTGTTGTGGCTAGGGTTATTTTTCTATAAAATATTTTTTTTTTTACTTGCAGTAACTCTAGCTTTTAGCATCTACATCAAGCAATGTGTGTAATAACACCCAAAAGCAATGCTATGTATCTTGGGATCTGTTTTATAATGCCAAATTCATTAAAGGGCAAAGAATCCTAGACCTTTGCACCAGTGGAGTAGTTTATGTTGCCAGTCAAATGACAGATTAGCAGGAGTGACAATTTAAAGACTTTGGTTGTTTTTTTTTTGATGTCCATCCCACCAGCAGGTCTTCCACTCCCACCAAAGTCAATGAACGTTTGGCTTGCCACATTATGGCCCTGCCCCATTGCAACAGGGCCATAAAATTACACACTTTGAGCATTTTTTCAAATAAAAAATATACATAACCTTTTCTCTACATTTTCCCTTTTTAATAAAAGTAACATTTTTGTCTCAAAAATAAAACTAATATCCCCAAATATATTTTTAAATTGGCCAAATGACGAATGAACCTTACTTATTGCTCCTCAGATACCTTCCTAATTAAATATCACAGTGCTACTGTAGTTGTATCCATTTTTAAAAGCATGTCAGCATTAACTTTAATATTAGGTGGAAGGTTGCTAACACTCAGTGGTGATAACTTGTTCATCAAGCTGCATCATGCTTTGAGCCCCAACACCCTAATGATGACATTGAATAACTACAAAGAAGGGAACAAAGCAAATCCTGTACTCTAGATATTATCTTGTACCCAATGTACCCAAAGATATGCAAGTTGAAAATGACTCTGCTCAATCACATGAAAGTCCCTGGTAGAAGCCAACTTTGAGTTGAGGTTCAGTTGACAAGCTGTCTATACAATGCAACGTGCCACAATCAGCAGTTCATACTTGTGGACTGCTCATCTAAATTCCATTCTCAACTTTTTTATTGTGGGAAAATAGCATGGGTAAATTGAGGAACTACAGGTAAATTCAGTTGGGAAAGACTGCACTATTCAGCAGTGAGATGCAGGTTCTACTGAAACTAGCTACGTCCTCATACGAAGGGATAGTCCAAGGGATGGAGATCAGTTAATGTTACTGACAGGCAGTAGGATAACATTTGACTCATCAGGAATTACAGGGTACAATTGGACATCTACCCACCACTCACCCATATCCCCCAACCACCAAATCCCTAACCTAACTGAAAATAAGTACTTGGAGAAATACTGAGAACAAGGAATCCACCATACGTTGCATGAATATTTCTTACAACTCAACTAGATGACAACTGTAAACTACGAGAACAGAGTCAGATGTCTACAAAACCTTTGCTTTTTTTAAACATACTGGTTACAAGTTGTGAACTTCTACTTTTAGGTTGCTGAGCACACTGGAGTATGACCATGTCAATACATTCCACAGGCCTGATAATATTTTGGAATAAATGCAATTCTAATGCTGTTTTACAAATCTGAAAGTTACATATAAAGATTCAGCTTGAATTGACAAACCCATTACATAGCCTTGTAATCGGCTCCCTTAGTTTTTCATTCAGTACGTGATAGACTGTACCGCGGTAGGACGTAAATATTGAATTTAGGCAACTGTGTATTTTATTAGTGTCAAGTATAGTATATTTCAATAACATCATGGATAATATTAGGGATTTTGTTTATTGAACTTCATACTTGGATCTGATCAAAGATTATACACTGTGTTGCAGACAGTCATTTCTGCCTAATGTTTAAGAAGCAAACTGACCATTCAGGGGGAGCAGAGATCTTTAAGTTGGAATACTGGCTCTAAAGCAGCATAGAATTTATATTTAATCCAAGGGATTCATATGTGGGAAAAAAGAAGTGATCTTAGATTTGTAGCTATGAGTATTCATTCAATATAGGAAATATTTTGCATGTTAACTATAATTTTAATACAAAATCTGCATTGTAGAAACTTTTTTCAGGGACCTATAGAAAGTAAAGTTGCCATATCCCCTTTGAGGGTAAGAGCTAACCATTGGTGATTTAACTTGAGGATCACCACAGCTCAAGCAAGGGACAAGGTTGAGAAGGCAGGCCTTCATGAATAACCTCAGCCAGTACAGGAATTGAATCCACGCTGTTGGCGTCACTCTGAACCATGAACCAGCTGTTTAGCCAACTGAGCTAAACTGACCTCGGGGACCTAGAAGCTCATAAAACACAATGGTCACACGTTTAGTACCATGACTGGCTGTCAACTTAAATTTTTTTAAACCAATTTATATGCTGTGCAGCTGGTATTAAAATAATGATTATAACACTCAGGACTGAACATCTATCACTTAATACTCTGGGAGGAAATTTTTTATTATGAATGTACCAATTCTTTAAAATTGAGCTGATTTTTAAGACCTAGGCCCTGAAATGTTCTCAAGATATCAAAAATATCAGTGCACAAGTGCAATCAAATTAAAAAATCTAAAACTCAATTAGCAAAGTTAGATCTTACATGCACAGAATATTACTCTAGTCAATGAAAACTTGCAGAATGTTGATACAATGTTAATGATCTTTGTTAAAATTTGCTTGTTATTTTGGCTCTGGTACAAAATTCTTAACTGTGCAATGATAAAAATTCATGCAATAAATAAAGTTAGACATTATAAATTTTCTAGACTGCCATAACTATCTATACTGGTTAAAGTTGTTGACAGTTATTTTAAAAACATTTAGTGACTTTAAGACAAGCAGAGGGAATGTTAGGATAGGTTGGACCAGCCAGCTTTTGGAGAACAGTGATTCTATAAAATAAAGGGAAGAATTACAGATACAAAATGTTAATTAGAATAATAATAGCACAAATGGTGAGTGTGTAACTAAGGACCATGTAAATGATTATAAAATGATATTGGAATACTACATTAATTTGGACGTGGATGGTGATTGGCAGTGAAGTCAATACTGGAAATTTGCTTTGAGAAGAATAAATATGTAAGGGAAAGAAACATCGATATAACATTTCTATTGACCTTCATTATATCCGCGCTTCTTTCATTCCCCTTACCCCTTCTTTGCAGATTATATAGTTACAGAATGATTGGGGAAGATGAGGTGCAAAAATTATTTCCATTCTTCTTTGAACAGTCCCAGAGCTGAAGGCATACCCATTGTCACCAGGAAATTTGCCTTCTACGCATAGTTGTGTCCGACTAACCATTAGTCTCATCAAGAGTTGATTGGACCATGTCAAACCCAGAGCTGGTAACACTTTACTTAATGAGCTGCAAAACAATTGAGTAATTTATCAAATATAGCAAAGTAACCAATCATATTTATATAGTTCCTCCTTTCAAGGATTCTGTAAAACTTTCTATAATCGGTGTTGAACAAACAAAATAGATTTCATTTTTCAAATAAAAGTTTCTATAAATCACACAAGTCTGATTTTTCTTCCTTTTCATTTGATTATTTGGACTTTTAAGAGGTCCTGTATTTACAAGGAGCACGAATGATTATTTCTCCCCATAGTTGTGAGAAAATTCTTCATTTTTGCTTCAGTCCTTATTTTGTTGGCTTGTCCATAAACAAGCACAAATGCATGACTTTGTACTTTGTGCCAGTTTATTGATACATACATTTACTCTGGTTCAGAGTTACATTTCTAGTAAAAATATTACATTCCACAGCATATAGGTAAATATGGAGCAATTTTAATTTAAACTTGTGAGTGCTTGTAGCAACATTTTAGTTAAAAATGAGCAGAGTAGATGAGATGTCTAAAAGCGTGACTGAAGGTCCAGATTAAAGGAGGCACTTAAAGGGATATAGCTTAGCAAATCAGATGGTTTAAATGCTATCAGAGAAGTGGGCAAAATGATGGAAAACATGCTCAGTGGCAGAGTAGAGATGTGGTGGAACAGGGGAAGGCAGTCAGGGGCACATACACAGTGTGGACAGAAGACCAAAGTTATTAGAAAGAAATTCATGCAAGGTTTTAGGGCTGAAGACTGTGGAAATTGGAAGCAGCAAAGATACAGAATGATTTGTAAATGAGAACAAAAATTGGGAAATTAATATGCTAAAACCTAGAGAAATTATCAAGGCCCACATCAAATGGTGAGAACTGATACAAAATAGATATGGACACACTGGCTCCACTGAGACAGACAGGAAAGGAATTATACGTGGGCATAGAGTCAATGTTGAAACGCACAGGGAGTTTAAGAAGCAAAACTCACCATCACTACAATCACTCAGAAGATTCTCAGTATTAGAGGCATACAATCCAAATTGAAGTGATAACGATGATTAATTTCTTAACTTGAGTCGAAAAGTGTAATTTTAACTAATTCCTTGAAAGGGAAAAATTCTAAAAATGATATCATTCTAGAAAGTTTAGAAGATGGTGGGATTCTAGTCCTAGAAACAATTACTTTACATTACATAGAAGTTGGCATATAAGTCAACCTTCAAAGCCTTAAAATCCCTCTAAAAACATGGTCGACTTATACACTGAGCACACAAGTGACTGCACAGGGTTGGTGGTCATCGTTTTGAATTTGTCATTGGTTGGCTGGTGGGGAAATAAAGGAATGAAGAACAATCCAAGTGTTTTCCAGGAGGAAGAAATCATCATCAGGCAAGTCACCAAAGGTCATTAGAGTTAAGCCATTTTGAAGTGAAATCAAGAAGCACTATATCATACATAGAAAAGCGGTGTCTCTTTATCCTTTTGTAAAATGGAGACCAGAATTGTACACTGTACACGAGCTGTTGCCCAATCAAGGTTCTATATAACTTAAGTTCCCTCTTTGGAATTTTATCCCTCTATAAAATGAACCTAAAGCTTGTTTACCTGTTTTGCTATTTTTAAAACCATAGAATCTCTACAGTACAGAAGGAGGCCATTCAGCCCATTGAGTCTGTACTGATCATAATCCTACCTATTTCTGTAACCCCACACATTTATCCTGCTAATCTCCCTGACAGTAGAGTCAATTTAACATGGCCAATCAACCTAACCCACATATCTTTGGATTGTAGGAGGAAACTGCAACACCGAGAGGAAACCACGCAGACACAAGGAGAACATGCAAACTCCACACAGTGACCCGAGGGCAGAATTGAACCTGGGTCCCTGGTGCTGTGAAGCAGCAGTGCTAACCACTGTGCCAGCGTGCCACCCAAAATGATTTGTAAATGTGTATCCCGAGATCTATTCTTGCCTCTACTCCATTCCATCACTTACGGTTAATTCTCACATAAATAATACGTAAACAAATGTATACACTTACCCAAAATTACTCTGAGCCACATGAGAGTCATTCATTGCATCTGCTATCTGTAAGAAATGTACAGAAAATCCTTCCAAGTTAATTTTTGTTGTATCACTCTAACCTTTCTTGGTCAATTTTATACCCAATTTACTTCATGGAGTCACCTTGAATGTAAGGGAGGTGATGGAGTTAGTCCAATAAAGCACCAACCCCACCCTTTGGAGGTAAAAAGTTCCGGATTCTGCTCAATATCTCCACTGGACAAGGTCAGGTACTGATTGTTTATCCTTTCACGATTTTTTTTCTCCACCTAAATTATTGGCTCTCTAATACAAAGTCATCAAATCTACAAATTAGGTTTATCTGCTATGATGGATTAATGGAACAGCAGCTAAAGCATGTAATTTTTGTTTTTAAATCATTGAAATAACTATCGTGGTATCAGAGCTAAGCAGAGTGTAATCACATACTTTTACCTACACATAAAATCTACATCTAAAAATGTAATACAAACGGCAATAAATTTTAGAATCCTGGAACATTTTCTGTAACACAAACATTTGTGTGCATTAACAGTCTATTGTCTTGTATATTTAGTGTTGATATTACTTTTTAAATTTCATTTAAGCTGTTGGAGTCACATGTCAAAGCTGTCATTTATTGTCCAGAGAAGGTTCTTTAAGCATTGCAGTCTGGGTCATTTGCAAGACTGTTTTAGGATCTTGAATCGTAACAATATAAAACAGGCAATATATGTCCAAGTCAGCATGATTTGTGACTTGGAAGTGATGGTGATCTTGTGCACCTTGCCCTTCAGACAGTGGAGATTGGAGGTGCAAGAATACCAAAGTGCATATGTGCAAGTGTTTAAACACTAACGTACATTAAGTATCAGGAAAATATTACCTGATTGACACAGATGATGGGGCTGCTGAACCGATGGCTGAGATGATGGAGCATGGCTCCAACTTTCTGGAGGCATTTTGCCTTGGCAATGGAATCGCTGGCTCCAAATTCACATCTGAATAAAGCTGCAACTGAATCAATCACCACCAGGCGTATCAAGCCTCGTGACAATAATATCGGTAATCTTTTGCTAATGCAGTGATTTAAGGATTCCTGTCAAAAAACAAAGTATACAAAATATTATTAATAAATCACTTTTTAACGTGCATATCAAAAGTATTACATTAATCACAATATATACATTCTCAGATGCAGGAACACCATCCTAAGTAGTCATTTTGTATCCAATTAATTAAGAGATTTACTACAGAGTACGAGTTCTTATGACCTTTTCCTACACCAATTTCAACTGCCCCAATACAAACAAAGAAGATTTCAGTGAATCAAGATACTGAGGGGCTGTTTCCCCATGTGGGAGCGTTTGGGACCAGAGGGCATAATCTCAGAGAAAGAAAGAGATGAAGACGAGTTTTTTCTTTCAAATTAATCTGTAGAAATCTTTACTGCAGAGAGTTAAGTATATTCAAGGCTGAGATAGATTTTTAAATCAGTGAAGGAATCAAGGCTTAAGGGGATAGGCAAGAAAGTGGAGTTAAGGATTATATCAGATCAGTCATGATCTCATTGAATGGCAGAGCAGACTTGATGGGCCAAATGGCCTACTTCCGCTCCTATGCCTTATAGTCATGGTGTAGGGACAAAAAAAAGATCTTAATGCTGCAATTATATTCAAAATGTTTACAGAAAATGTAGAACAAGGTCATTCCAGCCAAAAGCAAGCAATTTCACTTTAGCAATAATGAAGTTTGGAGGCAGACAGCAAGAATAATGTTAGAGGTTTGGGCCAGTCACACCAAGATAAATTAGAAGCCTCTGCAGCATGCACAAAGATAAAAATGTGACTGACACAAGATGTGCCTGTTTTTGAACGAACCTGTATGGATTGTTAGATCGAAATTTAAACAATGACTGTGTATATGCGAAACATGATATAAATACGTGCAGTTTTCCTGTAAACATCAGAATCTGCTTCAGAGATCTTTCTCTGAAGTAATGCTCTCCCTGCATATGCTTGAATAAAGTGATCGTAACCTGTTCTGAGTCTCCTGTGGTTAGTTCTAAGCAATTAGTGATAACAGTACGCCCACAATGCTGTTAGGGAGAGGGTTCCAGGATTTTGACCTACTGACAGTGAAAGAATGGCAATATATTTCCAAATCAGGATGGCGAGTGACTTGGAGGGGAACTTCCACGTGGTGGTGTTCCCAGGTATCTGCTGCCCTTATCCTTTTAGATGGCAGTGTTCAGGGGTTTGCAAGGTGTTGCCTAAGGAACCTTGGTGAGTTCCTGCAGTGTAACTTACAGATGATACATACAGCTGCCATTGTTTGTTGGTGGTGGAGGATTGACTGTTTATGGGAGAGCTACCAATCAAGTGGGCTCCTTTGTCCTGGATGGTGTCAAGCTTAAGTGTTGGAGCTGCACTCATTCAGGCACGTGGAGAGCATTCCATTACACTCCTGACTTCTGTCTTGTAGATGATTTGATTTTGGACAGGCTTTGGGTAGTCATGAAGTGAATTACTCGCCACTGGATTCCTAGCCTTTGACCTGCTGTGGTAGCCACAGTTATATGGCTGGTTCAGTTCAGTTCAGTTCCTGGTCAATGATAACCCCAGGATGTTGATAGTGCGGGATTCAGTGATGGTAATGCCATTGAATGTGTATATGTGCTTTCTGCAAGTAACAGAATCTTGTGTATCAATGTAAGTAGCTTCCAGTACATGCAAATATATCAAACTACAAACTCAACTGAATCTTTGATGGGTTATCCATATAATTTTTAGGCACACAAGGTATTAGCAAATGTTGTTCAATTGCAAAATCACAGCTAATGTTGGACTGTTTGATGAACGACACCTAATCTCCTACCCTGTGCAATTTCTGATATGTTAGCTGTCATTAAATCTATGACGGCATGTAATAATTTCCTTGCATGTCTTAATGGGCTCCATCCTGCACTTATATTCACCTTTGAAATGGAACAATCAAACGAACTCCCTTTTTTGGGCAGATTAGCTGAGAAATTTGCCAGCACGTTCTCTGCCACAGTCTACCACAAGCTTACCTTCACTGGTCAATGCACACGTAGGATTCTTCAAGTTCTACACACTATAAGATTGACCTTGTAGGCAACCTCTTAAGACCTGAGCCATTTATTGACCATGCAAGCTTAATGCTGAAATTGAGCGCTGCAAAGACATCCTTCAGGATAACAGCTACCCTAAAGGAGATTATTTTGTGCTACATATTGTGCAAACTCATGAACAAACCTAAGGCTGTCACTTTCAGCCCTGGAAAGTGCCCAGTCTACCTCAGATTGCCCTGGACGATCAAGGTATCTCAAAAATTAGAGCAACAGGTAAAGCCAGCTTTTTCATGCTTTTATTATACAGTAGCAACACAAGTGGTATTCACCACTAATAGGATGCTGCTGAGGAGCCAAAAAGATATGCTGCCTATCACACAAATGTGTAATGTGGCATATGAATGTCACGTGTGATGCTGGGTATGTAGGCTGTATCATATCAAACAGCATGTCCCTTACGCTGTTCACAACAAAGTACAGATCATATTTAATCAGCCTGTGTTTGCAAAACGCAGAGTCCAAAGTTAGATGTGATTTCACAATTGGACATCTGATTAGGAAAAAAACCCTCAGTATGCCAAAAGTTGTGCTGACAACCAACATCACTTGGGATCACAGTGTGGCACATTTGGATGTAATGGAAGCTGCTTATGCAAATACACAAGGTCCTGTTCTTTGCAGACAGAAAGAATATGTTCATGCATTGCACCTGTACAGTTAAACAAAATAAATGATAGCTTTTCACTGGTTTACGGCACAGCCTTGTTTAAATCTCAAACAATGCTGGGCAGTCAGCTATCAGTCATCATCAAATGGTGCATTTTCCAAGGCAATGCCTTTATCAACATTAGTTGTGATTCTGCAATTGCAAAACATTAGCTACATAATCCTCTGCGTGCTAAAAAGTACACTGACATTATGCTGGGCATTTTTTGTACATGGAAAATATTGCAGGTAAAGAAATTACTCGATGTTAAACTCACCACATCTGCAACATGTTCAATAAAGATGTTGTTACCAAACTTAATGTCATTGACAATATCAGCAGGCACATCAGATCGTAACATGGACTGAAGGGCAATCAATTGCTGTAAACGTTTATTTGGAAAAGTATCCTCTGTACAAATATACACAGCTCCTAAAAAGATAAGATGTTCAAACAGATAAAAAGAGGTGATTGGGGGGAAAAGTAAACTACTGAACATTTTTCAAAACTCCCAAATAACAAGAAAAATAAAAGCAAAAGTTGAAGAGAAAAAACTGTCAAACTCACACAACTCATTTTATTTGCTGAAATAACTCTTATAAAATATGTAGCACAAACTATTATAATCATTTTCAATACTCTGATCAACGGCACTCAAGAGCTTTGTGCTCGTAACATCAGAGGAAGTGGTAATACATTTCTTGTATTTTCTCATTGGTTAATATTTGAAGAGAAAGGAGAAAAATATTTTAAAAAAAACAGTAAAAAAGCACTCTTATTTAGGGAAAAAAGTTGACAATTTTTCAATTTTAAAGTACCTCAAGTTTAAATCCCTTAACTCACTGAGCCTCTTCAAAGGTCTGCTGTTATTTGTACAATACATGATAGGTTGCACTGACAGACCAGGTGTCACATTTTGGGTATTTGAAAGCAAAAGTGCCAAAGGAGAGGATTGAGGTGAGGTGGAAAGCAAAGTTTGCATTATCTTGGCTGGTTGTATAGTAATCACAATCCTCATGCCTCATAATAGGATTAATCAAATTTTTAGCCCATTTTAGCTTTGACAAAGAGTCATTTGGACTCAAAATGTCAGCTCTTTTCTCTCCTTACAGAAGCTGCCAGACCTGCTGAGATTTTCCACCATTTTCTCTTTTGGTTTCAGATTCCAGCGTCCACAGTAATTTGCTATTATCCCATTATGATTGATATTGTGCCAATACCTGCACATCAAAACACAATTAATTGGGCATTTTGAAGATGTGAAATTAACTTCCTAAAAATTTCTGTTACTCTGAACAACTTTGTTCCCCTCTTTTTTATTATACATTTATGGGATGTGGGCATTGTTTGCTAGGCCAGTTTTTATTGCCCATACCCATTTTCCCTTTAAAGTAGTGGTGATTGAGCTACCTTCTTAAATCACTGCAGTCCATGTGGTGTAGGAACACCCACAGCTATTAGAGAGGGAATGTTCCAGAAAGATTTACTTTCCTTAGCTTCTCTTCATATCTCATTGATCTTACTCCTCATATAAGACTGAATAAAGCACGTTGCCAAATGTTTTTTTTACCTGCTTCTTGCCCACCATAGCTACTTGGGAACTGAACTGACAGACACAGCTGCATACAGATTTGTGTCTTCCCTGCTGAACTCTCACCAACAATCTCAGTAATTCCCATTAATGGAATTCCACCTCCAAGAAGTAAATCCAATACTGGGCAACCCATGCTAAGTTTTCGGTTCTGGGTTGGAAAAGGACATTCTTCGTTATATATCTGGAGAGCTGAGGAAGACAACAGACAAAAAAAAGTTTACATATTGTACATGGAAATTTTAATTTCAAATACTTAAATATTTATTGAAAACAAAAGCTTAAGCATAATTTACAGTTCAGAGTGAGTACACATATCTGTCTTAAGACTTTGAATTTAAAAAGGGCACAGACATTGCAATATTTTAATTTTGTTCTCACTCCATATCATAATTCGAAGCCTTTCCTTGTTAATTATATTCCCTTATCATATTAGGATAGGCAGGAAAAAACAGACAGTGTATTGGTTAATGTCACATTCCACATTATCACCAGAAGGTGTCAAGGCTTAAAAATAAATCAACTTATCAGTTAACATTCCCTCCCTGAGTCTTCCCGATCACTCATTTGAGAAAGGACAGACGTTTATTTAAGGAAAGAAGTAACTCGCTTATGAAATCAGGAAGACACTATATCTAAATTGCAAATGTAAACCACTCTGCAGTGCCAATTATCAATATGTTCATCTGCAATTAACCCTTGCCTGCTCGGTTGATGATATATAATCTATTTACTCAACTTCACATCTCCAGATTCAGCAAGTGGCTGCTTTTCTGATAACCACCCACTTCTCTCTTGCACAGGAATCCAAGTTCCTCAAGGAGTATGCGATAATCCCAGTCTATACCTATTTGACAAACCTTGGTGACACCTTGTCCCAAAGGAGCTAATCAACTGATGATACCGAGTGTCCATTCCACAAACCCACTACTGTATAAAAGAAATCTCATGTTTTATCCATGATTTTGTTTCCTTCCTCATTTTCTTGCTTCTGCCTCACATTTTCTTTCTTTGGTCTTCAAGATGCTGATTCCATAAGGGTACAATTACAAGGGAACAGACTGCCCACCACTATCACTCACACCCAGTGACTGTTCTTAATGCATGATCCAACAGTGATTTTCAGGAGCCTGTTGAACCACAAGAACCAATAAAGCTGAGCCCAACTCATTTCTCATCTGATATCAAAAGAACATAAGAACTCAAGAGTAAGCGATCTGGCCCATCGAGCCTGCCCCGCCATTCAGTAAGATCATGGCTCATCTTTTTGTGGACTCAGCTACACTTACCCACCCACTCACCATTTACCATTCAAAAATTTCATCTCTCCTTGCTTTAAAAGCATTCAATGAGGTAGCCTCGACTGCTTCACCAGGCAGGGAATTCCACAGATTCACAACCCTTTGGATGAAGCGATCATATAGTGATTCATTAGAAAACAAACAAGATTTGCCCTGCCTTGCTTGGGTGCAAATGGATTAATTGCAGCACATTAACAGCTACATCAGCAGAGACTAACAGCACTGAGTGCTGCCTAGGGATTGAACCTTATACGTATAGCTCAATATGTCACAGACATATGTATTTACATTCTCCAAGCCTTCCTAAATTTTGTGTTCTCATCTTCAGGATGACCATCTATTTCTATTTACAAATATAATCCAAGTGTCATAGCATTGTAAACTTAAATTATAATTCCCTCAATCTTTTGTCTTCCAATTAAAATCAACTTAATAACTTGTAACCAAACTGTGGAATGGCCATTGTCAATATTTTCTGTATTAAGGCACATTTATAAAGTGTGGAACAGAAATTATATTTGCACTATAGTCAAGCTCCACAAAGTTTAATACTTATCAATTTTTAATTGTAACAAATTTTGGAAGATTCAAGCTAAAATATCATGTACATAGCCTGTTCATCCAAAATATTTAATTTAAGCCTAAACTGCACTGAACTTCAAAAGATTATAAGAACATAAGAAATAGGAGCAGGAGTAGGCCACCTAACCCTTCGAGCCTGCCCTGCCATTCAATAAGATCATGGCTGATCTGAAGTGGCTCAGTTCCACTTTCCCGCTTTCTCCCCATAACCCTTAATTCCCTTGTCTACCAAAAACCTATCTACCCGTGTCTTAAATATATTTAGCGAGGTAGCCTCCATCACTTCAACGGGCAGAGAGTTCCAGAGATTCACCACCCTTTGAGTGAAGAAGTTCCTCCTCAACTCTGTTCTAAACTGCCCCCGCCCCCCCCTTATCTTGAGACTGTGCCCTCTAGTCCTGCTGTCCTTTCTGAGCAGGAAGAATCTCTCTACATTTTTCAGAGTCCTCATTAAAGGAAGACAATAAAGGTGCTGGTGCACTCAGCTCCAGCTGGAGGCACCTCTTGGGAGACATCGCCAAGGGGTACCTGGACATGAACAGGAGGCCAAGGAAGAGTGACCCAGCAAGTGGAGGCAACTTGGCACACTGAGGGTTTATCGTCAGGCAATCCTGCGATTATCCAGAGACCTCGTATATCACATATATCGTATTCTTTGTGAAGACCTGATGCCATGTGAGGTTGGAGGCTTCCCCCCTGCTAGTGGCCTTGAAGGCAACAGCAGCATTTAATTTCTTTGCGTTTGGATGTGTACAGGGATCAACAGGGGAACTGTGCGGCATCTCTGTCTGTTATCCATAACTTCCTTCCTCAAAAATCCCTTGTTTTGGATAGCTATTTGTACCAACACATAGCTGGCTCGTACTAAAGCAGAAAGTGTGCATTGACATATGGTTAACATAGAAAAATCAACACCTTATAATACAGGTCAGGCATGAACAGAAGATTTTCTACTGCTATAGTGCGATTTTCAGAAACCTTGTTTTGATTGCACAATGGATACACACTTTCTCAAGCAAGACTGCAGCCTTGGGTGGTTAATGTTTTCCTCTTTTCCATTTAGCCATATTCTATCCTCATTAAATTCTCGACTTGCAGCAACTGTGGTTGTACTTTTTAACTGATCTTGGTGTAGTGTTACACTTAGTGAGGAGTTAATTGGCAAAATCAGCTCTTCATCTCGTTTTCCCCAGTATTTAATGACAGCAATGTTGACAGGAGCTGCGCAGTTCACCAGCGCCATTCTCTTATCCTCCTTTTCTTCTCTACCCTATCCATCCCTTTCATTATCTTATACGTCTCTAATAAGATCCCCCCTCATCCTTCTAAACTCAAACGAGTACAGACCCAGTCTATTTAGATGTCTATAAGACATCAACATGTCAGTTTTATAAAGATGTGCAAATTATTTGTTTATAAGATGATTTCAAATGTTACGTTGATACACGATTCCTGAACTTGCAGTGATTTATGTCACATTCTGCTTTTTACGCACCTGTTACCACTGGATCACTCTTGATGACTGCTGCAACAGTTTTATGCAAATACTGCACATCAGAACTGGATAGTTTAGTGAGTCTCTGTAGATCTGGTCCCGAAAGGCACAATATCTCTTTTATTGATTGGATGTTCGCTATGAGAAACAAAAGTGGAGAGTCTTGCATTACTCAGTGACAAACTGGAACAGAGACTGCCACTTGTATTGGCATTTGAGCAACATACATTTTATGTGGCTGCAGATTCTGTACACAATAAATAATGGGCAGCTGACAGTAAACCTTCTATTAAAATAATTTAAACTTTTTATTCAATGAAAACAGTGAAAATGCTTATCAATAAAACATATATCCAAATCACATTATTTATCAACATAGATATGCAAATATTAGGTAACACAATTTATTTTCCTTTCCAATTTTCTCTGAAGTCTCTCCAAACTAATAACTGACAATGGGGACTTCCAGTAGATAGCCTTCATCCTCACACTGCTTCAGGTGAAGATGGATTCCCCGTCATTGTCTGTACAGAATCTGCATGTTCTTCTTGTGTCTGCATGGGTTTCCTCCAGGTGCTCTGGTTTTCTTCCACAGTACAAAAGATGTGCTAGTTAGGCACATTGGCTATGCTAAATTCTCTCTCAGTGTACCCGAACAGACACCGGAGTGTGGCAACTAGATTGTCACAATAACTTCATTACAGTGTTCACGTAAGCCTACTTGTGACACTAATACACTCTGTACTCAGAGGTGCTTCCACAGAATTTGTTTCCTATTGAACACTCTGCAGGCCACTGCTCTTGGGTGATTTCCTCCCCCTTAGTTCTGCTCTGTCCTGACTTTTAAACCTCCAACATTAGCTGCTATGACCTCCCTCCCCTTCGCCATTACTACCCGACCCTGCTGAATACTCCCAGTATCCAGCTTAAATTACTCACAAACTCACCTCGCTTTACAGCGGCCACCACTTTAGGATTCAGGTCCAACTGAGCCCAGTCCATTTTGGGCTCGACAACCTGACCCTCCTCTCTCTCTCTCACACACACACGCCACTCAGCCCATCGACAAGCAAGCTGCTGGCGGGAAGAGTGAGAGCGCGAGGCGGGTCACAGGTCACAACGGCCCACCGCAGCCCCGCCTCTCCTTCAGTCAGCCTGTTACTGAGGGAAAGTTAACGGTTTATAACATCCTGCTGCTGAGAAAAACAATCGCGCGTCTTCATCATTGACTACACCCCGGTGAGATACTTCCCCATTCTCATCGTGTCCGGATGTTTATTTCGCCCTGGTTTTAACCAGTTGTTGATGGTGTTGTTATCATTGAAGCCACCCTGCATTCCCAGACCCGCTCACCATCCCCGGGGGCGGCGCTGGGGGGGGGGGGGCGGGGAAGGGTGCTATAGATAAAGGCGATTGGCTGAAGTGCTCTTGTAGAATCGTGATTGGTGCAGGTGCCTGCTCTACCCAACTGCCATTAGCTAATTTACTCGCTAAACGATTGGCTGCCTGGCTAGGTGCTGCTACTGGATTGGTCAATAACGGACGGGTGCCGAGTGATTGGCCAATGGCGATCGAGGCTCATGTGGAGGGCGGGACTACATTCCAATGGTAGAATCTGATTGGTTAATAATCCTGACTGTGCCACTCTGATTGATTAGTATCCCTGACTGTGCCACTCTGATTGGTTAATATCCCTGACAGTGCCACTCTGATTGGTTAATATCCCTGACTGTGCTACTCTGATTGGTTAATATCCCTGACTGTGCTACTCTGATTGGTTAATATCCCTGACTGTGCCACTCTGATTGATTAATATCCCTGACAGTGCCAGTCTGATTGATTAATATCCCTGACTGTGCTACTCTGATTGGTTAATATTCCTGACAGTGCTACTCTGATTGGTTAATATCTCTGACTGTGCTACTCTGATTGGTTAATATCCCTGACTGTGCTACTCTGGTTAATACTCCTGACTGTGCCACTCTGGTTAAGATCCCTGACTGTGCTACTCTGATTGGTTAATATCCCTGACTGTCCCACTCTGATTGGTTAATATTCCTGACGTGCTATTGGCAGAGGTGAGGGTTGGCGTGGAGCAGGCCCGGGGTTTGATTGGTTGTGATTTGGGAAGCCTGGCTGCTGATTGGTTTTGATGTGGGGAGCCTGGCTGCTGATTGGTTGTGATGTGGGCTGCTGATTGGCGGGCCGGCGCGGGGCTGCCTGTTGTTCACTCAGCCAATATGGCGGCCACGACGGACGGGAAGAAATTAGTGCGCAGTCCAAGCGGGCTCCGCATGGTGCCGGAAAACGGAGCTTTCGGTAGCCCCTTCTCGCTCGCTGAGCCGCAGTGGGTCCCGGACAAAGAGGTAAATGGCCGAGTGGGGGCACTGGCGCTTTGTTTTAATTCGCACACTGTTGTTGGAGGGGGTAAAGGCTGGACAGTTGCTCCGTGGGTGTCCCGGCCCACAGATTTTGTTTTAATATTCCCCCTTGGGTCGTGGGCGTCGGCGGCAAGGCGGGTGTGTTGATGTGGATCGAGCTGCGGCATCACAGAGTGGCATCCGCCCTGTTGACGTGTTGATAAAATGTTGGGTTCAAGTCCAGACCAAGTCCTGTCTGAGGTGGTGCTCACTTGTGTCTGTCCTGCTTTTGAATCCAGTTTGTTGGACTGTTTTTGTCTCTCTCGAGTTTATTGCCCTGTTGAGAAAGAGATGATAACGGCGGATTTGTGTCTTGTCACCTGGAGTTGACACCAAACATGTCTTTGTAGCAGCTCAGCTGTAGTTTTTGAAGTTTATTTGTTCCATTTAAGTATATTTCTTATCACAGATTGTAGTTTTGGTTTTATTCCTGGTCAATAAACTGTTTTGGCGAATAAACGCACGTTTTTTCGGTCCCATGTTTCCAGTACTCCAAAGTCCATTTTCACTTGGCTCCCAAGTTTGTTTTTAAAACCCTGCCCTGAGGATTCCCGTCTGCACCAGTGTTTACTCCACGTAACTGTCTCGATTTGTCACTCAGCCACTCACATGTAGGCAGTTCTGCTCCAAGACCACTGCTTTATAGAAACTAGATTAAAACTATCCAAGTTCAGCTCAAATCGACAGTTTTAGCTGAGAATCCGTCTGGTCTGGAATCAGGTACTATCGGGAAAAGCTTAGCCCATTTACATGTTTGCATATGTTTATGCCCAGTTTTCAGCGACTCGGAATGTCTGTTGTTCGATGGCCTTGCAGTTTTCCTGTTAAGGTGCACAGATAAAATTTACGAATTGATATGTCGGAGTTGACTAATAGATTTCTCACTTGCAGGTATCTAATTACCATATATTGACACCTTATTCCAGACACTTTTTGCCTTTCCTTATGGTACTTTCATCCATTGGCTTTCATTAAAGTGCAAGCAAAGTTTTTCCTTAATTGTGTTTCTATATCAGTAATAGATTCTAAGTGCCAGTTCAAACGTGTAATAAAGTATCTTCTTTGCTTTTACCTGATGTTACCACTATCTTAGTTGTGTAACTCTATCACTTCTCTATTGTTTATAATCTAAAATTTGCAATAAACTAAATATAACCTTTGGTCCCAGCAACAACAGACCAGTTCTGTTTGCTATAAAATATTTATTTCTTGCTTATCTTCTGTGAAGTTTTAATTCCTTGTTGCAATATCCTGTTGGTGCTAGGTGTTTGTATTGTACCTCAATATATTTAAGTTTGAATGTTGACAGGCAATTTGACTTTGGGTAATCTAGCTGAACTCTTTTCAGAATCTATTGTTTATCAGTTTATATAACAACAGATGTTACAGGATGATGATTAGTGCAAATTCTGGGCCAACTATTCCCCTTTCTTGATACAGGGCCCTACTCACTGCAAGTGGCTATACTGTTTCATATCCAAGATAAGCAAATTTCACAGACTAGAGACTGCATCTCAAAAAACAGGAAGTTCCAAATTCAGTTATGCATTGGATGAGCTATTGTTGACAGCTTAAAATTTAGATAACAATGATGTAAACACTCCTGCATCATTGAACTTCTCTGTTTTGCAACATGTACTTTTCCATGTGTTTGTCCTTCTACCAAATCAACTGAATGATAGAAAATGTCAGCATAAATCACAAAAAAAACCCACTGGCGATAAATAACCTATTGCGATGTTTTACATGTACGCAACAGAGTTTGTCATTCACTTTTGTGTAATGAAGCATAAGTAAAGTGTAATATTGTATATTAAATGTTTTCAAACACATTTTACTACCTACAGTTTATGACATTACCAAGAATTAAATAATGGTTTCAGTTTTTGTTTTAAGTTGCTCTTTTGTTCAAGTGGCTGGTTTGATACTGCATTTTTGCTCTTCCATGAAATCTATGAAAATGAATGAAAGGAGGGAAAAGTGGCTTTATTGATTTAGGAGAGCATTGTAGTGCTAAAAAGACAATGTCCCAATGGGGTCAAGGACCAAATGAATTTGGCTAGAATAAAGGAATGAAAAAGAATATTATTGCATTGTTCAGGTGGCAAGGTGGCACAGCAGTTAACACTGCTGCCTCAGCGCTAGGGACCTGGGTTTGCTTCCAACCTTGAGACTCTGTGGAGTTTGCACATTCTCCCCGTGTCTGCATTGATTTCCTCCTGGTGCTCTGATTTCCTCCCACAGCCCAAAGATGTGCAGGTTAGATGGATTGGCCATGCTAAATTTCCCCTCAGTGATCAAAGATGTGAAGTTAGAGGATATAGCGATGCAAATAAGCAGGGTTACGGCCTGGGTAAGATGCTCTGTTGGAGAGTCAGTGCAGACTCAAAGGACCGAAAGGCCTCTTCCTTCTGCATTGGAAGGATTCGATTTCTTTCTATCGTTTGAAGCCAAGGCTAATTGAAAGGGAAATAGTGATATTTTCCAAAACAAGGTAAAGGAATACAGACAAGAGAGTTGGAAATTCTGGAGGTGGATCCTTGCTGACAACATCTGAGGAAACAGGTTGTTTCAGATTTTAAAATGAGTCTTCTGAGAGTGAAATTTGAAAACTTTCATGTGACAATCATCTGGGGGAATTTGAACAGAAACCCACAGAAGCCTGAATGACATCTGATGCTTGGTTTCAGGGTGAGGTATTGTTTGGCCACAGTTAACCTGTTGGCTTACAGGGGCTGTGTTTACTGAGAATATTAAAGCATAATATATGTTTTGTACCCTGTTATTCTTGACATCTGTGTGAATTTGTGATGTGTGAGTGAAGGTGTATTGTAGTCAAACTTCTCATGTTTATTTTTTTCTGTTGATATAAGCTAATTGGCAGTCCTGTGACTCTGTTCATCCATGTGTCCTTAAAAAAACGTAAAAGTTAGGCTTTTGAGCAAGGGTTGCATGGCTTCCCAACCTGTAGTAACAGCAACTAGGAATGTAGCACTGTACTCTTGCTCAAGAAATTACTGTCAATTAAACATCATTTAAACCAATTCTAAATATTTGTTTTTGAATTGCATACTTTATCCCAGATATCTGGCTAAGACAAAATTATAAAAAGTAAACTGAACTTTGCTGTACTTGACATAATGAAGTCAGTACCATGTTAAATCTCAAAAAATATTTTGTGCTGCAAAGAAAAAGAAACAAAGAATTGTTTTGTATTGCACACAGGTACCTGAAAGAGATCATTGGAGTTGTAGACATGTGGTGCCAAATTAACTACCTAACAAACTCTGTGTGGCAGCTAGCTGTTGTATGAATTACCTCCTTTTTACTTGACAGCAGCCAGACCTTTTGGCTTATTGGAGAGCATATCTTCACAGCAAAATAATACGGTGGCCCTGAATTTCTTGGAATCCCTACTGTGCAGAAAGGGACCATATGGCCCAACATGTCTGCACCCATTCTCTGAAAGATTGTCCAGCCCAGGCCCTCCCATGAGTGACATAGTGGCACAGTGGTTAGTACAGCTGCCTCAGACCTCCAGGGACCTGGGTTCAATTCCCAACTTCGGTCACTCTGTGTGGCGTTTGCACATTCTCCTTGTGTTTTCCTGGGTTTTCTCCGGGTGCTCTGGTTTCCTCCCACAGTCCAAAGGTGTACGGGTTAGGTTGATTGGACATGCTAAATTAACTCTTAGCGTCCTGGGGTGTGATAGATTGGAGGGATTAGCAGGGTAGTTAAGCAGGGATAGGACTTGCGTGAGATTGGTATCAGCCCAACTTGATGGGCCGAATGGCCTCCTTCTGCACTGTAGGGATCCTGTGATCCCCTCCACTCTATCCCCGTAACCCCACACATTTATCATGGCTAATCCACATATCTTTTTGAGGAAACACATGCAGTCATGAGAGAGAACGTGCAAACTCTACAAGGCACCCAAGGTCAGACTTAAATCCAGGTGGCTGGTGCTGTGAGGCTGCAGAGCTTTTCCACTGTATTGCCTTTTTGAATAAAAACTATATTAATGACAATCCATTATTAATGTGTAAATTGTTCAGCAACTTGCTCCAAGAAAGAGATGCTATGAATTATGGATCATGCCAAGTTGCTGGACAGTTTGCATTGCCAGTTCATTTTGCTTTGTGAAAATGGGTCCTGTGCCTTAACTACCTGTGACTCTTATGAAGTTTCTGCATTTGCCTATTAAACTTGCACAAAGTTCAGTAATTAATAGATAATGTTCCCTTTCAGCAACATGAAAATAGTTACTGCCAGTCGATCTATCATGATCCAAAATATGAACAGTTAGAACTGTAGAATCTCATTCCTTCAAGTTCTGAATTATTGAAGATTTTAAAAATGTCAAATTAAATAAAAATCTTGCCTGACTGGCATTAACTTCACCTTTCTCAGTACTTTCTCTGGACATATTATTTACCGAGATCCCGGATACCCTATTGTCCTTGCCACAGCGTTATCAGTTTGGACTTTAAGCAAAAAAGTTTGCAACCTTAACATGCTCATCTCTTGCAACACTCCAATAAAAAGTTGTAGATTATATTCTTTAGTACAACATATTCCTGTTCTTGGAAAACATTGCATCCTGTCTCAATTTAAGATTGCTCCCAGTAGAAGGCATTTGCTAATGAATTAGTCATGTGCTGTACAATGTAAAGTTTACTAAAGCTTCATTCAGGAATACAATTACTTGTTAACTTCTGACTTAACGATTATTTCTCATACAATTTATATTTCTTTTCCTAGTGTCCCAGGTGTATGCAGTGTGAAGCAAAATTTGACTTTCTTACCAGAAAGGTAAGATACAATATTTTACATTTTATATTTAAGAAATCAAATAAAAGCCTTCACATGCTGTGCAAGGACAAATAATACATGACCAAGGAATGCAATAAATTTTGAAATCATTTTGGTACCTTTAGCCAGAAGTACTGAATAAAGTGTTGCCAATAGATCTTGGGTTCACAGTGAGAGCTGCTGATTGTTTTGGAGAAACGTTTCTTGAGTTTTGTTTGTCAGTCAGTCACTAGTGTGCAATTTCTCATGTTAAAAATGTTTTTGTCAACACTTGAGGAAATTAGTATAGAAGAGAAACAATTATTTTGGCAGTTTTCTAGAGGGAATGTATATTGAAGAGATCGTCACTACTGGACTTTACTACCTACTTGTAGCTGGTGGTCTAAGGGTATCAGGATGTTGTCTGCCCATCTAATACTGATAGAATCTCTGTGGGTAGAGTTGAGGAATCGCAAAGGCAAAAAGACCCTGAGGAGAGTTTTGAACAGGCCCCCTAGCAGTAGTCAGGATGTGGGGCAGAAAATAAATTAGGAGATAGAAAAGGCATATAAAAAAAGGCAATATTACAGTAATCATGGGGAACTTCAATATGCAGGTGGACTGGGAAAATCGGGTAGGTAGTGGATCCAAAGAAAAGGAATTTATGGAATGTCTTAGATTTTTTTTGGAGCTGCTTGTGACAGAGCCTACTAAAGAACAGGCAATTCTGGATTTGGTGATGTGTAATGAGGCAGACTTGATTTTGCAACTTAGTGAAGAAAGCCTTGGAGCAGCGACCACAATATAATAGAATTTACTTTGCAGTTTGAAAGGGAGAAGCTGAAATCAGATGTAAGTATTACAGTTAAATAAAGGTATTACTAAGATATGAGGGAGGAGCTGGCCAGTGTTGATTGGAAAGACAGCCTGGCAGGGAAGTCAGTGGAACTGCAATGGCACAATGGAAATTCATCCCAAGGAGGAAAAAACATGCCAAGGGGAGGACAAGCATCCATAGCTGACAAGGGAAGTCAAGGATAGCATAAAAGCATACAAAGTGGCAAGGATGATTGGGAAGCTTGTGAAACAACTGAAAAGGCAATAAGAAAGAAGATGAATGAGTGTTAGCTAGTAATATAAAAGAAGAAAAGTTTTTTTCAATATATAAAAGATGAGAGAGGCAAAAATAGCCATTGAACTGCTGGAGGAATAATAATAGGAAACAAAGTAATGGCGGAGAAACTGAATAGTTACTCTGCATCAGTCTTCACGGTAGAAGACACTAGGGGGATGCCAGAGCTCCAGGAGAGTCAGGAGGCACAGGTGAGTATAGTGGTCATCACTGAGGTGAAGGTTCTGGGGAAACTGAGATCTGAAGGTGGATAAATCACCTGGACCCAATGGACTACACCCCAGAGTTCTAAAAGAGATAGCTGAGGAAATTGGAGGCATTGGTGGTGATCTTTCAGGAATCACTGGAGGCATGGTGGGTACCAGAAGACTGAAAGTAGCTAATGTAACACCGCTGTTTAAGAAGGGAACAAGGCAGCAGACAGGAAATTATAGGCCGGCTATTCTGACATCGGTCATTGGCAAGATTTCAGAGTCCATTATTAAAGATGAGATTGCACAGTATTTGGAAATGCATGATAAAGTAGGACTAAGTCTTCAGAACTTTGTTGAAGGGAGTTCATGTCTAACAAATCTGTTAAAGTCCTTAGATAAAGAAGAACCAGTGAACGTGATCTATTTAGATTCCCAGAAGACCTTTGACAAGGTGCCGCATAGGAGACTCTTAATAGAGCCCATGGTGTTAAGGGTAAGATCCTGGCATGGATAGAGGATTGGCTGATTGGCAAAAGGCAAATAAAGGGGTCTTTTTCAGGTGGCAGCTGGTGACTAGTGGTGTGCCTCGTATCAGTGCTGGGATCACAACTTTTTACAATATACGTTAATGATTTGGAGGAAGGAACTGAGGACACTGTTGCTAAGTTTGCAGATGATACAAAGATATGTAGAAGGACGGGTAGTATTGAGGAAGTAGGGAGAGCTGCAGAAGAACTTGGACACGTTAGGAGAATGGGCAAAGAAGTGGCAGATGGAATACAATGTGGAAAAGTGAGAGGTTATGCACTTTGGAAGGAGGAATGGAGGTATAGACGACTATTTTCTAAATGGGGAAGTGCTTAAGAAATCAAAAACACAAAGAGACTTGGGAGTCCTTGTTCAAGATTCTCTTAAGGTTAACGTACCGGTTCAGTCAGCAGTTAGAAAGGCAAATGCAATGTTAGCATTCATGTCGAGAAGGCTAGAATGCAAGTACTTCTGAGGCTGCATAAGGCTCTGGACAGTCCCCATTTGGAATATTGTGAGCAGGATTGGGGCCCCGTATCTAAGGAAGGCCTTGGAAAGGGTCCAGAGGGGGTTCACAAGAATGATCCCTGGAATGAAGAACTTGTCGTATGTCGTTGAAGTATTGAAGGATGACGAGAGATCTTATTGATACTGTGAGGCCTGGATAGAGTGGACGTGAAGAGGATGTTTCCACTGGTAGGAAAAACTAGAACCAGAGGGCACAACCTCAGGCTAAAGGGACAGTCCTATAAAACAGAGATGAGGAGGAACTTCTTCAGCCACAGAGTGGTGAATCTGAGAAATTCTTTGCCGCAGAAGGCTATGGAGGCCGGATCATTGATCTGTTTAAGACAGACAGATAGGTTATTGATTAATAAGGGGATCAGCGGTTTGGGGAAAAGGCAGGAGAATGGGGATGAGAAAAATATCAGCCATGATTTGAATGCGGAGTGGACTGGATGGGTTCAGTGACCTAATTCTGCTCCTATGTCTTATGGTTTACTGACATATGTCAGATGAACTGAACCAAGGAGGAGGAAACGTAACATCTTTAATTTGAACTTAAATGATTTTTGTTTTTATTTGAATAGAGTCACTGTCTCTTGCTGCATTGAAATACCTTTCGATTAAAGGAATTGTAATATGTTGAGTGATGCTCCAAAATAGTTTGACTGTTTCCCATTGGCAGTTGTATTGCTTATCTCCCCATATCTTTAAAAGAGACATAGCAGTACATAGATGCAAAATGTAATTTTAAACTGGTGCATCCTGTTCAGTCAAGAAGCTAGATTTTTTTTTGAATACATCTCTGGTTTAAATTTTTGGTTTAATGTCACTTGTATGTATTCTAGCACAATTTTTGACTTTTTTTAATGCCTAACTATTCCAAAATTAGCATCACTGCAGGAGATGTGGAAAATGCTTCTGTGACAAATGTTGCAGTAAAAAAGTACCTCTTCCACGAATGTACTTCATAGATCCAGTGCGACAGTGTGCCGAATGTGCTCTGGTCTCCCAAAAGGAATATGAGTTCTTTGACAAACAGATTAAGGTGCTCATAAATGGTAAGATTTGTGTTACTTACTTTTATTACATCTTGTCTCCAAACATGTTTAAAAGGTATACTATTTGATAGTGGTGGGCAACCTGTGGCTCATCAGTATTCTGAGCGCAAGACATTGGTACCCATTGCCACATGCGAGGTTGCTGGATTTTGCTGTTTTCTGTCTGCATAATTTTTTCCCTACTGGTATCACTCAAGCAAGAGCACATGTGAGGTGTATGATGATTGCACACAATGACTGAGGACTGTGCACTTGCTCCACGTCAAATCAAAACACTGCTGCAGTTCAATTGGCACACCCTGCAAATTCTAGGTATGCAAGTGCAGTTAGCAGAATTACTGTATCCCAGGAGACCCGGGATGCACCACTGGCAGAGGTGGGAGGTTGTACTTTTTTAATGTTACTTGAGCGTAAATATTTCTTCTGCTACCATATGAAGTTGATGATGAATCTTTTAACAGACAAATGGTTAAGATGATTTGGATAAATTGAATGAGTGGGCAAATACATGGCATATGCAGTATAACATGGATAAATATGATATTATCCACTTTGGTTGGAGAAACAGAATGGCAGCATATTTAACAGGTGATTGGAAAATGTTGACTTACAAAAGGACCTGGATACTGTGGTACACCAGTCTCTCAAAGTTAGGAAGACCAATGGTGTGTTGGCCTTCATTACAAGAGGATTAGCGTACAGGAGCAAGGATGTCTTACTACAGCTTTACAGGGTTTTGGTGAAATCACACCTGGAGGACTGTGTGCAATTTTGGTCACCTAATCTATGAAAGGAGATACTATCCATAATAGAGTGCAGTATAAGTTCACCAGATTGATTTCTGGGATGGCAGGATTGTCATTTGAGAAGAGATTGGGTTGACTGGGCCTGTATTCACTGGAATTTAGAATGAGAGAAGATCTGTTGAAACGTATATATTTCTGACAGGGCTTTTCTCTTGCTAGGAGGTCTAGATCGAGGAGTCACAGTCTCAGAATACAGGATAAACCATTTAGTACTGAGATGAGGAGAAACATTTTCACTGTGTGGTGAACCTGTGAAATTCTTTACCACAAGACTGGAGCCAAGTCACTGAATATATTTAAGAAGGAAACTGGTTTCTGGAATCTAAAGGGTTATGAGGAGAGAGTGGGAGTATCAGCCACTATCCTATTGAGTGGTGGAGCAAGCTCAAAGGGCTGATTTTTTTTTTCTGTTAAGTATTTTTTTGATAATCCTATGAAATATTCGCATGTATTAAACACATTTAATCTTATTTGTGGGGTCATGGTTAGTGCACACTTCCAATTTCAATCTTGCAACCCATTGAGTAGGATTTGACTCGTTCCCTAACCTAGGTTGCTTACCATTGGTTTATGACCTATATCGTGATCACAATGTTTGAGGGGTACTTTTCATAAATATAACTTCAAATGATGATTATTACAACAGTTAAAATCCTGTTATGATGTTGGGTTAAGTACAGAAACTCATTGGCTGATAAGGCTGCATTTTTTAAAACACAAGTTAAAATTATTTGAAACATTGGTCTATCTAAAGTCTCTGGCAATCATGTTTTAAGCTTGTACTTAATGTCCGCATTTGCCTGGCAGCTGCTATTCATGTGTGTTAGTGAATATCAGCATTTACTGAGACTCAAGATGGCCATGCCTAGTCCAGTCCAGTCCTTGTCTGGTTGCCTTGCATGCATGTTTCCAGCAAAGGATTTCTGGAGAAATAGCAGGGGCTATTATCTAGCTTATCATTTTCCTTAACCCAGGAGCCCCAAGACCACGAGCTACTGCTCCAGCTGAGTTCATCCCATTTGGCATTGCCACAACGTGTGGCTTAGCTACTCACTGGTTAAGCTTGTTGGGTTATTAGGGATGTTGCTATTAGTTTCCAATACATGTTTTACAGATATTAGCAATTTAAGTTTGTCTTTTAACCCAAACAAATTGAGGTGTGGTTGCATCAACTTTGTAGCCAGCATCTAAAGACTAGCACTGGCTATTCATCATACCTGTCTGCAAACTTGCTATCGACTCTGGTACGAGACTTGCAGCAATGGGAAATCTTTTTGTGTGGAATTCCCTACAAGGGCTATGGGACTTGTGAACAGTACACCAGCCAGGTAGCTTCTTAACCCTAAGAATCCTTACTGAGACACATTGTTCTGAATCAAGAAACATCAGCTGGAATAGAAACCAGAAGCAGGTGTAGTCCATTTGGCCCTTTGAGCCTGCTCCGCCATTCATTTTGATCATGGCTGATCATGAAATTCAGTATGTTGATTGCTTTAGCCCCTAGAGCTATATCTAATTTCTTCTTGAAGTCAGACGTTTTGGCCTCAGCCATTTCTGTGGTACTGAATTCCACACATTCATTGCATGCTGGGTGAAGGAATTCTCCTTACCTCAGTTCTGAAAGGTTTATCCCCAAACTTTGATCCCCTAATTCTGGGCTCTCCCACCATTGGGAACATTCTTTCTGAATCTACGCTGTCTGACCCTGTTAGAATTTTTAAATGTTTCTGAGATCCCCACACATTCTTATAAACTCCAGTGAATATAATCTTAACTGATTTAGTCTCTCTTCATATGACAGACTGCCATCTCAAGAAGCAGCCTGGTAAACCTTTGCTGCACTCCCTCGGTAGCAAGGACGTCCTTCCTCTGATAAGGACACCAAAACTGCACACAATGCTCCAGGTGTGGCTTCGTCAACACCCTGTACAGTTACAGCAAAACATCCCTATCCCTATACACAATCCCTCTTGCTATGAAGGCTAACATACCATTTACCTTTTTTACTGCCTGCTGTACTTGTACACTTACTTTCAACAACTGATGCACAAGGACACCAAGGTCTCGCTGAGTATTCACTTCTCTCAATTAACACCCATTCAAGTAATAGTCTTCCTTGTATTGCTACTAAAGTGGGTAACTTCACATTTGTCTATATTTTATTGCATCTGCCATTCATATGCCTACACACATAGCCAATCCAAATCACACTGAAGCATCTGTGCATTCTCCTCACAGCTCGCCCTTCTACCCAACTTTGTATCATCTACGTCTTTGGAGACAATACACTCAGTTCCCTCTTCCAAATCATTAATACATAATGGGAACAGTTGAGGTCCTATCACAGATCCCTGCAGAACCCCACTAATTACTGACTGCCAATCAGAAAAAGACCCATTTATGCCAACTTTTTGCTTCCTATCTGCTAACCAGCTTTCAATCCATCTCAAGACACTACATGCAATCCCAAGTGCTTTAACTTTAGTTCATAGTCTGTAATGTGAGACCTTGTCGAAAGCCTCCTAAAAGTACAAATAAACCACATCCACTGACTCTCCTCGATCAACTCTACTAGGTACATTCTCAAAAGATTCCAATAGATCCATCAAGCATGGTTTCCCTTTTGTAATTCCGTGCTGACTTTGTCTGATTATACCACTTCTTTCCAAATGCTGAGTTATGAAAACGTTGATAATGGACACTAGCAACTTCCCCAGTACTGACATCAGGCTCACTGGTCTATACTTAATTCAAAGCTAAATCACATACAGAAAGTGAAATAGAAAAAGGGAAGGAAAGATGGGATTCAGAGAGGGGAGAAAATAGATAGAGATGGAAAATGTATTTAAATTAATTATTTTCAAACCTTCAGTAATATCTGAAGCATTGAGAAGCCACACTAAATTTTCAGAGGTTGTCTGGCACTGATTAAGGCAGTTAGATTTGAATGGACAACTTCAAATTTTTCTGGAGGGTTTAGGTAAGTACTGCAACTTCCATGTATTGCAATGCTGAGTCACTCAGTAAAATGCTAGTGCAGCGTAGCTTCTGGAGAACTGAGGCATCCCTAAATGTAACTTGCTGATTTTCATGTTTAATGTTGGACAGATGCAGATAATAGATGACAATTTGTTATTTTTAGTTGCATGCATTGCATTTTTTCCACTTTATTATACAGTTGTCCCAAGTATTTGAACTTTTCCTTTTCCTCTGGAATGTTGTACCTTGTTTTTATTCACACATTTTAACTGTTTGTTACCAAGGGGCTACATTCCTTGTAACTTCGGGTTCCTTAGAGAAAAGTGAAACAATGGGTTGTCGATTGTCAAACAACCACAGGTAGGTACAATTTTTATTTCAAATGTTTTGGCATTAGAATGTCTTGTCTGAATACGGTTTACATAGTACATGCAATATTTTTTATCAGCCGTACACTTCTAAATGTTCAGGAAACAAATGCTTAAGGCAAGCCTTGGGGGGAAAAAAGTTAGTTTGTTAATGCCACAAATAGGCTTACATTAACACTACAATGAACTTATTGCCTAGTCACCACAGTCCAGCACCTGTTCAGGTACATTGAGGGAGAATTTGGCACGGAAAACACACCTAACCAGCATGCCTTTCAGATTGTGGGAGGAAACCGGAACACCCGGAGGAAACCCACACAGACATGAGTCTGCACAGTGACCTAAGCCGGGAATCAAACCTGGATCCCTGGCACTGTTAGGCAGCAGCACACTGTGCCGCCCTGATAATTATGGTAAAGAATGGGGAGAGAGTGAGGCAGTTCAGTATTCCAAAGATGCATTATAAAACAAAATACAATATGAGCAAATATTGGATTAGATATCTAAAAGTTTGATTGAAGATGTAAGTTTTAAGCAACGCCTTAAGAGTAAAAGGAGGAAGAAAAGAATAGAGAGATTTAAGAAAGGAATTTCGGAGCTTAGGGCCTGGGCATTTGAGGGGGGTAGGGGGGGATAGCATCTGGTAGGAAAGGTATGAAGTTTGATCAACATTTTAAAAATTACATTTCTTTGCAGCATATGTTTTAAAAATCTGAACATTTTTCTTTAATTTTTAAGCAATTGTACTGAATTCACACATGGTGAGATGAGCAAAATTTAGACTGTTAGAGATTGTTCTGAATAATATTCGCCTTGATTTTTGTTGCTTCACGTTTTAAGCAATTTATTTGCAAATCTCGCACAATTTTTCACAATTTAATCACTTGCATTGATATATTAAGTAACGGCTTTATTTCTTTATCATGTACAGATATGTGTATCCTTTTTTTTCCTGTCAATTCACTACACACATCCTTTATTATCTGCAAACTTGCAGACAGTTCCCCCAATGCATAAACCAGATGCCAAAGACAAAGCCTTAACACTAATCCCTGCAAGACTCTATGGGGAATAGGTCCCCAAGGAAATTTTTTTACATTAATAACTGCTTCCTGTCTGCAAGAGTGCAATCAGTCCCTTATCCATCGATTCCATTTAACCTTATTTGGCAGTCATTTGTGCAAAGGCTTCTGATTCAAGATGCGCAACACATACCTAAAAGAGCCCTTTTTGGGAAAAGAAAATGTTTGTTCCTTCAAAGAGCTACAGATTGCAGCTAAGCAATATGTTCCGTGAAACAGTGAGTGTCCTTCCACCCAACATGTGGGTTGGGCATTCTGCAGGCTGTCAGCATGTGTCCTAGAATTTGAATTGGCTACTACCAACAACATAATCAGTTAGAGAGCATTTCCTACATAAGTACAAAATACCAACCCAGAAAAACACCTGGGAATTGACTGATCCAAATGGAAACACTGACCTCTTTCCTGGGCAAGCAACAAAGGTTATAAAGCATACTATGGTTTACAAATGAACCAAAATGATGTTGTCCTGTGAGTAACATATTAATATTAGTAACAAACACATTAGTAGAACATTTCTAATTCAAAAAATATAATTTGAGCTTGTGCATTTTTTTCTTTAAATGATTACTTTGAAATGTTAAAGAAGAATAAATATACACTGGTGTTCACAGTTCCCGTTGCTGGATTATTTTTAAAAATATTTCCCCACTGTTGGATAATAGAAGTTTAATTAGATAAGCCATGTAATATGTGCACAGTAGTTTTGTCCAGATTACTACTTTAACAATGTAGAATTTCCTTGGTCTGAACTTGATGAGTTCTAGCCACTAATTTTTGACAATGAGGAAACCACCACGTTTAAACCCTGATCTGTGCTGAGTTAGTTGATGCAGGCTGGAGTGTGGTAAGGCTGCTGCAGTTGGCATCAGTGCTTTCTTCTTAAAGCTGGGAAAAGTGAAATTGGTTTGGATTCTTGCTCCTGCTGCAAAATCGCTTTGTAGAATTGAGAGGACGGCATCGGGATTAGGTGTTTCACATGGTAGCATAATTGTAATCTGATAGCATGTAGTTTCATGTGTGAAGTATAGCCACTTTGAAGTGTTGCGGATTAGTGGTGCCAGTAAAGAGTCAATGGACAGAATTTACCATGTAATCTGCCACGTGTTTCAGTGGTGGGTGGCGACCTACCATTAACCAGCAGCAGGATATTCTGGCCCCACCATTGTCAATGGGATTTTCCATTGAATTCTCGCCTCACTGCCACAAAATCTGCAACGAGGATGCGCCGCCAAAAGGGCTGGAAGATCTTATCAGCGTGGATGGCCATAAAGTTATGCCAGTGACTCAAAGAAATAATGAAGGGCTTGTGGGCAAAATCTCAAGTTAAGAGAAAAGAAAAACTGAGAAAAATGTATAACTTGAACATTTTTCCTGAAATAATAACTTTTAAATTTTTGTTAGGTATCTGTACCTGGATGGAGAAAATCACTTTGAAATTGAAGTTCCCAGAATTATAAATGTTCAAGTGTTAACTGAAGGTTTTACTCCTGGAGGTAAATTTGTTAACCACATACTGGTTGTGTAATTAACCGATTTCAGCAGTAACCAGTGTTTTGTATAATAGCAGAAGAAATGCTGCCTTAAGATTATTGCGTCTTTAAAAACTAATGCCAGAGTGGACCTTGTACAGTAAATGGCAGAGTATTCCAAAGGAGTTGCCATGGGTTCATGTCCAAGCACCAGCTGGATAAATAAGTGTTTTTGTTTGGACAAGTTGAAATACCTTAGGAAGAAAAATTGATATGTTTCTATTACTCAGTTATGGGCCAGCATTGGTGATGTTGGTAATCAGCAGTGTGGAGTAACCTTCCCAATTAAAGTATGCTCTGATTGGATTTTTGTTCTTGATTAAATTTGGTTTGCTGCTTTTATAGAATTATTATAATGTAGTTAGTGGTATTTGTGTATTGAATTAGATGGTGGAGCTCATATTTTCCTGATAGAATGGCCTGAAACTAATCCTTCTTTTCAATGCCTGCTGCTGCCTATCGTCTTGGTGCAGAGAAAGATATTCACACTTACACCAGCCTACTGGAGAACCCGTACATTACAGAAGGTTAGAAGTACGATTGTCATCTTTGCCAACAGCTCATCATGTACCAATCTCCTTACATATGGTCCTTAGGAGCTTGGCTTGTTATTTACTGTATACTAGATGCCTTGCTGAATAATTTTTTCTGTGAGCTGTATCGCATGGGAGTTGAATAGAGTTGACGTGAGTTGTCGTTGGTGCTAACTTGGTGATGTATTGTAAATTACAAGGCAAACTCCTCAAAATCCTTAAATGCTTTTTTCTTTTTGTTTGCTTTACATTGCATGTGTTGTTTGCTAACTGTCAAAATGACAGCATTCTGCTTCCAAGTTTACCCTGTTAACACCTGTGCTTTACTTGCTCTGTATTTCCATCTAGTCCATCATCCCTTTTGTGTAGTGTTGCCAAAGACTGATAGCTTTGCAGTTATTTTAGGCTATTTGAAACGGTTCTAATAGTGGAACCAATTATGATGCGCGTAACTGAAAAGCATTTTCAAATAGTTACAGGATAATATGCTTTTTGTGGGCTGAGATGTAGTTCAGTGGTTGCATGTGCAATGTGATGTGCTGAGTTGCATGGATCAAAAGAGTCCCTGTTTGCCTTGTGCCGAGTTAGTCCCTTTCCAGTCAAGGTGACAATTATCTTGATAATCTGGTTGAGAAGGAGTGAGGGAACATCCACGGTTCCTGTTGCTGATTGATTGATTGCTATCCAACTCCTGTTGAATAAAGTGAATACTGGGTGAGAAAAGGGTGAAAACATTCAGTCAGTAAACCTATTGAGCTCATTCCCCACACTTCCAACATGAGCAATATGATTTTATACATATGTAGCTCTTTATCTGGGAAAAAACATTCAAATATTAGTGGAACTAATTGGTTTTAAAAAAAATACTAAGATGACAAAAAGGGTGTGCTTTTGAAGTCATGCTCCTCTTCGATGTGTTTTATATCCTGTCTATTCAGTAAATTCAGTTGTACGTTGATACCACGTCCTTGTTCATTAAATAGAACAAACTATTTGTATTACATGTAACATCTATTCAGTACTTGAACCATATTTTTACCAAATTACGTCCGATCTATTCAAAATTATATCAACTAAAATCATTGAACAGCTCACACAGCCACACACGAACAGTTTATGACAAACACTATTGGGACCTCAGGAAGCAGTTCTGCTGGCTTTCCTATCTGGGATTGTTATTTCTTTTCCTCCTTTTGCTTTGCCTAATAATAGTGTTTGTTTGAAAAAAAAATCAAAACATACAAAGCAATTATTGATGGAAGGAGAAATAGTAATTGACTGAGGGGGAAGCTTTCAGGAAAGTTCATAGAATTATAACGCTACATGCAGTGCAGGAAGAGGCCACTTTTGTTAACTTGTGAAAGTGAGTATTTGGTAAAAAGAAATTCTAGGTGAATGATGCAAGAAAGTAATTTCAGTAGTTTTCTTTTAACAGAATTTTAATGGAGTCTGATTTATCTGTACAATTTCAGGAGGTAATACACGTGCCACAGGAATGCTGGTCCAGTACAAAACTTTGGGCTCCCAGGAGCCGAGACAGCTGAAGTTAAGTGCATCTGATGACTTTAACAGCAACAAGAAGGTGTCTGTTGGCTGGCTGGCAGCCATGCATAAGGTAAAACGCCTAATGGATCTGCTACAGTCTTCCACCAAAGTTTTAAGAAAACATTCTTTGAATCTGAAGTAACTTGTTCTTTACTGCAGCAAATTAAAATATAACTTCAGATACAGGATATTTGAATTTAAAATTGGCTTATACAAATGCTAAAATCAAATGACGTGGGCAGGACACAAATTTGTTCGCTGGATGGGATTGTTGAAATATGTCTAGAACTGTTACCTTAATCCTTAGTTGCATGTTCAGGAAGAGGAAAAATGATTGATCTGATTGTGGTCTTATTCCACTTTCCCTGCCTGCCCCCATAACCTTAATAGATCAATAATCTGTCTGACTCAACCTTGAATATATTCAACGACCCAACCTCCACTGCTCTTTGGGATAGAGAATTTCAAAGATCCATGATCTTAGAGGAAAATTTCTCCTCATCTTCATTGTAATCCTGTATTCTGAAACAATGCTTCCTAGTTTGAGATTCCCTCAAGGTCAGGCATCCTGTTAAAGCCCCTCAAAATCTTGTGGTTCAATAAGATGCCGCCTCATTCTTCTGAACTCCAATGAGTAAAGGCCCAACCTGCTCAACTGTTCCTATTAAGACAGCCTCTTCATCCCAGGATTCAACCTAGTGAAACTTCTCTGAACTGCTTCCAGTGCAAGAACATCCCTCAAATAAGGAGACTGTGGTGATGCAGAGTTCTCAGTGTGGTTTCACCGATGCCATGTACAGTTGTAGTAAGGCTTCCATACTTCATTATCCATTTACTTTCCTACTTGCTGTTCCTGCATGCTATTGTTTTGTGTTACGTGAACATAAAGATCCCTCTATTCACACATTCTCTGGTCTGTCTCCATTTAAATAATATTTTGCTTTCCTATTCTTCTTGTCAATGTGGACAATTTCACATTTTCCCACATTATACTTCAAATATTTGCCTACTTCTTTAACCAGTGCATATTCCAATGCAATTTGGGTCCTCACAACTTGCTTTTCCAAGTACTTTTTCCAACTACTTTTGCATTGTCAACGAATCTGGTTCCTTCATCCAGGTCATCAGTAGATTGTGAATAGTTGCTGATCCAGCACTGAATCGTGGCATTCCTCCATTAGGGTTTTAACAATCAGAAAATGATCTATTTGTCCTGATTTTCTGTTAGTTAGCTGATCTTCTGTCTATATTGCACCCAACACCATGGGCATCTTGTGCAGTGGCATTTTTTAAAATGTCTTTTGGAAGTCTCAGTACACCACGTCTTCCAGTTCCTTTTTATCCACCCTGCTCTAGAACTCAAGACATTTGTCAAACACTTTCCCTTTCATACAATCAAGCATAGTTAGCATGGTTTTGTTTTGATTTTCTAAACATCTTGCTATTAATTCCTCAATGGATTCCAGCATTTTACCAATGACAAATGTTAAATGAACTTGCATACAGTTTCCTGCTTTCTGTCTCTTTTTTTCCAATCTAGAATTTTTGCAGAATCCAGGGAATTTTGAAAGATTGCAGTCAATGCATCCACTAGCTCTGCAGCCACTTCTTTTAAGATCCTAGAATGCAAAGCATTTTATACCAGGGACTTGCCAATCTTTCATCCCATTAGTTTGGTTTTTTTTCTGTGATTGTTTTAAATTCCTCCCTCCATTTTGCCCACTAATTTTCAACTATTGTTGGAATGTTTGTGTCTTTTACCAATAAGACAGATACAAAATATCTGTTCAAAGTCTCCATCTCATCCTTATTTTCCATTATTAATTCCCCAGTCTTCTCTAAGCAATTAATATTTACTTCAGCTAGTCTTTTTATATAGTTGTAGAAGCTCTTGCGTCTTTTTTATCTCTTCCTAATTTACTCATTTTTTTCTCTTTATAATTTTCCTACTTATCCTTTCTTAGTTTCTAAAATATTTCTAATCTTCTGTCTACCTTTAATCTTCACAATATTGAATACTTTTTCAATTTGATGCCATCTTTAACTTCCTTAGTTAGCCATGGATAGTTAATCCATCTCATAAGGATCTATTTCTCACTTGATAATATCATTGAGAATTATGAAATATCTCCTTAATATCTGCTATTGTTTGTCAAATGTCTTGTCTCTTAATCTACTTCCAAGTTGCTGAAGCCAATTCTGCCTTCATTAAAGTAATTGGCCGCTCCCAGCTTCACATTCAGGATACCCTCTATCATGTGTTGTGCTACCAGTGTACTAAATGGAATAGATGTTGAACAGATCTAACAGCTCAAAACTGGGCATCCATGAGGCGATGTACAACAGCAGCAGCAGAATTGTATTCAACCACAATTTGTAATCTCATATCCTGGCATGTCCCCTATTCTACTGTTACCCGAGCTGATCCCTCAGCTTTAAGTTTCAATGAAGAATTCAGAAGAGCATACCAGGAGCAGCACCAGGCATACCTAGAAATTAGGTGTCAACCTAGTGAAGCCACAACACAGGACCACTTGTATGCCAAATAGTATAAGCACTCAGTGATAGACAGTGCTAAGTAGTTCCACAACCAATGGATCAGATTTAAGCTGTGCAGTCTGCCACGTACAGTTGTGAATGGTGGTGGACACTTAAGCAAGTCACTGGAGGAGGGAGGTTCCTCAAATATCTCTATCCTCAATGATGGGAGAGCCCAGCACACATGCAAAAGATAAGGCAACAATCAAGTGCTGAGCAGATGATCCATCTATGTCTCCTGCTGAGGTACCCAGCATAACAGCTGCCAGTTTTCAGTCAGTTCAATTTGCTGCACGTGATATGAAGAAAGAGCTAAAGGCACTGGATGTTGCAATGGCTGTGGGCCCTGACAATATTCCAACAATGGTACTGAAGACTTGTGCCTCAGAACTTGCGTGTCTTTAGCCAAGTTATTCCAGTACAGCTGCAACACTGGCTCCTACCCAGCAGTCTGGAGAATTGCCCAGATACATCCTGTACCCACAAAGTAGGACAAATCCTACTGGCTAATTACCGTTCCATTGGCCTACTCCTGATCATCAGTAAAGTTGTAGAAGGAGTCATCAACAATGCGATTAAGCTCCATTTACTTAGCAACAACCTGTTCAATGACACCCTTGTTCAGGTTCTGCCAGGACCACTCAGCTTCTGACCTCATTGCAGCATTGGCTCAAACGTGATATCAAAGCAACATTTGACCAAATGTGGCATCAATGAATCCTGGTAAAAACTGAAGGAAATGGGAATCGAGGAAACTGTCCTATGTTGAGAGTCGCACCTAGCACAGAGCATGATGATTATGGTGGTTGGAAGTCAGTCATCTCAGTTCTAGGATGTTACTACAGGAGTTCTTCAGGGTAGTGTCCCAGGCCCAACCATCTTCAGCTGCTTCATCAATTACCTTCTTTTCATCATTGGAGAGACAATATAACATATGGGTAAAATTCTGAAGGGGGTGCATGAGCAGAGCAACCTGGGTGTATATTTACATCAATCATTGAAGGTGGCAGAACAGAGAGCAGTTAATGCACCTGCTGCATACCCAGTTTACCAACTATGGCCTTTAGGATTTGACCAGCTCGGTCTGTATCAGTACCACTGCGCCACTCTCTTGGTGATGCACATTGAAGTTCCCCACCCATAGTACATTCTGAGTACAGAGTACATGTTATGATACCTCTTCTCTTCAAGATTATCCTGTCTCATTACACATTACCATATCTAAAAAAGCCTGTAATTCGTTGGTTCCATAATTAATTTTCCAAGAAACTGGTCTGAATGCAGTCAATGAACCTGTCCTCGGGTGTTCAGCAAGATGTTAAAGATCCCCAGGTACAATTTCAAAAAGTGCGTTAGCCCTGTGTCATGGTAAATATTTATCCTCAAATACCATCATTGTTTTGATTATCTGTTCTTCATATTGCTGTTTGCTGGTGCTTCATGTTTACAGATTGACTGCTGTTTCCTACATTATCATTGTGACTACACTTCAGAAGTACTTAATAGGCTGTAAAATATTTTGCGATTGTCCTGAGATCATGAATGATGCTATATAAATAGCAGCTATCGTCCACTGTTTAGGTATAGATGGCTAGCTGAAAGATACATTTTCACAATGACCTCAGGACACTTTTATTGAAGCAAAATACATTATAACCGCTGCCTGTCCTAGACTTTGAATGTGATTACCAATTTGAATTCCACTGTGGACACTTGTATTGCAGCCTGTAACTGTTAATTGTAAATGGCCCAAACCCATTTCAGATGGGATTCTTTACTGCCATCAGATTTGGAAACATTAATTTCACCAGTCTTGGCTGGATTTGAATACTTGTGCCAAAGGAGGGAACAATGTGTGAATGCATGATGTTGTGTATTCTCATTTGAACCAAAAAAATTAACAAAATTAGCTACTTAGCCTAGCGATCGGCTGTGTTTTCCTGCACTCTACAATAAAGCAAACAATGTACTATATAATGATTAAGAATTAACAATGTTGTGTTTCTTGTCCTTTACTTTCATTTCTCACCCTCACCCCTACCCCTCTGCCATCTAAATCCATAGGCTGCCAAGCTGCTATCTGAATCAAGAGACCAATAACTGAGTTTCAGAGAAATGGAATGAAACAATATGTTAGCCAGTTTTACCCAGTTTCTGTGCTCACCGCTTTGATATATGGTGAGGTTTTCTTAATATTTTTTGTATTAAAGTGATTTTCTGAAAACACTTCTTAGAATGCAACAAATGTTTCAGGAATATTTTTGGTGCATTGAAGTATTCTCAAAGTATAGTGCAATATGTAGAATTTACAATGTTTTAAATGTAACCTTTCACATTTAAATTGAACTTTGCTAAGTATTTTTGTTAAATCTTCGTATTTTTATCACTAACTGAACTGCAGTGCGAGGCTGCTAAAATAAAACACCTTTTTGTTACAGAATGCACTTCTGATGTAGATTGCTTTATTTTATTACATTATCAATATGAAGTATATAAATTTATAAAATTGTATTGAGGAAAGTGGAAATAAGTACAATTTGCATTAATCTTCAGAAAAATTTAGACTCCAGCTCTACACAGGTGATTTTTGCCTGTATGAGGGAAGAAAATGTTTACATTTTAATTTTTTGACAGGAAGTACTTAAGTCAATATGAATAAATATCACCTTCAGTTCCAATTAAAACTTCAGTGTTGCTTGCCTTCTCCCTCAGAGTGAAATTTCATTTTGGTATACCAAAGGAAATAACTACATGTACATATAATGAATACTTTGCATAACCATGTCTGTTCCTCATACTGCTAAATCTGTATAAGTATTAGAGGATGATGATTAGGGGACTACCTTTATGATTGTAGATCGTCTTAACTTATTTGGTAATCACTGACTATAATTGGATGTAGTGTCCAAAAATCTAAAGCAGCAATGCACATGATGTATTTGTAAAACAAAACTACTTAGCTGGGGGAAAAAAAAAGTCTGATTTTGTTTATATACAAAGGGAAAAAAAACTCACCTGTGGGTTTCAGTGAAACGCCAATAAATGTAAAGATGGAGATGGCCTGAAATTTGTAGCTAGCTCAGAGAAATTACATTTTCAAAAAACTGATGCTAATTTGACACTGACTTTTTCTGTTCTTAGCATGAAATAATTCAGAAAATAGTGGCAATTTGATTTGAGAAAGGGGGTACCAGATGTTACATATTCCGTTTCCTGGACCAAATGGGTGTGAAACTTCTGGCTATGTAGCAGATTGACCTTAATTGAAATATTGCATTGTAATGTCATGTTTTATAGATCTCTCTAATCAATGTAATTATTTAAGCACCTTCTGTATGAAAAACTTATCCATATTCAATAAAATGCAAATATAAACTTCTGTAAGCAACGTCTTAGTTCAATTTCTGTTATTATTTTAATACAATAGAATCAGCTTCATTTGGAACCTTGTGATTTATATCTACAAGGTGGACTTTAGTTAAAATTAATGTTTTTCTTTACCACCTTAAAAATCTAGGTTCTCACCCAATGAGAGCTCCTGATTTGAAGGGATACTAAAGGGTTGATGGGTCTGGATTATAGAGGGGTGATGTCTTGAAGTGACTAGCACTAAACTTTTTTCTCCATTTCATCTGTTAATGGTACCTTGAAAAGCTTTGTGCTTCAGCAATCAGTTGAATAGCTTGTAAGATTTTTTGTTTGATCATTTGTTAAAGGATTTACCATTTTGTAGCTGGTGAAACTCTTAATGGAACACAAACCTCTGGAAGAAATTGATTACTTTGTTTTTCAAAATGCCAGCAATTCTTCAGTGGAGAAGAATGTGACACAACACTCTGACAATTCAAATCTGAGACGTGAGGTTATTTTTTTCATTTTTCTTTCTTCTCCCTCCTACCTTGTACCCTTAATCCAATAAAGACCTTCATTGCTTTACACACAGAAGATTCTGGAAGTCAAATCAGAGGAAATACAATTCAATGAAAATGTGAACTAGCAATGGACTAGTAATGCAATGGCTGAGGCTTTTTTCTGGAGTTATGGGTTCAGATCCCCCCCATTGAAATGGTGCAGTTTAAATTCAGTTAGTACTGGAATTGAAAGCCTCTAATGATTTTAAAAACCTCACTAACCCTGGGGTTTGGCTTATGTGACTCTCAACACAGAGCAACATGGTTTGCTGTTAACTGCTCTCATGGCCAAGCAGCAACTCTCAGTCCAAGGGCAGTTAGGGATGGGTAACATGTTGCTTTGTGATGCCCATATCCCAAAACACACAATGGTTGGCCTTAGACAGAGCATATAAAGCACAGACAGTTTAGAGATTACTGATTAGAATGCAAATCTTTACACCTAACCTGTTGAACAGCAGGTTAGATGTAAAGATTCGCATTCTCATCAGTAATCTCTAAACTGTCTGTGCTTTATATGCTCTAAGGCCAGAACTCTCCATTCACCTGACAAAGGGGCTAACCCGAAAGCTTGTGAGTTTACTATCAAATAAATCAGTTGGACTAAAACCTGGTGTTGTCAGACTTTTTACTGGGGCATCTAGAACATGGGTGAATAGTCTCAGGATAAGGGGCTGATCATTCAGGCTTGAGGGGAAGAAATTTCTTCACTCAAACCCCAAATGGTTCTAGATACTCCATTGTAGGGCTGAGACACAAAATTTTTGAATTCAGGGAATGAAATGATACTGGGATGGACAAGAAATGAGTTAAGATCAATAATCAGCCTCGATGATATTGAAAAAGGCTCTATCACCTACAGTTTCTATTATGTTCTTAAAGTACAAAAACAAAGCACTGTGGACATTAAAAAGCTGAAATAAAAAAGAAATTCTGGAAATACTGAACAGATCAATCATTTTTGGAGAGAATAACAAAATTCCAGATTGATGATTTTTCTGATAAAATGTCATTAGCCTGAAACATTAACTCCTGTTTCTCGGGGTATTTCCAGCATTTTCTGTTATCAATGATGAACTAAAGTATTGTTTTCAATTTAAACTAAAACCCAGAGTGAAATTCAAACTGTGTGCTCCTCACCAGAAAAGATTTAATGAAAATGTTAACTCAAAGAGCATAACCTACCAACATCCCAAAACATGCCATAGCCTGAAGAGTATTCACAAACCAAAGCTTTGTTATAGATGACTAATCAGGCTGCTGCCTTTGCTGAGGTGGGGTTTTGAGTTTTGGTGAGGGAGGTGGGGCCTGCAGAAATACTATGAATGGTGAAAATCCACAAAACAAAATGCTGGAAATAATCTGTAGGTCAGGCATCATCATGAAAAGAAAAACAGATTTAATCTTTAGGTCAATGACCTTTTGTGAGAATTGGAAAAAGCAACAGGTCTTAAGCAAGTGATGAAACAGGGAAAGTGGATGGGGAGGGGAAGAAAGTACAAATCTGTGATAATAGAAGGCCAGAGTCATGAAATGATAAAAGTTTAACATGCCGATACTGGAAATCTAATACCAAAATTGAAAATTGCAACTACTCAGCAAGTCTGGCAATATCAGTGTAGAGAGAAACAATCTTAAAACTATAGAAATTTGACACAGAAACATTGCAATAGCTGCTGATTGAAAAAGTGGGGACAGAAGTTACGATCTGAAATTGTTGAAATTAGGGCCGAGCGTGGAAGACTATAAAGCGCCTAAGTGAATGATGAGATGCTGTTCCTCAAACTGTATGGACTTCAGTGGAACAGTGGAGGCTGATTGAGGTGTAAAAATAAAGTGACTGGTGACCAGAAGCTGAAGATCACAGTTGCAGACTGAATGGAGGTATTCCACAAAGTGTTTGGTCTCCCCAATGTAGACGAGCTGGCATTGTCAAGCAGCATGCACAGTATGCTAAATTTAAAGAATTACAAATAAATCATTTCAGACAAAAGGAGCAACTGGGACCTTGTTATTACTCACATGTAGGTTGACATTAACACAGCAATGAGTTACTGTGAAAATCCCTTGTTGCCACACTTTGGCACTTGTTTGGGTACACTGAGGGAGAATTTAGCATAGCCAATGCACCTAACAAACACATCTTTTTTGCACTGTAGGAGGAAACTGCAGCACCTGAAGAAAACCCATGCAGACATGGGGAGAATGTGCAGACACCACACAGACAATGACCCAAGCCAGGAATTGAACCTGGATCCCTTACACTGTAAGGCAGTAGTGCTAACCACTGTGCTGCCCCGATGGTGAGATGGGGGAAGGGAAAAAGGCAGGTATAATGAAAGAATTTTCTGATATCCTACATCTCCCACCACTGCCAGTGAGACTGCAGAATCCCAACTGCAGGAGAGGTCAAAGAATTCCAGCCTACATCTTTTGCAGCTGCATGGGAGCTACCATGGGAAGTGGAGAGTTGAGGAATGATTAAGGAATGGATCCAGTGTCATGGAGAGAACTGGCATCACTCCTGGGGTAGTGGAAATAGAGGATAAAGCATGAAATGTGGGGCTGGTGGGTTGGAAGCTATGGACAAGAATCACCCTTTTGTGCTGGGAAGAGGAAGGAGAGAGCAGAAGTGCAGGAAATGGAACAAAGTGTTGATGACCATATCAACCGCAATGGTGGGAAGTCCTTGGTTGAGGAAAAATACATAAAAGCACTGTTATAGAAGGTGACATTGTCAGAACAAATGTGGTGGAAAGAGAAACTGGAAAAATGAAATAGGAAGCAGTGTAGGACTAAGTACAGTCAAGATAGCCATGGTATGGGACTCATGCTTATAGCAGATAGTGGTTAATAACCTTTTCCCAGAAATGGAGAAAATGTCAAGGAAGAGGCAGAGATGGACCAAATGAAGGCAAGAAAATGGCAGAAATTGGAAGAAATATTGATCAAACATTCCAATTCATAAGAAAGAGCAAAAAATGGCATGAATGTGTATCGACGGACAAAAACAAGGGAGGGGACTTGAGTATTACAGGAACAAAGGATGTTCCACATAGATCATATGGCAGACATACCTCACACTCACCCTTTTATTTGGCACAAGTGTGTGAAGTGAAAAGAGAATTAGTTTAATGCACAAACAAATTCAGTCAGGCCCAGGAAGGTGGAGGTGGATGGGGACTAGTTGAATCTCCCTTCAAGGAAGGAGTGAACAGTCTTTAAACCATCTACTGGGGAGAGAGGTATGGAGGAATTGGACATTGTTGATGAAACAGTGATGGTTATGACTAGGAAACTAGAAACAGGGGAAGGAAGCTAGAAAAGTCACAGCTGGGAGGTGGGATGAGCCTGGACAAGGGGAGAAAAAAGTGAAGTAATGAAGCTAGAAATAAATCATGGAATCATAGAAATTTATAACACAGAAGGCCATTCACAACTCCTCAGACATAAGCAATGTGTGTCCAAATCCAGCAAGCCCTAGACAATATTCAGGTTTGGGCCAGTTTGTGCAACAAGTGCCAGGCAAGGACCATCTCCAACAAGAGAGAAACTAATCATCTCTACTTGACATTCAATGGCATTACCATTGCTGAATCAACATCCTGGGGGTTACCACTGACCAGAAACAGAATTCAATCATCAGTTAAATACCGTGACAACTTCAAGAGCAGGTGAGATGCTGGGAATTCTGAACTGAATAACTCACCTCCTGTTTCTAAGTCCTGTCCACCATCAGCAAAGTGTGATGGAATATCCTTCACATGCCTGGTTGAGCGCAGCTCCAATAACTTAAGAAGCTCATCATCCAGGCCTGCTTGATTGACGTTCCATCCAGTACCTTGAACATTCATTCCCTCCACCACTGATGCACAGTAGCAGTGTGTACCATCTACAAGATTCATGCAGGAACTCTTGAGGCTACTTGCACAGCATCATCCAAACCCACAACTGCAATTATTTAGAAGGACAAGGGCAGCAACAGACACATAAGAACACCACTACCTGACTTGGAACTATAATCGCTGTTCCTTCACTGTTGCTGAATTAAAATCCTGGAACTCCCTCCTCAACAGCATTGAATTTACCTACATTATATGGATTGCAGTGGTTCAAGAAGATAGCTCAGATAGCATTTCGTGTTGGGGTAACAAATGCTGGTCTTGGTAGCAATAGCCACATCCTATGAAAGAATTTTAAAAATCAGATCATTGTAATTGTGCTGGCTGTAAAAGAACTACTGAGCCTATTCTCACTTTCTATTTCCTGGGTCTGCAGCTTAACAGGTTATGACATTTCAACACATACCCAAACATTTTCTAAATGCAATGGCACTATCTGTCTCTGCTCCCCATTCAAACAGTGTATTCTATACCCCAAACATCCTTTGGTAAAATAACCAGTGCTGTGTGACAAGAAAAGTTTGAACCAGCAATCCTGCCTACAGATCTTGGGAAGGAGGTAGAAGTATGCTGTTTGGATAATTATTTGGGATTTGTGGATGCTCTGTGAGGTGGTGGTCAGTGACACGCTTGGAAACAATGAATTTGTGTTATTGGGGTCCTGTTCTGGTAGCAATAGGAGCAAGTGTCAGAGATTTGGCATTTGGCCTCTGTTAGGTCAAGGTCAGTCCACCAAACAACACAACCAACCTTGTCAGCAGGTTTGATGACAATATTAGCGTTGAACCTTAGAGAATGGAATGCTGCAATAGGACAAGAGAAGGGAGTAGAGAAAGAAGCAACCAAACGTCACACTTAACAGTTCTGAGGGCAAGGATCTAGAGAAGGTTATGGGGAGATGGGTGTCTAAGTGGAGGAAGAACAGTGGAGAAAGATAATAGGAAACATTGTGCAGGAAGACTCATGGCCAAAGGAATAGGAATGGAGGTAAATGCAACAGAAGAAGAGCTCAGTGTTGTGCCAAGCTTGATATTCATCAAGGTGGAAAGGTAAGAGAATGAAGCTGAGACTTTGCTGAGGACAGATCACTTGGTGTTGAAGAGATGAAGTTTAAAGCAGGTAATGAAAAGCCAACAATGAGTAAGATTGGTACAACAGATGTGACCAGAGGAAAATGCACAAGAATCCAGAGGGTTGTGGGATCCAAGAATCATTGAATCTTGTAGTCCTTACCACTTGAAATCAAGAAAATAAAACTCAGATGAGGCAAAGGATGAAATGCACCTATGTACTTGAACAACTTTGACAGAGTCAGTCAATGTTACCGACAACTGATGTTGAGAGTTTGAGCTTGGTGGCACATGGCATTAGCGTAGATTGCAGGACGTGGTGAGAGTTGTGGTTGAAGAAACATTGAATATCTCAGGAAGAATATGAGGTTTATTTCTTCTGTGATACTATGCAAAAGGGAATCCGATACAAAATTTATTTTCAAGCAACCTCTGCCAGGATTAAGGGAGTACATGGAAGGTGAACTGATATCTCGGTTTAGGTTTCTAAACTGCTGTGTGCTGCAGGAGATGCAAAAGATCCCATTGCTCATTTCTGAAAATTAGGGAACCTTTTCCAGTGTCCCGATCAGCAATTACCCCTGAACTATCACCATTTATTGTGTTGTTATTGTGGGACCTTGCTGTGTGCAAGCTGCTGTCGCCTACAAAACAACAACGCCCATCACTTCAAATAAGAGATGCCTGGAGCACATGAATAGTGCATTGCAAATAGAAATTATGGCCTTTTAAACAAAGTTTGTGAGATATTGAATTCCCAAGGTTAATCTCTTTGACAGGAGCAAGTTATGAAGTGGGGATCATTCACCAGCTACAAAAAGCAACAATGGCTGAACAATGAAAAGATCAAGTGATATGTTTACCACCCTCATGGAATATACAACTGCATCAAATGACCTTCAGACAGAAACATTCTGTAAAGTACAACGTGCAATCCAGTACCTAGAAGAATTGTCAGAATTGCAATGCCTCCAGTTTCATCCGGGGGCCTGATGGTGTAATTATTTACTTTGACCCAGATCTTGTGCATGACTAAGTGAAGCAAACAACGCTCACCATTATTAAGTAATTGAAGAGAAACTTCTGAAGTACACAACATTTGTAGTTACATAAGGAAATCCAGTTGTCTTGCTGAGTTACTCTGCTCTTTCACAGGCTCTGCGATAACTGCTCCTCATCATTGGATTAGTCATTGAAAGCAACATAGGCATTTGAAGTTTCTGTACTTACACAACAAACACAGCAGAGACACAGGGCTGGTATATTCAGCTGTAAGCAAATTTTTAATACTGTAAACATGATTAATTACTGCCGAACTACCTTTCTAACCATAATAATTTGTGGTGTCTCTTTCCTTCAGAATGTAGTGGAGGTTTTTAAAACATCTTTTTTCTCTCTCTGGTTCTTATTTTTCCCCAATCTTTATTTTGCATTCTGTACATTATCTCAATCTAATTCTTGCTTTATATTCCTGGTTTTTAATTTTGATTGGTTAAGTGGCCTCACTATTGTTTATTCTGCTCAAAGATGTCACATTCTTTGAAGCAGGTACCATCTGGATCAAATATTCAATGACAGCAAATCCACACTCATGTGGAATTTCTGTGGCCAACTTTCAGCATGGTGGTGAATGGGGAACACAAGTGCCATCATCACTGACCACAAGTTCCATACCATGGTTTATGTACACTCATCATTACAGCATGGGAGGCCAGTCAGACGACCCAAGGCACCACTTCAACGGGAAAATCTAGGAAGCGGCTGTCTTAGTAAGGGGGAAATCTGGTGAAGACTGCTAATAATGCAATTTGTGCTACTGTTACCTAGCTACTTCCTATAGCATTGTGGAGTGCTGCGTGAAATCATGAAAAAATGTTCAGGGTGCATTGCAACCAGAGTGCAAAGATATTAAAATTAATGCATGTGGAAGTATCTGAGAAATGAGGATTACCAAACTGAAATTCAGTTTAACTATTGCACTTAGAATTTGGAAAGTTGTAGAAGAAACTGGAAATTAGTTACAGAAATTACTTGTCAGTAGCAGCTTACTGACAATCAGTGATTGCCTGGAGAGGTGCTAATTACTGTGAGCGGGAAACTAAAGGAGCAGATGTAACTTAGGCATGGTTCAAAAGGTAAAAGAGGAAACAATATCTGCTGATGCATGAAGTCATTGTCAATGGTGCACAACAGCTACACTGTAAAAGTAAAGAACTTAATACAACAGGGAGGGAGGGACTGGCGGGGGATGGGATGAGGGGAGATACTAGTTGTCTCTTGTACCTCTTGGTGTGATTCATATTAAAGTAAATAATTAACTTAATGTACGATTTGGATACCCCAAGGTGTATTATGAAGTCAGACTAGACCCCAACAATTTGCTATTTTGGCATTGGTGTGAGGATGTGATGTTTCACTCCAGGCATAATTCTACTGACACATAGGGTAGCTTTATTAAAACAATTATTTTTAACCACACAGTTTAACTATAATAAATGAATTAGCTTAGCTTTTAACAATTGAACAATTGTTAAACAAGATATAATTCTTAACTGCTAACCTCTCGCTAGGTGTTCTAATTCAAGCAGTATTCCTCTTATAGACTTAGGCCCCCTCTTTAAAACTACTTTACAAAACACAGGGGGGTGGGGAGGGAATCTACAATTAGATGGAACTGCCCTACTTAAACATCGATTGTGCAGTTTCAATCAGCAGGTGGGAATCAAAGATTTTCAATTCATGCACAGCTACCCTCTCTCCCCTTGCCCTGTTTGTGTTTAGTATAGAATCCTTTGCTGAGTCAATCAGGAAGGATCGTGGCACGATCAGCGACGATCCCCGACAATGGAGACAAATCGAGCCAAAACCATCCTCTACATAAATGTATTACCATCTTCCATTTTAGGTCAACTATGCAGGCTGATCAACATCTGTGACTAGTAGGAACTGGCCTCAGATGCCAAGCTAAATCATGGCAAGAGCAAGGCCATGTTCTTTGGGAACAGGGGTGACCGATCCCTTGTCCCCTTCACAGTCGGGCCAGGCTTTAAAAACTGGAAGAAGCGTGTAGGTAAAATGAACTAAAAACAGGGTATATGGGAGCGATGCTCCCACTCCATTGCAGCTAAGAATTGGTCATCAGGTGAAGCACTCTTGGTGTTACTGTACCTGACACAGGTCTGGCCCATCCTCATCTCCTACACTGTGTTTTCCACTTCATCTGGAGGTTAAAAATGGACCACGCACAAAGGGACATGATGTACAAACCTCTAAAGGAGGTTAAAATGTGCTCATCACCATCCTAATCCTGCTGTGTGTATGGTCGCTGTGCATAGATCCTCAGTGCACAAACACCAAATGTCACTGTGTTGAGGTTCTATCTGTCCCCAGTGTTGTGAAGGATGGATCTTTCCACGCTGCCACGGAATGCTCCAAGTAGTTGGACAGTGTCATTTAACCTGTCCCTCATGGAAAGATTTAAGCAGAGAAACACCTTTGACCACAAGTCCATCAGGAAGTGGTCTGCATGCCCTAGAGGAAAAAGAGATGGTAGGTCCTGTTGGATGGTTCGCTGAACTGATTGTCAAGGTCATGATGAATGTCTCATCACCAGAACTTTCAAACAAGTACCAAGACCTGGCTTGGCCACTTCCTTGTGGAATGTGCCTTTGTAAAGAAGGTCTGGAAGAGGTGGTTTCTGTTGCAGTTCATCCTGAACAGCTCTGTGATCAAGATTCTGCACTCTCCAGGCTGTTTCCAGGGATGCACACAAAGATAAACATCAGCTGCTGCTGGAGGATCACCAACTTGGTGAAAGATATTTTTGATCTTCCCGCAACTCGTTGGTCTTCCGGCACAAGGAGTTGTCTTCAGCTGAGTGTTACAGACTAGCACATCCCAAAGCCCAGGACTACACACGGAGGAACACATTAAAGCTTGGGGCAGACACCACAGTGCAATAGGAAAGCTTGCTGTCTAAAACCAGGGGAGTGCAGCTATACAGAATCCCCTTGGCTGTAGGACTCTCACTAAATGCATAATGAATATTACATGTACCATAATTGTATGGAAGCAATTTAGAGTGCAACCTGATCTAGATAGGCAACTTAAATACATTTGCATCATTTGTAATTACCATTTAGAAATGTCTGTAATGTTTGACAGCTCAGTGACTATCACTGTTTGCTGTGCAGACACATGGATTTGGGCCAATGTCTGTGGGAGTTTGTGCATTCTCCCTGTGCTTGCGTGGGTTTTCTCTGGGTGCTCCGGTTTCCTCCCACATCCCAAAGATATGCTCTTAGGCTGATTGGTGTAACAAATTGTCCCTAAATTAGTCTCCCCTCAATCTGGTTTCCAATGTGGAGTGCCATAAGCGTAGACAAGGGTCATGGGTGGAAGAGGGAACTCACAATGTTAAAATGGCGGCGCAGGCTCGTTGGGCCGAAGGGCTTGTTTCCCGTGCTGTGTTGTTCTTTGTTCTTTGAGCTGCAACTGTTTATGTTTGAGTTGGTACTAGAAGTGTTAAATAAAGGAATTGTTGAATTATTTTCCTTGTTTGTTTCATTAAGCTGGAATGCTTGGAAGGTGTTGAAATTAAAGCTGTATAACACATCCCACACAGAATCAATGCTCCATTTCCTTCACATTCCTTTAATGTGATTAATTAATGAGATACAGTTGTTTACCCTGTTCACACAGGTTCCGATGCCATTACCCTTGCATTACTGACTTGCACTTACAAAAGTTTGTCATGCAAAGATGTCTTTTTAACTTTAACTCCAGAAAATTCTGTATCTTCAGGAGAAATTTATTTGGCATAGAATATTAGAGATGGAATAAGGGGATCTTATCTGGCTAAAAATGTGAGGGACAGCAATCGTCAGAACTAGAATTTTTCCATATGTTTGTCAATCAAAAATTTTCCTGCTACCTTCAGTATGCAATATAATTCTAAACTAAACAGTGCAGTTGAGCAAATATGGCTGCTTAATTAGTTTACCACGATATGTAAAACAATTCCTAAATGTTAAGAATTTAGGTCCACACCAACACCCACACCAGAGAAGGGATTGAAGAAAAGAAAGAATATATATCTCAGCACCAAACTCCAATGCTTTCAATTAAACACAGGTTTTTGGCCAGTCAATATAATCTGAAATGGCCTCAAGAACTCTGGTTATCCATTAGTTAGAATGAATATAATTTGCCAAATGCCACTGTTCATGCCACTATTTTATTGTATACGTTTACATAACACTTTTGTTAAGCAGTGTATTACTATCAACTATGAAAAACAGTTCAGTCACTTAATCATACATAATATAGCCCACTGTTATAATCTTATACATCACAATATTTACATTCAATACTACCCTGTGCTCAAGTTAACAGAACTGTTAGGAAAAGATTAGATATGAAACATGGTAAACAAGCCAAAGATTGTTTTGTTACATGTATAAACTCATTTATTAGGATGTGTGCCTAGAATTATTTCAAAAAGAAAAATGTAATTGGAAAAAATAAATGAAAAATTCTTTAATATAGAAATATACTTGAATACTTAGTTCAATGAAGTGCTGTAGTGTTTTGCACCAAACTGTGGTGAAAGTTATTGCATCATTTCCATAATAGACACAGAAGTTAATTGATGACAATATCCTCTGCTCATTCTCACATTCGCCATTCCATTAGTCACATACACTTCACTTACCTCAAACAACTCAGACAGTGCACCTCACCTTACTAAAACCCTTGTTCATCTCAATTGCAGCATTGTCACATTATTTTAAAGTCTTTTTTCATGTCCAAGCATACATTTCATAATCCTTTAACTGCTCTAATTATCATAAAATCAAACTCTGCTAGTCCATTCATCTGGCCTTTCAATAATTATAACTTCCTCCCTGAAACCCAAGAAAGTTACATTAAAACATCTCCCTTACCACCACTGCCAGCCAAGCATGTCACATACTTACAATACTGAGGTCATGTGGTTTTCAGATAACACCACTTCCTCTGTGTGTATGTGTGATGTCCAGGTCTAAATGTGTGCACGTATGGGTCCATGCACATGTGCAAGTGTGCATGTTTTTGTGTACACGTGAAGGTGTGCTTGGGTACACATATGCGTGTTCTTCGGATGTAGCGATGCGACTTTGTTCAGAGAAAAAGCACCATAAACTACTGCATATCCAAATCACAGCACATAAATATCTAGTTCCTCGTTAGGGAGGAGAACACCTCCATTACGTAGCAGATTGTATTTGTTCCAGATTCCAATTAAAAGGACTCAAGAATATTCCTAAGCCAGAGATCGTTGCCGGGGCTTTATTCTAGGATACAACTGTAACAAAATAAGAAGAAAAGGACATTAAAATAATGATAATATTACTATATTGTACTTTCCAAACAATTGTACTTCCTTCTTCAGTCACAAACAAAGACAGTCTGAGCTAAGGATGTCACTACAGTCAATACTAATACTGCTCTGAATTTGATAAAATTTATAGGAACATGTGGCAATGTCAGGAAACAAAGTCCACTGTAGAATAAGATGACAAAAATTAACCTGGTGTAAAAGGAGAAGATATGAAGAGAGTAAATGCTTGGTCAAAGAGGCATGTTTTAAGGAGGGTCTTCAAAGAGAGGTGGTAGGTTAAAGGTTTAGAGAAGCAATTTCATAATGTAGGTTCTAGACAGCTAAAAATACAGCCAGGAACAGTGAGGGATGCATAAATCCAGGGCTGGAAGAACAAAGAATCCTTGGATAGTTGTAGGCTTGGAAAAATGAACCAAGCAGGGATTTGAACAATAGATTGGAAGGCAAAATTGATTATAATTATTAGTAAATTCCCTATTTCTTCATCTAAATCAGCTTTATGATCATACTAGCAAACAAATGGCTAAATACATTCAAGCACATTAATTTACTTCCCCCATTTCACAGTAGGGTTCTGATAGTTGAAAGATAGATTCATGGTACAGGTGGCTGCCATTCAGTTCATGATGTCAGTCAGAAAAGTGCCATCCATTTTAATTGCATCTTCCAGCTTTTGGTCTGTAGCTTATGGCACCTCAAGGACATATCCAAATGCTTTTTATATGCTTCTGGTATATTTAGAATTAATTTAATAGAAAAGCTAGTGCAGCTCTAGGCTATGGAGGCCATTCTTAAAGGGTTAGCTATTTTTGGCCTCAAGATGGGACAGCAAGGAAAGTGAACACTTGCTCAATAATTAAACTGTCAATATAAATGGTCTTGAGAAAAGGTGAACATTCTTACATGGCCTACTACTTTTTTTCAATGCTAATTATTTTCTTTTGATCAAATTTGAGTCGCCTTGAATGTCTCTGGTTCAGCCCACCACCAGTTAACTAATGATCATTAGTGGCAGTCTGTACTTGCTGATTTAATATTATGTATTAACATAGCTCACTCTGATCATTTCAACTAGCTTTTAAATCTTCTTACAGTCTCAAATTTTTGTTCTCAATACCAAATTTTTAACTGAAATGGAAATCAGTATTTGTCCAAAGCAGTATCAATGATTTTTAAAAAAATTATAATCTTAACTTTAAATAATCCTATGGCCAAAGAGTATAATTCCAAGTTCTTTTAGCTTTCCTTATTTCATCCAGCAGTTAGATGTAGAGCAACAACTATAGAAAACTTGCTGCAGCCCACAAATTCAAAGCAATAACCTTATCATAATTAGAATTATGGGGCCAAACTTCATGCTGCTATTTTTGCACTTTATACTTGATATCTGTTTCTAGGCTGCCTGTATCCAATAGTTTTGTAAAGCAAAGGATAATAAGAAGCACCACAGTTTGTAACATATAGGAAATGTAGTAATTGATTTGGACTGTGCTATAAATAGTTTGTCCTGTTAAAACTAATGAATCATATGGATCAGTGGCACAAAAATCAATAACTGACATTCAGAATTTAATGATACATCAGTTGTTAATGAAAATATTTATTTTTTCTTCAGTTATGTTGTTCATTCTTTACACTAATTTCTATTTTCTTGGACTGGTCCCCAAGAAGATTTCTCCAACCTGACCTTTTACACTCTTCCAGTCTCTTTAGCTACTGATTAGCTAGCAAAGTTGGATTAAGAGTTCTTGGAACCTTGGGCATCAATAACATTTCAGCCTTTCCCCTTGACACAAAGTATCAAGCCGATCCACTAAAACTCCGGTGTATAGTAAAATACATGAAGCTGTAGGCTTGCAGAATATCTACAAACTAGATTAATCAGAATTACAACACTTAGGCACCACAGTCTACCATTCTTAAATGACAGGAGCACATATGGGTCGTCTGACATGAGTTTCTAAATTTGGCTGGGTCTTCTAACATCATAATAATACTAGCTGACGGACAGATTAAGTTATTTTTGTTTTATTTGCACTATTACATTTTAATGAAAAAATGTATAAAGTTACAGAATATTGGCTATATTTACCCCTAGCAGATTGCGAGGAACATAGCCTTCCTTGTCATTCAAACGAGCCCACCACCAGTCTGTTTCATTGTCATCTTTACGCCTCAGGACCGTCAGAGGATCTCCTTCATGGAATGATAACTCATCACTGTTCTTGGCCTCGTAGTCCCACAAAGCATAAACCACACCTTTGTTCATGACACCCATTTTTTCTTGTACTCCTATTGTGGATTGAAAGTAATTTGCAATTACCCCAGAAACTGACAAACATGTTGCTGGTCATTGAACAAACAAAATGTATGCTTTAGAGCTATACTTGCTTACTGGATCAAATATTTTCTTTTGCATTCAAAAGTATTCATTTAAACATGTTTAGTTAATATATGTATCCAGACTTATAAAAATGTATCAAGTATCCTCTCAGGCTGGTCACTATCATATAATTGAGAGAGCAAAACAGCATTGCTCCTGGACTCGACTACAAAATGCTATTCTAGAATGGAAAGTAGATAGGGGGAGAAATTACTCTTCTTTAAAAATTGGCTCGTTCTCCCTTCTCAAAAGAAGGAGTGCATTGCTGTCAATTAGCAATCCATTAAGGGGTTTTAGGAAATTTTTTTTTGCCAAGTAGCAAAAAAAGTGGCAAACAGCCTCATGATTTTCTGCTTAAGGAATTAAGTTGAACTGTTGGAACAGTTATACTAAAATTACCATTATCACAGAACTGAATCTTTGTATATATGCTGTGGATTTGCCACTAATTTACAATTTTGTATTACATAAAGATGGCAGGACATGTTGAGCGACTAGTTAATAAAGCATATTGTATCCTACATTCTATTAATAAGAACATTGAGACAAGAGTAAGGAGGTCATGTTGAACATGTTTAAGATACTATTCAGGCCTCATCTGGAGTATGGAGACAAGTTCTGCATGCCATAATGGAGGAAGGATGTAAAGGCATCAGAAAGTACAGCAGAGATTCACAGGAACAATTCCAGGGATAAACAATTGTAACTATGAAGATAGCTTGAAGAGATTGGATCTGTTTACCTTGGAGAAAAGAAGGCCGAGAGGAGACCTGATAGACATGTTCAAGATACTGATGGATATGGATAGAGTAAATAGTGAGAAACTGTTCCTTCACAAGAGAGCATCAAATAATAGGCAAAAGGGGCATAATGGGAGGAAAAATGTTTTCACCCAGAGGGTGGCTGGAGTCTGGAACAACTTTGAGATGGTGGTAGAAGCAGATTCAACCTAGGTATTCAGAATTCAGAGGGAATTAGATTGCTACTTAAAAAGAATGAATGTGCAAGGTTACAGGGATAAAGGTAGGGGAGTGGGACCAGGTAGGATGTGCAAACTCGATGTGCTGAATGACCTTCTTCTGCACTGTAAGGATTCTGTGATAAAACATTCAAAAGTGAAAGGAACAATGTCAGGAGTGTCTAGGGTGTATTTGTTCACAAAGTATATAACCTGACACTGGTTTATGTCCATAAATGGCAAGTTCCTGATCATGGCAAGCTTGAAACAGAAGCAGCAAGCAGAGACTAAACACCAACATGGAGGGTGAGAAGTGAATCAATCTAAATATTGGTTAGATGGCTCAGTGTATAGTTAGTAAAGACAGAACATTTGACTTGAACAGAGAAACTTGATAAAGTGATCAACATTTAGTGCAACATTTAGCACTGCTTAATTCATTTTGCCAAATTTTTAAGAGAACATAAGAAATAGGAGCAGGAGTAGGCCATCTAGTCCCTCGAGCCTGCCCCGCCATTCAATAAGATCATGGCTGATCTGTCGTGTCTCAGTTCCACATTCCTGCCCTCTCCCCATAACCCTTAATCCCCTTGCCTATCAAAAACCTATCAACCCGCGTCTTAAAAATATTTAGCGAGGCAGCCTCCACCACTTCAACGGGCAGAGAATTCCAGAGATTCACCACCCTCTGAGTGAAGAAGTTCCTCCTCAACTCCGTTTTATACCCCCCCCTCCCTTATCTTGAGGCTGTGCCCTCTAGTCCTACTGTCCTTTCTGAGCAGGAAGAACCTCTCCACCTCTATCCTATCCATCCCATTCATCATCTTATACGTCTCAATGAGATCTCCCCTCATTTTTCTAAACTCTAACGAGTACAAGCCTGGTTTATTCAGCCTCTCCTCATAGTTCAACCCCCTCAACTCCGGTATCAGCCTAGTAAACCTCCTCTGCACTCCCTCCAAGGCCAAAATATCCTTGCGTAAGTGCGGCGACCAAAACTGCACACAGTACTCCAGCTGCGGCCTCACCAGTGCCCTATACAGCTGCAGCAAGACCTCCCTACTTTTATATTCAATCCCCCTCGCTATGAAGGCCAGCATCCCATTTGCCTTCCTGACCACCTGCTGCACCTGCAGGCTGGGTTTTTGCGACTCGTGCACAAGGACCCCGAGGTCCCTCTACACCGTCGCATGCTGCAGCTTTTCGCCGTGTAAGTAATAGTCCTTCCTACCATTATTCCTACCAAAGTGGACAACCTCACATTTGCCAACATTAAATTCCATTTGCCAGTTCCTGGCCCATTCGCCCAGCCTATCTAGATCCTTCTGCAGACTCTCCACACCCTCCGCACAATTTGCCGTTCCACCAATCTTGGCGTCATCAGCAAATTTCGACACCATACACTCGGTTCCCTCCTCCAGATCATCTATATAAATGGTAAATAGCCGAGGCCCCAGCACCGACCCCTGGGGCACTCCACTAGTCACCAACCGCCAATCCGAATAGCACCCATTGACCCCCACTCTCTGCCTCCTATTTGACAGCCAATCCTCTATCCACGCTAACACCCTACCCCCAACTCCATGCCCCCTGACCTTCTGTAATAACCTCTTATAAGGCACCTTGTCAAACGCCTTCTGAAAATCAAGAAACACCACATCCACCGGCTCTCCTCTATCCACCGCCCTAGACACACCCTCATAGAACTCCAATAAATTCATCAGACACAATTTCCCCTTAACGAAACTGTGCTGCGTCTGCTCTATCAAACAATTCTCAAGATGCCTCGTTATTTTCTCCTTGATCACGGATTCTAACATTTTTCCTACAACAGACGTTAAACTAACCGGCCTATAATTCCCTGCCTTTTGCCTGCCACCCTTCTTAAACAACAGCGTAACATTAGCCGTTTTCCAATCTTCCAGCACTTCCCCGAAATCCAGCGACATTTGGAAAATAATCACCAAGGCATCCACTATCACCTCCGCCATTTCTTTCAGAACCCTTGGATGCATTCCATCCGGTCCTGGGGACTTGTCCACAATCAGTCCCTCCAGTCTGTCGAGCACCGCCTCTCTAGTAACAATAATGTCATTCAGGCCCTCCACTCCTACCATCTTTCCATCGCTAACACCCGGCAAATTATTCACGTCCTCCTCCGTGAAGACCGAAACAAAAAGTTATTCAAGGCCTCAGCCATTTCCCCATCCCCTACCACTAAGTCCCCCTTCTCATCCTCTAAGGGTCCAACGTTCACCCTAGCCAGCCTCTTCCTTTTCATATATTTATAAAAACTCTTGCTATCCTTTTTTATATTAAGCGCTAGCCCAGCTTCATAGTTTATCCTACCCTTCTTTATCAACTTCTTTGTCATTCTTTGTTGACATTTAAACCTCTCCCAATCCTCTTCTCGCCCACTACTCTTAGCTACTCTAAACGCCTCCGCTTTTAATTTAACACTTTCCTTTACCTCCTTCGTTATCCACGGCTGATTATCTCTCCTCCTACGATCCTTTTTAACCATCGGAATAAATTTCTGCTGAGCACCAAGAAAGATCTCCTTAAAGATCCTCCACTGTTCCTCAGCAGACCTACCTTCCAACACGCTCCCCCAATCAACATTCGCCAATTCCTCTCTCATCCTACCGTACTCCCCTCTGTTCAAACAAAGGCACATGTCCGGGAACCCACTTTCTCCTCCTCCATCTGCATCAGAAACTCCACCATACAACGATCACTCTTCCCAAGAGGATCCCTTCACCACAAGGTCCCTAATTCTACCCGCCTCATTACATAACACCAGATCCAAGATAGCTCGCTCCCTCGTCAGCTCCAACACGCACTGTTCAAGGAAACTATCCCGGCAGCATTCCAAGAACTCCTCCTCAAGCCCACCGCGTCTAACATGGGTCGACCAATCAATATGTAGATTGAAATCCCCCATAATTATCGCCGTTCCATTCCTGCACGCCGCATTTATTTGCGCGTTAACAGCCTGCTCCACCTCCAGATCATTATTCGGGGGCCTATAAACGACACCCACCAGTGTCTTCCTCCCTTTGCTGTTCTTAATCTCCACCCACAACAATTCCACTTTCTGCTCTTTGGTTCCTATATCATCCCTTACTACCACCCTGATGCTATCCTTAATCAGCAGAGCTACGCCCCCCCCCTTTTTCTCCTGCCTATCCTTCCTAAACACTTGATACCCCTGGACATTCAGCTCCCAGTCCCTGTCACCTTGCAGCCACGTCTCTGTAATGGCCACCAGATCATATCCATTTGTGCTGATCTGCGCCACCAGCTCATCCACTTTATTCCGAATGCTCCGTGCATTCAGATAAAGTGCCTTCATCCCAGCCTTCACCTGTACCCTATTTGCCAGAACGCCACCAACCATACTCACGCCCCCTACTCCCTTTATTATTGGGACATCGTTGGCCTCTTCCCTTACCTGTACCCTCTCCTTAACTTCAGACCCCGTAATGTCACCTACCCTTGCACCCTCCCCCCCCCTAATAATCTTAAAGCCCTATCTACAGTCCTATTTACACGATTCGCCAGGACTCTGGTCCCAGCACGGTTCAGACCAACCCCATCCCACCTGAACAGGTCCCACCTACCCCAATACTGGTGCCAATGCCCCATAAATTCAAACCCAGAGGGGTTGAACATGTGCACAAGATGAAGAAAGAATCACAAGGTTCATAAATACTTGCCATAAAGGAACTGTGAACACTGTACAAAGCCTTCTTCCATCTCCTCACATTTATCTGCTGCTGTTTCAACATCACTGATGGTGGTGGCAAAAATAGCAGCACCAGATTCCACAAGCAGTTTGCAGAGTTGGACACTGTTGCAGGAAGCAGCACAGTGTAATGGTGTCCTGAGAAGAAACCAGTACAATTTCAGATAACTTCAAGATTAAAGTCACTCAGATATATGCTAGTGAAGTATACATCCTTTTAACCAAATAAATCATATTTCCACATATAGAATAACAATTATTTAACTACAGGAACAGCTTTTTAACAGTCCTTAAAACTACAGCTTTAAATTGCCCAAAATATCCTGTAGGCATAATATGTGGGATGAATTTGACCCAGACCATAAATCAATTTGGCTGCAAACATAGAGATGAAGGGTATATCACTTCTATGAGTGGTAGGGGATACGGTGTGGGGAGTACAGGGAAAGAGAAGCATATACAAATAAAATGTAAATCAGATTTTGTCCTTGACACTTGTTGCAGACCCTGTACTTCATTCAGAGATTTGCAAATTATTTTCTTAATAATCAGCTGGCCACGAAAAGGTAAAACATTTTGGAACTTTCCCATCGAGAACAACTTCAAGCAGTAACATCCGATTTCCTTCCCATCTAGCACAAGATAACCATACATTTCTATTATTAACACAACACTGCATTTCTTCATTGCCTCAGATACTGCCAATCCAGTGTTCAAGGTACAGCCTGACCATAGAATTGTACGGTTTGAACACTATTCCCTCTAAATTATAGTATAATGTTTTGTTAATTGCTGCTGTAAACTGATCAGACATGTTTAAGGTTCTCAAAACACATAACACCTATTTTTTTCTTATCTATAGTCCTTTGAACCTGTTTGCATTAAGCTTGATCTACTTTTAATCTATACGCAAACTAATTCTGTAATGAAAATCCTATTCCAGTATTCAAAAGACAATGTCAGGAGGAGCAGAGTCAGCTACAATTTTTACCACACTACTTGTTTCTCCAAGGCACAAAGCATTGCAGATTCATTTATTTACTGACAATCATACATTTCATTCAGTAGAAATGTATAGTGGAAGAGGAAACATTTTAATTTGTTGCATGTAACTCCAGAAAGAGAAATTAAAATTTTCTATGGATAGAAAATAGACTCCACAACTGTCCTCTGTTGGCACAATATGTACTGTACATTGGAGGTAGTGCCATCTCGTTAACTTGCTGTACTTGTAACTAATTTGCAAATAAATGGGTGATCAAAAGTTTGGTTGAAAAGGTGCTTTTAAAAAAAAAGACTTTTTAAAAACTTGGGGACAGAAAGAAGTGGGGTAAGAGAAAAGAGAGAGAAATAAAGAACAAAAAGGGAGGGGAGAGAAAAAGTGGGGTAAGAGGGCAATAGCGAGAAAGAGCAGGAAAAATTAGAGGGTTAGGAATTCCTGTCCCTGGAGACTAAGGCTACTGTGGCTGAAGACCATCAGTGGTGAAAGAGATAAAGGGAAAGAAAACGCACAGAAGAAAAACATTTATACAATTACAAGCCCAGTTTAAATCTCCTAACAAACATTTGCAACAGAAATTTGCAATTATAATGAGAGCTTTAAGTTTAATTGAGGACAGATTTCATCAGCTTAGTTTAAATGCATACTGACTACATTTCAACCAATATTCATATCAAAAAGAACATCTCAAGCTTACCATCCATCACTGTCTGCTGCATTTGCATTTACACCAAAATCAACAAGGAACTTCACAATGTGATGGTGACCAGCACACACTGCATTGTGTAATGGTGTTATTCCTTCATCATTAGGTCTACTAGGATCATTGACCTGGCCAAAACAAAAAAAGTGAACATATTAAATAACTGTTTAAACAAGACTTGCTATTGTGTAGGAATTTCAAATGCAGCATGCAACAAATTACAATACAAAATGTAAAAAGATTACCTCATAAATGATGCGCTGCACAAGATCAAATTCTCCTTCTAAAGAAGCATCTAGTAGTAAAGCTAGAGGATCGAATTTTACCCTCATTCCACAACCAGTCCTTTCTGAATCAGGCTTTTTTAAATTTGTACGTTTAATCTGAGGAAATATACTAATATTAGAAGTAAATTCAACAATTTGCAAAAGAGAAACACATCTTTCTAGGACCATCTAGCAAAAGTTTTAACAAAAGTTGCTCAAATGTAAAGCTACAATGGCATTTTTGTGATGCTGAATCTTAGCTGCTAATATTTTTGGAATCTTGTCCTTTCCATGTTTCACATATACTCATACCTTTAATCTTGCATTCATAAAATGTCAAAGCTAGCTGTAGCATCCACAATTCACTTTGATTGAGCTCTGCTAATTAGCACCAAGGAGGGAATAAAGGCTTACTTTCCATTGCCCTTTATCTGGCTTTGCTTCAAAGGTTCATCTACTCTTCCCTTAAAATGTATCTTATGGCATCTCCCTTACTCCATGGCAATGCCTTGCCCAGAGTTGACATGCCAAGCAATCAGAATTTTTTTTGGCATTCTTGCAACTGTCCTGATGAATGCATGATTAAAAAGCTTCATCAACATCTATCTATTTTCAGCAATATTCAAGGAATGAAATTCTTAAAATTTTTCTTCACGACTCTTCCCTCAAGCAGGAGTGCTTTGGAAAATAACAGGTAAAGTCAAGAAGAAATGGAAGATGAAAGAAAATCATAAATTAAAGTATTTTGTTCATTGGACAAGTTAGCAGGCTAAGGGACGATTGCATCTAATGGGATTATTTCTAGGATCCTGTGGAAGGTAAACAGGAACTTACTGGGACCCTAATACCATATTTCAGGTGTCTATGGAGTGTGGATGGGTGCTGGAGAAATGGAGAGTGACCAAATATTGCCCATTTTTAAAAACTGAGACAGAACTAGTCTGGATAATTACAGTCCAAGATAGAGAAAAAAAATTTACATTACATTGTAGTTTCATTACCATGAGACATTGCAAAGCATTCATAGCCAATGGTGATAGAGAAATATTTATAAGTAATTTCACTCTTATTTACCTACATAATAATAGAAACAGAAAACAAAAGTGGCCAGCATGGATTTCTCAAGGTAAGACAGTGCTTGACAAGCCTCAGTGAATTCTTTGAGGAAGTAACAGGTTAGGTACCTGAATGAAATGCAGTGGATATAGTGAACACAGATGCTCAGAAAACCCTTCAAGAGGTACCACACAAGAGGTTACAAGAGTAAAGATAGAATTAAGGGTCTGGATTAAAATGAGTTAGAATGCAGGAGTGAGAGTTAGAGTTAAGCGTAATTGTTTAGGATAGTTGGAAACGGTGATGTCAAAGAACAAAGAACGAAGAGAACAAAGAAAGTTACAGCACAGGAACAGGCCCATCGGCCCTCCAAGCCTGCACTGACTTTCTATTTTCCTTGTATTCCACACTTGCTTCGTATGTTCCCAACCTCCTAGCTTTGACAAATGCTTCTTTTTTCTCTGACTAGGTTCACAATATCTCTCGTTAGCCAAGGTTCCCAAAATTTGCCATACTTATCCTTCATCCTTACATGACTATGCCACTCCTGAATCCCTACCAACTTACACATGAAAGCCCCCCACATGCCAGATGTTGATTTGCTCTCAAACATCTACATTCTTCAGTTCCTGACTAATATTGTTGTTATTAGCCTTCCCCCAGTTTAGTAACTTGAGGGCTACACTTATCTTGATCGAAAAGTACCTTAAAGCTTGCTGAATTGCGGTCACTGTTCCCAAACTGCTCCCCTACTGAAACACTGACCACCTGGCTGGGCTCATTCCCCAATACCAGGTCCAGTATGGCCCCTTCCCTAGTTGGACTACCTACATACTGTTTCAAGGAGTCCTCCTGGATGCTCCTTACAAACTCTGCCCCAATCGCACCCCTAGTACGTGAGTCCCAGTCAATATAGGGGAAGTTAAAATCTCCCACCACAACCACCCCGTTACTTTTACACCTTGCCAAAATCTGCCTACACATCTGTTCCTCCATCTCCCACTGGCAGTTGGGCGACCTATAGTAAATCCCCAACATTGAGACCACTCCTTTCCTATTCCTGAGCTCTATCCATATTGCCTCGCTGTATGAGCCCTCCGAGAGGTCCTCCCAGAGTACAGCTGTAATATTCTCCTTAACCAGTAGTACAACTCCCCCACACCTTTTACATCCCCCTCTATCTCTCCAGGGTACAGATGTTTCAGGTATGTTAAGCTGCCAATCCTGTCCTTCCCTTAACCAAGTCTACATAATGGCAATATCATAGTTCCTAGTACTAATCCGAGCTATAGGTTCATCTGCCTTACCTGTTACACTTCTTGCATTGAAATAAATGCACTTCGGTCCACCAGACCCTCTTTGATTAGCAACCCTACCCTGCCTGCTGTTTGAGTCTGACTGGCTCTACTCGCTGGTTCCCCTTCAGCTAATTCACCTTCGCTTTGGTTCCCAACCCCCTGCCAAATTAGTTTAAATCCTCCCATGTGACACTGGCAAACTTCCCGGCCAGAATATTTTCCCGGCCAGTTTAGATGCAACCCATTGTTCTTGTACAGGTTGATCCAGATATCTGAAACCCTTCCTCCTACACCAGCTGTTCAACCACATATTGAGCTGCATTATCTTCCTATTCCTAGCCTCACTAGTATGTTCACTCCAGTTCATTGTATATATCAATGATTTGGGTCCTTTATCAACATGATCCCCATTTCAGTTCAAACCATGTACATACATGGAAAACTATCACACAGATGGAACATTTTACTTTAGACATAATTCCCAGTATAATGTTCATTAACTGTGAAGAAGTTGATTTCTAATGTTTTGGACAAAACTTGTGAAAATGATATCCACACATCACATGATGCAATGCAGTTAAGCCTTGCTCTAACTTCTCCAAAATTCAGAAGAGCTCTTCTATTACATCAATTCTACTTCCCATATCAGACTCACATGAAAGTTAAGAGAGATTCCCAATGTAATGCCTAATTTGGGACAGAGTTGTCTTATTAACTAACAGAAATGATCTAAACTAATTTCATACATAGCATTTCTTGCCAAGAAGAAATTTGCATCCATTATCGAGGTTCAATTTAAAACCAGTTGGACAGTGTCATAATTTACTCTGTTATTCAGGAAATAAAGCTTTAGAAAAAAGAGCCCAATGATCCAACTGATATTATTTGGTTTATAATTTATATGAAGAACAACTCAAAACTTACAGGAGGGGGCAGTGGTACAGCAGGTGGTGGAGGAGCATCTTCCTCTGGTGACATCACCTCTGGCAAAGGACTTGGTAGTTGCTCCGTTTGAACAACAGCAGGATTATTGTTATTGTCCTCTATTGTCGCAGGAATTTCATTGTCATCGGTCTGAATCAATTCAGAATGTGGAGAAGGCAGCTGGTTATCATTGGCATCTGATGACGGTTGAACTTCAGGCTGAGTTGTTGGTTCAGGCTGCACAGAACCAGACTCCACAATGCTGGTGTTACCATTATCAACATCTGCTAAAGCACCTACGTAGTCCTGCTGGTTACTGGGGAGATAAAATGGCATGTTATCCATACCTCCAGCTAGTGTATTAAAACGCTGATAGAGTAACTTCTGTATATTTGGTCCACTTGGGCCTTCAGGCTCCGTTATAGAACTGCGTTTCTTCAGAGGCCTTGGTGCATGTGCCAGCTTTTTCCTTAGAGCTTCAAGGTCAGCATCACTTTGATACCGTAATGGTGAGTGCACAATGGGCAATAATTTTGTAGGGCTCAGAGGACGTGGGATGTTTTCAACATTCGAGTTGGCAGGTGGCAAGTTCTCATGCTCTGGATCTTTTTCAATACTAGTTTGGTTTTCATCACTGGTCGGAGGATGGGAACTTTGGAAAGGCTGATTATGAGCAAAAGGCAAAGGAGATGGGGAAGCAGAACCAGATCCAGATGACAATACTGGCTTTCCATACACTAGAAAAGTGAAACAGAGACCTCTTTATTAAATCAAAAGCAATGGTTATACTTAACTATATCAAATTCCCACCAATCATGACTTGCTCTTTCGCTAATTTGCTTCTCCGCACAGAAGTCTTTGCTCACCAGATTGCCCATTGCGGGCCCAAATGTTCATTTATCTGCAGTTTTAAATGTTAAAATATAGAAGCTAACTGATGCCAAAAAAGAAAAACTGCGCAAATTTAAAAAATAACAATTGGTATCCGTAATATATTTCCTGCACTAGATAATGCACGCAATCATTTTGTTGCTGCACATAGGTGTTCACGGTTGTTGATATTTACTCCACTAATGTCCTTTAGGGAAGGAAATCTGTCATCTTTACCTGGTCTGGCCTACATGTGACTCCAGAGCCGCAGTAATGTGGTTGACTCTCATCTGCCCTCTGAAATGGCCTAGCAAGCCACTCAGTTGTATCAATCGCTCAAGAAGGCAACACACCATCACCTTCTCAAGGGCAGCTAGGGACAGGCGATAAATACTGGCCAACCAGAGACATCTATGTCCCATGAATGAATAAATGAATTCCTGATCACAATCCACCTCCACTCTCAAGTGAAGTACAAGTTTTACATTGTGTAATAAGACAAAACAAAAACCAATTTCCCCAGTATATGTCTCTAAGAGCATAGCTTCTATTGCCTTTGATCCTTTATATATATCAAAATGTAGCATAGCTGGAACCAATTAATAAAACATGTTTGTTGCTTGTGATCTCTCAGTTTGCAAGTTTGCACCGGAACATTACCCCTGCAAATGGCAGGGCTGCATACTTTACGGCAGACACAATATTATAAAAAATATCAAATTATTAATTGCTTTGATCAAGCATTAAAAGTTAAACTACTTACTTGCTTTAACAGTATGAGTTTTGTTTAGGGTGTTATATGCAGCCTGTTGATAATTCTTTGGTGGAGTAGCTTGCTGAAGATACATAGAATAAATTGAACTGGAATTCACGGTTTGAGGCCCTTTTCGTGGAGACTGAGGTCTAGAACCTTTATCAGTTAAGAATGGCCTTACTGCCACAGCTAGTGGTGGATCAGGTCTGTTATCTCCAGCAGGAAACAATGGTGAACCAGCTGGCTGATAAGTAGGACTTGGAGGCACAGTAATTCTCTGCTGAATTTGTTGTGAGGCACTAGCTTGAAATGTACTTGCAGGTTGCGAAAGCTGGATAGGTCTCTGCCAATTTGCTGAGGTTATGTTGGAGACTGAACCCATATTAGGCCGAGGCTGAGTGTTATCTTTCATTCTTTCCAGTGAACTGGTAGAACCGATGGCCATGAGAGAAGATTTCGAGTGAGATCCATAAGACTGAGGCAGCTGCTTTACTGCACTTGGCACTGATGGCGGTACTTTTCCTGTTTCAATACCCTAAATTAAAGAAGATATTGTTAAAACTACTCATAATCAGATTATAATCTCCAGAACAAAGCTTTATCTAACCAATTTGTGACTAATGGCCAGTTTCAAAAACAAAGCACTTAAAAAGTTTCATGTCATTTACCCTTCGGTGGAAAGTTTAAAGTTTATTTATTAGTGTGACAGGTGGCCTTACATTAACACTGCAGTGAAGTTACTGTGAAAATCCCGTAGCCGCCACACTCTGGCACTTGTTCAGGTACACTGAAGGAGAATTTAGCATAGCCAAATGCTAGATTGGAAGATTTGACGTTTGAAAAATAAGAACATAATTAGCGGGCATTCAAAGAAATTTTCAACCATTGGTTAAAAATGAAAAGCAACCTAAAAGATTGGAAGATGGGGAGGAATGCACCTGGCCAGCACATCTTTCGGACTGAGGGAGGAAGCTGGAATACCTGGAGGAAATTTGTGCCCAAAGAAGTGTGAATAGGAACAAATTACTATTTATAGCTGCCACCCAAAAAAAAGGGTTGAGGAATTATGAACTCAATGTTCAGTCAGGAAGGCTGTAAATTGCCTAAACTTATCTTGATCTTTCATAATATTATTTCACTATTTTCATACTATTCAAGTATGACAAACACTGTTAAATGTTCAAAAACTAAAACTTTGGATTCAGAATAAACAAAATTTAATAGTGTGTCCTGGAGAAGTACAGGCAGTCTGCCATCCAGAGTTGCTGTACCTTGAAATTAATTTACTAAAATCGGACAGGAAAAGATCACCTCATATCAAATGGATCAGAGACAATTTGAAGTACTGTCAAAACCTACCACCATTTTTTCATTGCTTGAAATAGCTGAGGAAGTGGACAGGGCCTGACTTGATCCAGTTCCAGGTTTCAAAACTGTATCCATGTTGGATTCCTTCCAGTCATTGTTTGCTGTTGTAGGTGATTTCCCTGTAGTAACAGATCCCTGTGGGAGTGCTGGCCAATTTCCATCGTTAGCTAATTAGGACATGAAAAATTGCAGTACATTTAACAAATCTATTTAAAAAGATTCAAACAACTACTTATTTTGATTAAATTGATCACCTAATCTATCACTCCAGTTAGGGCAGAGTTAGGGAGAGAATGCACCAACTATTGTTCAAGCACAATCATTGCAGCCATTTTGGGAACAAAGTGGAAATATAATTTCCTTATTTTACTATGCACATGGCACATGCAGGCAGTTGAGTTTCGTTACAAACTGATTAGATATGTCATATGTCCTCTGCCTAAAGACAGGGCCTAAGATCACTGATAATACCTCATCTCAAGCTGTTTTCTTGGCAGTTTCTCCGTGGTAGTTTGCCATTGCCTTCATTTGGTTAACTGACATACAAAGGCAATGATCCTCTAAATACTATTATTGCATGCTACTTGTCGCACAACACACATCATCACACCAAAATCGCAAAATAATTTTCTCTAATTGTTTATTTAAGCTTCACTTAGCCTGACGGATCAGCATTTTAACACAACGTAACCATAATGGTACGATTAGTTAAGGTCTTCTTTGGTAAATTTCCCAGAGATGGACAAAGCAAACCTTACAGTTAAGGAGGAGTGTGAAGTATTGGATGGGACAATATTTCTTTCCTATGTTTAAGATTCTTAGCATTCTTGAAAGTAGATCAATCACCAGGCCAAGAAGAAATGTATAGCAGGTTGTTAAAGAAAACAAAAGAAGAAATAGTGGAAATTTTATCCATCAGTTTTCAATCCTCTCTGAACATAGGTGTGGTGATGGAGGATGACAGGATTGCTAATCTTGCATAGTTGTTGGGAAGGAATAGCCCAAGTAATGAAAGCCAGTTGACAATTACTTCAATGGTGGGCAAATTATTGGAAAAAATTCTGAGACAAGGTATAATTAACCATTTAGAGGGCCTTGGATTAATTAGGGACAGCATGGATTTGTTAAGAGAAAGTAATTTTTGAGTAACATGATAAGACTGGTTTTGAGGAAGTAACAAGGTGGGTCAATAAGGGAGGCATGTTTGAAGTAATTTGCATAACGACAAGGGCTTTTGAAAAGGTCCCCCATTGCAGACTGATCAGAATTGTAAAAGCCTACAGAATCCAAGAGAAATTAGCAAATTGGATCCAAAATTGGCTCTGTGACAGGAATCATAGGTTATTGGTTAAAGGGTGTTTTCAAGATTGGAAAGCTGCTTCCACTGAGATTCTACAAGGCTCAGTACTTGGTCTCTAAGTACATGTTATACATATTAATGATTCAGACTGAAATGTGTGCATCATTGGGATATGAAAATTAGCCAAGGAGTAAAAGTGGGGGGAAAAAAGCTGTAGTCCATAGGAAGATAACCACAGGATGGTCAGATGGGTAGAAAAGTGGTTAATGGAATTCACAGAAGTGAAAGGTAGCGCATTTGGAAAGGATAAACAAGGCTAGAGAACGCACAGTAAATTATAGGTGCTATTGTAAGTGCCAGTTTGCTCAAAGGGAAATTTGAACAAGCGCATGTTATGAGGAGGTATCTGAAGTCAAGAGAAGTACATTTCAGACTACTTGTGAATATTTTAAATGTTAAATTTAAACATTTATCACGACAAAAGGGGAAAAAACATTACTTAAAGACACAAGAACACTTTTACACAGTTAATAGTACTTCTACAAAAACTTTTCCCACAATATTCTGGCTTTAAGTAAACTCAGAGCTAAACTCCCTTCTGGTGGCAACAGTCCTCATTGATTTTTAATCTATTTTTAAAAATCCAGTAATGTTACTACAAAATGTTCTGTTGCTATAGAGAAATCTTACTGGGATTGGTATGGGGTACTGGGGAGCCACAATTTGTCGACAAGGCTGTTTGTAGACAAAAAACATCTATTCTGAGAGTGGTGGCAATGGATTTCTCACAAGTCTGTCTCCAGCACACACCATCTTGGCAAAATGTCATAGCCGCCCTCTAACAATCATCAATTTATTTTTAAACATGTTTTTTCCCTTTCCCAAAATTTAACAATCTTTTGTGTTATTTTATGGCTACTTTTTAAAGAAAATAAACTTACTACTTCACCTCACCAATTTAAGATCACCCAATTGTATATGTTCCTTTTGAAATACAAGTTAACTCTAAATCACTTATTCGTACTGCCTTCCTGGCACTCCATTTCCACTTCAACCACTTGCCTTCTCATCTACCTCTTGTTGAAGTTTCAACTCTTGCAGTCTAACTGTCTTCAGTTTCATTAAACCAGACACATCCATACTCAAACACATATGCCTTTTTTCACAATAAATGATGGTGATATCAAAAAAATTGAGAAATCTCATTTTCTCACAATAAGTTTCTGAAAAACGTAGAGCAACAGGAGGATCTTGGAGTCTATGACTACTGGTATCTGAAGGTAACAGGACAGGTAGATAAAGTGGTCAACAAGGCATAGGGGATCCTTTCCTTTAGTGTTGGAGCTGGGAATGTTATGTGAACACCATTCAGACTACAGCTAAAATACTGCGCAAGTTCTGGTCATCTGATTACAGCAAGGATCTGATCATATTAGAGAAGATACAGTAGAGACTCAAGGGTATTTCTAGGAATGCTGCATTTATGGATGACTAAAGATGAAATTGGCTGGGCTTGTTTTCCTTGGAGCAGAGCAAACCGAGGAAATTTCATTGAGATGCATAGGGAAGACCTAATTTTTTTTAGCAGACAGATTAATAACCAGCAGGTATGGATTTCTAGTAATTGGTGGATGAATTAGAGGGGAATTTAGGTGCAATTCTTTCATCCAGGAGAGGTCTCAAACTCACTGTCTGAAAGGGCAGCAGAGGCAGAAATACTCATCTCGTTTATTGAGCATTTGAGATGCAGTAATCTATAGTGCTACAGATCACAAGCTGGAAGTTGTGGTTAGACTGGATAACTCTTCCAGTTGGCATGGACACACTGGACCAAATGTTCTCCTTCTGTGGCTTAAATATTTCTATGTTCTCAACATGAATTTCTGAACAGGTCCATAGGAAATAAAGTGGGCAGCACATCATTCCACAATTACTTCCACGCCTCTGTGGTGGCTACATTTTAATAGCAGCAGAGAATAGGTCACCAACTCATTGACTAAAAAGGGAATGGAACAATGGTGGCTATCAAATGGAAAAATTATGCTTTGCAAAATTTCAGATAGTGGATGTCTGGAATTCGCTGCCAGAATTGGTGATGGAGACAAAGACCCTAAACTCTCTTAAAAAATACCTGGATCTGCACATTAAGTGCTGTAAGAAACAGGGCTATGGCCAGGTTCAGGAAGGTAGGATTAGAAAGAGCACATGGGTGTCCTCAGGGTGACATAGACAAGATGAGCTGAATAGTCTCCTCCTGTGCTGTTACTTTTATATTTTTCTAAGGTAGCTCATAAAAACATGATTACTTTTCCAAATTCAAAACTTATTCTATTTAACGACAGAAGTTTTAAGTTTGTGCAGAAATGTAAAAATGATTTCTTTAATACTATCTTAATTCAAAATTAGCAATATATTTGAATGTTTTACATTACAATTTTATCATATATATCACAAAGTGCAAAGTATACATTCTATTTGTCTACAATGCCACAATTGGTTCTCAGCAAGTGTAAGAAAGGAAACTTAATTAAAAGAAACTGTACACCAGCTAATTCTTCCAATTTTCTGCTCATCATCCATTTCTGAAAGCATCAGTTCACTTTATTTGGCACTACATAATGTGTTAATTCGTAATGGGTTTTAGATGTAAATCCATCAGTTTTGGTTATGGCAAATTTAACAATGCGCCACTTAACCACCAGTTCACTGCATGGGTTGTTTAAACACAACCCAGCCTACTAAAAATTGTTTGGTTGTTTACTTACTATTTACTTATTTACTATTGCGACAATTTTGTAAAATCAAATTTCAACTTTTGGACTATTTTGATTTATGAACTCATTTTGTTCCTTGGATGGGATTTTTATTTATTTTATAAAAGATTGTCAAGCTAGAAAGAATTTTTGCAATTAAAAAATTAACTTTCCCTGTTCTTGCATGTAAATTTAAAAGTTTTAAAACAGTCTGCATTATATTAAGGTGACTCTGGAAGCTTAAAAGAAAAAAGTCTTTAAATGCCTGACAAGCTCAACATTATAGAATTTCAATCACAACTACTACTTTCACAAGATCTTGATTTAAAATGGGTGAAGATGACAACTTCTCTTGAAAAAATGAAAAAAAAATTGAGAGCTTACTAGTAAATCAACATGAACAACAATTATATTGAGCATTTGCAAGATAAACAAAGGAGAAAAACTTTCAGTCCACTTTCAGGTTTTCCATAAAGAAAACTGAATCACAAATAGATCTACTGAAATTATATAAAACCGTGACTTTGCCTTACAGATCAACTACTGCAGAATTGTTCATGGCCTTTGCAAAACTACTGTAACATTACATTTGGGGGAGCATTAAAGAATTCTCAATATTTTGTACCATTAGACCACTATAATCAATGGCAGGCTATTATAATCACTGAATATTCAGTTTTGAGGAGTTAAAACAGGTGAAAAGATTTCATTCAGTTTTGAACAGTCAATCATAAAAGGAAACTTCATGCACCAGGCATATACAAACACATGCATCAGTTAGATGTATTAAATATGATTAGATTAAAAAAACCCTTAAATAGGATGCCAGATTTAATTAGGGATGCATTATTAGGGGATTGTTGCATTCAAAATTATAACAAATTACATCAGTCAGTTCAATAAAGCAGAACTGTATAAAGACGTACAACCCAAGCATCTGCTTTCATAGTTTTTAAAATGCAAGGATGAACCAGAGTCAAGACCCACATCCAAATTAGACACCACCCAGGAGCCGGTCAGCTTGTGTCTAAGCATTTCATCTATGTATAATAGAACAGAAAATAGAAGACATATAACTGTAGAACACATTAGGTTTAAATTTTAAATATTAGATGCATTTTTAGAAACAAGATTAAAATGTTACCATTTAGTGCTTTTTGATTGAAAACATACAACATGAACATTTAGCTCTACCACGTTTATTTACATCTACATTTGGCTGCACAATAACACTCACTTGTATTTACAATAGATTCATAGGATTAATTTGTAACAAAAGTATTAAATGTAACCAGGAATTTTCCAAATGTCACTTCTAAGGCAAGCAGAATGATTGTTTTATGCAAGCTTAAAGTATACCGCAGAAAATGTCCTTTAAGCAATGTCAGTAACAGTTCCACAGACTCACAATGTAGTTTGTCAGGAACAGAAGCTGCCAAGTGGTTCACACTATGATCTGGAGACTTTAGAGAGGCAGCAGAAGAAATTAAACCAGGATCCACTATGATGTCTAAATTAGAAACTTTCCAAATCCCTGGAGGTTTTTTCAAACTGCCATCTGATTCTGTCCAAGAAGTCAAAGCAAAGTGAGTCATTGAAGGACCCAGTAGTAAAGCAAAAGAGAAACAAGAACACAAAATAAGACAGTAAATTAAACATAAAAAGGAAGTTAGAAGAAATCTGAAATATTAAATTATAAATTCTAAATATGGCACACTAAAAATGTGATCCCAAATACTTCCCAACTTCGTAACATACTAACAGCTAGTATAAAATGACACCCTGAAAGAACGAAACACTTAGATAGGATGCTACAACACTCTGGAAATAAGATCACTTCTGAACTCTTTCGGAGGAGGGAATTATCACTAAGAAATTATGATCCCAGCTCAGACTCCCAAGCTTTTGGTAAGATCCGGTTAGAGATCAATAACATTTTGTTTAAAGTAGCCAAAAGTTTAAGGTTCAAGAAATTTGCTAAGAGAATCCACAAAATTCATAGAAACATAGAAACTTGAAGAAGGTCATTCCACCCTTCGAACCTGCACCGCCATTCATTTTGATCATGGCTGATCATCAAATTCAATATCCTGATCCCCCTTCCTCCTCGATTGTGCTTTAACAATAGTTGGTGCATTCTCTCCCTAACTCTGCCCTAACTTTAGCACCATGAACTGTATCTAAATTCTTCTTGAAATCAGACGTTTGGTCTCAGTTACATTCTATGGTAGTGAATTCCACTCATTCACCATCCTCTGGGTGAAGTAATTTCTTCTCATCTCAGTTCTAAAAGTCCCTTTATTCTTAAACTATGACCCCTAGTTCTGGTCTCCCCCTCCATTGGGAACATTCTTTCTGAATCTACCCTAACCTTGTCAGAATTTTGAGAGTTTCTATGAAGTCCCCTTCCACACTTCTAAACTCCAGTGAATATAATCCTAACCAATTTAGTCTCTCCTCATATGCCAGACCTGCCACCCCAGGAATCAGCCTGGTAAATCTTCGCTGTACTTCCTCTAATAGCAAGGACACCCTTCCTCAGATAAGGGCACTCAAATTGCACAATACTCCAGGTGTGGCCTCACCAACACCGTATACAACTGCAGCAAAACATCCTTATTCTTATATTCAAATCCTCTTGCTCTGAAGGCCAACATATCATTTGCCTTCTTTACTGCCTGCTTACTTTCAGCAACTGATGCACGACGACTTCAAGGTTTTGTTGAGTACTACCTCTCTCAATTTACACCCATTCAAGAAATAATCTCTTTTTCCACAGATTTTGAACAAACAAAAATAAACTTTACCATACAACGTCAAAATATAAAACCATTTACAATGTTGATTTTACATTCTTAACATTCAGAATTAATATTAAGTGCGTATGAATTAACAGAAAATTGTGATCAAACACACCACGTTTTACAAAGTCCAATGGATTTTGCAGCAACCTACCAGATGTCAGTAAACACTGAGTCATCAACCAATCTCTGAAAATCTGTCTCCCTCATGAACGATTCTAAAGTTTTCACTTTTGAAGACTAAGATACTGAATTCTTTCAAAGCTGCTCCAACTCAGACCTGTCAAAACCTGCACATCTCCCAGGATTTTGATCTCATTTCCTGATTCTGCATTTGCCCGAATTTTCAAGCCTACACTCCAGCCTCAACTTACTAGTGCAATTTCAGTTCTTTACAAGCTTTTCTTTAAATATTTGATTTATTGTCACATATATTAGCATACAGTGAAAAGTATTGTTTCTTGTGCGCTATACAAAGCATATCGTACATAGGGAAGGAAAGGAGAGAGTGCAGAATGTAGAGTTACAGTCATGGCTAGGGTATAGAGAAAGATCAAAAGTCTGATGGCAGCAAGGAAGAAGCTGTTTTTGAGTTGTTTGGTATGTGTCCTCAGACCTTTTCCCGATGGAAGACAGGAAGGTGCTTTTCCGAGGCAGTGGGAAATGTAGACAGTGTCAATGGATGAGAGATTGGTTTGAATGATGGACTGGGCTTCATTTATGACCCTTTGTAATTTAGTGCAGTCTTGGACAGAACAGGAGCCAAACCAAGACGTGATACAACGGGAAAGAATGCTTTCTATGTTGCATCTGCAGACATGCCAAATTTTCTAAGTCTCCTGAGAAAGTAGAGGCATTGGTGGGCTTTCTTAACCAGAGCATCTGCATGGAGGGACTAGGACAGGTTGCTGGTAATCTGGACACCTAAAATCTTGAAACTCTCGACCATTTCTACTTCATCCCTATTGGTGTAGACAGCACCATGCCCTCCACTACGCTTCCTGACATTGACAACAATTTCCTTCATTTTGTTGACATTGAGGGAAAGACTATTGTCTTGCACAAGTTCACCAGATTCTCTATCTCTTTCCTGTATTGTGTCTCGTCATTGTCTGAGATCTAACCAACAACAGTGGTGTTATCAGCAAACTTGAAAATCAAGTTGAAGGGAATTTGGCCATGCAATCAGAGGTGTACAAAGAGTATAGTAAGGAGCTGAGGGTACAGCCTTGCAGAGTACTGGTGATGAGAATGATCATGGAGGTGGTGTTGTTGCCTATCCTTATTGACTGTAGTTAGCTTCACTGATCTGGCACTGGTTTGAATTTCACCAAGCTCCTTAGCTACACCAAACTATAAATAGGTCTCAGAGCTTGTTCTATGTCCCAACCCTTTTAGCACGGAGCCAGTGACCTTGTGCCAATCTCTCAGCTCCTGAGGCTGAGGCTGAGGCTGAGGCTTCAGGACTTCTCCTGACCTCTAACTGCGTAGAGCCACCAAACAACTCCTGGGACTTCTTCTGAGCCCCAAGCACACAAGAAGCAACTCACAGCAACATTTTTGCTGCTGGAGTCTAGCCTGCTAACAGCAGCTCCTTTCTACTATGGCCTTTTCCCCCCCGATATAGAAAACTCACTCCTCCGGCAAACACAGATCAACTGAAGTTCTAGGACTTGAGCTCCACCCATTTCCATGGCAACATAGCTCTCCAGAGTTCATGAAGTTTAAATTAATTGTCACGAGAACTTTCAAAACAAAACTATCTTCTAGGCTGCATTACTTTACAAGCAGTATACACACCTCAGCCAGAATTCTTCATCCTCACCTGCAACCGAGATTTTGCAGTCCCACTTCAGTAAACGGAGATTTGGTTAAGTGCCAAATTCTCTGTTCTCATTGGCAACAGGATGCAAGACTGGGAGAATTCCAGCCCTCACCTTGAATTCCCCACTGAAGCAAGTCTACAGGCTGTTTTACGATCGTATTTTTCTAGCTGTTAACATAGCCTCAACTTTCAAGTGGAATATTCTTCAAGTTGCTATAATTGAATTTATCCCATTTTCTACAATTAAACTTTATCAAACTTTAAACTACTTTTAAAATATTACTACAAACCATGAACAACATTTTTATAGCAAAATTGAAGTCTTTCCTATTTTCCTGTTTATTGGGCAGCACAGTGGCACAATGGTTAGCACTGTTTTCTCACAGTGCCAAGGGCCAGAGTTCGATTTCGGCTTTGGGTGACCGTGTGTGGAGTTTGCATGTTCTCCCCATCTCTGCATGGGTTTCCTCGTTTCCTCCCACAGTCCAAAGATGTGCAGGCTAGGTGGACTGGCCATACTAAATTGCCCTATAAGTGTCCAAAAATTTGCAAGTTATTTGCATTAGCCATAGGTTAAAGGGACAGGGTGGGAGAGTCCACCTGAGATAGATTCTCTTTTGGAGAGCTGGCGCAGGCTCGAACTGAATAACCTCAGTCTGCATTGTATGTTTCAGTACCCAATCGGCATCAAGAATTTATGGATTTGGTACAGCACAATTTTGAAGAATAAAACTTCTGCACTTCTTCCCAACTTATGCGCCCAGCCTTATTTGATTACTTTAAAATTGCTACATTAGCTATTCCTCAATCCCTTGAGTGAAATTGCCAATTTTATGCCAAATGAACAGCAATTTTGTATTGTGAACTCAATAGCTGACTGGTGATTGGTAAATTTAAATAACTTCAGAGACAAAAATACTCTAATCTTTCTACCAGTCATTTCAAATCTACGTCACTAGGTTATTGACCACTCAATTTTACACACCTTAACAAAATCTCAGTCTCCATTATTCCAAAGAAAACAATCCCAACCTATCCAATCTTTTCTCAATAGCTAAAAATTTTGGCAACATCCTCCTAACCCTCCTCAGCATCCTCTCTATTGTGATCACATCCTTCGTGTAATGCAATACCCTGAACTGTATGGAGTCTTCTAACTGTGAACTAAATAGTGGTCTCTGCATCTCTAGCATATCCTCCCTATGCTGCTCTTGTGCCCTATGCCTCAGACAATAAAGAGATGCATCTTGTATGTCTTTTTAACCACCTTGTCCATCTGTTTTGTTAACTTCAGGAAGAGAGGATATGCACTCCAAGGTCCCTATGTTCCTTGACACTTTTTAGAATTCTATAACCTCTACTGTATTCCTTTGCATTGTTTGACTTCCCCAAATGGATTACCTAATTTCTTCAGACTGAATTCCATTTGCCAATTTTATGCCCACCTAACCAGTCTACTGGTATTTTCCTGCAGTTTAGTTTTCTTCCTCACCAATGACAATATTGACAATTTTCATATCATCTTTAAAAAAGGGCTCCCCTTGACCTCACTGACCATCCTGCCAGCCTGCATTTCCAACAAATTATATTGCAGTGTTCCTATCACCTCCAACCTCACCTTTTCCACCTGTTTTTAGCATTTGAAGGGTCCATTCCCTCTGTAAAACCCTAACCAAATTTCAAATGTTGCAAAAATCTCAAATCTCCCAAAAACCTCTCCCCGTTCTATGTCACATATCTATGCAAGTGTAGAACATACAAAGTCTTCTACCTTTTATCATCCTGGCCCCAGACTTTCCTTCCCAGTGCAACAGCAATTTATGCTTATTTCTTTCAATTGACTATATACTGTATTCACTGCTTGCAAAAGATTCTGCTCTACATCAAGACAACAAAATGCAGATTGGGTGACCGCATTACATTTAATCTGCAAGCATAGCTTCCAGTAGCCTTTTATTTTAATTCTCCACCTTGCTCTAATACTGATCTGTCATCATCTTGCAGAATTCCAATGAAGCTCAATGCAAGTTTGACCAATGGCACCTAAACTTTCGATTAGGCACGTCACAACAATTTCAGACCGTAACCTCTTCCCCCATCTTGGGGTTTTGGTTTTTTTTCTCCCCCCTCCTTTTTCCTTTCAAATGGCAGCTGTTTATCATTCTGTCATTCACACCTTTTCTAGATACATCTTTCATTTCTTTACTTTACTATTCCTTTCAACATTACACCGCGAACACTCGCTATTTAGTCTATCCTGTTTTCACAGTCCTTCCTACTTGTTCTTTTTCCCACCCTCACCCCTTTCACTCAAAACCTATTTTTAACTTTTCTCAGATCTAATGAAAGATCAATCTGGAATTTTAACTCTATCACTCACCACAGATACTGCCTGAGCATTTCTTGCTTTTCCAACATTAATATAAAATCAAGAGCACTCTGATTTCTATTATGTAGGTCTACTGCATCTGTGGTTTGCAGTTCTACACACTGTATAAAACACCCCAAATCTAAACTTTTTTTTAATTTTTAGAATTTACTGGATGTGGGCATCGCTGGCTTGGCCAGCGTTCACTGCCTATCCCCGATATCCCTCAAGAAGGTGCCGGTGAGCTGCCTTCTTGAACTGCTGCAGTCCATGGTGTAGATACCAATGTTCACTCTGTACGTGGTTTAAAAAATTACTTTTGTCAAATAATGTCATATTACAGATTCCTACATCTATATTTAAAAAGTAGAGATTCTGTCAAAAAATTTCATCTTGCACTCATCACAGCAATTGGAAGAATATCAATGCAAGTGGACTCTGATTGACAGAGGCTTGGCCATGAAGAATGCAGTAAGAAGTCCGAGAACTCTCCATTCACCTGACGAAGGGGCAAACCCCAAAAGCTTGCGAGTTTACTATCAAATAAATCAGTTGGACTTAAACCTGGTGTTCTCAGATTTCTAACTGTGTTTACCCCAGTCCAACACTGGCATCTCCACATCATGGAGAATGCGCCAGTTGATAGTGACTGACCAAGCACTGTTTGAAATTTAAACCAGGCAGTTTAACTCTGATAGGGCAATGCTTTGACCCAAATAATGAACCAGTGAATGACCATTGCTTATTTTGTTTAGCTAATTAGGTGTAATGCTTTTCAGACACCTGCTGTGTCTGAAAAGAACAGGACATAGTGATTTGCTTCCAGTACATGCAACTACCAGCCCGGCTGACAATCTTTAATTTTTAGCACATTGAGGATAATTTAGCAAATGTTGTCCAATTGTGGAATCACATCTAAAGTTGAACGCTATTCTGAGTTTTGAAAGCAAGAGCTAGTCAGGTATGTACTTTGCCCATTGTAATCAGTGGAAGGGACATTTTGTTTGATACAATCCATCAGTCTTTGGGGCAAATACCTCACATGGATAGCATCACATTGGTACTGAAATTCATATACTGCATTACTCATTTGTGAGATAGGCACAATGTCTTTTTGCCTTGACAGCAGCATCTTATTAGTGACGAATACCACTCATGCTGCTCTTGCATAGTAGCAGCACAAAACATCTGTCTTCACTTATTGCTCAAATCTTTCAGATGCCTTGCCCTTCTAAGGCAATTGACATAGCCTGGGTACTTTTCAGGGCTGAACATGATGACCTTGGACTCATTCACAAGCTTGTGCAATATACAGCATGAAATGATCTGATCAAGGCAGCTAGCTGTATTTCACAGAATGTCTTTGATGCACCCTATTTCAGCATCACAAGCATGCATGGTGAACAAATGACTTGAACCTTATTTACAAGGTTATCAATTAGGCCAATCTACCATGTGAATGGTAAGAATTCCAATATGTGTACTGATCAATAAAAATAGGTTTGCAGTATGCCATGGTAGAGGACCCTCTGATTAGATTTCACAACCAACACTTCAAGGAAAAGGTGTTAATTTGACTGCTCTATTTCAAAGGTGAATTTGAGCGCAGGATGGATGGAACCCACTAAGACATGTAAGGAAGTTATGACTTGCTTATGGATTTATATATAGCATATTTATCATACACATCAGAAGTATGCAATAAGGAGGAGGTTTGGTGTCAATTCATTGAAGACATGTTTCCCATGGAACCCAACAAAGATGTTAGCAAGTGTTGGGTTTAAAGAGTAACCCATGGCAACACTATCAATTTGGGCATTAATAGTCTTGTTAAATCTGAACTCAGTGTGTATTGTCAAGTTCATAAGCACAATAAATTCACTGATTCAAACAATGGGGGCAGATCTAGATCATCATCCAGCACAAATAGCTGTGCTTGAAGTGAAACATTAGTTAATAAGCTAGAAATGTTCCAACCCCTATTTATAAAATTCAGAGCAGTGTCCAACCTGATTCCGTGACTGGACCACATTTGCTAAATAATCCTCTGTTGTGCAAAAAATAACACTAACAACCAATTTAAGCTCGTCAGTCAGGCTCACAGTGAGGTGCATTTGCAAATACTGGAAGCTAAACATAATACATGGTGCCCTGTTCTTTGCAAAGGGAAAGAACATGTTCACACATTACGCACATAGCCATTCACTGGTTCATTCCACAGCCATTGCCTTGACCAGAGTCAAGCTGTCTGTTTTTTTTTAAAATGGCAGGTGACTGTCAATGACCGTCCACTGCTGCATTATTCATTGCAATGCATCTTCCTGAGTCAACTCGCCAACCAATTGGCACACTCTTCTCATAGTATAAAGTTGTTGCTCCCCATAACAATGGTGTTCTTGTGATTTTCCTGAGCCAAAAAATGCATATTTAAAAAATAGGAACTGAATGTAAACTTAATCCACTATAATTATACCTTCCTGCTGCAGCACCTCTGCTGTGACACTTATCTGCACAACATGCAAAATTAATTAACAACAGCCACACAGGACCACAGACATCTCTCTCCATTAGATACAAGTGGTTATACATAGCTTGAGGGGCACCATTCCGCAAGTGCAGTCACAGTATTGTCGAGGAAATTCTATGCTTCAGCTAACTACTTTCCTAAATTTGGTGTTAAACTACAAGGAGTAAAATAAATTAACGCATTATACAAAATAAAATGGAATCAACATACATCTAAACACACCACAGTCTAATTCCCCCCATCTCAACATGACATTCAGCCCTGGTTTCTCACGTGCAACAACACAGATGGTCAGCTTCAATGCAAGAAACACAACGTTAACTATGTTAACATATGTTTAAAAGACAACTAATATTTATATAACACCTTTCACTTGCTCAGGAAGTCCTAGTGCTTCATCAACCAACATTTTTTTCTCTGAATTGTAATCAATTATTACGTAGGGAAATGCAGCACCTAAATAGGCCACAGTTTAATGTAGCATTTGACAGATGGCGACTCTGACAATGCAGCACTTATTCAGTGTTAAAAGAACTGTCAGCCTTCTGTGGAGCTTGAACTCTCACTCAAGAGTGCTACCATAAAGTTAAGCTGACAACAGGCAACAAAAACAAAATCAAAATCAAAAATCAAACAATTCTTTGGGGTACTGGAGTGGTGAAACTCACAGGAAAAACTCAAACCCAGCAAAAACAATGCTTAACCAATCTTTATCCCTATATTTTTAGAAGTAGACAATCTGCATGACTATTTCTTAATGTAGACTTTTTATATTTATTGAAACTTGTATTTTTAATCCATTGGACTGAGTGTGAAATTTACATGTTGCAAGTCACAAGTCACAAGTTAAGGGAATGTCCAGCCCAGAAATTAACTAGATTGATGACTTGGATGGGGTATAAGAAAATATTGAGTAGAATTAGTTATTATTCTCCTGAGTTTAGAAGGATGCAATTATTGGTTCCTTGAGGGTGAGACTGAGGAATTAATAATGGGAAACAAGGCAATGGCACAGCCTTTGAATAAATATTCTGTATTCAACTTCACAGCAGAAGACATAAAAAATCCTCAGAATAATAGAAAATCTCTGAAGACAAAAAGGAGGGAAGAACTTAGTTACGACCACTGGAGAAAACTGGGAAAACTAATGGAACAAATGGAAGGCTGACAAGTCCCTGGCCTGATGGCCTGCATATGTGGCGTTGGACTGGGGTAAACACAGTAAGAAGTCTCACAACACCAGGTTAAAGTCCAACCAGTTTATTTGATAGTAAACCCACAAGCTTTCAGGGTTTGCCCCTTCGTCAGGTGAGTGGAGAGTTCTGGTCTCAGACAGAGCATATAAAGGCACACACAGTTTACAGAATACTGATTAGAATGCGAGTCTTTACAGCTAACCTGCTATTCAAATCTTAAAGATGCAGACAATGTGAGTGGAGATAGCATTAGGCATTGGTTAAAGAGACGTGTATTGTCTCCAGACAGGACAGTAAGTGAGGTTTTGCAAACCCAGGCAAGTCATGGGGGTTACAGATAGTGCAACATGAACCCAAGATCCCAGCTGAGGCCGTCCTGATGTGTGCAGAACTTGGCTATCAGTTTCTGCTCAGTGACTCTGCACTGTGTGTCGTGAAGGCTGCCTTGGAGAACACTTATCCGAAGATCAGAGGCCGAACACCGGTGACCGCTGAAGTGTTCGCCAACAGGAAGGGAACGGCGGGCAAGTATGTCCCAAAGCATGGTACACTGGGGAGACCATGCAGACACTACGACAACAGATGAATGAACATCGCTCGACAATCACCAGGGAAGACTGTTCCCTTCCTGTTGAGACCAGAACTCTCCACTCACCAGACGAAGGGCAAACCCCAAAAGCGTGTGGTTTTACTATCAAATAAACTTGTTGGACTTTAACCTGGTGTTGTGAGACTTCTTACTGATGGCCTGCACCAAGGGTCTTAAAAGAAGCGGCTGCCTGGTTGGTTGATACATTTGTTGCAATCTTCCAAAATTCCCTAGATTCTGGAAAGGTCCCAACAGATTGCAAAACTACAAATCCAATACACCTCTGTTTAAGAAAGGAGAGAAATAAAGCAGGAAATTCTAGGTTGGTTAGCCTAATGCTTGTCACTGGGAAAATGCTAAAATCCATCATTAAGGAGGTAGTATTGGGACAGATAGGGAATCAATGCTATCAGCCAATATCAACATGGTTTTGTGAAAGGGAAATTTATTCAGCAAATTTGGCTACAATACAGTTGCTCCCTTCATCCAAGTCTTTAATTTTCATATAATATTGCTAGTTGAAGCCCAGTACAGATTCTTGTAGCACTCAACTAGTTTCAGTTTGCCATCTTGTAAATGACCCATTTATCCCAATTCTCTGTTTCTTGTTAGTTTGGCAAATCCTGTATTTATGCTGATATGATCTTGGGAGTGATCTAAGTCCTTACCTTGTGCAGAAACATTTTATTTGACATCTAATTGAACACTTTCTTGAAATCCAAATACATATCTACTGGTTCCCCTTTATCTTCTCTGCTTGTTATATCCTGCATACACATAGCAAGTAATTTGGAAGACAAACAAAATGTTGGTCTTTAATGCGAAGGGGAACAGAGTATAAAAGTAGGAAAGTCTTGCAACATCTGTATAGGACAGAAGTGAGAACACATCTGGAGTAGTGTGCAGTTTTGATCAACTTCCTCAAGGAGAAACATACTTCCATAAGCAGTCCAGAGATGGTTCACTAGGAATTAGGGTTTTTTGTATTATGGGGAAAGGTTAAGCAGATTTGGCCAATACTCTCACCAGTGTAGAAGAATGAGAGGTGATCTTATTGAAACTTACAAAGTTCTGAGGGTACTCAGCAGATTAGATGCTGAGAGAATGTTTTTTTCCCTGTGGCAGAATCTAGAACTAGGGTGCTCAGTTTAAAAAAGGATCTCCCATTTTATCTCTCAAAGAATCATTAGAGTTTGGAATTCTTTTTCCCAGTGAGCCATGGAGACTGGGTCATTGAATACGTTCAAGGCCAAGTTAGATTTTAGATTGACAATAGAGTCAAGGGTTACGGGGGAAGGCAGGAGAGTGAAGTTAAGGTCATAATTAGATTGGGCATAACCTTTTGAATGGTAAAGCAGGTTCATGGGGTCAAATTGCCCACTCCTGCTTCTATTTCATCTGTAGATGATCTCATGGAGATGCATAAAATTCAGAAAGGGCGTGACAGACCTGATTTGGAGGTGTGTTAATTCAGCTCAACAATGTAGAACTAGAGGTCATAGATTCAGCGCAGACATGCTATTGAATAGAATTTCTTCTCGAAGGGCAGTGAATCTTTGGAATTCTCTACTCATTGCACTGTAAAGCTCACTGAATATAACTAAGGTTGGGAATGCTAGCTTTTTGGGCTCTCAGGGAATCAAGTCATGTGCATAGGGTGGAAATGTGGATTTGATGTAAAGGTTGACCAAGATTTTTGTGAACTGTGGTGCAGACAGGGACTGCAAAATTTAGGCCTATTCCTTACTTTACATATTAAATATTAGGATGCTGGCATTATAAAGCAAATGAGTTGAGAGGCATGGGTACACCCAAGTAACGTTTTGCCTTTTGAGGAGAGTCGAGCATAAATTGTGAGATTGCCGTTAGATGTTATGACACACTGGTAGATGTAACTGTATGTTTTGACTATGCAAATTTTCTAGATAGCTGCAACAACTAATGTAACAATCATAAGGTACATAAAGGCAAACAGAAAGGGGCATTAGCTTCAAGAAAAATTGGAATAAATTACCATCGTTTGAGTACTAAAATAAATAACTAGACATAATATTAGTGCAATACATTAGTCTTCTAATATGCTGCATCATGCATATCCAGGTATTGCCAATAATTCACCTCAGTTCGTTACTTATTTCAAAAAGGGTAGAAGGGTCATACGGAGGAAATAAAATGATTGCATTCACACCTCATTATCCAAAAGCAGAATTCAGAAACCAGAGAATAGGCTGCTTTTTAATAAGTTCATTTAAGAAAAACTTTTGAGATACAGAATATTCTACACTAACTGGGAATGAGGGGAACCAGAGACAATATGAATTGACAAAAGCATAGCCAAAAATTCCTATTTCACATTTTTGCTCTGGAACACAATTAATTCCCAATTGCTTAATCCATAATTTATTTCAATCTGATCTGTGGGTCAAGCTTTTATTCAATATTTTCCACCTTTCTTAATTAAGTTAACCTTTCTCACAACAGGAGCACTGTTTTTCTTTTAAACAGCAACTTACTCCACTGTTTACCAGATTTTGCTGTAGTCATAACATAGCCATCACTGCTAGATACAATCAGTAACTGAAGTTTTAAGATCTCTCCTGGTGATGACAGGTTACCTTCTGGTCTAGTTGCAGTAGAAACTTGGATGTAGGGTCCCACAGCAGCAACACGACCGGAGGTATTAGAGTGCGTCTGTGGTACTGGTGTGCCATTAACGCGATTCAGCTGCTAAAGGGAAAAGCAGATTTGTTAAATAAACATCAATATCAGGTATGAAAAAAAGTTAACTGCTCTACCACGGTAGACTTACATTCTCATAAATTTTTTTGACAAAGTTAATGATTATGTACAGCAAATAGCAGATCGCCTGTTACAATGAGCTGCAGTATATGTTATTGTAGGAGGATGGGAGGGAGGTAGGGAGAAACCAGGAATGTTGGGTGTCTAGTAGGATTTAATAGTAAAAGAAATTTCAGTGGGCTTGAACATAAAAGAGTGAAGTTAACAAGCAAGTTTGGATAGCTGCAACAATTGCTGCCCACAATCATACAGATACATGAAAGTGATCAGAAACAGGTATCAATTTAAAGAAAAATGAAAATAAATTACTGCAGTTTAAGAGATATTGAAATAAATAACATTAGGCACAATAGTGCAGTACATTGGTCTTCAAATGCAAATCCAATGGCCTAGCAGGGAATTGATCTGTGGCTGGTAATCACTGGAAGAAGCAAGATATGTAGACAGCAATGGCAACAGTTGCCATGAGGAAAAGGTGAGACATCCAGGGTGGCCAACCCAGGAATTTTCCCATTGTCTACATAAACACATAAGAGTCGTAAGTGTATGTTACAAATTCCAGTATTTCAGACTGGCTGAAGAAACAATGTCATTTCACAAAGTAATTACTTGGTTTAATGTAGTTAATTTGTAAATACTACCACTTTAGGAAAAAAATGATTTGGTTGGTCTTGCCATCACTACTTACTGAACTTTCCTACCTACCTAGAGAATGGAATTGGCTTCTGATTGGCTTGAATGTTCAATGACTAAATAAGAGCCAATCAGCACAGATAACTTAAAAAACTTATCTGAGCTATTAGTGTTCTTTGCCCTGTGGGCACTTGTTAGGTATGATGCCATGAAAGATGAGACTAATAATGCACAATAGATAATTTTCAATTCTACAGATGATAAAGTGATTCCACCTTCAATATTTTATCACAATAGCTCACAGAAAAACAAAAGATGTAACAAAATAGCATAGTATTATCACTTATTAACAAAATAAAATTAGTTAAATCTTCACCTCTTAGAAAATGAATATTCACAATAAAAGTAAAAAACCAAATCTACTAAAAAGGATATTGTAAACACAAAACAGAGCAGTTCAGAACTGAAGTTCTTTCATTGCAGAACTGCGCACAATTTGTTCAACTACAGACAAAATGTTAGATTTAAAAATAGAAATCAGCTTCATACAGGGATGTTTTCCTTTTGACGTGCATCAGATTTCTTCTTCCACAAGCGTTCACGAAGTTCACTGATTCTTTTGTCCATCATAGTCACTTCCACGTTACGCTTGTTAAGCAGTTCCTTTTGATGTTGAAGTTTAGTATTTTGCTCTTGATTAAGCTTATTGCGAATCTAAAAAGGACAGTAATTCCATAGTGTGAAAATATTTGGTGTTATAATCTGTTTCTAAACTCTTTCTCAAGCTCAAGTTTCTTTAGCTGGTCAGGGAAAGTTAGGGAGTGTCAAACTTCTCTATTGCTGCTTTTCTGTTGTGTGAAACCTATGCTAATGGTGCTGGCTCCCAGCACGTTGGTGTTGTGCAGCTAGTGCCAACCCCCAAATTGAAGCTGCCAGATTGGTGAGGCTGGATGCCAGGATGACATTTTTTTAAATAATTGGTCTTCCTAATGCCTGGCTTAAGTGAATCATCCACTTGATAGTCTGGTTTCGTTTGCCTGCCTTCTTAACCATTGTGCAAAATAAGTACATAGAAATAAAATGAAACAGTAAATTGTTTAAATTCTTAACATCTTATACTTTTATAAATAACTTCTTCAATCCAATGAAGAACTCAATCTCCATAAAAGGCAAGGTAAATATAGGTTTTCACTTGTAATTTTCAACAATATCAGGTTATCAAGAATAACTAAGATTTATGGTTCCTTTTATAAAAATTAAATCAACCTTTTTCTTGGATCCTTAATACAGTATTATAAAATGGGTACCACAGCTTTGGTTCATTTTGCATGCTTCACCTGTAGCTCTTGATATAGCTTTTTTAATTCAACTGCAGCAGGTCCTGGAACTTGTCCATTGTAAGCCTGCAATCCATTTGTTTTTCCTTTTCTCAAGTCATCAAGTTGCTGCGTCAGTTGATCAACTTTTAACACAGCCGATTGCAACTCCCGCTGTTTCTCATGAAACATACTGTTGATGTGCTCAATTTCAGCTGCTGTGAGAAGAGAGAGAGAAAGAGAGAGAGAAAAGCGATAAACTCGAAGCCTGCAAACTTGCTAGCTCTTAAAGTGCACTATATTTATTTCAATTTCATTTAAGGTAATATTTGCAGAGCATGAACATCAAACTTTCAGAAAATAGAAAGAAATTATCTGATATTAACATTAATGGGGTGTAAAATAGCTGAAAACCACAATGTGCAACACCAGTGGCTTGTGGAATGCCTCAGATGCAATACAATACATTCTGAGGATACAGTATTAGAGATCATAAAGGTTTACAGCATGGAAACAGGCACTTCAGCCCAATTTGTCCATGCTGCCTTTTTTTAAAGCCCCTAAGCTAATCCAATTGCCCACATTTGGCCCATATCCCTCTATACCCACTGTACCCAGGTAACTATCTAAATGCTTTTGAAAAGATAAAATTGTACCCGCCTCTACTACTACCTCTGGCAGCTTGTTTCACACACTCACCACCCTCTGAAAAATTGCCCCTCTGGGGACTTTTATACCTCTCCCCTCTCACCTTAAACCTATGCCCTCTAGTTTTAGACTCCCCTATCTTTGGGAAAACATATTGACTCTCTTACTGGTCTATGCTCCTCATTCTTTGATAGACCTCTAAGGTCACCCCTCAGCCTCCTCCTACGCTCTAGAGAAAAAAGTCCCAGTCCATCCAGTCTTTCCTTATAACTCAATCCATCAAGTCCCAGTAGCATCCTAGTAAATCTTTTCTGCACACTTTCTAGTTTAATAATATCCTTTCTATAATAGGGTGACCAGAATTGCATACAGTATTCCATGTGTGGCCTTACCAATGTCTTGTACAACTTCAACAAGACATCCCAACTCCTGTATTCAATGTTCTGACCGATGAAACCAAGCATGCTGAATGCCTTCTTCACCACTCTGTCCACCTGTGACTCCACTTTCAAGAAGCTTTGAACACATACACCTAGATCTCTTTGTTCTGTAACTTTCCTCAATGTCTTACCATTAACCGAGCAAGTCCCGCCCTGGTTCAATCTACCAAAATGCATCACCTCGCATTTGTCTAAATTAAACTCCATTTGCCACTCGTCAGCGCACTGGCCCAATTGATCAAGATCCTGTTACAATTGGAGATAACTTTCTTTGCTATCCATTATGCCACCTATCTTGGCATAGTCCAGGATGATCTCACATGCTAGAAAAGATTTCCATATTTTTGTCATGAACCTTAATGCTTCTGAACATGAGGAGAAGCTGATGGTACTGCATCATATATTGCCAGCTAAAATGAGATCAAACACACATTTAAGGACACCATCACCTTGCAAGCAAAGAAAGTTATAAGAAATGGTCAGCATTTATTGTTCTTTTCTAATGCTCTTGAGAAGTTGGTGGTAAGTCAGCTTCATTAACCATTTCAGTCCATCTGGGGACGATATTCCCACAATGCTGTTAGGGAGAGAGTTTGATCTGGCATTGAGAGTGGTGACATATTTCCAAGTAAGAATGATATGAGAAACTTGCAGGGGAACTTGGACTATCGACATTCCCATGGGTCAGCTGTTCTTGTCCTTGTTGAGGGATAGTTTCCAGGTTTGGAAGTTGAGGTGGCTACAATTCATTTTGTAGGTGTCACACACCATAGCCAAGGCATGCTGATGGTGGAAGGAGTAAATGGTACATGTGGTAGATGAGTTGCCAATCAAGCAGTCTGCTTTTTTCTGGATGATATGGAGCTTGAGTGTTGCTGGAGATACTTGCCACTTCCCTGGTTGAGTGTATTTAATCACAGATCTGACGTGGTGAAATGGCTTTGGGGATTGAGACAAATTATTTGTCATAGAATAACCAGCTTCTAGTTTTTTTCTTATAGCACAGTAATTATGTGGATAGTCCAGCTAAGTTTCTGGTCAATGGCGACTCCCCTGATGCAGGGAATTCAATGAATTTCAAGGTGGGACAATTAGACTCCCCACTGTTGGGGATCATCATTGCCTGGTTAACATTATTTCCACTTGCAAGCCCAAGCTTAAATGTTGTCTATGTCTTGCTGCATGAGAGTACAACTGCTTCATTACCTGTGGATTAGTGAATGGAATGGAACAATACAATTACCAGTGAACATTTCCAGTTATGGCATTATGATTGCAGGAAGGTCATTGATGAAGGCTGTAATGTGGTGTGGTCCTGATGGAATTGAAACTGAGTATTGGTAAGCAGGTAATGGTGAATTCCTGTCAATGACCCCTATCATTGCTTTGCTGATAATCAAGAGCCATCTAATGGAGCAGCTTTTGGCTAGATTGGATTTGTCCAGCCATTTGTGGTTAGGCTGTGCCTGCACGATGTTTCACATTGTTAGGCAGAGGCAAGTGCTATAGCTAAACTCGAATAGCTTAGTTAGGGATGCAGCTAGTTCTGGAGCACACTTAGAGCAATGTAGTTTGGATGTTTGGGGGAAACCATTGTTTTTGCTATCTCCAGTGTGCGTGGCCATTTCTTGAAATCACACATAGTGATCAAGTTGGCTGAAGATTGGTTTCTCTGATGGTGAGGACTTCAGCAGTATACCAGGTTGGATGATCCACTCTGCACCCTGGTTGAAGATCAATGCAAATGCTTTATCCTTGTCTTTTGCAGTAGTGCCAGGCCCAACTATCACTGAGAGTGGGGATATACATTGGACCTCTTTTTCACATTAGATGATCAATTGTTCACCACAATTCACAACTGGATCTGGAAGGACTTCAGATTTGCCCATCCGTTAAGATGGGGAAAGAAGACAGGGGCAATCTAGGGAATTGGAGACTGTTGAATTGGTCAGTGCAGAGAACCTGTGACAAAGACAGCAACTCAGAGGAGAGAAACCACAGGGAATGCTATGGCATCATGGAGCAATTGGAAGGAAAATGGTGTGATTGGAGTGCAGAGCTATAGTAGTAATATAGAATTCCATAAATCACTAGTACAGGTAGGTGGTTTATTTTATAGAGTCCTACATGCCTTGTTGGCTCCAACATGCTAGGCAAAAAGGTACAAGACAATCAATGAAAAATGTTTGGAAACAAATGTTGGGATCCCTCTCTTGATAGTAACTAGTGGCATAAGGGAGGAATTATTTGGAGAGTGGGTGAAAAAGGCAATAAAAGATGGAGCAGGGGGCAAGAAATATAAGAGGAAAGAAAGAAAATAGGTCAGAAAGAAGAGCATGAAAAAAAGCAACATTTTCTAAGAAGGGAGGCAGTTTAAAATTATTTAGATATATACATACAAAGTATTCAGGACAAAAATCAGTGAACTAGAGAGACAGATTGTTATGGGAGGAGACATGTTATCGTATTAATAGAGATGTGGTGTAGACTACAGCAGGAGTGAGTTAAACATTCCTAGTTACAAACATGCAAGAAGAATCGAATAGGAAATTATTGATCAAAATTCCATTACAGCTCTAGAAGATATTTCTGACAAAAGCTGCATCTATTTGGTATGAGTTAAACTCCTCTATTGGAAAAAGTGATAAACAGAGCAAATATATGAGAGGAATAAAAATGTCAAACTAACAAGATAACATGATTTTTAATATCCAAAACTAGAGACAGGTAAAAGGCAGCAAAGAGAAGGGTTTTCTGTTGATTTCTAAATCAGTATGCTTTTAGTCATCAAAGCTAGAGACAAGACTAGATTTTAGTATTTAAAAATGAGATAAGTGTGAGAAAAAGAACAAGCAGTGACTATGCAGTAAGTGGCGAAATCAAACTGAAAATTATACTGGGAGATATGACAAACGTTAATGTGAAAAAACAAGCACAGTACAGAAAGTAGAAGGATATTAGAACTCTGGAAAGTCTAAAAAAGGTTATGAAGAAGAGTGGCAAGGAATAAAATAGCTTACTGATGAAAACAGAAAGGGTTCAGACTATTAGAGAAGAAAAATTAAACTTTTATAAACTTTGAGATGGTGGCAGTAAAAGTTCAACGGTTCAGAAAGTGGCAAGATAAGGACTAAATGTAGATAAAAGTGGCCATGATCTTTGGAAACATGCTTGCAAGGTGATTTCATTTGACTTGGCATGTCTGTTCTTGCTCTTTGAAAGAGCCGTTCAATTTAGACCCTCACTCAACACTTTTCCCCATACCCAGTGAATTAAACTTTGGCAAGTACATGCCTAATTGCTTTTCTTGATGTCAATGGTAAATTTCTTGCACCCCCTCACCCAAACCGGGCCTTGATATCCTTCAAAAGTGTGGCGCTCAGAACCATGAATGATTCTCTAGCTGCAACCTTTGATGTCATCAGTCACCAGAAATTTACTGATTTCTGTCTTGAACATGCGAAATGGTTGAGCTTCCACAGCTCTGAGGGATAGAGAATTCCAAAGATTTGCCATCCTCTGAATGAAGAATTTCCTCTCCATCTCATTCTTAAATGGCCTATCCTTTATCCTGGCTCTAGGCTCACCAGCCAGGAAAGATGTTCTGGGGACCCAGGTTGGAATCCCTCCACAGCAGATGGTGGAATTTGAATTCAATGAAACTTATCCAGAATTAAGAATCTATTGATCACCATGAAACCATTATCAATTGTCAGAAAAACCTATCTGGTTCACTAATGTCCTTTTGGGAAGGAAATCTGCCATCCTTACCTGGTCAGGCCTACATGTGACTCTAGAGCCACAGCAATGTAGTTGACTCTCAACTGCCCTCGGGTGGCTAAGGATAGGCAATAAATGCTGGCCAGCCAGCGACACCCCATATGCCACAAGTGAATTTAAAAAAAAGTCACGCACCAGAGCACCCAGATCCCTCCATATCGGAGCTTATAATTTTTCACCATTTATGTAATACACTTCTTTATTCTTCCTGCCAAAATGGACAATTTCATGTTTCCACAATATATCCCATGGGATTTAGATTTTGTAGAAAGGATGCAGAGTAAAAAAGCTGTAGTAACTGAGAAACCTTACAATGCAGAGAGAGAATCTGGTGAACTGATGTTTACGACAATAATCTCTTCCTCAATGTCAATAAAATGAAGGAGATAGTCACTGACTTCAGGAAGCATAGTGAAGGACATGTCCCTGTCTACATCAAAGAGGGTGAAATAGAAGTGGTCAAGAGCTGCATGTTTTAGGTATTCAGATTGCCAACAACCTGCCCTTGTCTTGCCACACAGACGCCTCTACTTTTTCAGGAAGTTAAGGAAATTTGGTACGTCCGCTACGGCTCTCACCAACTTTTACAGATACAGCATAGAAAACATCCTTTCTGGTTGTATCCCAGCTTGGCATGGCTTCTGCTCTGTCCAAGATTGCAAGAAACTACAAAGAGTCACGAACGAAGCCCAACCCAACATACAGACCAGCCTTCCTTCCACTGACTCTGTCTACACTTGCCACTGCCTCGGAAAAACAGCCAGCATAATTAAGGACCCCAACACACCCCAGATATTCTCTCTTCCACATTCTCTCATTAGGAAAAAGGTACAAAAGTCTGAGGTCACGTACCAACCGACTCAAAAATAGCTTCCTTCCTGCTGCCATCAGATTTTTGAATGGACCTACCTTATATTAACTTGATCTTTCTCTACACCCTAACTATGACTGTAACAGTACATTCTGCCCACTTTTCTTCTCTATGAACGGTATGCTTTGTCTGTACAGCACACAAGAAACAATACTTCTTATTGTACACCAATATATTTGACAATAATAAATCAAAGAATTAATTGGACTACAATGAGAATAGTGTGTTTAATTTTGGGAGCTTCACTTCAGCACAGAAGAAAACCTATGGAGATTTATTAAAATGATACCAGGGACGAATGATAAAAGTTTAAAGGTTAGACTAGAGAAATTGTGTCTTTTTCCACAAGAAGGGAGAAGATCTAACATAGATGGTTAATGATGATGAGTTTTGATAAAGCAAAACTATGTCTACTAGTCAGGAGTTAGTAATTTGAGACCATAAATTGAAGTTTGCCTTTCGAATGAAGAGATAAGTTTCTTTTTTGACATAAAAAATTGTTTCTAGAAAAACATTCCGTATCCTAACATCTTGGAAGAAGCTTCAAAACTTCTTTTAAAAAGGATCACTATTTGAAAAACAAACAGCAACAGAAAAAGGAATAAACGCACAACTAATCTGCCTATGTTGTATAAGCTATGGTACTGTCAATGTCCTGAAATATTCCAAATTAATTATTTTTACTAGTAATATATCCATTGATTAATGCTTGAAATGCAAAATGTATTCCAAAATAAGAATACTCACAAAGATTGCCATTGATAATTTTACTATAGTCCACCTGTCCTCGCATAGCTCGTATCTTCTTCAGCTTTGCCTCCTGGTTCTCCATACGTTCTTTCAGCTTCTGTAATTTGTCACTTTCTGAAATGGACTGCTGCTGGCGCCTCTCTTGTTGTTTCAAATAACGCAAACGTTGCTCCTTTGAGGGAAGAAGAAGAGTATTTATACATTTTGCTTTTTGAGATTACAATGTTCAAACAACAAATGTTCACATTGTATCGCTGGATAGTTCAACACGAATACTTAAACAAAATCAAAATACTATGGATGCCGGAAATCTGCAAGAATATTAAACTAGTGGCATCTAAGGAGAGTAAAACAATGCAAAATGATAGCGTTGTGTGTTTCCAGCATGTCCTGTTTTTACACAAGTATATAAATCCCAAATTGAAAAGTTACAATGTTGCACTTGGTGAGAGTTATAAAAAAAATCACTTGCTGGACTGCATTAGATACATAAGTTATCCAAACCTCAAGGTAAAGAGCCGTGACAGCTTGATTTAGGGGAACCTTATCTTGTGTCAGATTTATAATAAAACAATAATAGCAGACAAGGAGAAACCTTTGCTCGGGAATTTTATTTCGAGTGGCAAAAATACTTGTGCTTACATTTTCCTTGCAACTCACAATTCTATATTCTTCTTTCTCATTATAGTGGTGAAGTATGAGAATTGTAGTACTCAGTGACTATATATCCTAACTGGGCAACGAGGAAGTGACTACTTGACTATGCTGGTCTTCATACTTTCATTAGCTATCTCTGCATTTATGAGATAACCTCACAATATGGAAACTCTCTCTCTCACCCCTCCACTACCTTTCACTAGCCTAGGAACACAGAAGCTGACTATAATAACTTCACTGGCACCCAATCTTGTATCTCCCAAGTCAGCAAAGGCCAGTGATGAAGGCTGCCAACTTCTTCATCTATCGAGCTCATATCAGTTACAGAACACATTTTACATTTAGTCATCTTCGACCACTTTGTGTAAAAACATAGATGATTTGTTAGAACCAGAATCATAGAATCTACAGCGCAGGAGGCCATTTGACCTATTGAGTTTGCACTGACCACAATACCACCCTGACTATATCCCCATAACCCTATGCATTCACCCTAGCTAGTCCCCCTAACGCCAAGGGGTGATTTAGCATGGCCAATCCTCATCTTTCCATTGTGGGAGTAAACCGGAGCACCAGGAGGAAACTCATGTAGACATGCGGAGAATGTGCAAATCCACACAGACAGTGACCCAAGCTGGGAATCGAACCCGGCTCCCTGCTGCTGTTAGGCAGCAGTGCTAACCACTGTGCTATCATGCCACCCTCAATTTTGTTGCACTAGATTAGATATCAGATTCACGAATGCATGCTAGTTCTTAACAACATAAAAGTATATTTGTTGCTACAAAATATCAGCAAAGCTCATGTGATTGGCAAATTCAGCATTGTTAAATATTTTTAAATATTTTGTGCACTCAGCACAGGCAGCTTAACCGTGGGGATAATTCTATCATTCGTTTACTAAGATTCTGGATTGGGTATGGAATGATCAGCAAGTATGATTATATCCTATTAAAAAGTTATCTGAAACATGATTGAAGACAGTGATCATATGAAAATAAGTTTCATTTTGATTTTGACTGATGCTTTCACTCTTGTTTTTTCTGGGCTATTATACTGTTACAATGCAACTTTTCTGCCACCAGTCTCCTTGCAAAGTGTCCAAGCTGCGTTGTTACAGCTCCTCCTGATTTATCAGTTTCCCAGAATAAATAAGAAGTTCCTGTGTGGAAATCTGTAATCTGCTGATAAGAGCTGCCATTTAAAATAACTCACTGAAAGCAGTCAACTCCCCTAATTATACTAGTTCCTTTCTCATCAGTATGAATTCGGCAACCCTGAATACTGCTTTAGGACTAATGATGAAACGTTTATGGAACACTAACTTAATTAGTGTCAAAGGGATTTCTTGTTCTTTTCATTGAACAACAGGAACAGACCACCAGTTCAGGTCAGCATTTATGCTTCATCTGAATCTCCTCCAGATTTTTCTTAGCCAACTGTCAGCATAACCCTTTATCCTCTTCTCCCACATATGATTATCTAACCTCCCTTAATCAAACCCAGTGGGAGTGAGTTCCAGATTCTCACCAATCTCTGGATAAAGAAGTTTCTTCTAAATTTCTCATCTGATATCTCATCTTAAATCATTACCCTTTTGTTTTGTTCTACCAAACATAGGGAATCACCCCTCAGTCTTCTCTTCCAATCCTACTCATCCTGAATCTTTGTTTTAGAGAAAATGTATCATTCCACACACATTCCATTTTAATTCTTCTGTAAAGTAAGTGACTACCTTAAACTTTAGCTGCCAAAATGAAATATTGCAGACTGATGCATTTTCCAGTTACATACTCATGTGCCCATACTACAAATATATTAATGTCCGTTTGTAATTTGTTGCAGTTTCCCTCTGCCAGTTTGTAACTGAATTGACAAAATGTGATGAGAAACCTCTTTTATGGCATCCACATGACATCTTGGAGGAAAAACAATTTGTTCTCAATTAATCTCCAAGGCCACAGTGAAAATGGCCATCAAGAATCATAGAATCCCGAGTGTGCAGGGGGCGGCCATTTGGCCCATCGAACCTGCATCCACCCAGGCCCTATCCTTGTAACCCCATATATTTACCCAGCTAGCCCCCGACACTGATGGGTAATTTACACGGCCAATCAACTTAACTGCACATCTTTGGACTGTGGGAGAAAACTAGAACACCCAGAGAAAACCTAAGGTGTATAAGGGCGGTTCTTCACTTGATGTTCTTGCTTGAAGAAGCACCTGGCCTCCAATCAGTGTTTTCTTATAGTTGCAGAACATAAGGATGGCATCTCAGTCCGAGACTTCAATCAAACATTCTAGCTATGCCAAATTACAGTACAATCTGATTTGAACCAAGGAGCTCAATTGCTTGAGGGCAATGGATGCAGATTTGGGACATGGTTTGTAATATGTAGAAAACCTTCAGAGGACTTAAGGAAGCTACAAAGAGATATAAAGATAAAACAAGTGGGCAAAGATCTGGCAAATTGAGTATGTTGTGAAAATATGAAATTCTCCATATTGGAAGAATATAAAAGTATATTATGTAAATGGCAAAACATTGTAAGCTCCCATACAGAGGGATCTGGGTGCCTTGGTGCATTTTTTTTTAAATTCACTTGTGGGATATGGGCATCACTGGCTGGCCAGCATTTATTGCCCATCTTTAGTTGCCTGAGAGCAGTTGAAAGTCAACCACATTGCTGTGGCTCTAGAGTCACACGTAGGCCAGGCCAGGCCAGGCCAGGTTAGGACAGCAGATTTTCTTCCCTAAAGGAGATTAGTGAACCAGGTGGGTTTTTACGACAATCGACAATGGTTTCATGGTCATCAGTAGATTCGTAATTTCAGATATTGTTTACTCAATCCAAATTCACCATCAGCCATGGCGGGATTCAAACCCAGATCCCCCAGAACACTAGCTGAGTTTCTGGCTTAATACTTTAGCGATAATACCACCAGACTATCGCCTGCCCATGAATTGCAAAAGGTACAAGTAATTAGGATCATTTATAGAATGATATAATTTATTGCAAAGGGAGTCAAATACAAAAGCAGGGAGGTCAACATCTGGAGTACGATTAACAGTATTGGTAAATGAATTGGAATTAATGCAGAGAAGATTTAACAGACTAATGCCTGGAATGAGCAGGTTGTCTTAAGAGGAAAGATGAGAAAGGATAAGCTTATATCCCTTGGAGTTTGAGTATGAAACTTGATTGAAACATATAAGCTCACAAGGCTTGACAGGGTGGATGTGGAAAGAATGAGAGAATCTAGAACCAGAGGTCACTGTTTAAAAATAAGGGATTTCTCACTTAAGACAGAGATGAGGGGAATGTTTTTCTCAGAGTCCTTAGTCTTTGGAACCCAATTCCTCAAAAGGCACTGGAAGCAGTCTTTGAAATCTTTTAAGGCAGAATTAGTACATTCTTGATGAACAAGGGCATGCACGATTATCTAAAATAGGTGGGAGTGTGAAGTTGCAATTACAATCAGATCAGCCATGATCTTACTGAATGGTGAAGCAGGCTCGAGGGGCCTACGTTTGCTCCTAATTTATATGTTTGTGTCAAATCAGTTGGAATTACAAGAGGAAAAAGGAAGCTGGAGGTCAAGTTTAGGTTGACAAATATGAAATTTGCAAAAGCAGACTGTTATATAAAGATGGAAATCTTTGATGGTTGTGGTTAGCTAAGGAATGGGGTGAAATAGAATGGTGGGCAGAAGAAACATTTCATGATTTTGCTAAATCTCAACATAGCCTATGACACTGAAGATGAATCATTTAGTAGTCAAACGTTTTAAAAATATCATCCATGAGGTGTGAAATAGCTAACAAGGACTCCATTTATTGTTTATCCATAATTGCCCTTGAGAAGATGGTGGTAACTTTCCTTCTCGAACCACTGCAATCTGTTGTAGCTATACCCACTGTTGTCAGAAAGATGTTCCAGGATTCTGACCCAGTAATGATGAAGAAATGGCAATATAGCTCCAAATCAAGATGGTGTGAATTTTGGAGAGGAGCTTGGAGAGGGTGGTGCTCCCATGAGTCTACTGCCCTTGTCTATCGAGGTGGGAGAAGCTGTGGGTTTAGAAGTTGCTGATTAAGTAGGTTTTGAGAGTTTTGCAGCAAGTCTAGTATATAGAACATACGGTTACCACTATGCTGAAGAGAGTGAATGTTTATGAGAATGTGATGCCAATCAAGTGGACTGCTGTGTCCTGGACGGCATTGAGCTTTCGAGCATCGTTGGAACTGTACTCATTCAAGCAGACAGAAAGCATTCCATCACACTCCTGACTTACATATGGTAGACTGGCTTTGGGGAGTCAGGAGGGTAGTTACCAGTCACAGAATTTCCAGCTCTTGTGGCCACTGTATTTATTTAGTTGGCCCAGTTCAATTTCTGGTCAATGGTAACCCCAGGATATTGGGGGATTCAGCAATAGCAATTGATGACAGTTAGATTTTCCCTTGTTTGAGATGGTCATTGCCTGGCAATTGAGAGGTATGAATGTTACTTGCCAATCATTAACCCTGCCGGAAGGTTGTCCAGGTCTTGATGCAAGTGGACGTGGACTGCTTCATCGCAAATGGTATAGTTCACTGTGCAGCCACCTGCATACACTAAAATTGACCTTATGGTAGAGGGACGGTCACTGATGAAGCAGCTGAAGATGGTTGAGCCTAAGACACTTCCCCAAGGAACACACGCGATGTTGTCCTGCAGCAGAGATGATTGCCCTTCCAACAATCACAACCATCTTCCTCTGTGCTAGGTATGACTCCAACCAGTGTTGAGTACCCCCCACCTCTATTCTCACTGACTCCAGTTTTGTTAGGAGTCAGATTCAGTCAAATGCTGACTTAATGTTAAGGGCAGTTACTTTCACCTCACAAATTCAGCACTTTTGTCAATTATTGGAAGAGATTATTGTAATAAGAGCAGGAATTTAGTTGGCCTGATGGGACCCAAACTGAGCGTCAGTGAGCAGGATATTTCTGTGCAAGGGCCACTTAATAGCACCGTCAGCGACAACTTCCATTACTTTGCTGATGATCAAGCCTAGAATGATGGAGCTGTAATTGGTCAGCTTGAAATTATCCTGTTTCTTGTGGGCAGGACATAACTGGACAATTTCCACATTGTTGAGCAGATGCCAGCACTGTAGCTGGTCTGGAACAGATCGGCTATGATGTGTCTATCTCTGCAGCACAAATCTTAAGGACTACAGCTGACATATTATCAAGTGGTAGGGGCAGAAACTCTTGGCTACTTGAATAGCTGTGATCAATAGATTTATGAACCAAGAGGAAGTTGGGATTAGGCAAGGTACCTTTCCACCAACAACCAAATTTCAATTAAACCAAGGATAATCAATCAAATGTCAGACATTAACTTGGATTCGTAAAGAATATTTAATTATCTACCTTGGCAACCAACATCTGTTGCTGGGCTTCAATCTGATGCTGCTGTCTGGAAGCCATTTCTTGCAGCTCTGAAAGGGTCAACTCCACCCGCGGGTTACCACCCTGTGTTTTAAAGCAAGGAGATGTTAGCACTGTGGGTATTTTGAAAATTGTGTGCACTTTAACTTTGAAGAATCAATATTTTAGATTTTAAATACAACTTCATATCACAGGAATTGTTCATCATTAACACACCACATATGCATTAGGTTAACCTGTTACCAACTGTCCACATATTATTCTAATTGCTCTCAGTGCTCAATATTTGCAATGTGTAAATTCCTCTGCTACAAGCAATGATTTGAGTTTTGAAAATTTCACATTTTTCAGAATAGAAGCTGTCTTTTTCATTAGTTTTCCTTCTTAGAATTCGCATTCCAGATTTCTTCCAATTGCGCTAAATGATACCTGCCATAGCTAATTAAGTACACTTTCCTGTAAAGTGCAAGTCCTAATATTTAGTACGCCAGTTTCGTAGGAAGAGACTTTTCATCCCTTTGTTTCTGTGCCAGTTGACCAAGAGCTACTAAGCCTAATCCCAACTTCTTGCACTAGGTCAAGAGATCTGTAGATCATGGTTTCTCAAGAAAACAATCAAGTACTTTTTAAACGTGATGCAAGTTTTTGCCTCATCTTTTCAAACTGCAAGCTCTAGGACCCTATCACCATCTGGGTGAAATATTGATAGAAGGATATGAAGAAACATATCTTTAAATCTATGTCCCTGGTTTTTGAGCCCTCAGCCAAAGTAAATAAGTTGTTTCTATTTATTCAATCTAGGCCGCTCAAAATTGAATACATCTCAATTAAGCCATCCTTCTATTCCAAGGAAAACAACCTCAGCCAATCTAATTTTTCGTCATAGATAAATGTTTTTCCAGTCCAAGCAACACTCTCACAAATCTCCTCTCTCCTGTAATGTGATGGCCAGAAGTGTATGCAGAACTCAAGCTACTGTCTAACTAATGTTCTTTACAGTTCCAACATAGCCCCATTCCTCATATATTCTATGCCTTGACTAATAAAGGAAAACATAAGCCTTCTAAACACTATGTTCCTATGTTGCTACTATTAAGAATCTGTGACATACATTTCATCTTCCATACTACTCAGTATCTTCCAATTTATTCTATATTCCCTTGGCTTTTTGCACACCGACTATGGCAAGGTCTGCAAGACATAATAGGCTGTAGGATGAAGACATGTAAAATCACTGGCTCCAATGCACCCCTCCCTGACAAGCTCAATGCATTCTACACCCATTTTAAGCAAGAGGTCAGTGAGAGCATGTCCTCCATCCTGGATAAACCTGTATCTGGTGTCACCATTGCAGATGGCAGAGAAGCTCTCTCCAAGGTCAACCCACAGAAAGCGACTGGCCCAGATGAGGTACCTGGATGAACACTCAGATCCTGCGCATATCAGCTGGCGGGGGTATTCGTAGACATCTTCAACCTCCCTTTGCAACAATCTGAGGTCCCTATCTGCCTCAAGACTACAACCATCATACCAGTACCTAAGAAAAGCCAAGCAGCGTGCCTTAATGACTATCTACCAGTGGCTCTGACATCCATCATTACGAAGTGCTTCAAAAGGCTGATCATGGTATGAATCAATTCCAGCCTCCCAGACTGCCTGGATCCACGACAGTTTGCCTACTGCCACAACAGGTCCACAGCAGGTGCCATCTCCCTGGCCTTGCATTCAACCCTGGAACACCAAATAACAAAGTCACCTATGTCAGACTCCTATTTATTGACCACAGCTCAGCCTTCAACACCATTATTCTTACGAAACTCAAACTCCGTGGCCTGGGTCTCAGCTCCTCCCCCTGCGACTAGATCCTGAACTTCCTAACTCAGAGACCACAATCAATAATTGGCAACAACACCTACTCCGCAATCATCCTCTACGCTGGTGCCCCATAAGGCTGTATTCTCAGCCCCACCAGTATACTCCTTATACACTCATGACCGTGTAGCAAAATTCCCCTCCAACTCGATTTTCAAGTTTGCTGATGACCACATTGGATCGGATCTCAAACAATGACGAGACAGAGTACAGAAATGAGATAGAGAATCTAGTGCGGCAACAATAATCTCTCCCTTAATGTCAACAAAACAAAGGAGATGGTTATTGACTTCAGGAAGCGTAGAGGAGAACATGCCGTCTACATCAATGGGGACGAAGTGGAAAGGGTTGAGAGCTTCAAATTTTTAGGCAACCAGATCACCAACAACCTTCCCGGTCCCCCAATGCTGACACTATAGTTAAGAAAGCCCACTAATGCCTCTACTTTCTCAGAAGACTAAGAAAATTTGGTACGTCAGCTATGACTCTCACCAACTTTTACAGATGTACCATAAAAAGTATTCTTTCTGGTTGTATCACGGCTTGGTATGGCTCCTGCTCTGCCCAGGACCCCATGAAACGATAAAAGGTCATTAACGTAGCCCCCCCCCCCATCCATTGACTTTATCTACATTTCCCGCTGCCTCGGCAAAATAGCCAGCATAATTAAGGACCCCATGCAGCCTGGACATGCTTCCACCTTCTTCCGTTGGAAAAAAGATGCAAAAGTCTGAGGTCACATACCAGCCAATTCAAGAACAGCTTCTCCCCTGCTGCCATCAGTCTTTTGAATGGACCTACCTTGCATTAAGTTGATCTTTCTCTACACCTTAACTTAGACTGTAACACTACATTCTGCATTTTCTTGTTTCCTTCCCAATGATCGATATGCTGTGTCTATATAGTGCGCAAGAAACAATGCTTTTCACTGTATGCTAAAACATGTGACAATATCAAATCAAAATCAAATCTTTAAAAGCCATCCCATTTCTTTGGGCTAAATTCCATTTTTTCCTCTCTTCCTGCAGTCTATACCTTTTTATAGACTACAGAAAGCAATGGAGCATGTTCTAATTCCTGCAGAAATCAACAGCCTTCAAATTTCAAAAGTACTAGTCAACCATTACCTTTTTCTTATTCCAAGCCAATTTTGGATCCAATTTGTCAATGATTCCTGGATTCCAAGAACGTTTCCTGTTTTGATGAGCCTGCCATGTGGGACCTCATCAAAAGCCCTCTAAAACCCACGTGGATCACATCTGTCACACTGACCTCATCAACCCTATTTATCACTGCCTCAAAATATTCAACAGTTAGAGATCCCACATTGACTTTCCTTGATTAATCAATGCCTTTCTAAATTAATGTTTTTATTGGCCTACAGAATGGATTCCAATAATTTGTCCAGAACTAAAGTTAAGATAATTGGGCTAAAATTACTTGGATTATCCCTTTCTCCCTTTTTAAACAACATACAATGCAGGCAGTCTTCTAATTGTCTAGGACACCAATCCTATAGCCAGGGAGGATTGAAATATGATGTTCAGTGACTCTGCATTTTCTTCCCTTGCTGCTTTTAACAACCAAAGACATAGCACTTTATCTACATTTGAAGATGCTAAACCTTTATAATGCATCCTCTTACAATATTTATCACATCCTATATTTCACACTTCCTTCTTAGCTTTGATGTCATCATCAGCCCTCTCTTTTATGATGGTGGCCACAAAGTGATAGCTGAAAAACATTCATTAAGAATTTTATGCATATCCTCACCCATCTCAGATAGGTCACCTTTTAAGTCCCTAATATGCCCTATTTTTCCTTGTGTAACCTCTTGCTCTCTATGTACTTAGAAAATATCTTGGTGTCTCAGACAAGCTTCCCTTTTTTTGCTTAAAACATGCCCTAATGAACCTCGTCAACCTGAGGATTCTCGATTTGGCTGTCCACCTTATCATTTTTGAAGTTTAACTGCCCATTAGGAGTAAAATGCACCACAGACTTTCTCTACCATTTACTTTTTACTTCAGTTGTTGTAATGCTAGAACTGCAAAATTAGCTGAATAGTAAAATGTCTGCACAATTCTAGCAAAAAAACTTCACACTTGCTGTCATCATCAAAACATCAAATAATACAAAGCAGTTCTGGATGCATTACCATAGAAAATAATTTTTAGCATGTGCATATTTTTTAATTAAAAGCCATTTCCACTGAGATTAATAGTGACATTACAGTAGGATAATGCTAATTTCCATTAAACTCCTTTGCACTTAAATGATTACTAGGTACATTTTTGGATGAATATACCACATGGGCTGCACCGATGCATGTAGTCCAGGAAGTTCAAACCACCAGAAAAATCTGCCAGGATGTCAGTATGTAAACACGATCAAAGGACCTCTGGCAGAATGTATACCTGTATCAGGTGCGGACAGATTTAGAATCAGCATGATCAAATTGGAAAGATAGCAAACCTGTAAAAATCAAATCCTGTACTGAGTTACCTTTAGACAAAAAGAATGAAGTTGAAAACTCCTAGACAGTAAAACTGAAATGGTGTTCTTTTCTGAAAGAAAGTTCAATGACCATCTTGAAACATATGTAAAAGTGTTTCGATTGGACTTTTAGATCATCAACGTGCCCTCTCTTTCAGAGGCATGTACGCAGGTGGCAGCAGTAACAAGAGATTGCGCATAATTTTGATGTGAACTTCTAAGTTTACAACCAGAATATCATAAGCCTCTGCTTCATTAGTACCATTAGGAAAACACTAGGTTACCTTGTGGAATCAAACTGAAATAAAATAAGTACTTTTCCAAGTATAGATTCCAAATATGGCATGAGGCTTAAAATCATGACAGAAAAATCAGACAAAATTCAATTCCAGAAAGCTCAGAGAGTACCTGAAAGCAAAATTTTAATATTTGCCATCAAACAATATACAGCACATTTGAAAATTTCTTTCAATTTCTGAAAGTGCCCTAAATGTGATTTAGTACGAGGGGAACTTCTGATCAACATTTATCAAGACACAATGTTCCAGATTTGGATTGCCTGTGAAATCATTTCACAAGCAGTTTTCACATTCTATTGAAGGAGATAAATTGACCAGGAATGTAGTAACTGATAGCATAGTGTGCTAGGTCTGCAGAGTTCTCAATCTGCTATTAGGCCAGCCTAAAATTCACAGTCCATGAGATTCAATGTTGCTTCTCTTGGACACATAGCTGGCAGAGATGTCATGGAATGGCTTGACAGTAATACCAACTAAGTAAGTTTCTGTACTAGTCAAAACAAAAATCAAAATTAACATCAAAGATTTCCTGCCACTTTCCTCGAGCACCATACTCCAAACTTCTGCTTAATGTGGACCCTATATTCTCACATTAACCTTCCTACCTTGAGCATCATGTCTTGGGCATCTTCGTTATTTTACATCCTCAATCATCCAAGCTCTAAATTTCTGTGTTCAACATGTTTTGTATCTTCCTTCCCAGCTACTTCTCCTGCCAGAGTTCTGAACTTCTGTTGCATCACTGTCTCTCTTCACGCCAGTTACCTTTGCAGTCTACCCAATTTATCAGCTCTGCTTATTTCATCAGTTCCACCTTTCTCCATTTCCACTTTGACCTATCAAACATTTACACTTGCTCAAGCAAAGATAGGAACAGGTTTTAAAAAAAACTGAACCATAAGACCCACCTCTTATTCCCTTAAATCTATCCCTACTAAACTGCTTATCGAACTTCCATTCCTAACCCTCATGTTAGCTACTACTGTTAACAGTTCTCTCTCCTCATCTTTCCTTTAAATTTGCCATCTCCATCCCTCTTCCAAAAAGAGCAGCACAGTGGCAAACATTGTTATCTCACAGCACAAGGGACCAGGGTTCAATTCTGGCCTTGGATGACTGTGTGGAAGTTGCACATTCTTCCAGTGTCTGCTTGGGTTTCCTCCAGGTGTAGATTTCCTTGCACAGTCCAAAAATGTGTAGGTTAGATGGGTTAACCCTGGTATATGTGCAGGGTTATGGGGATAGGGCAGTGGGTGGGCCTGGGTAAGATCCTCTGTCATTGAGTAGGTGCAGACTTGATGGCCGAAAGACTTTCTTCTGCACTATAGGGATTCTATGATTATGCTGCTATAAAATCCCTTGCAACACACTGCCACATCGCCAACCTTCCTTTCCTCTCAAAACTTTTAACGTGTTATTGCCTTGTAACTTCATGCCCATCTTTCCCACAACTCTTGAATACCTTCAAGACAGGCTTTTGACACTTACACAGTTCCAAAACAGCTCTTATCATAGTCATATGACAACCAATGTGCCTGTGACAAAGGTAAATTATCCCTCATTATTTCGGAACCTGTCGACAACTACACCATTCTCTTCTAGTGCTTCTCTACTGTTTTCCAGTTGGTTGGACTGGCCTGGTTCTAATCACTTTTGCCATTGCAGCCGAAGTAACACTTGCAATGGCTTCTTTTCTGCTCCTACATTGTTACTTCTGGTTTCTTCCAATGTTATAATCTTGGCCCCTTCCACTTTTCCATCTATATGCTGCCCCTCAGTGTCATCTGAGCAACATCTAGTTGTACCTCTCTTCACTGACTCCAAATTGTCAGTACTGGGTAAGCAGAAATTTTCACCAAATGAATAATGGAAAGGCTAAAGTCATTGCCTTTGGTTCCTGCCACAAACTGTTCTTTAGCCACCATTGCCAGCCTTCTCCCTGACAGATGTTGGAGACTGAGCCATGGTTCATAACCTTGGTGTCATATCTGCACTTCTGACCACATGTTTGCATTAAGACTACCTATTTTACTTCCACAATTAATGAAATGCTGCCCTTCTCAGCTCATCTGCAGCTGTAACCCAATCTTAACTGATGTTACCCCTAAACTTAATTTTTCTACTGCACCCCTGATTGGCCTCCTACATTCTATTCACCATAAATTGAAGTAGCCTAAAATCATTGCCCATGTCCTAACTTCTACCAAATCCCACTCACCCATTACTTCATGCTCCAATACCGCCATTCATTTGTGCCTGATTAAGCAACACCTCACTTTTAAAATCTCTCTCTATCTCTTACCTCCTCCATCTCTACAACCTCCAAAATATCTGCATTCCCACAATTCTGGTCTGTTGACATGCCCAAATTTTACCACTGGTGGCCATGTCTTCACTTGTTACTCCCAAACCTCCTTGTCTTTCTCATCCTTGTTGACACTCCTTAGAACTGCTACTTCGTCTGCCCAAATATCCCTTTACATGGCTTAATGTCAAATTTTGTTTGTTAACACTTCTGTGAAGAATCGTGAATCTTTTACTACATTGAAGGTATGGTAGAAGCTTCTATGTTGTTGAAAATTAAATTTGACACCTTGGAGACTGGACCCAATGTAGGTCAGCAGGACAGGGTTTTGGAAAAAGAAATTCACAGCAAGGTCAGCCAAGAGAATTGGAATAGCTGAAAGACAAAAAGCCACTGATGAGCAAAATTTTATTTTGATAAAATATGTGGTTGTGGCGGGATGGGGACAGGCAATGTTACAAAGGTAGAGGTGGACAGTCATTGTGAAGAAAAAGATATGGGGTCAGATGCTCAGCTAGAGTTGGGCACCACGTTTACAAACAGTGTGGCTAGAGGCAGTGACGAAACAGCAACTCTGCCATCTGAAAAAAGGCAAATCAGCAAAGCATAATGTTTTGGGAATGTTGCATAAATGTCAGAATGGTTACATGCTAAGTGGGCCTGAGCTTTGTGAATCAACGACAGAAGTGCTACCAGCTAAGTCAACGTGACAAACTGCGAAGATTTTCACAATGTGTGTCTCACAGATAAACATATTTATTTTAAGAAACAAGAATCTATTTTCTGCGAATATTTTGTTAAAGTTCAAATGTTACATAATATGCGAATGAAACTATAAATTTCATTTCATAGGAAATGTTCGAAATTGACATTTATGATGTGCAAGAATGATGGTTTGGAAACATGTAGACATGTTTATTTTTAAGAGTGAATCAGTTTAAGTTTCTAAACCACAAAGGATAACGATCATAGTTAATGAATAACATTAGGCTCATCTTTATGAAGCTGCAGAAAAAAAGACTTTAAAGTGAACATGTTATAAGCTTACTGCTCTGACAATGGACAACGAGCTGAAAAACATGTTGAACTTGCAACTGAAGCAGCTGTGATTTAAGAATCAACTTATTACATGTAAACTCAAAGAAGGGCAGTTCCCTTGAAAATTCTTCAATCAAAAAATAAAACACTGTATAAATTTAAACTCACACAATGTAACAAATAGCAATTTGTTTGTTGGAAGAGTTTAGTTGTTTTCAGTGGAGCGCCATTTGAAACTAGACAAAATTCAAAAAGGAAAATCTTTTTTGTAGCTCAACAAATTAGTCCAAATCTTCCAGTCCATGTCGAAACCATTGCATCTGACGCTGATCAGATTTCTATGCCCTTACCTGGCTGCATTTAAAAGGACCTAACTTGTGAATGGGGATGAAGTCCAGAATCATGTATTGCATATATCATTCGGCCAGTTCTCAAAGTGTTTTTCTGATGGCTGCTTAAATTAATAGCAATCCGTAGTCAATACAAACATTTTCACATTCCACTGCTGCATCATTTAGATGAGCAATTAATTTATAGAGACGGGGAATATGAAAGTGTGTGTATTAGCTACATTCTAGTGTTAATTGAGAATTATATTTTCTATAATTTTGCAGATTTCTTGTTTCCAATGTGACAGCACACTGCCTTTAAGAAATATATTTTAATCATGTTCCTTTGCAGGATTTTGTTAACATTATGTATATGACTGGCATCTTTTATTGCTGCTGAAGCAGTATAATTAATATAACGTTGATTCTAATCTGGACTAATGCAGTGTTCTGGGGTTTTATGGTCCTTTGGGGATTGCTGAGCAGAGCTTGATTTGGGAATATTGTCAGGTCAGGTGACATGCCTTGGGACAAATTTTTTTTGAAAACATAAAAATCCAATTTTTAGTTCCATTTCTCAGTTGTTGTTCAAAGCTGGTAGAAGAAGGCAGTGTCTGTCTGTCTCTCTCAAGGCTTGCTGAAAGTTTGAGGACTGGGAGGCCTCAGATTTAATCCAACACTCAAAGGACCAATTCACAGCAAGGGTTAAAAAGCTCAAAATCTAGCATCACATGAGCATTGTTCCTGTGCTAAGTCTGGAGAACGCTGTATGTCTGTGGGATAGTGTTTACAACTTGGAACAACATAGATAGCAAGGAATATACGGCGATATGTTTAAATCTTGTAATTGGTAAAAGTTATGGTAATTCTTCTTTGTTATATTTTAACTATGCTCTTAAATAAACTTTGTTTGATAAAAGATTCCTGGTGGACCACTTGAATCATACCTTCAGTGAAACATCTTATGCTCACCCATGCCAAAATAAAAATGCAAAACTGAAGATCTAGGCTAGCTTCATGAAATACCTTGGAGTTTATGACCTGGGTCTGTTTGTCAGTGAAGCAGTATGGCAATATATGTTTGTCAGTGAAGCAGTATGGCAATATATGTTTGTCAGTGAAGCAGTATGGCAATATATGTTTGTCAGTGAAGCAGTATGGCAATATATGTTTGCCAGTGAAGCAGTATGGCAATATATGTTTGTCAGTGAAGCAGTATGGCAATATATGTTTGTCAGTGAAGCAGTATGGCAATATATGTTTGTCAGTGAAGCAGTATGGCAATATATGTTTGTCAGTGAAGCAGTATGGCAATATATGTTTGTCAGGTGAAGCAGTATGGCAATATATGTGTATGACACACAGATTTTTAGATTTTTCCAAAATGCTGAGCCTATTAAGCTAGTGTTTATAGTACTGAATTAACAACCCAAAAGTCATGATCTCAAACAAATTTGCTAATTTGTGGTTGAAACCATAATGATACTAGATTATGATAAGATCCAAATGGTCTACATGTGTTTAAAAAAGCTTAAGTCTAACCCCCAAGTACAGGCAATAAAACACACTGATTTTATACCATTGAACAACTATACCCACATCCTGGACTCTTTCACCTTCTGTTGGGAAAAATATATAAGAGTCCAAAAACACGTACCAACTGACACAAGAACAGCTTCTTTCCTGCTATCATATCATATATTAAGCTAATTTTTCTCTTCAGCCTATCTGAAAATGCAACACTATCTTCTGCACCCTATCTTTTCCTTCTCCTTTATGTACTCTGAGTAGTATATTTCGTCTGTATAACATGCAGTGTACATTTTCTACAAGATACACAGCAGGAACTCATCAAGCTTCTTCAGGCAGCAGCTTCCAAGCCTACAACCACGACCATCTAAAAGGACAAGGGCATAGTAACAACACTATCGAGAAATTCCTCTACAAGATGCTCATCACCCTGACGTAGAAGTGTACCACAATTCCTTCACAGTTGTTGGGTGAAATTCCTAGAACTCCCTCCCTAACAGCAATTAGTGTGAACCTACATCATAGGGACTGCAGAGGTTCAAAAAGGCATTGCACCATGACCTTCTCAAGGGCAATTAGGGATGTGCAATAAATGCTGGGTTAGCTAGAGACATCCACATCTCAAGAATGCATGAAAACAAAATCAAGTGATCAGGTTTACTAGTCAATTTTCAACTGCATTTCATTAAGAAAGTTAAGATGATTGATCACAAATAGTTAATAGGTCTGTACAGAAGATAGAACAGATTTCAATCTAATTCCATCCAGTGCACGCAGCTCTGAAAATAATAGAGCCTGTTCTTTTAAAATTTATTCTTTCATGGGATGTGTAGCAACGGCAAGGTCAGCATTTGTTACCCATCCCCAATCATCTTTGAACTGAATGTCTTGCTCAGCCATTACAGAGGACAGTTGAGAGTCAACCACATTGCTGTGGGTCTGAAGTCACACGTAGGTCATTAGTAAAGCAGATAGGTTTTAATAACAATTGATGATGGTTCACAGTCACCATCACTAAGACTAGCTTTTTAATTCCAGATTTTATTAACTGAATCGAAATTCACCAGCTGTCATGGTGAGATTTGAATCCATGTCCCCAGAGCATTAGCCTCAGCCTCTGGATTACTAGTCTTGTGACAATGCTACTGTTTCCTCGAAATTTATGTATTGCTAAAACTAAATAAGTGATCACGAATTTAAAAGTGCATGAGGCTCTTGCAATATTCGAGGATCGATGGAAATGATTACTGGAAGAAATAGAGAAACACCGAAAAGAAACTGCACAATTTCAAATTCCAAAAATGCAATAATTTCACTGCCAAATATATCCTTGTATGGCAGAAAAAAACTCAACATTAGGTTGAAGAGCAGAGTTGGTTATTTACGTCCTGTATTGGTCAGGCAATTCATTCATTTAATTTACTATCAAGCTAAGCATTATGTTTAACACCGCACACTATTCAGATTCATTTCTGCATCAATGCTTGTCAATCCTTTGCTCATGATCTGCAATTCAAGATATTTGTAATGTACCGATATTCTCTATCTGTCATGCTCAAACCCAAAGTTGATCACCTCTCAATTCCCCATACAGAAATCCATTTGTAATGGTGTTATTCCATCGTTATTCTGGATGTTGCCCCTTGGTAACTTCCCATTCACAAAATGTACTGGGCCTCTTAGTTAAGTGCCACTGGCAAAGTTAGATATGAAACAATCCATTCCTGCATTGAAGCCACGAACATGTACAGTGAAAAGCTGAGGCTTCAGCACCAGTCCCTGAGGAACACCACCTGCTAGGTATGATTATTTTAATCCATCTGTCTCCCAACCTCTCAACCAGGAGCCAACTCATTTCACAAGGTTACTTGCATGGAAACATAAAAAGCAGTAGGCCATTCTGCCCTTCAGGCCTGCACTATCATTCACTATGTTTATGGGTGACCATCCAACCCAGTAACATGTTTCCACTTTGACCCCCTCCCCTGCCCCCCCATATCCTTGGATCTCTTTAGCCCCAGGAGTTATTAACTCCTCCTTTAAAACATACAATGTTTTTGCCTCAACTACTTGTGCGGCAGAAAATTCCACAAGCTCACCAAGTTTAAAGTTTATTTATTAGTGTCACAAATAGCCTTACAGTAACAGTGCAATGAAGTTACCTTGAAAATCCCCAAGTCGCCATACTCCAGCACCTGATCAGCTACACTGACGGAGAATTTAGCATAGCCAATGCATCTAACCAGCACATCTTTCGGACTTTGGGAGGAAACTGGAGCATCCAGAGGAAACTCACGCAGACACAGGAGAACATGCAGACTCTGCATAGTGACCGAAGCCAGGAATCGAACCCGGGTCCCTGGCACAGTGAAACAGCTATGCTACCCACTGTGCCACCATACTCACCACTCTCCAAGTGAAGAAGTTTCTCGTCATTTCAATCCTAAATAGCTTTCCCATATCCTTAAACCGTTAACCCTGGTTCTGAACTCCCCTGCCATCAGGAACATCCTTCCTGCATCTATGCTGACTCATCCTGTTAGAATTTTATTGGTTTCTTCTAGTTTCGAGGAGTTCATTCTTCTAAACTCCAGCAAATATAATTCTAATCGATTCAATCTCCTCGTACGTCTCTCCCTGCCATCCCAGGAATCAGTCTGGTAAATCTTCTCTGCATTCCCTCCATATCAAGATAATCCTTCCTGAGATAAGGAGGCCAAAACCGCACAGTTTTTCAGGTGTAGTCTCACCAAGCCCCTGTATATCTGCAGTAAGACATCCCTATTCCTGTACTCAAATCCTCTTGTCTTGAAGGCCAACATACTTACTGATGTATAAGGACATCCAGGTCTTGTTGCACGTTCCCTTTTCTCAATCTACAGCCATCTATATAATAATCTATCTTCTTGTTTTTGCTATTGAAGTGGATAGCCCCACATTTCTCCACGTTATACCGCATCCGCTATGCATTTGCCCACTCACTAAACTTGTCCAAATCACACTGATTCCTCCTCACTGCTCACCCTCACACTTTGTTTTGTGTCATCTGCAAACTTGGAGATATTCCATAGAACTGCTAAAGTGCAGAAGTAGCTCATTCAGTCCACTGAGTCTACAATGACTCTCCAACAGAGTATCTAATCCAGGCCCGCACCCCTATCCTATCCCCGTAACCCCACGCATTTACCATGGTTAATCTACCCAGCCTACACAACTCCATGTGCTAAGGGACAATTTAACACAGCCAATCCACTTAACCTCAAAATCCCTACAGTACAAAAGGAGGCCATTCGGCCCACTGAGTCTGCACCAATTTCATCCCACCCAGGCCCCACCCTTGTAAGCTCATACATTGACCCTGCTAATCCCCTGGCACTAGGGTGAATTTAGCATGGCCAATCAACCCAGTCACACATCTTTGGACAGTGGGAGGAAACCCACACGGGTATGAGAGAACGTGCAAACTCTACGCAGTCACCCAAGGCTGGAATTGAACCCAATCCCTGGCACTGAGGCAGCAATGCTAACCACTGTGCCAGTGCTGCCCTTACTACATTTAGTTCCCTCATTTAAATCATTAAATACACATTGTGGATAACTGGAAATTTTTTTAAACAAAAGCAAGCTTACGTTAAGACTGCAACGAAGTTATGGTGAAAATCCCCTAGTTGCCACACTCCAGCGCCTGTTCAGGTACACTGAGGGAGAATTCAGCATAGTCAATGTACCTAATCAGCATGTCTTTCGGACTGTGGGAGGAAGGAGCATCTGGAGGAAGCACACACAGACACAAGAAAACATGCAAATTCTGCACGGTGTCCTAGGCTGGGAATTGAACCTGGGTCCCTGGTGCTGTGAGGCCGCTGTGCTAACCACTGTGCTGCCCCAGATCCTTGTCGTACCTCACTAGTCAGTCTGTCACTTGGAAATTCCATCTCAATATACTACCCCAATCCCATGCACTTTAATTTTACAAGCTAATTTCTTATGTTGACCCAGGAGGCTCATAAGAATGATCCCAGGAATGAAAGGTTTGTCATATGAGGCGTGGTTAAAGAGTCTGGGTCTATATGTGATGGGGATTTAGAAGGATGAGGTGGCATCTAATTGAAACTGACAAAATACAGAGGCCTAGATAGAGTGGACATGGAGAGGATGTTTCCGCTAGACTAGAACACAAGGACACAATCTCAGAGTGAAGATATGCTCCTTTAAAACTGAGGTAAGGAGGAATTTCTTCAGTCAGAGGGTTGTGAATTTATGGAACTCAATGCCATAGAGGCTGTGGAGATCAGGTCATTGAGTGTCTTTAAGAAGAGATAGATAGGTTCTTGATCAACAAGAGGATCAAGGGTTATGGGGAAAGGCAGGAAAATGGGGATGAGAATCGTATCAGCCATGATTGAATGGCAGAGCAGACTCAAATGGGCCAAATGGCCTAATTTTGCTGCTATATCTTCTGGACTTATGGTCTTGTCAAAAGCCTTCTGAAAGTCCAAAATGAACCACATCCACTGCTTTCCCACATTAACTTTACTGGTTAATCTTCAAAGGATTCCAGTAGATTTGTCAAGCATGCTTTTCCTTTTGTAAATCCATGCCGACTCTGTCTGACCTTCTCATTGTTTTCCAAGTGCTCTGCTATTAAATCTTTTGTAATTGATTCTAGCATTTTCCGCACTAGCAACGTCAGGTTGACTGGTCCATAATTCCCTGTTTTCTCTCTATCTTCCTTTTCAAATGGTGGGGTTACATTCCTCCAATCCGTATGAACTGTTTGAGGGTATAGTCTATCCAGTACCACAGATACTTATTTTTTGCAAACAAACTATTGTAGGGAATTTTATCAAATGGCTTTTAAAGTTCATATAATTAATATGCACAGATAATCAACTATCCACCATGCTGGTGACCTGTTTAAAAATGAATTAGGATGCAGACATTGCTAGGACGCAGCAAATGAGCAACAGTTGGGTATTGCACAGGTGCAAGTTGAATTTTTGCTCATGGCCAATATTGATGCACATGATGGGCGCACACTAGAAATGATCCTCATCCTATTGTGGTTAATAGTAAGATGTTCAAGTACAACAAGCTGTGGTTGCACAATGGAATCATATTTCTTGCTCTTGACTGTCACATCCTCAGTGTAGATAGATTGAACACAAATTGGAAGAATCTGAATATAGAAAAGAAAGCTAAACAATGGGTTAAGCAGCACACATGCATTCAATGAAATTAAGAACAAAAAATGAAGAAACTGCATACCCCATTTTCAAAACGCTTGTCTGTAGATAGGTTTATTCCATTCCATCTGTTTAATTGATCTTGAGACTGACGTACATCTGCAAAAGCAAACCGAAGTTTATTTTAAAATGTGCTTAGTTAAATTCAAGTAAAATAAATGATGCATACATCAAACTATAGATGTGGTGATTACGTGTTTGACTTTATTCCAAGAGCAAGAAATATGATTTATTCCTTAATATCAAAAATTGTATTATTGTCCACGGAAAGGACAGTAAGTCTCAAGTCCTCATGTGGTTTCACATTCACCACACAGGGTATACTATATAGCCAGGTGTTATTGTTTATTACTGGAGTACATTAACTGCTGCCAAGGCTGTCCTCCCATTGTGATTCACAAACTGCACCCATGCTCTCTTATCTCCGAGCTGGAGGACTGTGGGTTTGAGTTCAACCAGTCCTAACACTAAAGTGCAGAAATGAAACAACTGCTACATGATCATAGGCACAGTATTTCACACGAGCTATCAAACCAGTTTGGTCCAGTTACTTAAATTTATAGTGAAGTTCCCATGGTATTTTTGGAAGACCAGCAAATAGAGTAAGATGTTACAAAAACTGAAGTTCATTATTTTTAATGAAAATGACAGCATAAGGACATGACAACTCATGTTCAAACTAGCATGAAGTGAAATGAGAAAATTCTCCATTGTACAAAATGATCAGCATTTAGAATTAACTTTCAAATGAGAATAGTCTGAAATCACTTAAGGAACAACTAGATGCAACAACTGCCACATTATAGGCTCTTTCTGAATAGCCGCCTCTAAATTGACTCCTTTATTTGTCTCAACACTGGGTTGGTTATAATGGAGTTTGAATTTTAATAAGTGGTGGTATTGCCAATTCAATATATATTATGTATACTTAACTGTGTATAGCTCTGTGAGAAATAAGGTCAAATGACCTTCCTTAACCCTCAGCACCTTGTGATTTTACTTTGTGGCATAATTATGAGGTGTTTCTTTATGATCTGCAACCCATTTTCCACTCCACCCAATTTTCCTTCCCATCTACTTTAAAGGAAAAATTAAGAACAGGCTCATTGGCACCACCACTGATCAATTTCACCCCCAAAACACTGAAATGTGGTCTTTTAAAAATACCACGCAATGGAAATAGAATTTGATCTCCTGTACCTGCAGTTCCAATGATTAGGCCTTCTCATATGAAGTGCACTGCCTAAAAGTGTAGTGGAATCAAATTCAATAATAATTTTCATTTACAGAACTATGGGGAAAGAACAGGGGAATGGAACTACTCGAATAGGATTTTCAAAGATCTGCCATAGGCACAACAGGCTGAGTGACCTCTGCCCATGCTGTTTACTTCCACAATTGGGAATTCTTTATAGCAATCAGCATTTTCATACAGTACTTCTGAACCTGCAAACAGCTCCACAAATAAATCCCTTCAGAGAATTAAAATGGTCCAGGTCCTGACATGCATATTTTATTCATAATTCATAAGACTGAAAAAACAATGTTTTACTTGCTTTGTTCACTATTTTCATTGGGTGAATCCTCATGACGGAGAAAGAATTTCACTTCTTCCCTCCGAGGTCCCCACTTCTGCAAGTGCTCATACATCATATGGTCAGATGGAATGGCACGCTCTGTCAAAGAAACAAAATGTTACCTCTCTACACATCACAACATCAATTTGTGTCTCATTATTCAAAAGTAAATAAAATGCCAGAGATAATAACCTACATACGCTTTGACATGCTACAAAACAGTCTTTTTAATAGTCTATTACAATAAATTAACAGGTAACAATCCAAATCATATGGTTTTAATGACACAATGAACTGGACTCTTAAAATTCACTGCTGCACTTCACTGACTTTAAACTAATAATGTTTTTCAGGTCACGGTGTGTACAGATGGATCAAAGGATAAATTAGTAAATGGTGATTTGAACTCGAAAATATATAGCGACATGGAACTGCCATCAATATTTTTCTTCAAGAAGAATGTACAAGAAAAGAGAGTCAAGAAAGTGCACAGGAGCAAGAGAAAGTGCATGAAAAACTGACTCCATGTGGGCACGTGAAAGATCAAAACAAGAAAGATAGACAATGTAAAAAGGTCCTACATGTTTGGTTTGGGCTGACTTTTCTTACAGTATAAAATGTGATTAGGTGGACTTGGAAGGGAAAATAGTCCGTAAATGAAGGAAATAAGTGGACCAAATAGACAGAAATTGTGTTATATTGTGTTGGATGAATTGGAGTATTAAGAACATAAGAAATAGGAGCAGGAGTAGGCCATCTAGCCCTTCGAGCCTGCCCCGCCATTCAATAAGATCATGGCTGATCTGTCGTGGCTCAGTTCCACTTTCCCGCCCTCTCCCCATAACCCTTAATCCCCTCTCTTATCAAGAACCCATCAACCCGCTTCTTAAAAATATTTAGCGAGGCAGCCTCCACCACTTCAACGGGCAGAGAATTCCAGAGATTCACCACCCTTTGAGTGAAGAAGTTCCTCCTCAACTCCGTTCTAAACCGCCTCCCCTTTATCTTGAGGCTGTGCCCCCTAGTCCTACTGTCTTTTTTGAGCGGGAGGAGTCTCTCCACCTCTATCCTATCCATCCCATTCATCATCTTATACGTCTCAATGAGATCTCCCCTCATTCTTCTAAACTCTAACGAGTACAAGCCTAGTTTATTCAGCCTCTCCTCATAGCTCAATCCCCTCAACTCCGGTATCAGCCTAGTAAACCTCCTCCGCACTCCCTCCAGGGATGTTGTTTAACATGAATATTGCAAGGAGTAAATTGACTCCTCTATTTGTCTCACCACTGGGTTGGTTATAATGGAGTTTGAAAGTTAACAAGTGGTGATATTGCCAATTCAGTATATGTTATATATACTTAACTGTATGTAGCTCTGTGAGAGAAATAAGCCAGCTAAATTCCTTAAGTTATCACTGAATTATTTTTGTTAAAACTCTTTTGGGTTAAGTTGCAACAATTAACAAAATGTTTAAAATGTACTAATATGTCCAACTGCACACTAATGCATAAACAATGCACAATCAACCTGCCAACTCCCACACTCCCCACTACTGCCGCCCACTTGCAAGAAAAGTTACTCTGCAGAATATCAGATCTTAAAAACTTGGCTAAGTAAAAAATAAAAAGTAAAATCAGAAAAAAAATACACGGACTATTTTGATGTTTGTTGACAGATGAAGGGTCATTTTTCACAGTAGCTTCTGGTATTTGGGTTTCTCATGGAGCGGACACGGGTGGTTGATTCTCATTTCCCTTGTACCAGTGGTTGATTCAGAATCTCTTTTAGGAACTTATGGTTTGCAGCAATAAGGTTTTCTGGTGGGTTTTCAAATCACAAACAGCTCAACTTTGGTAGAAGAGATTTCAGAGGGGAGGGGGCAGCGCTCTGTTGGGCTGTTGCGCCTCTGGCAGTCTCTCTGACTGCTTGTTCAAATCTAGGAGATTTCACATCCAAGAAATGGGTCATACAACTTCTCTCTGGTTTCAATCTAAGCCAACTTTGCCACTGTCATTTGAGAGCACCATAGACTCTGTCCTCATAAAGCAGCTTTTATTGTTCACAAATATATTTATAGCTTTTGCTGCCAATCTCCTTTGGAAGTGTTACTTTCTACAAGTTCTCTGTGGTAACATACGTTCAATGATAACATTATCAGTCAATATATTCTATACAATGCATCTTTATAAATTAGCAGTTTGAGGTACTGATAAATAGTTGAGAGAATTCATCCATGGCAAAAAGTATGATTTTAGCTTGGATGAAGTAATTGCTACATTCATCCAACATTATTATAGTTACGTAGCTTTTCCTGCCTGGCTGATGCTCCATAACTTTGGCAGCGAAAAAAATATTTTTATTAAGCGTTTCCATTTCATTGAGGTAGCATCAAATCAACCTACACCAAATCTGTTCTGAAACGCTGCTCAAGTTTTGACAACTGTGACAAATGGCATCACAGCAGCTAAGACAATCCACCACATTCTGAAGCAACGAACATTTTAAACAAAACAACCATCAACAATTGGATAATAAATAAATTCACCTTATTACCCAGTGTTAACAGATCCCTTAAAAAACAAATTCCAGGATCTAGATACACTTCTGTACTAATAATAGCAGACTGTTCTTTTTTGGGCCATACCTTCAGTACTATGTTTGATTCAAATTTGCACATTAGTTTTTGAGATTTATTGTTTCCAAACAGACTAACAGGTGAAAACATCATCTCCATGTCATCCAAACGTGGTGGAACAAACCTCCAAAAATATTTGAAAAGCATGGTGACCTCAACATCAATTAATTGTGGCAAGATGGTACATGTACAAATTTTATTTGAATAAGAATATGGGCTGTGGATTTCTGAATGAGTCATGATTTATAGGTAATAGAGATGGGGAGCAAATGTGGAGGCTATTGAAAAGTCACCATGGTAGATGGTTTCTGCATAAAGGCAAGAGTGGCAAGTAGAGACAGAGGCAGGCAATGTTGGAGAAGGACTATGATCATAGCAATGAAATAGATGCAGAAAAGGAAAGCTCAAGATTGAATGATTTGACAAGTTTCTGCACCCAAAAAGCCAAGTTAAATTGAGCTTGAGAGTTCACACAACTCAATCAGACGCAACGCAGGTCACTGCTAGCCAGTTAGCAATAAAATGGATATTGAAAAAAAGAGCATAAAATGTATTTTTCCTAGCTCACAGAAATAATAACATTTCTTTGAACTTGCCAAGAGGATCAAAATCTTTATACTAGTGTTAATAATTTAACCTCAAAAGAATAATTTTATTTTCAGCAAAAAACATGGCAATGTTCACTCATGAATTAAAAATGAGCTGTAAGCTTTTTCTTAAATACATGGTCAGTGCAGTAAAAGATGATTTGTAGTGCTGATCTGTAGTTACTGCAATGCAGTGCTTTGATGTAGAAGTTGCTCACTCTCCTCCTCCAAAGTTTCAACAGCTTGCTGTAAATATTTTTAAAACTGAAAACGTGAAATTAATGCTTCCCTGGTAAAGAAATTAAATATTTTGTCCACTGCATAATTAGTACAATGTACAGAATAGCACAGGGGAAGCAGTGGGGTAGTGTCACTGGACTAGTAACCAGGATAATGCTCTGGATTCAAATCCCACCATGGCAGATGGAAAAATTTGAATTCAATAAAAATCTGGAATTAGAAATCTAACTGTGACCATGAAACCATTGTCAATTGTTGTCAAACCCCATCTGGTTCACTAATGTCCTTGAGGGAAGAAAATCTGCCATCCTTACCTAGTCTGGCCTATATGTGACTCCACATCCACAGCAATGTGGTTGACTCTTAAATACTCTCTAAGATGGCTTAGCTAGCCACATAGTCCAAGGGCTATTAGGGATGGGCAATAAATGCCGGCCCAGCCAGTGACGCCCACATCTCTTGAATGAATTTTAAAAAATTGTTGGAATAACATTCTGCCCGGCAGAAAACAGTAGATACACAATTATCCACCAGGAAAACAGCTTTAAAAAAAACACTGAAGGTAGACAAGGGAAATCTTTCAGCTGATTACATAACAACTGCCCATGAGCAGTTTTATTTTTGAAAATTTCAAAAACTGAAATGTGTCACCTGAAACTGAAATAACAAAATAATAGTGTTGATCTGCCAATATGCAATCTGTCGCCATTCAACATACTGTGGTTGGACTTAATTCCATTAATACAATTATTCAAAACACCAGCATCCAATGAGTGATGTTCTTGAAGCCTACTAACCAATTTTGTTTATATAAACAATACATTAATATAATAGCAGAACAAAATATCATTTGGTATGAGATCAATGAACTGAACTCTGGGAATCTAGTCTAGTTAGTCTTAAGCATGTAATTCTTTAAGGCGGCAAATTAAATCTAACCTTTGTTTCTTCCAATTACTTTCAAACTTATCAGTTGGAGGAAGCCACATACAATTGCAGCAACATTTAAGCTACCTAGTTTAAGCACAACCTCTTGCTCTCTCCCCAAGCACTGTGGATGGACCTACACCTCAGGGACTGGAGGGGCAACTTACCACCACCTTCTAAAGGGCCATAAGGGATGGGAAATAAATGCTGGTTTAGTCAGCAAAGCCCACATCCCATAAATAAACTTAAAAAGTTCCACTTTTGAAGCAATGTTTTAGATTTAGCAATCGTTTATAACAGAGAATTCCACAATCTAACCATCGCCAGTGCTTAAAATCCCACCTACCTTTGAGATAAATTTGCATCCTTGCTACTGTAATCATTTCTTACACTATGTAGGATATAAGACCACACATTATTTAAATACTATTTCCATTTTTATTAAGACATTTTGAAAAAGGATTCAGAAACATAATTGGGCATTCAAAATTGTGTACTTGTTTCAGAACTTTTTAATATCAGAAAAAGAATTAACTATTTTGTGTTTATGATTGTGTAATTTAAATTACAATGCCAAATTTTTGGAAAGCTTAAAAAAAAATTAGTATTGGATTTCAGGGCAGACTGACGAAAGGTTCTGACAGACAAGTTAATTAAAAGGGCCCACGTAAATAGCAACTATTTCCAGCTAGTAAACAGATGCTAAATGAATCCAGATTTGTGTGTGAACGTAGGATTTAGGAGAAATAGGCCATTGAACCCTTCAAGCCTGTTTTGCCATTCAACAGGATCATAGTTGATTTGGTTGTGGTCTCAACTACACTTTGTCATCTGCTGCCACCCTCCCACCTTCCCCATTACCCTCGGCTCCCTTATCTATCAAAAATCTGTACAGCTTTGCTTTGAATAAGTTCAATGATGCAGGCTCACTGCTTTCAGGGGGAGAAAATTCCACACTAATGACCTTTTGAGAGGAACAATTTTCTCTTCATCTCCATCTTAAAAAGTAGACCTCATTCTTAAACTCTGTCACCTGGTTCAGGCTTCTCTCAGTATTTGTCAATGTTACCGTGTGGATCATACAGAATAATGGAAAGATAAGAAACATTCAAGAGTGTCTCTTGGGCAAATCCTGTTAGCCAATCTGTATAAAATCATAGAATAGTTACAAACAAGTATTATATAAAAGAAATAACATGGTTTGCTATTATTGAAAAGAAACAGAGGGCTGCACATACAGATATTGTTCATTTGCTTGCTAGGGTTACATATACAACGTATGTCAGGAAATTTAGGACAGATTTATCACAAAAACTAATGTCAATTTGCTACTCCAAACTATTAAAATCATACAAATTCAACCAGAGATGGATTTAACGCTGCTTCTAATTTAGATAGAAACTAATCTAAATGTAGTTAATTTATAATCTAAAATCACCTTGCACCAACAAACATCTTGCTTGTTTACTTCATCTGCTCAACATGAGCCAGTTTCTTTCCTACTGTCAAAAAAGCCTCTGGTTTCCATCATTTTTACATTTTAAAAAACCTTGTCTATCTGCAAATTGTCTAATTTGCACATTTCTAGCGGTGTTTTAAATAAATTCACTCATACTACTGAGGCATATAGTCAAGGTAGGTTCCAGTTTCAATCCATGGTCAAATCAACTGGAGCAATGAATTGCTTTCATCATCCCTGAATACGAGATAAAGAATAAATCAACTAACGATCAGGTTACTAACTGCAATTCACAGAGGCCTCTGCCAAAAAATGAATGTTTCTCAGCAATATGCAAGATGATGAAGGGCTTATCTATAAAACCCTACTCCCAAAGAAAGAGGTATCACTTAGGCAAGTACCGGAGGACTGCTGAGATCACGGGATCATATTCCCATATGAACTACCACCTTCAGATGATCTGAGGAGAAAACTGGAGACCTGTTATATGAATGGGGAATTTCATTCAAACATATTACCTTGCAGTGTGCATTATTTCCATACAGACAAGTTTGATCATTGAAAATATATAACACCACGTATGTCATAGAATCCTACAATATAGAAGAGGCCCTTTGGCCCAGCGAGTCTGCACCAGTAAAACTACACTAATCCCATAGTCTTGAATGTTAGGATACTTCAAACTCATCCACATACTTTTGAAAGGTTCTAAGATATACTGCCTCTATTATCCTCACTCCCACCACCTTCTAGGTGAAAAACACCTTTCCTCAAAACCCCTCTGAACCTCCTGCCCCTCACATTATATCCCCTCATTATTAACCCTTCAACAAAGGGAAACAGATGCTTCCGATCCAACAAGTCTATATCCCTCAATCTTACACATCTCAAGTCAGATCCCCCTCATGCCTTCTCTGGTCTAAGAAAACAACCCCAGCCTAGCTAGCTTCTGTTCATAGCTCAAATACTCGATCTCCAGTAACATCCTGGTGTCCTCTGTATCCGCTCCAGTGCGATCACATCCTTCCTATAGTTGGGCAGCCAGAACTGCACATAGCACTCCAGCTGTGGCCTAAAGTTTTGTACAGTTCCAACATGGCCTCTCTGCTCTTATAATCTATACCACAACTGATAAAGGCAAGTGTCCCTTATGCCTTCCTAACTATCCTATTAACCTGTTGTGTCACCTTGAGGGAGCTGTAGACAAGTACCTCTGTTTCTCTGAGCTTAGTAGTGTTCTACCATTCACTGAGTATTCCCTGTCAAACTCTTTCCAAAGTGCATCATCTCGCACATTTCAAGGTTAAATTCCATCTCCCACAGATCTGCCCATTTGACCAACCCATCGATATCTACCTGCAACTCAAGACCACCTCCTTCATTGTTAACCACCTTGCCAATCTTCGTGTCACCCACAAACTTATCTCCCCACATGTATATGGTGGGTAAAATATGGGAAAGTCCCTTTCCAGCCATCCAAGTCCATATACAAGGACGGCTCAGACCATTTTGTCATCTGACTACCTAAGAAAATAACTTGTCTTTATTCTTCCCCAAATCCAAGATGCTGTTTTATTTTTTGAAAGATTAGTCAAACACTCATTGTAATTTTCATCATGTTAAAAGTGGTTTGATATAATTGTTTTTAGACCACATTTCAGTTATTTTCTTTGTTCGTTGCAAACACTATTGAATTCCCACCCACTGTTTAAGTTACTAGATTTAAGCATATAGATTTAAACATACTAGAGAAAAGGTAACAACATGCCTAATTATTTTTAGTAGACTTCATAAGTATGATACAATAGTAAACAAAAAGTCATAGATGGAATATCAATGCTGCGTTATTTATTATTGAGCATTCATTGCCCATCCCAAAATACTCCCGAGAAGGTGATGACGACTTGTCTTTTTGAACTGCTGCAGTCCATGTGGTACAGTTACACCAAACTGTTGTTAGAAGGATAGCAAGTGGTTTGGAGGGTGCCTTGCAGGTGATGGTTAATATTATTTTTATTGATCAGGTTACATGTCTAATTGAAAAAAGCTGCCACAATTTGGGACTTGTCTAGGCTGAGGAAGCACATGATGATGATTAACGTTTTGGTTACTGACTTTTGTTTGTTTGTCCCTTGTTCCCATTAATCAAAGAATGGTGGTGAGCACACAGTGATGCCTTTTTGGTCTGCACAGACAAAACATTATTATACAATGATATATATCTGATAATGGAAAATGACTGTAACACCTACCATTTCCACGCCACACTTCAGCCAAGTGGCAACCAATTTCACCAGGTTCTTTGCAGAATTCAATAACATCTCGACATGTTGTTTCTGGGGTTATGGGGACTTCTGTTAAACCCTGTTCATTGTTACTCAAGTACACAGTCAGTATCATCTGCAAAAATAACGATATTTCAGACATTAGATTTATCGCATAATCTTTTCCCTATTTGCAAGAGCATTCAAATTTATAGAGTTAAAATGGCCCAGTAAGTAGCGTATGTGAATTGAAAGTACAGAAAAAATGAAATCAGTACACGCTTAAACCAATTTTTAAAGGTCAAAATTGGACTATGGACCTAGCCTACCATACCATCACCTCTGAACAGCTTGTACTCTACTTTTATAGTTTCGTCCCAAATAAAAGTAAAGATGTATTTCTTGTTTAAAAAAATGCCCAGCAACAGCATTTAGCATTTTAATGCAGTAGGAATGCATTTCTCCCTAGCAATATTTTGCAAATGCACAACTATCTCAGTAATATATCAGCAAACATTCAATTCCAACTTAAAGTGTGTCCTGAGAATAAATGTCTGAACCAGATTCAAAGTCTACCAAATTTCCTAGCACCTCTGCACAACGATGAAAAAAAGAGTATAGATTGTTCTTTCATACAGTATACAGATTGTTAATCATAGCACTGACTCATGCCTTTTGTTCTCATCATACACAATTAAATTACATTACTTGTTGAATAACGAAACCACAGATGTTATATTGGATTAGAGCAGTGGTTCTCAAAAAAAAAAATCACAAAAGTGTCTGTTGAATCTAAAAGTAAAAATCTCAATTTGAATTAATTTTATCATTCTGTCCTGTCTTCTCATTTTAAATAATTTTCACCTATTTATTCTATTAAAAAGATTTAGTGGTTGGTGAGTTTATAATACAAAACAAAAAGGAGGCTAACTTGTATTCAATGGAAATTAAAATGAAAATCGGACTAAAATCGACAGCCAAACGCAAGTACCCATTTTATGCCTGGTGGCAAGTTGACCCCAATGTCTTTTGTAACTCAAATGAAAGGGAACAAGAGATGATCAATATTCATTTGTGAATGGTAAAAACATAATATTTGCAGAGGTGTTACCAGAAACAAATACCACTCCTGTTATTTAGTGTCTTCCCAGAGACATATAAATCATTTCAATTGTTTTCCATGAAGGCACAGAATTGCTGCACGTTATACAACAACTTTTAAGGCTGCATACTAATTGAGTTAAAACTAAACTATAATCTACCAACTCTATTAGAATGCACTGCACGCTTCAAGACTACACAAAATGCTGGATTCATCAGAACACTGAAACAACAAAAGGGCCACACACTGTTCAAAATTCTGCGTTGCCAAAGTACACAAAAAACAGTTCATGTTTATCTGGTGACATAAAAACATTAACTTGATGTTTGCAGGTGCTTTGAAAGCAAGGTCAAACTAAGCATTCATATCCTGTAATAAACTTTCTGCACAAGTTACATTAGTGCAAAGCATGCCATATTACTTACACTTTACCTTCCCATGGTTGAAATTCTTTTTATTCGTTATATGTTTTTGTCCAACTTTTTTACACAGCCAAGAATCCTCTCTTGACTTAATTAAGCTTTGCAGCACCATTGCCACAAAATCCGTCATGTGCTTTGCATTAATGATCACATTTAAAAAGAAAAATTAAAATGGAAAGGAAAAACAAAGAACAGAAAAAAAAAGTTCCAGTGAACTGGGATGGATATCGAAGGGAAGACAACCTACTGGTATGTCTCTGCACTGGGCTCAAACGGTAATCAGCTTCACTGCATTAGCAGACGTCATTGAATCCTTGTGATGTGAGAATTAGCAGGCATACTTACGACTTTAGCACTGATAAGATGGACCAAATAAAACAGAACAGCATTTTCTACTGACAGCAAGGGCATACTGAGTACACTCTAATCTTAAGTACATTTAGGAGAAAACAATCTCCTCAATGTGATAAAAATTCTAGATGGATAATTATTGAGCTGATAGTATGCAATCTTGCAAAATACACTTCAGACGCAGAATATTTATAACACTGTTCCAAATCCATAGCATACAATTACATAATTAGACGCTAAACATGTCTCAGTATGCAGCCTCAATTTCACAGCAAAATGAAACTCATTACAATGCAGCATTTTAGAAGCTAATTTAGCCTGCATTGTTAAATATCATACAGAATGTTATGCTTGTCAAATGTAAACAATAACAACTTGCATTCATATATGATGTGGAGATGCCAGCATTGGACAGGGATGGCACAGTAATATGTCTCACATAACCAGGTTAAAGTCCAAAAGATTTATTTGTTTTTTCTTCCCCTTCGTATACCTCGCTGGGGGAGGTAGTGGAAGCGGATACGGCAGTGACTTAAATTTAAGGGGCGACTTGACAAGTACATGAATAGGATGGGAATAGAGGGATATGGTCCCCAGAAGGGTAGGGGTTTTAGTTAAGTCAGGCAGCATGGTCAGTGCAGGCTTGGAGGGCTGAAGGGCCTGTTCCTGTGCTGTAATTTTCTTTGTTCTTTGTATTTCTCAGTTCTACCCATATAGACTTAGTGAGTGAACTTTCAGATATATCCTCTCATTGCCATGATATTTTCCTTAAGTGCAATTCCCCTTCCTCTCTTACTAGTTTTTCTACCTATCCTATAACATCTGTACCCTGGAACATTGAGCTGCCAGTCCTGTCCTTAGCCATGTTTCAGTAATAGCTATTTATTTTTGAACATTAGGAAAGAGACTGTCCTTTGAGCCAGACAAATAAATGCGTCAAGCGGAGGAGATGCACACACAAAGAGCCGGGGAGACGCGCGCACACAGGGAGGCAAACACAGAGAGCGAGAGCGAGGCGCGCGCGCACACACACACACACACACACAGAGGCAGAGAGAGAGAGACACACACACACACAGGGGCACAGAGAGAGAGGCGCGCACACACACACACACACTGAGGCAGAGAGAGGGGCACACACAGATGGAGAGAGAGAGAGAGAGAGAGAGAGAGAGACACGCATGCACACACAGAGAGAGAGAGAGGCACACACGCACACACACACACAGAGAGGCACGCGCACAGAGAGAGAGAGGCACGCGCGCGCACACAGAGAGAGACACACACAGAGAGAGAGAGAGAGAGAGAGAGAGAGACACACACACACACACACACACACACACACAAAGAGAGGGAGAGAGAGACACACACACACACACACAGAGGCAGAGAGAGAGAGACACACACACACACACACACACACAGGGGCACAGAGAGAGAGGCGTGCACACACACACACACACACACACACACTGAGGCAGAGAGAGGGGCACACACAGATGGGGAGGAGAGGGAGAGAGACACGCACGCACACACAGAGAGAGAGGGGCACGCGCACACACAGAGAGAGAGAGGCACACACGCACACACACACACAGAGGCACGCGCACAGAGAGAGAGAGGCACGCGCGCGCGCACACAGAGAGAGAGACACACACACACACACAGACACAGAGAGAGAGAGAGAGAGAGAGAGAGAGAGAGAGAGAGACACACACACACACAGAGAAAGAGAAAGAGAGAGACACACACACACACACACAGAGGCAGAGAGAGAGAGAGAGACACACACACACAGGGGCACAGAGAGAGAGGCGCGCACACACACACACACTGAGGCAGAGAGAGGGGCACACACAGATGGGGGGGGAGAGAGAGAGAGAGAGAGAGAGAGAGACACGCATGCACACACAGAGAAAGAGGGGCATGCACACAGAGAGAGAGAGAGAGAGAGAGAGAGAGGCACACGCGCACACACACACAGAGAGGCACGCGCACAGAGAGGGGCACGCGCACGCACACACACAGAGAAAGAGAGAGAGAGACACACACACACACAGAGAAGGGGAGAGAGAGACACACACACACACAGAGAAAGAGAGAGAGAGAGACACACACACACAGAGAAAGAGAGAGAGAGAGACACACACAGAGAAAGAGAGAGAGAGAGACACACACACACACAGAGAAAGAGAGAGAGAGACACACACACACACACACACACACACACACACACACACACACACACACACACAGAGGCAGAGACAGAGACACCTTGGCCAACCTTTCCAGAGTTTGTACTGGAAGGCAAAAGAGTTGGTTATAGAGAGACAGGTTCAAGGCCTGGAAGAATTTGAAAACACAAGTGAGAATTTCATGAAGTGGCATTACTGAAGTGACAGCCAAATGTAGGTCAGCAAGCACAGGAGTGAAGGATGAGCAGGACTTGGTTGGGTTATGTTACAATTACCAGAGTTGTGCGTCATCTCAAACTTATGAAGGATAGAGTAAGAACGGATGATCAGGAGCACAAGCAAAGTGAGGTCAGCATTTTCTGATTTTGTGAATGACACACCTTCTTTGCAAAGTGCTTTAACATTTATTTTCCTCAACAGGCAGAGATGTTCTGAAGTGCTACAGCCAATTATAAAATATAGTTAATTATAGGGAACAGAAACAAATTGCTCATGAAATAAATTCGTCAAAAATAACTCCAACAAAAGTTTTAATTATAAAATTTGTTTGACCAAATTTATGAGGTTGATAAGATTAAATAGTTTTGGACTGTCTCTGAAGGAATAATGAAGGTCATGTGACCTGTCCCAAAGATAGTCTGACTGCATTTCTGGGTGGTTTGATTGTTAGAGATTAAACAGGTCCAGATTGTTTCACGAGGAAGATGGTGCAAGGTGTTTACACTTGAAGGCAATTGTAGACTATCAATGGATAGACTTGAGTTGCCAGAGTTCCAGAAAAATGTTGAGAATGTCAGCTTGTAAACAATTGTGCTTCAAACAGCCCATTTAGTTCCAAGATGAGAGAGAGAGTTGGGTTTGCAAGGAAATTAATATCTCTATCTGAATACAAGGCTCATATTATTCAGCAGCCATGGAAAAAGGCTTTGAGACAGAAATGACACAGAGGAAGTCACTGTGATAGAGTTTCAAGCTTCCTCACAATGTCACTGAATATCACCGACAGTAAGGCTGCCAGAGTGTGGCTGAGTGAGTCAGCGAGAAAAAAGCTCGAGGCCAATAGCCTCTATCTCACAGCGCCAGAATAAATGCAAAAACTTGTAGTAAGATTGGAAAGACCAAATTTGTGAAAGATTAAAACAAGGCTGGAAGATTTGCCTAGTTAAGTAGGGGGAGAAGTCTCCAGGAACACACGCACTATGAGACATAATTCTAGACTTAAATGTTTTCAGGCTGGGAAATGAAAAGATCGGAAGTAAACCCTTCAGAGCCAAGAATCATTTGGACTGATTCTGGGAGAATTGAATGTCTACATAAAAGTACAATGTAGCATGTACACCCGGTAATGTTTTCTCAAGTTTAGTTTTGGAGTTGAGCACAAATCGTCCACTAAAATATGGATTAGTCAATAGCCTTTTGGTCTCCTTGTTGTGACAAGAGTAATAATCTGGTGAACTGGGCGGCACGGCAGCACAGCTGCTTCACAGCTCCAGGGTCCTGGGTTCAATTCCCGGCTCAGGTCACTGTCTGTGTGGAGTTTGCACATTCTCGTGTCTGCATGGGTTTCCTCCCACAGTCCAAAGATGTATGGGTTAGGTTGATTGGCCATGCTAAGAAATTGCCCCTTAGTGTCCAGGGTTGTGTAGTTTAGAGGGATTAGTGGGTATAATATGTAAGGATATGGGGGTAGGGCCTGAGTGGGATTGTGTTCGGCGCAGACTCAATGGGTCAAAAGGCCTCTTTCTGCACTGTAGGGTTCTCTGATTCTATGATTCCTAACTGGTGTGATGACAATAATCTCTCCCTCAATGTCAACAGGACGAAGAGATAGTCATTGACTTCAGGATGTGTGCTGGAGAACATGCCTCTGTCTACAGTCAACGAGGGTGAAGTACAAATGGTTGAGAGCTTCAAGTTTCTAGCACCAACAACCTGGCCTAGTCCCTCACTCGTGTCTGCTCCCCCCACCACCAGTAAGTGAGCCCCTACACGAGGTTCCAAATAGGGCCTGCCCCCCCAGCACAAGTCAATCTGTGCTAGGAAGCAGTAAGATGTCTCACAACACCAGGTTAAAGTCCAACAGGTTTAATTGGTAGCAAACGCCACTAGCTTTTGGGGCTTTGCCCCTTCATCAGGTGAGTGGGGAGTCTGATCACAAACAGGGCATATAAAAGGCACACACTCAGTTTACAGAAAACCGGTTAGAATGCGAGTCTGTACACCTACTCAAGTATTAAAGATGCAGACAATGAATGGAGGTAGCATTAAGCATAGGTTAAAGTGATGTGTATTGTCTCCAGACAGGACAGTAAGTGAGATTTTGCAAGCCCAGGCAAGTCATGGGGGTTACAAATAGTGTGATATGAACCCAAGATCCCAGTTGAGGCCGTCCTCATGTGTGTGGAACTTGGCTATCAGTTGCTGCTCAGCGACTCTGTGCTGTCGTATGTCATGAAAGCTGCCTTGGAGAATGTTTACCCAAAGATCAGAGGCCAAATGCCCGTGACTGCTGAAGTGTTCGCCAACACGAAGAGAACAGTCTTGCCTGGTGATTGTCGAACGATGTTCATTCATCCGTTGTCATAGCATCTGCATGGTCTCCCCAACGGATGAACGAACACCACTCGAGAATCACCAGGCAAGACTGTTCTCTTCCTGTTGGCGAACACTTCAGCAGTCACAGGTGTTCAGCCTCTGACCTTTGGATAAACGTTCTCCAAGGCGGCCTTCATGACGTACAACAGTGCAGAGTCGCTGAGCAGAAACTAATAGCCAAGTTCTGCACACATGAGGATGGCCTTAACCGGGATCTTGGGTTCTTGTCACAATGTGTAAATCCCATGACTTGTCTGAGCTTGCAACATCTCACTTACTGAGCTGTCTGGAGACAATACACATCTCCTTAACCTATGCTTAATGCTATCTCCACTCACATTTTCTGCACCTTTAAGACTTGATTAGCTAATCAGTATTCTGTAAACTGAGTGTGTGCCTCTATATGCTCTGTTTGTGATCAGAACTCCCCACTCACCTGACGAAGGGGCAAAGCCCCGAAAGCTAGTGGCATCTGCTACCAATTAAACCTGTTGGACTTTAACCTGGTGTTGAGAGACTTCTTACTGTGTTTACCCCAGTCTAACGCTGGCATCTCCACATCTTGACTAGGAAGCAGTGCCAGGGCATTACAAGGGCACTGCCTGGTCATGTCCTTTGCCCCTAGAGGCTATACTCATCTTTGAGCCCCAGTGGGAATCCTTCAACAAGTTCACATCTGGGTGAAGCTGTTGTAAACCCTGCTGGCGTCAGTCATGTCGGTGAGGTACAAAAGTTAGTTCGGTGAGTGCGGGCTCAAAACCATCCCTCAATACTTGCTTCTCACTAAGTCTCACAATATCAGGTTCAAGTCCAATAGGTTTCTTTGGTAGCACGAGCTTTCGGAGCACTGCTCCTTCATCAGGTGAGTGGGCACCAGCCTTGAAAACTGTAATCAATGAAACTTCCATTCTTATTAATATGAGGGATCAATGCTGAGAAATGGAAATTTCCCACTTTTTGTAGCCATTGTTAAACATCTGCTCCGAAGTCAGTAACAGTCCTGGTCAGATGGTGTAAAATGAAGCCCATTTTTAAGAATACCATAATATAACAGTGCTAGGTGTACTTCTGTATATATGAACGTGTTTACTCTCAGGAATTGCTCTCGTGGGAAGGTGGGGACTATTCCTATAACTAGTGGAAATAACATGTGTAAATCAATACTGAACACCCAGACGAGCAGATTCGAGTGCACAATAGAAGGAAATATGAATCTCCTATTCAGCTGTAGACTTTCAGACACACCCATAAACAAAAAACACATTGAAGTACATAGCATCTTGCTGCAGCATTTAATGTGAACAGAGATACAGAGACACTCATATCTTTGTAGAGCATTATTACAAATTTGGTATACACCGATATTCACAGCTCAATCCTATCATCTCCTATTTCAACCCCACCCTATCCAAGGGCATAATTTCAGTCAAATGTGCTTTTTGATTTGCTCACTGGCACATATTTTTCATAGTAGTATTTATATAATAAATGAATTGTGCATAATAAAAGGCACACATATTGCCTTAATGCAATGATTACATTTGGAAAGACCAAGAACCTGGTTCACAAATTGCGTGCACCAAATAGACCACTATTAAACAAAATCAGATAGGCTTTGCATATGGTAGGTTTTTGAAAGCAATTCACCTCTTCACATTGCAGCTCTGGTCTAAAGGTTAACGTGTGACTCTTTTTGTACCAGAAACCAAAATGAAATACAAGTTCATAAAGCTGTACGTTCCAGTTTCATTACAAAAAAATTACAAAAAAGACGAGATTTCACATGAATTCATCCTACTCACAAATACTGCAAAAATTACACAAGATAAATTATTTCACAAGTTTATATAACTTTGAAATATCAACCTCTCAACACTTTTGAAATGCCTGCTCTTTTGAGACACAACTACAATTCACAATTAAGGCAAAGTACAGCATATAGTATTGTCACTTCTTGAAGCAAAGTGCAATGAACATTTAAACAATACTGAAGTTTATTTATAACACTCTTGTTGTACAGCTATGTAGAACCATCACTTCAAACCCATAAAATAAGAGCTGTGAACAAAAATAAAGCTGAAAAAAGTTTGCAATTTTGATGAGCAGATGTAGGCGTTCAACGTGAAGATCTCAATTGAAAGAAATATACTAAGTATAGCATGGTTGGGGAAAGTTGAGCTTTTTTTATAAAACCAATTAGGCAAGCTGGTTACATATGTTACTGCGAACAATTTAGGATTTTGATGTTCTCCTCAGTCTACAATATTGTTTTACGTACTGTACAAGAAATTTGTTACCCTGCACATCTGACATCCAGTATTAGAGAAGTAGAAATTTCCAACTAATTAATAGGAAGACAGAAGCCATTGTTTTTATTTTCCACCACTCCCCCCTCAATATTATTTGCAACAGCGATGCAAGTGTACAAAAGAGTTTGCTCAATATAGCTTTCAACCTCCTCCCCTCTGGTAGCCTCGCTCCTCAATATTAAAGTCAAGGATCTTGAAGTACACCATTACTAGAACAAGGTAATGTGGATGTTGGAAATATAATTAAAAAAAACTTGAATGCTGAAAATACTCATCAAGTCTGACAGTATCTGTGGAGAGACAGAAAGGGTTAACGAAGTGGGAGACCCAAGCGTTGTAATAGTTTTTAAGCAAGATAGTGGGGTGAAAAAAAAACAAAATGGGAGAGTCTGTCATAGGGTGGAAGGTAGGAAAGATTAAATGACAAGACAAAAAAAGAGCTGTTAATAGAAAAATAAACATGGAGTTGATCATGAGAAACACAGTCACCAACAATAAATTGTTGTTCAATAAACAAGGGCCTGGAGTTAGGATCTAGAATTGTTGAACTCAAACACAGAGTCCAAAAGGCTGTAAAGTGCTTGCTCTAAAGAAGTGTTGTTTCTCAAGCTCCTGTTGAACTGTTACTTATGTGTATATTAAAACCAATGTCAGCCTCATGATTTTGTCAGTATCTTTGTATTATTCAACTGTATTTTATGTCTTCGTCCTTGGCAAGAACAGAAAAGGGGCAGGTAATCCAGCTATCAAATTTCGAACAACTAATACTAGTACAGGCAGGTCCTGAAAACCCTCGATCTTGTGTCTGAGATAGACAATGCCAAATCGGGAAGCAGCATTTATCATGGCAAAAGAAGATTACCCAACTTATTAATAAATTAATTAAAATGTAATTCAGAGTTACTGGAGTTATTCCTCCTTGCAATAGCTCACCTGTTTGAAAATAATTCTCCTCCCTGCCCTTGGATTAATGACATTAGCAGAGGGGACCAGCAGGCAAGACAACTTGCTCAGTCACTGACTACTGATGAAAACATACATATGAGCATCCAAGTATAAGTTAAGAATTTTCCTTCATGTGAAGATAGAAAATAACTTCATTCCCTTTAACTCAGCAATAGTCTGCTTAAAAATTACAGCTATGAATCCGGTAAAACCTAATGGAACATAAATGTTCAATAAATGAGTATAGTCATATTGAACTCAACAAAACTAGAACAATTCATTTTAATCAAAAAATTACCACTGAGGGTGTCACAAGAATATTGAACTACGGCACAATTAGCCTGGGATTCATGGAGATTAACTAATTGTGTAAACTTATTAAACACTAAAATTTCTCTAAGCTTAAAAACTATACCAGACACTGGAATCGTGTGCTCCCTCAAATGATTCTTTTCTTTATATGCAACAAACAGGTAGGACAACAATGGAAGCAAATCTTTGATAGTCAAAATTTATTAAGCATTTAACATCCGCACTTCATAATTTCCATGTTGCAAAGTATAGCACCCAGCGCTCAAATTCACAAGGGTTATACGGCTTTTTATATGGCTTTATATATTTCATTAAAACAGAGTTTGTTATGCTTTGACACAAAATATGATTTAATGCATGAAGGCACAATAGCAAATCGGTCTCCTTGCCAAATTATACTAGAAATATTTTCAAAGCATTTTTAATGGCGTTCTTCAAAACAACATCTATAAAATGTCAAAATAATATTCTTTGTATTACACAAGTACAAGATGCTGCATATATTTGGAATATTCTAATGAAATAAATTCAGCCACAGTATATAAAATAATTTTGTGTTAGAAGAGATCCATATTTTAATATTCATGAAAAGATCTATGCATACAATATGCAAGATTAAAATATTCTGCATTACTGCAATAAGACAATGTTATAACTGTGTACATAATGCATATAGTTACCTGAACTACGCACAATTAGCAAAATGAACTGCTTACTATGAATGCTTAAGCAGTTATACTTTGTTTTCCTTACTTCAAAAATACATAATGGGCCACTGGAAGATCAATTCGCTTCTAGCTCTCACTCTATGCTGAAAATCTTGAACTGTATTGCTAAATTTCACATCATGTGTATGGAGACAGCTGTACATTCCTCAATGCCAGCATTTACACATGAAAGTTTAACCCTTGGCAGAGCCATGTTATGTTGAAGCACATCAATCGTGCAATAACCAAAACACAGCAATATAATTAACAAGAGACAATTCACTCAAATGCCCAGAGTTTCGCCAACAGTATGTTACTGCCTCCAAGTGATGAATTGTTCAAATTGTGAAGAAAGCAAACCTTCAATCTTAAATTGTCATTCTGCAAAATTGTTTTAAAAAGCTACCAAGAATTGGATGTGCACCAAAGCATCCAAAATGTTTCCTATACTATACTGATTGCAATAAATGCCACTTCAGACTAAGTAAGAACGTCCTATAAAGCTAGGATCAAAATATTTTCTGTTCAGGTTTGAGAAAAAGCTGATCACAATTGTTATAGCATAGATGGAGGTCTTTTGGCCCATCACGTCTGTACCAGCATTCCTTTCTGCAATTTACATATTCCAACTTTTCGCCAAAGCCTGCGTATTCTTCCTCTTCTGATATCAATCCAATTCCCTCTTGAATCAAAAACTGAAAATCTCAGACACGCTGACTGCATCCGTGGAGAGAGAATAGAGCCAATGTTTTGAGTTTGGACGACCCTTTGTCAGGGCTTCCTCTTGAATGCCTTGACTGAACCTGCCTCCATCACATTTTCAGGCACTGCATACAAGATATGAACCATTCGTTGGGTAAAAAGATTTTTCTTCATTTTGTCATTGCTTCTTTTGCCAATTATCTTAAATGTGTCCCCTCTGGTTCTTGATCCTTCCACAAATGGGAACAGTGTCTCCGAATCTATTCTGTTCATACCTTCATGATTTTGAATACTTCTCTAAAATCTCTTCTCAAACTTCTCTTCTCCAAGGAAAATAGTTCCAACTTCTCCAATCTTTGTAACTGATGTTCCTCATCCCTGGGACCATTCTCGTAAATCTTTTCTGCACTCCCTCAAATGCCTTCAGACTTTTCCTAAAGTATGGCACCCAGAACTGGATGCAATAAACCAGTTTAGACCAAACAAATGTTCTAAGTGACCATAATTCCCTTGCTTTTGTACTCTCATATTATTTTTCATTGCCAACACCCAGTGAAACATCGCTGGCTAGGCCAGCATTTATTGCTCACCTTTAATTGTCCTTTAGGATGTCATGGTGGGCTGTCTTCTTGAACTGCTGCAGGCCATGTGGTATATGGGTACAGTCACAGTGCTGTTAAGACAGATTATCCCTATTACTAAAGCCTAACTTTCATCATCACTCTCTCAATCTGTCCTATCCCTTTCAATAAGTTTTATATATACACACCCAGGTCCCTTTGCTTTTGGATGCCTCCAGCACCTACTTTAGAATTGTACTATTTACTTTATATGGCCTCTCCATGTCCTTCCTATCAAAATGAGTCACTTCACATTTCGTTGCACTGAACTTTATCTGTCACCTGTTTGTCCCTTCCACCAACTTGTCAATACCCATTTGAAATTCTACACTATCCTCACAGTTCACAATCCTTCCAAGTTTTGTATCAACAAATTTTGAAATGGTACCCTGTAAATCAAGGTGCCAAAACTTACCCCAGGAAACTCCACTATAAGCCTTCCTCTAGTCTGAAAAACTTCCATTAACCACTACTGTTTCCAGCCATTTCATATTCACATTATTGCATTGTCCTTTTCATTCCACGAGCTTTAACTTTGCTCATAAATCTGTTGTGCGGCACCTTATCAAATGCCTTTTGGAAGTCCAGGTATACCACATCAATAACATTGTCCACATCACCCTGTTACCCCCAAAATAACTCAAGCAAGCTAGTTAAATATGATTTGCCCTTAAAAAAATCTGACCTGGTTTTCCTCAATTAATCAGCATTTTCCAAGTGACTATTAATTTAATCCAAAATTATAATTGCCAGAAGCATGTCCAAAGTTAAACTCTTTGGCCTGTACTTGTTTGGTTCAACCACACATTTTTTGAACAAGGTTAGCAGGCCTTGCAATTCTCCAGTCCAAAAGGGGGTGGAGCAAAGTAGAAGCTAAGTGACAGAGATAGAACAGCATGGTGGCACAATGGTTAGAACTGCTGTCTCACAGCCTAAGGACCCAGGTTCAATTCCAGCCTTGGGTAACTGTGTGAAGTTTGCACATTATCCCAGCGTCCATGTGAGTTTCCTCTAAGTGCTAGGATAAAACATTTTTTGGATTAAAGAAAGGGCTCAAGATGGAGCAGCAAGCATGGGAGAGACAGAAGCTGTGAGGAACTACTCCTCCAATCTCAGGTTCTCTGCCTCATCTGCACAGTCTAAATTTGTTGAACTTAAGATGAGTTACATGGGCTGTAACATGGTATCAGAAGATGAGGTGCTGCTGCTCCAGTTTGTGTTGGGCTTCACTGGAATGTTGCAGCAGGCCAAGGAAGGGCATGTGGGCATGAGAGAAAAATGTTGAGTTGAAATGGCAAGCAACAGGAAGGTTGGGGTCATGCTTGAGGACTGAGTGAAAATGTTTCACAAAGCAGTCACCCAATTTGTGTTTAGTCTCTTTTCATATCCTCTTTGCTTTTTCATCTTAACTCTCGTGTGTCTTGTAGGGAGCTCCGAATTTGTTTGCCTTGACTTTATGGGAATATACATTGTCTGTGCCTGAACTCATTCTCTCTCCTCCAAAGACAATCCATTGTTCAGATACTATTTTGCCTGCCAACCTTAACTGATGTGAACCAAATCCATTCTCACCCTACTAACGCTGACTTTTCCCCCAGTTAATTCTGACACTGGACTGCTTGTTGTCCTTTTCCATCGTCAGCCTAACCTTTGATCCTTGCCCCCAGATGTTGTTCTATTGATACTTGACCTAATTGCTCCACCTCATTCCCAACAAACCAGGTCTTTATCGTTGGACTGAAAAAAAGAGCTTCCTGAATACATAACACTCTTATCCGTCTTTGCCCTTTACACCACTACTACCCCAGTCTTTATTCAGATAACTTAAGCATTCCATTATGACTTCTCTATAATTCTTGCACCTTTGTTATCTCCTTGCAAATTTGTCTTCTACATCGTTCCCACTAGTTAGTGGCCTAAAGGATATATTGCACCTAGTTTTAGCCAAATAGATTCTGACTGTTCTGGGACATCCTTTCTCTCCAGCACTGTAATGTTATCTTTAGTTAGTACAGCAAGGCCAAACTTAAATTTGTAGTGTGTTCCTGAAAAGTTCTACTTCAAGTGAAAGAATTTAAAGCAAATCACATTCTCCCATGAAAACCTGTAAAGGCTGTAGTTAGTTTCTGTAGGACTTTTCAGCAAACGTTAAAATATTATATTCTATGTTGAAATACTTTATATTGCTAAATGAAATGACTTTTAAATTAAAAAATATCTTGCTCTCTGAACCTCCTGGTCACTGCAGACTCTTCCTGTCACCAATTTTCTTGTTCACAGCCTCTTCTATTCCCTAAATGACCCCCTGTCAACCCTTCAACTTACAGCCTCTCCCATTCCCTGACTCACCCCCTCAATGACCGTCCTGCTCCCTTTCCAAGAGTTAAAATGTATAATACTAGGGAGCATGTACTGCAGGTGGGAGGGGAAAAGTTCAAAGGAGATGTGAGGGGCAAGTTTTTTTTTAAAACACAGCGGTAGGTGTCTGGAACATGCTGCCAGGGGTGGTGGTGCAGGCAGATAGGATAGGGGTGTTTAACGGGTTTTTAACATAAGCATATGGATAAGTATGAAATAGAGGGATTATGGACCAAGGGCAGGCAGAAGAGATTAGTTTAATTTTCCATTACATTTGGCACAACATTGTGGGCCGAAGGTTCTGTTCCAGTGCTGTCCTGTTCTATGTTCTAACTGCCGAATGCCCTGCTCCCAGCTTGTATTCTTGGTTTCTGGCTCCCTCTTCCCCTCTTATTTTCCTGCTTCTTTTCTTGAGTCTCCCAGAGTTTGTCCAGCTAATCAATGCAATTGGTGACAGTGCAGCCATACTCCTCAACCTCCAATTGCAGGTTCATTTCCTCCTGTTCTGGCTACTCCTCCAATCTTTGATTCTGTCTCTGGAGGAGCTGGACCTGCAGATGAGAGACAGAACCTGAGAATGGAGGTGCAGCTCCTCACAGCTTCTGTCTCTCCCGTGCTTGCTGCTCCCCCAATCACAAATCTACATTACTTTCCCACTTTCACTGATATTTGCATTTTTAATTGCCCAGCTCTGTTTGGACTACAAAGGAGGGAGAGATGGGAACTTATATTTTCAGGATCAATATTTCTATGTTATAATTTTTTTTGATCCCATCTTTGATTTTTTACAGGCTATTTTGGAGACTGGATGAATTAGACCATTGCCCCGGAGTGTTGAGAGTCCTGTTGAAAAGTCTCTCAATAGCTAGAAATTAGTTAAATTAGCTATTTTACAAGAAATGCAGATAACAGCCCAGCATGAGGAGAAAGCATTTAAAGTTATTTTATTTTTGCCCTATTGTCGGGGGAAAAGAAAACACAAAGCATCCATTTTGAGAAAGGACATTCATCATGATTTGACACGCAAATTGTAAACCACTTCAATTAAGTTTTTGACAGCACAATATAACTCAAGCAAGACAATGCCAGGCTTAGACAGATTCTAATGGTTGACTGCGTTAAGTTACAATATTATGCTAGACATATGTTTTATGCAAAAATCGACAATAATGCATATAAGTAGAAATCAATGACCTAACAAATTGATTATTATATCATTGGTAGAGGTCTTAATAACACTGTATAATATGCAGCATGCTGGAAACTATGAACTCCTTGACAATCACCCACCAAGCATGGTACTTTCTCAATTTGAACTAATTGAGATGATTTGCATTTACTAACTCTGGCATGGCAGAGAGTTACTACAATCTAATGGGTCTCAAAACAATTTTTATGGACAAGAATACACCTGCATTCATTTCAAATGGCAAATTTAATAACTACTACTGACATAAAGTGCAGAAGAGGCCATTTGGCCCATTGAGTTTGCACCAACTCTCTGACAAAGCAGCTTATCAGTCACACTCAACTGTCTGTGTGGGTTTCCTCCCACAGTCCAAATTGGCCATGATAAATTGCCCTTTAGTATCCCAAGATGGGTTAACCATGGGAAATGTGTGGGGTTACGGAGATAGGGCGGTGGAGTGTGAAGCTGCGCATAACTCAATGTCAGTGTGGTGTTCACCAGAAGCACGTTAAGTCTTCAGCCTTTACAGTATACTTGTATACAGGTGCAAGTAGTGAACGAAGGCTTGCTGTTAACATACAGAAGACTCCAAGTTCTGCAACCAATATCACCCCAAAATGATGGTAACAGCAGATCAAAAACCCTCATGAAAAAGGCCATCCTCAATGGGTTCTGAGCTGAAAGAAGCTACCAACTGAAACGATAGAGGCTGAGAAAATTCACCAGAACAAGCTCCAGAGAGAAGATCCTGTAAACTAAGAGCAAAAATTTTATTGTAGATGACTGCGCACAATTTCTCTTGCAACTCCAGCTTCAGCGTTCATGACCTGCAAGGGTAATCCAGATCCTTTTCACTTCCAGGGTGCAGCCAGTTCTGAACAGCCCTTTTACTAATTCAGTCAGAAACATCATTCAAATAAAATCTGTTGTTAATTGGATTCCCTGACTCCAAGTTGAACGGAAGAAAACAAGTAAATAACTAACTCTCCGAAACTCACAACTGCCTGAACAGCAAATCTATGGTTCAGTTAGACGCTTTGCTACTCACAATATAGCTTCACTGATATGTCGGCAAACAGCCAACCCAAGCAGTCATTGAAAATTCTTCATTCTTGATGCACATGGCTTCACAGAATGGCAGCTCACAAAACCAGCAAGCACAGGGAATTCATCATTTCTGCAATGATCAGTGACATTATCTTGGAAGCCTAAGTTCTTACAACAATACTCACACTTTTAAAATCTTCAACATGGATCACAATTTCTCAGATCCAATTCCACTGGGACTCACCCAAAACCCAGGCATCGGCAAAAAGTCTGCAGATCTGCAAGTTAGAGATTATCTTACTTTAGACAAGGCATTCGAGCTAGCTGGACTGTCTGAACCACATCCAGTCTTCATCCTCTCCGGAGACAGATTTCCTCCATTGCAGGTTGGTGAGTTATACCCAAATGTCAGGCCAATTTCCACGCCAACAACAAAAACCATAAGCAAATGAACCTACCCCTCTCCTGACAGAGCAGCAAATGAGATGTGGAAGGATTACAAAGCCTTCAAATTGGCTGAACCTTTAATTTCAAGTACTTCGAGGGCAGACTGCATACTGAGAATCTTGTTCATGTTAATACTATAATCACAACAATTTTAGAATTGCATCAAGGTGGTAACAATGAGGTAAAAGCATAAGACTTACAACAAAGTAAGGCTTGAAGTAAATGCAAGTAATTATATCCATGGAATAAGGACTTAGAAGTGTGGTAGGAGGGTCTGGGATACACAGGGTTAATGCAGGGCTGCCCATACTGTGATGCAAGGCAGCATATGATTTAAAATCAGTGTGGAGTTGGCAATAGATTTATGCCTGTATCCTTTACTGTATATATAGATATAGTTACAAGTAGTTAACAAAGACTTGTTGTTAATATACAGAAAACTTATTTAACAGATACGTTCTGCAATGAACTCCATTCCAACAGTAAGCTATAAAAGTGATGCGCTACATTTCAATTTTCAGCCAAAGGCTGCTTCCTACAGCTTTGTTAGAACAAGTTCCTCATGCGTTTGCTCTTTTTGATGCTGCTCAGCACAGGAAGAGGGGTTTGCTTCCTGATCCTTCACTTGCCCAGCAGCAGGTAGTTAGAACTGGTAATTAAAAATATCTCACACCAAAAAAAAAGAGGCTTTCTAGAGAGCCGTGTGACAAGATAATAACTATCGAGCAATGTCGCAGAGCATAAAAAATTGCTCAGTTCATCTTGTTTGAACATGCTACTTATTATTTGTAAATTTACTTTAATTTAAACATAATCACATGTATGGAAAAATTGTTAGAAAATTCTACACTGCAATGTCAATTTACAAGCAGTGAGCTTCAAGCAGCACATGTTCAAATGTCAATAACCACCAAATCTTGTAAACCCATCATCTCTGTTCTTACCTGACAAATTGGTTCCCTGACCTTGAATTCCTTCATGACCTCACCTTAACCTCCTTCAGCTTTGTCCTGTCTTACTTCCACCAACTTTTTCAGACACCCGAGCCCTAATATACACAACTTCCCAATTAAACTCCTCCAGTTATCTATCTTTAAAAATGCTTGGATTTACAAAGCTTGCACTCAGCTTTTCTCTTCTAACCCTGCTTCATGATTCATCAACCATTGCTTCCATCCAGTTTCCCCCACTTCGTCCCATAAAGGATCTTAGATTGTTTTGTATATTAAAGATGTTATTTATCTTCTCAGAGGTATAGTGGGCAACAAGACTCCCCAATTAAAAATCCTTACGCAAAACCAAAAATATTTTTCAAAACATTAAAATTACACTACAAGTGACGTTATGCTGGACTAAAATACAGCTCTGGTTAGGTCACGACTAGATTGCATCCAGTTCCGGGCATTATACTTTTAATGGTGCAAGAGTCTTTCAGAGGGTGCAGAGGAAATTTATCTGAACGGCTTAGAGAAGCTGGGATTGTTCTCTTTGGAGCAAAGAAGATTGAGGGGAGATTTGATAGAGAGGCACAAGATATGACTGGTTCAGATCATCTATGGACTGGTTTGGCAGAATGGCCTGTTTCTGTGTCAGACATATGCTATGTTATGGTAGACAAAGAGAAGTTGTTCCCCTTAGCTATAGCACAAGGACAAAGGGATAAAGATTCAAGATTTTGGACAAGAGATGTGGGGACTACGCAAGGATGAACTTGTTTTAAAAATTCAGCAAGGGGTGACAACCTGAAACTTACAAGGATAAAGTGGAGAAATGGGGCTGACTGGATTGCTCCAGGAAGAGCCAACATGGACTCAATGAGCCAAATGGCTTCCTTTGATTTCATTTTGACTCTGACTACGCAATTAAGAACCACAATTTGCAGCTTTTGCAAAGTACTTCAGTTGTGTCTACAGAATGAATGTAGCACTCTTCAAAAGTGTAACTTGCACACTGTGGTTACAGTTCAGCATCAAGTATGGATTTTTACATTTTGGACTGAGTTTACTCTGATTGAAGTACAACAGTGTGAAAATTCTTAGCTTGATTAGCATCATTTTTGGTCAGTAAAGAGAAAGGTTTGCATCAGTGTGAGTAGTCAACACAAATTCATACACTATTCTACAGTGAAGGTCAATTTCAGACAAATATCAAGGTGATAACTTTATGCAAACTAGAACTTTATGCAAACTAGCTCTTCATCAATACTTCCCTATTGATCAATTAAATAACAGGCTGAAAGGAACAAGTAAAATACCAGATGAAATGCAGCAACTGTGGAACCAAGCAAGGAGTCACAGCAGCAGCAGAAGAAAACTCCTTAAAAAAATTGGAGTTCAAAAATAAAAATCTAACAAGCATTTATATTTAGAAGACTTTTTCTAAATGACAAGTTTACATACAGAAACAAGAATAGTCACAGGATAGGATTTGTCTCTTGTGGTGCCAACCATAAGGCACTTTAAAAATCATGTACTCAAGAGTCAAACATTCTCTATGTTTACTAGATATGTTCTGAATACACAAAGCATTCTAGTTAATATTTGTAAAGTGCAATGACGTATAATAAATCTGAAGGCCAATGTTCTTAGTTTTTATAGCTTTTCAACATAATATTACAACAAAAAATGTCAACCAACATCAAACATTTTTCGTGATATGTAGTTCAAGGAGTCAATATTAATACAACCCAAGAGCCAGCACATGTTTCTCAACAGCATTTAAATCAGAACATTTAAGAGAATAGGTGAAAATTTATTAATTACTCAACTTCTGAAATTCATACTTCATCAAGTTGAGAATCCAAAAAGTAATGTGTATGCATCCTGATCATCTAAAAATCAATTTTCAACTCTCTAGTAGCATTGTTCTGTATGTCATAAACCTTCTGAACAATTAAGAAGTCTCATAAATGGGTTTTGCCTTGTGTATTTACAACTTTGCACATTTAAATCAATGTTTTTTTAAGTGTCTTTTTACAGTTTAACAGTAGATTTTCTTGCCAATAATAGGTTAAACTGCAATTTAAACCCAAGTTACAAATTTACAATAAAAACAACAACTTTAATACAACCTGCAGCCAAATGAAATATATCTCACCAGAGGCGGAGTTGTAATAATTGTTTTGCCAATGTGTAACGCCCATAACTCAGGAGTGTCAACTGAGCATTTCAGGCCACTGTGGAAGAAAATCTTTTGAACTCATTTGTCACCAAGCAGATGCAGTCTATTCTGCAGATTGCGTGCAGGGCTGCAAAGGACATTTGGTCCCTGCTTGAACTTCAGCATTCTTTCACTGGCTGCCAACCAAATCTGCAAGGCTCTCCTTTAAAAAGTTCCTCTGATGCTTCTCAAGGGGACCAGTGGAAAAAAGGGAAATCAGTTATGATTTTGCATCCTCCACTGGCCCCTTGATTGGTAACCCTACAAATCTGGTAGATCAACTAGCCCTGTGCCCGATCTCATTATTCTTCATCTATCCCCATCACTCACCAAATTTAAGAAAATCCACAGATTGTTGGAAAACCCTTATATATATATGTCAAATTTGAGAGGCAGCATCATGCAGATTAATACTGAAACTCAAATCTCAGTAATAAAGTCTATTCCATCCCATCAATAGGTCTATCAGTGCAGAACAGTTTCAACAAATCATTTGTTCTCTCAGCCAAACGTAAATATAGAAAGGATAATGAATGAAGCATAAAGGGTGCATGTTCAGAAGAATTTCATGCGTCTATTCAGACTATATTTTCTGTTAAAGAGGAAAAGCAAAATCTTAGTGGATAAAGGGGTAGAGATAAAGAGGAATTGAGACAAATTTAAATGATTGTAGATTAGGTTGCAAAGGGAAGGGCTCCACTGAAAACATTTTGCCCCATAAGTTAAAACCCTATCCAATAGGCAACCATAAACATAAAGTTATCAGCTTTAGAAGTACATCATTCCTAAAGATACCTGAAGAATAATCATCCCAGTGATTCAAAAAGTGTAATTAAAAATAAATTAATATTGGGTAAAAAATGGCTTATTGCAAACTTACACAAAAGGCTTGCTCTAATTTTCAAATTTTAAAATGCAGGATATGGCCACATCAAGCTAAAGGGAGTGAAAATACAATACTGTTGTGTAACAAGTTCTTGATATAGCAGTTTCCATCAAGAACAGAAATCTTTGGTACAATATTTGACAGGATAAAGGGCGCCCTAAATATAGCAGAAAAAGGTATATATACACAATAGCTTTATTTGTTGACATGTCATCAAATTTTACTCGACTCCAGAGTGAACATCATTTAACTTCCCTACAATGATCGAGAAGTTCTGTCTTCCCCCCCGCCCGAAGTCTGTTTATAATACAGTACAATAACCTGACAGTATTTTCTATAATAATTCTTATTTCTTTTGATTCGCGCATCGAAGTCTTTATCATATCACAGTAATTATGGTGGACAAGGAACATCTTTGGACATGGAAGTAGGTGTAAACATCAAAACTCATGCAGGCCATTTAACAAAAGCAAACCTAACGGAGGGTTCCTTTCGGTTTATTAAAATATTTTCGTCGACGTGAAGATTAAAATATAAAAACAGCATTTCAACGCTAATTGAATAACGTGCAATAATCTGGTAGAAGGCAGCTCACTGCGGTATTTTAGTTATTGCTTTAGCGTCAACCATCGTCCCCCGCCCCCCCCCCCCCAACACCCGAACAGTATAAATCCCTTTAATTTCTTCCTTTCATAAGTGAGAGATTATTTGGCGGCTGAAAAAAAAGGAGACTCATCTTCTCCTTAAATCGTGTTAATTCACGTCTCAGGGCTGAAGCAGACAGTCACTCACCGGCATCATTTTTGGCGATGTCTCAAAAGCACAATCCCACCAAGTGAAAAGATTCAATTTGCTGCTGATGATCCTGGGGTTCAATGTGAGCGTCGGCAGCTGGGAGGGGAGGGGTCGGAACAAATCGGCTCTGACAAGGGAGAGGGCACTAGTCCAACTCCAGGCCACTGCTACTGCTGCTGGCTTTCCACCCTTCACTCCCGACCCGAGGAGACGGCGACGCCAACGGGCGGCGATTTAAAAATGGCAGCGAGGGTTGTGGGCAGCTTCCTCCCCTCCCCCAACCCGCGGGCGGCGACGGCGTCTGCTGCTGCTTGGCACTGCCAGGAGTTTGAAGCCACTTTCCGTTGGGGCTCGGTCGCGAAACGGCGGCGCGCGGAAGCCACGAGCGGGAGCGCGAGGCCCGGTCAGCTGATACCTCCCTCTCCGCGCCTGCGTCCTCCAGAGGCCGAGCGTCAGGTGCGATTGGTGCCGGCAGAAGCTTGGATTTACGGCGTTTCTTTCGAGCACCAACCGAGTCTTTCTTCTTCCACACACACAAAAGTACGCAACTCACCAGCGCTGTGCCGAAACTCTCATGGTTTGCGCAAAAGGTGAGGAGTGGGTGGGGAGGGAAGGCGAGGCCAGCACAAGTCACTGGCATCCCTGGAATGTAAACTCTCCTCTGATGGTCTGCAGCAGGGGCTGAGTAATGCAGAGGCAATGAGGGAAACATAGCATTGCAGCAACTCGCCCAGCATATCGCTTTCTCTATCACGCACACCGATCGCCACCTGCTGTCCGACCATGCTTTAAAATAAGCAATCCTTTTGGGAGGTGGGGGAGAGAGACTGCATGATTTGCTCTGCCATTCATCTTAGTGTCATCTGTGAATTTTGATACAGTACACTTGGTCCCCAACTCCAAATTATTTATGTAAATTGTTAACAATTGCAGTCCCTGAGGCACACCTCTAGTCACTCATAGCCACCAGAGAAACTTCCATTTATCCCCACTCTTTGTTTTCTGTTAGTTAACCAATCCTCTATCTATGCTAATACATTACTCCAACACCTGCTCCTTTATCTTATGGAGCAGCCTTTGGTGTGACCCTTGTGAAATACCTTCTAGAAATCCAGGTACACCATATCCACAGATTCCCCATTGTCCCCATAACGTTCTCAAAGAATTCCGCCACATTAGTCAAACATGACGTGTTCTTCATGAACACATGCTGCATCTTCCCTATGGGACAATTTATATCCAGATGTCTCACTATTTCTTCCATAATAATAGATTCAAGCATTTTCCCTGTTACAGAAGTAATCAACCTCTATTTACCTGCTTTCTGTTTACCTTTTTTAAGTAATGGTGTCATATTTGCTGTTTTCCAATCTGCAGGAACCACCCCAGGGTCCAACAAATTTTGGTAAATTACCAATAGTGCATTTGCTATTTCTCCCAACATCTCCATTAGTACCCTGGGATACATTCCATCAGGGCCAGATTTGTCTACCATAGCTTGCCCAAAACTACCTCTTTTGTGATAATGATAGTTTCTAGGTCCTGGCCTGCCATAGGCTTCATGTCACCAATTTTTGGCATGTTATTTGTGTCTTCAACTGTGAAGACTAACAAAATACCTGTTCACTGTCTCAGCTATTTCCTTATTTCCAGTTATTACACCTTCCTTCTCATCCTCTGAAGGACAAATGTTTAGTCACTCTTTTTCATTTTACATATTTGTAGAAACTTTTGCTATGTTTTTATATTTTTTTATATTATATTTTTGAATTTATGGGGCATTGGCACCAGTATTGGAGTAGGTGGGACCTGTTCGGGAGGGATGGGGTTGGTCTGAACCGTGCTGGGACCAGAGTGCTGGCGAATCGAGTAAAGAGGACTGTAGACAGGGCTTTAAACTAATTAGGGGGGGGGGGGGGGAGGGTGTGAGGGTAGGTGACCTTACGAGGTCTAAAGTTAAGGAGAGTGTACATGTAAGGGAAGAGGCCGAGGATGTCCCAATAATAGAGGGAGTAGGGGGCGTGAGTATAGTTGGTGGCGTTGCAGCAAATAGGGTCCAGGTGAAGGCTGGGATGAAAGCGCTTTATCTGAATGCACGAAGCATTCGGAATAAAGTGGATGAGCTGGTGGCGCAGATCGACACAAATGGATACGATCTGGTGGCCATTACAGAGACGTGGCTGCAGGGTGACAGGGACTGGGAGCTGAATGTACAGGGCTATCAAGTGTTTAGGAAGGATAGACAGGAGGGAAAAGTGGGGGACGTAGCTCTGCTGATTAAGGATAGCATCACGGTGGTAGTAAGGGATGATATTGGAGCCAAGGAGCAGAGGGTGGAATCGTTGTGGGTGGAGATTAGGAACAGCAAAGGGAGGAAGACGCTGGTGGGTGTCGTCTATAGGCCCCCGAATAATGATCTGGAGGTGGGGCGGGCTGTTAACGCGCAAATAAGTGCGGCGTGCAGGAATGGGACGGCCGTAGTTATGGGGGATTTCAATCTGCATATTGATTGGTCGACCCATGTTGGACGTGGGGGGCTCGAGGAAGAGTTCTTGGAATGCTGCCGGGATAGTTTCCTCGAACAGTATGTGTTGGAGCCGACGAGGGAGCGAGCTATCTTGGATCTGGTGCTATGTAATGAAGCGGGTAGAATTAGGGACCTTGTGGTGAAGGATCCTCTTGGGGAGAGTGATCATTGTATGGTGGAGTTTCTGGTGCAGATGGAGGAGGAGAAAGTGGGTTCCCAGACACGCGTCCTTTGTTTGAATAGAGGGAAATACGGTAGGATGAGAGAAGAATTGGCGAATGTGGACTGGGAGAGCGCGTTGGAGGGAGGGTCTGTTAAGGAGCAGTGGAGGATCTTTAAGGAGATCTTTCTTGGTGCTCAACGGAAATTTATTCCGATGGTCAAAAAGGATAGTAGGAGGAGAGGTAATAAGCCGTGGATAACAAAGGAGGTGAAGGAAAGTGTTAAACTAAAAGCGGAGGAATTTAGAGTAGCTAAGAGTAGTGGGCGAGAAGAGGATTGGGAGAGGTTTAAATGTCAACAAAGATTGACAAAGAAGTTGATAAGGAATGGTAGGAGAAACTATGAAGCTGGGCTAGCGCTTAATATAAAAAAGGATAACAAGAGTTTTTATAAATATATAAAAAGGAAGAGGCTGGCTAGGGTAAATGTTGGTCCTTTAGAGGATGAGAAAGGGGACCTAGTGGTAGGGGATGGGGATATGGCTAAGGTATTGAATAACTTTTTTGTTTCTGTCTTCACGGAGGAGGACGTGAATAATTTGCCGGGTGTTAGCGATGGAAAGGTGGTAGGACTGGAGGGTCTTAATGACATTACTGTTACTAGAAAGGCGGTGCTCGACAGACTGGAGGGGCTGATTGTGGACAAGTCCCCAGGACCGGATGGAATGCATCCGAGGGTTCTGAAAGAAATGGCGGAGGTGATAGTGGATGCCTTGGTGGTTATTTTCCAAACGTCGCTGGATTCCGGGGAAGTGCCGGATGATTGGAAAACGGCTAATGTTACGCCGTTGTTTAAGAAGGGTGCCAGACAAAAGGTGGGGAATTATAGGCCGGTTAGTTTAACATCTGTGGTAGGTAAAATGTTAGAATCTGTCATTAAGGAGGAAATTGCGAGACATCTTGAAGGGAATTGCTTGATAGAGCAGATGCAGCACGGTTTCATTAAAGGGAAGTCGTGTCTGACAAATTTACTGGAGTTCTATGAGGATGTGTCTAGGGCGGTGGATAGAGAAGAGCCGGCAGATGTGGTCTTTCTAGATTTTCAGAAAGCGTTTGACAAAGTGCCTCACAAGAGGTTATTGCAGAAGGTCGAGGGACATGGAGTTGGGGGTAGGGTGTTAGCGTGGATAGAGGATTGGTTGTCAAATAGGAGGCAGAGAGTGGGAGTCAACGGGTGCTATTCGGATTGGCGGATGGTGACTAGTGGAGTGCCCCAGGGGTCGGTGCTGGGGCCTCAGCTTTTTACCATTTATATAGATGATCTGGAGGAGGGAACCGAGTGTAGAGTGTCGAAATTTGCTGATGACACCAAGATTGGGGGAACGGCAAATTGTGCGGAGGGTGTGGAGAGTCTGCAGAAGGATCTAGATAGGCTGGGCGAATGGGCCAGGAAATGGCAAATGGAATTTAATGTTGGCAAGTGTGAGGTGGTTCACTTTGGTAGGAAAAATGGTAGGAAGGACTATTACTTACAAGGCGAAAAACTGCAGCAGGCGACGGTGCAGAGGGACCTCGGGGTCCTTGTGCATGAGTCGCAAAAACCCAGCTTGCAGGTGCAGCAGGTGGTCAGGAAGGCGAATGGGATGCTGGCCTTCATAGCGAAGGGGATTGAATATAAAAGTAGGGAGGTCTTACTGCAGCTGTATAGGGCATTGGTGAGGCCGCAACTGGAGTACTGTGTGCATTTTTGGGCGCCGCACCTGCGCAAAGATATTTTGGCCTTGGAGGGAGTGCAGAGGAGGTTTACTAGGCTGATACCGGAGCTGAAAGGGTTGAGCTATGAGGAGAGGCTGAATAAACTGGGCTTGTACTCGTTAGAGTTTAGAAGAATGAGAGGAGATCTCATTGAAACGTATAAGATGATGAATGGGATGGATAGGATAGAGGTGGAAAGACTCTTCCCGCTCAAAAAAGACAATAGGACTAGGGGGCACAGCCTCAAGATAAAAGGGGGGCGGTTTAGAACGGAGTTGAGGAGGAACTTCTTCACTCAAAGGGTGGTGAATCTCTGGAATTCTCTGCCCGTTGAAGTGGTGGAGGCTGCCTCGCTAAATATTTTTAAGACGCGGGTTGATGGGTTTTTGATAGGAGAGGGGATTAAGGGTTATGGGGAGAGGGCGGGAAAGTGGAACTGAGCAGCGACAGATCAGCCATGATCTTATTGAATGGTGGGGCAGGCTCGAAGGGCTGGATGGCCTACTCCTGCTCCTATTTCTTATGTTCTTATATTCTGAGCTAGTTAACTCTCATAATCCACCTTACTTTTACAGCTTTTTTCATGGCTTTCTGTTGATCTTTAAAGATTTCCCAATCCTCTAGTTTCCCACTAATCTTGGCCACTTTGTGCACATTTTCTTTCAATTTAATAACCTCCTTTATTTCCTTAGATATCATGGCTGATTACTGTTTTCCTACAGTCCTTCCCTGTCACTGATATATACTTTTGCTGAGCAAAGTGAAAAACACTTTAATGGTGGGACAATTGAAGAACAGTGGAGGATTTTTGAAGTTTTTGCTCCCTGCCTACCTTAGCCAACTCCTCCCTTGTCCCATTCTAGTCTCCTTTGTTTAAGCACATGACACTGGTATTGGATTTTACCTTCTCATGCTGCATTTGTAATTTAAATTCAACTATATAATGATTGCTTCTTCCCAGAGGATCCTTAACTGTTGGGGGCCATAGCTTGGTAAGCAAAAGCTTGGAATTTCTTTCAAATTGATTTTATTGGTTGTGAGTTTACCTTGTATTATGACAATTTCACAAATCCCATATTAGTCAAGCACTTGAGAAAAATCCATCAGCATCATTTACAAGTTTAAATCTTTCAAAAAAAAAGTTTTCATAGTTAGAAAGAAGCACTATCAAAAGATAGTTTCAGTCCAGAAGTGCATCAATTCAGTGAAACTGGGCAGGAGTTGTCAGCCAAAGCATGAAAGCTTTATTCCAAATTAACAAGAATTGGTTTAATAACGATAGGATGTGATGAGAACAAAAAAAAATGCTCCAAGACACAGCAGTTCTGGCAACAATTGTGCAGAAGAGCTAACGTTTCGGGTCAATGTCCTTTCCTCAGAACAGGTAATTGGCAAGAGACCCACAGGCAAGATGAGTTTTTGACTTACACTCCATTATGATGATCTGGAATGCACTGCCTGAAATGGTGGGCGGGGGGGTGGGAACAGATTTAGAACCATTGAATTGCTAAAGCGCAGGAGGAGCCCATTCAGCCCAATTGGGTCTCCGCCAACTCTCCAATCATTTTACCTGTGCCCACAAACAGTTCCCGCCCCCGTGCATTTACAATGGCTAATTCACCTAACCTACATATCTTTAGACTGTGGGAGGAAACTGGAACACCACCACACAGATACAGGGAGAAAGTGCAACTCCAGTGACCCAAGGCTGGAATCAAATTTAGGTCCTTGGCACTGAGGCAGCACTGCAACTTTCAAAAGCAAACTGGGGAAATACTTGAAGCTAAAGGAATTGATGGCTTTTGAAGAATTGACAATGGCACGATCAACTGAACAGTCTTCTCATGTGCTCTGAAATTAGGTTACTGTAAAATTATAAGTATTTTTGATTCTTTAGTTCCTACACTTTCCTAGGAGATTTACTTGAGGCTTTGAATGTACTGATATGAGTTGACATGTTTTTCTAAAAATAATGGGTGGAGGAAAGAACACATATCCAAATAGTTGAGAGATGTGAATAGTTGCAATAAATAGGAGAACATGTACAAACACCCAGCAACTGCTTCCACCCAAGCTTGTGCAATGAGACCTTGGAAAAATAAAAAAGTAATCCAAATAAGAGTATTCAGCAATTGTCTCCATCCACTCATTCCAAACTTGTGATGCAATCTTGATTAAAAGCAATAACAGCAATGTCAGAGCAGCAAAATGAAAGTAAAACCGTGACAAATACGTTAACTGATTATTAGTGCAGAACTGGTTTAGTGTAAAGGTCATATTTTCATGATTAAAAATTCAAACAGAATATCCATTAAAATAATAAACATATTCCCAAAGCAACGTTTATTGTTATAATTTCATAAACATTGCACAAGTTTGAACAAAATACACAGTAAGCTTCTAGATGATGGTCATTCTTCTGTAACCCATTTCGTTAGGTGGTGGTTCACATGATTCTAGCACAAGTTCATGCAACTCAGTAGTGGTGTCAGTGTCCTTGACTGGCAGGTTCTAGATATAGTTAAAAAAAAAATCAAAACTTAATAGAACATTTGTAACTCAAATTGAAGTGATAACAAAATGGTAATATTCAGTAAGAAAAAAAGCAAGTCTATTTTCCATCACATAAAACATGGGGACAGCAGATAAGCTAAAACCTATTTCTTTTAAGTAAGGATATTTTGTACAGTGATTGGTGGTGGCTGGAAAAAGAAAGACCCAGGTAGTACATCTGACTAAACCGCACCAGAATATTTCCTTTAGTTCTGATCTCCAAAACATTCAAGTGCTGGAGTGCAAAGAATAGCCTCAGATCATCCTTAGATTTAGACGATCCTCTTCATGAAAGGAAATATTTTTCAATTTATCCAGACAGACCCTTCCTTTTCTGCAGATATTAAGTTACAACTATTTGACTGCACTTCAATACAAATTACATTAGAAGGCCGAAACATGTGGTAAATCAGCAATAAGGACATGGGAACATGAGAAGGCCATTCAGCCTTTCAAGCATGCTCTGCCATTCAATAAAATTAATCAGTGAGCTGGACTTCTATCTTCCCCCCACCCATAACTCTCAATCCTCTTGGCCATCAAAAATCTGTCCAACTCTGCCTTGAATAAATTCAATGACCCTGCCTTCACTTTTCTTCAGAAGAGAATTCCACGTTCTTGTGACCCTTAGGGAAAAACATTCTCATCTCTGTCTTAAGCATTTGACCTCTTATTGAAGATCTCCCACAAGTAGAAACCTCTTCCTGGTAACTATCCTGTCAAGTCCTCTCAGGATCAATTTGTTTCAATAAGATCACCTCATTCTTCTAAACTTCAATTTCTGTCTAACCTTTCCTCATAAGCTACCTCCCTCATTTCATGTATCAGTCAAGTGAACCTTTTCTGAACTGCTTCTAAAATCAATTATATTCTTTTTTTTAAAAACAAGGAGACCAAAACTGCACACAGTAGTCCAGATGCAGTCTCACCAAAGCCCGGTAGCTATTCTAGCAAAATAGCTTTACTTCTATATTTAATTCCACTTGTATGAAACAACAACATTCCATTTACCTTCCTAACCACTTGCTGTACCTGCATACTAACGCTTTGTGATTTAAGTACAGAGGAATCAGGGTGCCCGGGTCCAAGGTCTGCAGTCTCTCCATTTAATTAATATGTTATTCTATTCTTCCTACCAAAGTGGACAAGTTCACATTTTCCAACATTATACGTAGAGACAGAGTGGCAAGTAACTCTCCTCCTCTGATGCACAGTGTCTGAAGTTCAGACCCTAGTTCACTAACTCTTAAGCCAAAGTTCAAGGAACATTACAGCACAGGAAACAAGCTCTTCAGCCCTCCAAACCTGCACCAACCATGCTACCTATATGAACTAAAACTCCATACCTTCCAGGGACCATATCCCTCTAATCCCACTCTATTCATGGACTTGTCAAGATGCCCCTTAAAAGTCACTCTGGTATCTGCTTCCAGAACGTCCCCCAGCAGAGCTCCAGGCACCCACCACCCTCTGCGTTCCTCAAACTAGAGATTAAATGCAGACATATTTTCCATGGATCACATTTGCATCCACTCACATAATACAGCTGCAACACATCACTTGCTCCGCCATCCTCAGGTGTTTGAATTAACTAATTATTTTCATAGTTAAATTTTAAATAATACCTCGATTCTTGCTTCTGCTTTTATTGTTGTTTCAATAAATATTTCACTTACACAGACTGAAACACACTAGTTTAGATAATCCAGAATGTGAAAATACTCCAACCAATCACCTACTTGCTTCCCTATGATGCTACACCCCAATTTTGCATTCTCAATGTGGGTTCCAAACCTACTGACTGGCTCTTGGTTAGTTGTTTTAAACTGTCCTCACATCTTGCTCTCACTGCAAAATCCAGACCAAGTGACTTTCTTGGTCTATACTGTTAATGGTTCCCTATGATTGGTATCATTTCTCCCTTTCAAAATAAGCACCATTTGGTTAAAAAAAATCCGAACCAAATATTCTCCGCAACTACCATGTTAATTTTTAAACAGACCAATGCCACTGCTTTTAGTTCAAGCCATGATCGTTCCTTTAGCACTAACCCAGCTTACCTGGCTGGGAAAGCAGAATCAAACCACTTAATCCACAGCTGAGCTTCAAAGCCATCCCGATGCTAATCTCAAACTTCCACTTTGCCAACGTCCATACCGCACTTCTGTTACCCCTTGTTTCATGAATTCCAAATTGCTCAAAACGTTAATTAATTCTTTTGAAGTACAGTGTGTGGTGTGGATGCAATACAGACCAATTGGGTAGGACAGGCTAATTCCTTTTCTCGAAGGATGTTAGTGAACCAATTACGTTTTTACAAAAATCTACCAGATTTCATGATCAGTTCCCATTACTTACCCATGTTATTAAATTTATTGAATCCAGTTCCACAACTAGCCATAATGAGATTTAAATCCACAACGTCTAGTTGTTTAACCATAAAATGAAGGATTAATCTCCTAAGTGTTAGGAGAATGCCCTTGCTATTTTTCTAGTGGTACAATGAGGTCTTGGAACAGTAATCCAACTGAACATCTCATTCAAAAGATGGCAATGCGTTATCCACCTAAATTAAGTGCTCAAGCCTTGTATAGCTTACATCAACACCGACTTGTGAATCAAAGGCAATTTGTTTTCTTTATTCTTTCATGAAACATAGGAGTTGCTGAAAAGGTCAACACTTGTTGCCCATCCCTAATCGCCCTTGAACTCAGAAGTTTATTAGGCTATTTCAGAACATGCGTGGAATGAAAATATTCTGGATTCTGAGGCGAGGTGGAGCCTCGTTGCTAAGGGTGGATATAGTGAGTTATTGTTATTCCTGTGAAATATAATTGCAGTATGCAGCCCTCTTAAGTTACCAACAACATCCACTCCATGCAAGGTAAATGACAAAGCACTGATATTTCTAAATGCATTAAAATTCATTTCAAGCAGGGAGTCAGCTTGCAACATTGGAAGACAGCACACAAAGTATATACTGTGGCTACAATGGTACAATCTGTTAAACTGTGGACAAATCAAGCAGTCAGCCCACACATGATTTGTGACTGACTCATGCTTGGATGGAGTTCCAACAGGCCTTTTCCATTTTTTGTGGACAACCTTACAATATTAATATTGGCAGATTATTTTACTACAGGTAGGAAAGAACACAAGATTATGGGAGAGAGGAGGACAACGTAATTAGCTTTAGATTATTTGAATAATGAACCAGCACAGGTTTGATGAGCCAAATAGTTTTCCTCAGTTTTATAAATATTTCTGGTTCCTTCAAGGGATCAAATCTTGGATCTTTTTAGACTGCATGTATCAATTCTATGACCATCAGCACATTTCCAAAATGGCACTAAGCAATCAGGACAAAGTAATTGGATGAATAATATGCCATATAGGAGCTTATTTTTAAAACCTCCCTACCAAACCCTGATCCTTTTGTTAGCTCTAGATTCAGCTTTTCCAATATCCTCTTTGTTGGCATTAAGCTCAACCATAACCACAAATTCAACCTCACTACCCACATTCAACCTGACAAAATAATTTTGCTCCCTTATTTACTTCCTTTGACTCGCCATCCGTCAGTTCATCAATTGCAAAGCACTCATCTCTTCAAACTTATTTCCATGTGTTATCTGTGCCATTTTCTTCAACACCTCTGAGTTCCATTCTAGAATTCAAAATTTTTAAACCATTTATCTAGTTCTGTTCAAATCTGGTCCCTTGTTATATTGATGTATTTTGCTAAAGGCTCCATACAAATGCAAATTGCTAGTTGTTGTTATCAACTGCAGCCTATTCCATGGCATCAGAATCTTATGATATTATAGACTCATACAATCCCCAGTACAGGAGGAGGCCATTTAGCCTATCAAGCCCTCACTGACAATGATCCCATCCAGGCCCCATTCCTGCAACTTATTTACCCTGCAAATTCCCCTGACACTGAGGGGCAATTCAGCATGGCTAATCAACCTAATGCACACATCTCTGGGCTGTGGGAGGAAACAATGTAGACATGGGAAGAATGTGCAAACTCCACACAGTCACCCAAGGCTTGGATTGAACGCAGGTCCCTGGCACTGAGAGGCAGAAGGGCTGAGCCACCATGCCATCCATAGGATTATTTCTTAACACAATTCTGTGACTAAAGCTGCACTAGATGCCCCTTTAAAAGAAACCAACAAGCTACCTGTGGCCAAACTGAGTGCCACTGGCATATCATCAGTAAAATGTACAATAAACAGAATTTCCAGAAAGACATTAACATCCACTGTGATCTGTGTTTTTGGAAGTGAAGGGAGAAAGACTAAAAAGAATGCAAGACATTTTAAAAAAAAGTGGCTGCTGCATTTTTGTAAAAGAACACACCAAAGCCCCATTAACAGCAATTAGAAATCCGTCATTATTGTTGGATTATGGATAAGGATTGAGTTACCATTTCATTGGTAGAATTTTCTTGCTCTCATTCAAATATAGTTGCAAAATCTTTTACTGCTGCCCAAAGAGAAAATGGCACCTCAATTCAACAATTTCATAGGATGGCACCTCCAGCACACCCTTAATACCTCACTGAAATGTCAGTTTACATTTTATGTGCAAGTATCTAGAGTTAGATTTGAACCGATGAACTTCTGACTTAAAGGCAACAGTGCTACCACTGAAGCAAGGCAAATTTGAGGAAGTGCTGGTCACTCTGATAATATTATATGTGCAAAAGATGTGTAAATTTAAAAAATTGTCCCAAATGTCACAGGCATGTTCAGCTAGAAGACACAAATGTTTGAAATGGATAAATACTTACTGTCCTTTACTGCCTTTTTACCTGCAAGTACAAAGATATGATTAGTATATGCAAAACATACTATATTTCTATATCTTTTAAAAAGCATTCAGATGGTTACATGGGTGCAGTCAATATAGAAGGATATGGGCCAAATGTGGGCAATTGGGATTAGTTTAGGAGTTTTTTCTTAAAAAAAAGGGCAGCATGGACAAGTTAGGCCAAAGGGCCTGTTTCCATGCTGTAAACCTCTATGGCTCAAAGTGAAATATTTCTCTTGGGAGGTACTGTCAGCCAGTATGCAGCATGACTGTCTCAGAGCTGAAGGTCTGATTTCAAGCCTAGAGAGTCACAAAAGGAGCATTCACAATGTGGCCAAAGAGGTTGATAAACCTTTTTCAGGCACTGTGGTCTATGTGGTGTGGGTACACCTGCTGTGCTGTTAGGAAGGAAGTTTTAGGATTTTGACCTAACAACGGTGAAGGAACAACATGAGGATGATAGAACATAGAACACTACAGCACAAACAGGCCCTTCGGCCCATGAGTTGCGCCGATCACATCAACACCTACCAATCTATAGACCTATCTATAACCCCCAATCCCATTAAACCCCATATACTCATCCAGAAGTCTTTTAAAAGACCCCAGCGAGTTCGCCTCCACCACCACTGACGGCAGCCGATTCCATTCACTCACCACCCTCTGAGTGAAAAACTTACCCCTAACATCACTACTGTACTTTCCTCCCCGCACCTTAAATCTGTGTCCTCTCGTAGCGACCATTTCAACCCGGGGAAATAGCCTCTGAGAATCCACCCTATCTATTCCTCTCAACATTTTATAAACTTCTATCAGGTCGCCTCTCAACCTTCGTCTCTCCAGGGAAAAGAGACCCAGCTCCCTCAACCTAACTTCATAAGGCATGCCTTATGATGTGTAAGCTTGGAGGGGAACTTGCAGATGTTGGTGTTCCCATGCACCTGCTGTCTTTATCCTTCGAAGTGGTAAAGATTGTGGGATGAAAATACAGTCAAAGGAGCCTTTGAATGTTGTTGCAGTGCATCTTGTAGATGCTGCACATTGCTGCCATTGTGTGTTGGTGAATGGTTGCCAATTGAATAGTTGCCTTGTCCCCAGTAGTGTCAAGCTTTTCGAATGTAGCTGGAATGGCCCTCATCCAGCCAAGTGATAAGTTTTGAGCAAAGAGTGAGTGGGACAAGAACAAAAAGGTCTGCGAAAGACTGGAGAGAATAAACAAAAGAAGAATTAGTCTCCCAAAATAGCAATACAATAAGAAATAAAAGATGTTGTTTGGGCAGGAATGCTGTCAGAAACCACCATTTTTGGCATAACATCTGGCCCAGAGAATCACAGAAATTCTACAGTGCAGAAGGAAGCCATTCAGCCCATCAAGTCTGCACTGACAACAATCCCACCTAGGCCTTACCCCCACTACGCCACACATTTATCCCACAAATCCCTCTAACTGACACATCCCAGGACACTAAGGGGCAATTTTGCATGGCTAATCAACCTAACCCACACATCTTTGGACTGTGGGAGGAAACCAGAGCACCCAGAGGAAACCCACACAGACACAGGGAGAATGTACAAACACCAGAGTGACTCAAGCCAAGAATCGAACCCAAGTCCTTGGAGCTATGAAGCTGCAGTGCTAACCACTGTCACCATGCCATCCTTTTTAAGATTTTTAAAGAAGTTTAAAATTTCTGTTCTTACTAAATGGCTTTTATATGAACATAAAAGCTTCAAAATGCCACAAACAATTGAATGTCACATAATTGTGTGTGTGTGTGTGGGGGGGGGGGGGAGGGGGGGGCGTCAGCCCATCGAGTCTGCACCACCACAATCCCACCCAGGCCCTCTTCCCGTAACCCCACGTACTTACCCTGCTAATCCCCCTCACACTCAGGTCTATTTATCATGGCCAATCAATCAATCTAACCCACATATCTTTGGGCTGTGGGAGGAAACCAGAGTACCTGGAAGAAACCCACGTAGACACAGGGAGAATGTGCAAATTCCACACAGTGACCCAAGGCCAGAGTTGAAGCCGGGTCCCTGGTGCTGTGAGGCAGCAGTGATAACTACTGTGCCACCCTTAATATCTAATATGTCAAGACACATTAAAAACCGGTTCACATTTTGCTCAAGGACACTCACCTCCATATGATATCTTGTAGTACAAGAAGGTGGTGATAGCTAAACTCGGCCATAATTCTCGATAAGCAATGGCATAGGGTTTCATTAACGCCCACCATTCTGCAATAGCGCGACCAGCCATCGTCTATGAATTAAAATACATTGAGACATTGTAAAGGACTGTTAACCACCTTCAGAGATCACGGCGACTTATTCGTAAAAATACAAAGTTAAAATCAGTCAAATGCTGTTCACCGCAAATTTGGCTTCAGGTCCCACTAGATAGATGTAGGATGCTGTGCAGCTGCAGATATCTGACTGACTGCAGCCTAGGCCGGTTAGGGGAGTTAGGACAACTTCTTAAATTGCTAGGCCTTGAACAGCACCCATGGTCGACTGGAAGAGACCGACAGGACTAGACGGGAACGAAAAAAAATTGACCTGACACCCCTTACAGTAAATGTTACAGCGCCCACGTCCCGCCACATCGCATATATTAAACCAGAAACAAGTATTATAACCCACTTCTTCGCTGCTTCAGTCACCAGGAAGGTCACCAACACCTCACTCCGTTCTCACTGTATACTCGGTGCAAGAATAACCACCTCGTTGCTGGCACCGTACACAGCCCCCACTAGTGGAAGGAGCAATAAATACTGTTGTAACTTGCCTGTACTCAGTGGGATGGCAGTGGGAGGCAGATTGGTGAAAATTAAATTGAGCTGCTGGAATGAATAAGACTTCAGAAAGGCAGTGCATCTAACGTGAATTTTTCATTTATTTATTAGTGAGACAATTTAGGCTTACATTAACATTGCAACAAAATTGCTATGAAAATCCCCACACTCCAGCACCTATAGGGAGAATTTAGCATGACCAGCGCATCTTTCAGGATGGTGGGAGGAAACCAGAGCACTTGGTGAAAACCCACACAGACATGGATAGAATATGCAGACTCCACACAAACGGTGACCCAAGCTTGTAGCTGAACCACGGTCTCTGGTGCTGTGAAGCAGAAGTGCTAACCACTATGCCAGAATGCATTTATCAGGATAATGACATTAAAAAGATGTGTTGGTGATAAAATGATGATACACATTTCAGTTCTATGGTTTTTCTCACCACAGATTATGCTGTTAAGTATTTCCAGCATTTTCTATATTATTTCTATCCCTTTATTTCAAGAGGTCCATCATCCACAGTATTTTGCTGTTGTATGATATATATAAGGACCTGGTCCTTATTCTTTACAATAAAAATCTGTCACAGGGTGCAAAGCCCATTGAAACTTGGTACCTAGAGACATTTACAGAGGAATTCCAATGTCAAAATGTCAACAACACATTGTATTTATATAGTGCATCTAACACTGAAGAACGTCCCAAAGCTCAGAAGCCTAACTGAAATTAAAATGTAAGCCAAGAAAAAGGAGATAAAGGAGAAAATGCTAAAAGCTTAATGAAAAAAAAGTAGCTTTTGTGGAGAATGTAAAGAGCTTAAAAGACAAAGAGGGTGGGGGTAGTCAGTGGTGCAGAGGTAAGGGGTAGTACATTGCACAAACAGCCAGAATCAGAGCTAAAGTTCAGAGGAGGCACTGTTGCATTGGGTGAGGTTTCAGAGAAAATGATGATGAGTGAAGGTATATAGGGATATAAACATGCAAGTTTTAAATTTAAAATGTTGGGAAACTGGGAACTAGTGTAGGTCACTGAGGCAAGTAGGGCTTCATAGGCTGCAGAGTTTTAGATGAGCTGATATCCAAAGGTTAGATAAAAGGAGGCCTGCTCAGGAGAGTATTAGGATAGTCAAAGCTAGCAGCAACAAAGACATGCATAATAATTTCCTCAACAGGCATGCTTGAGTCGGATAGTGTTATGTGGTGGTAGAACATAGTCTCTATGATGGGGCCAGAAGCTTAATTTATGCTCAAACAAGATTTTGACAATGGGCAAAACCAAGTACAGCTTGAGACAATGGCCAAGAGAATGGATGGAATTGTTGGCAGCGATAAAGAATTTGTGGGAATGGTTTCAGTTTTCCTAACAATTGGGCAAAATAGTGTCTCATCAAAAACATAAATGCTGGATAAGCAATCTGACAATGGCAGCGGAGGAGGTTGTTTCAAATGTTTTAAGGAGTCGCAATTACATTGGAGTTTGCATAATGTTGAATTGCTTATTGTTATAATCTATGTTATGCCAAGCAAATTTTTGACAATTGTCAATGTATCTATCACTTCTTCAGATGTCTCTTTTAAGGCCCTAGGATGAAATCCATCAGGACCAGTTTAACATTTAACATTTCATCCGAAGGATAACATTTGACAATCCTTTATTACTCAAAGCCTCTGACTCAAGGCAGCCTTTATTACAAAGTGATTGAAGAATGAGTAAAAAGTCTTTGGTGAGACTACACTTGGAGCATTGTATAGATACTTGTGTTCCTAAATAAGGATATCGCTTTTCTAAAAAAAAATCATTCATGGGATGTTTGCATTGCTGGCCTACGGTCAGCATTTATTGCCCATCCTGAATTGGCCTTGAGAAGTGGTGAACTGCCTTCTTGAACCACAGCAATTCAGGTGCACTCATAGGGCTGTTCAGGAGGGAATTCCAGGATTTTGATCCAGTGACAGTGAAGGAGTAACAATATATTTCTAAATCAGGACAGTGAATTGCTTGGAGAGGAACTTCCTGGTGGTGATTTTCCCATGTTTTTGTTCCCTTTGACTTCCTGGCAGTAAATGAGTTAATGGGTATGGAAGTATCAAAGAATGACATGGGTGCAAGAAGATCCTAAGGCACTGGGTCAAAGGACAGAGCTTGGTGCAGAGAGCTTGAGGTGGCAAGGGGCTGGTGGAGAGATATAGCTTGGCATAGGTGGCATAAGAGGGACATTTTGAACTTAGTTTTCTAAAAGTTCTCATATGCACACTAGGATTAATGGTTCTTTTCAGGGGCTGTGAACCATGACTCTTTAAGAACTTGGCCTGAATCCATGAAAATTACAGAGAAGTAGGACTTGCCTAACCCCGCAATGGTGCTGGCCAGATTGGGAATAGTGGATACAGGTATTTTATAGAAAGCACCCGCACCCTTTAAAGGCACTCAGGAAATTAGACAGCCCAGGAATAGGGTCAGCATTCCCAGAATTGGGACCGGCCACATTTTTAAAAAGTTCCTGAGTCAGTTTGACTCAATGAAAATCCAGGCCTAAGATTTGAGATAACTTAAGTGCTTGAGACAGTGCAGTGAAGATAAAAGACTATTCCCTCATGCCAAACTTCTGTTATGAGGTTGGATTTGAGAATTCAACCTTCCAACCTTCGAAAGAAATGTGTTGATCATTTTGAGGTCCAAACAATGGCCAGCAAAAAGTAACTACAAAATTTAAAAAGCAGAAAATAATATTGCAAGTGGAAAGGCAAGTAGATCACTGGTTTGAACTAGTAAAATGCAAATTTAGAACTTAGCATGACTTTGCTCCTAACATAAAGCAATAAATACACAGAATGAACTGTACAATGTAGTTTCAAAGTTTATTTATTATTGTCACAAGTAGACTTACATTAACACTGCAACTAAGTTACTATGAAAATACCCTAGTCGCCGCACTCCAGCACCTGTACGGGTACACTGAGGGAGAATTTAGCATGGCCAATGCACCTAACCAGCACATCTTTTGGACTGTGGGAGGAAACCACAACACTCAGAGGAAACCCATGCAGACACAGAGAGAACGTGCAAAATCCACACAGACAGTGACCCAAGCCAGGAGGTAAACCAAGGTCCCTGACACTGTGAAGCAGTAGTGCCAACCACTGTGCCACTGTGCCATCCCCGTATTGGAGGTGAAAACCCGATAAAAGATTCAAGAATAATTGGATGTCATAAATATTGACCTTAAGGGCCTTTCATAATGGTTTTGTTAAGGTGAAACGAATGATGTCTCTTTCCATAATTATCTTGTGTGCTTGCAGTGCAAAGTAACCAGTTGAACTGAGAGTTGTGCAGATAGATGATATAGATGATGCACATCTCCCAGTGATGTTTTTCACTTGTCCACTAGGTGGTGTATCATATTGCTTTCTCCCACTAGTCTGCAGTTCACTGTATTGCTTGTTGCATCACAGGTTCAAGTGTTGAAATGCAATCACAGTTGAAATAAGAAGCAACTCTTGTGTCACTCATACGAACCTATGAACATATGAATTAAGAACAGGAGTAGGTCATTTGACCCCTCCTGACTGCACCACCATTCAATAGGATCATGGTTCATCTGATTATGGCTTATCTTGCCTACCCCATTATACGCATTAATAATCCTTGGGGAAACATCAACCAAATATCAACTATTGAAACTACTTAAACAGATGCTCATTTTTTATAACAATTGATGGTCTGTCAATCAACGTTATCCAGCAAAGGGTTTTTTTCATTAACCTTCAGTGACAGCTTCATCTGCTTTTTAAAAAAAATTCTGATCTTGATGTTTGAACAATCCTTATCTACCCTTCCATTATTCCATTCATTTGTGGGCTCCACAGTGTGGGTTAAATCATTTGCACCCACCAAAATGGAGTCTGTTTGAACTCAACATCAAGTTCAAATGGCCCTGTTAAGTTTGTGTTTCTCTCCTGAGTAAGTCACACCATGTTCCCTTCTCCTGTCAGCAAACATGAGACTTATTGCAAAATGGGGGTGCAACTTCAGCATCTGGGTTCTGCTCACCATTCTCAAAGGTCCGCAGAATCTTCCCAACTCTGCAATGATATAGCCACAAAAGTCCCTCTCGTAGTTTGAATATACTCAATGACTGAGCATTTTCAGCCATCTGGGATAGAGAATTCCAAAGATTCACAACACTCTAAATGCAGAAATTCCATCTTACATCAGTCTTAAATGATTATCGCCTTGTCCTGAGATTAGTTGTAGACTCTCTAACCAGCAGATAAACTGACAGCATTTTATGGCCGGGATTTTACTGGCCCACCCGCCACAAGAATTGGCCCGGGCCAGGGGCGGATCATGGAAAGGTCCGATGACCTTGGGCAGGATTTTACAGTTTCGGTACAAGCGAGGCCATAAAATCCCGCCCATATGTTTCAAGTGTGATCACCTCCTATTCTTCTTAATGGTTAGGTTAGTAGTTACAGGCCTAATCTGAATTCTTATTATCTTGACTCCAAACTGTCATCCAAGGTCAGTCAGTAAGGATAGGTATCAACACCTTCTCCACAATCACCCTCAATAACGGTGCCCCACAAGGCTGTATTCTCAGCCCACTGTATATACCCCTTATACACCCATGACTGTGTGGCCAAATTCCCCGCCAATTTGATTTTCAAGTTGCTGACGACACCAGATCTCAAAGTATAGAAAGGAGATAGAGAATCTGGTGAACTGGTGCGGCGACAATAATCTCTCCCTCAATGTCAACAAAACAAAGGAGATTGTCATCGACTTCAAGAAGTGCAGAGGACTACATGCCCCTGTCTTCATCAATAGAGATGAAGTAGAAAGGGTTGAGAGCTTCAAGTTTTTAGGTGCTCAGATCACCAACAACCTGTCCTGGTCTCCTCATGCCTTCACTATAGTTAAGAAAGCTTACCAATGCCTCTAATTTCTCAGAAGACTAAGGAAAGTTGGCATGTCAACTACAACTCACCAATTTTTACAGGTGCACCATAGAAAACATTCTTTCTGGTTGTATCACAGCTTGGTATGGTTCTTACTCTGCTCAAGAAATTACAAGAGGTCGTAAATGTAGCCCAATCCATCACACAAACCAGCCTCCCACCCATTGACTCTGTCTATACTTCCCACTGCCTCGGCAAAGCAGCCAGCATAATTAAGGACCCCACGCACCCTGGACATTCTCTCTTCCACCTTCTTCCGTTGGGCGCAAGATACAAAAGTCTGAGGTCACGTACCAACAAACTGAAGAACAGCTTCCGTCAGACTTTTGAATGGACCTAGCTTGCATAAAATTGATCTTTCTCTACACTCAGCTATGACTGTAACACTACATTCTGCACTCTCTCATTTCCTTCTCTATGAACGGTATGCTTTGTTTAGCGCACAAGAAATAATTTTTTTCACTGTATAATAATACATGTGACAATAATAAATCAAATCAAATCAAATCAGTTTGATTCTTGATTGCAACACGAGCTTTTCATTGCAGAGAGGAAGACAAAAGGCCAGTCTCAAGGTATATGAAATATTAACTGGTACAGATAAGACATTTTAAGTAAGACAATAATAGTAAATATACTCAGAATAATCTTTCAGGCAATGCAAAGAAACTGGACTCTGAGAGATAAGCTATGTGCCAAATTACTTTTATGAGCCAAATTGCTTTTCCCTCAGTTTAATTGCTCTCATCTAACAAACAAATAGGTACAGAGTACATTTATCATGAGAACAACACCCACACTGACATTAATATCACTTTCCTGCTTTTGTCAGATGGCTGCCAGAGGTTTCCTGTCAGTGACAGGGGTGTTTAAAGGAAACTTGCAACTCCCATGCTAAGAGGAGTCATATGGACTTGAAACATTAACTCAGTTTCTCTCTCCACAGATGCTGCCAGACCTACTGAGTTAATCAGCATTTTCTATTTTGGTTTCAAGATTTTGCTTTTATCTAAAAGAAATTCACCTGCACATCTTAGTGTCAATAGAGCTGATGGTCATGGAGCTGGTCAGCCAATCTCCCAATTCAGGGACAGCAAACAATCTTAAAAAAAACACACCCAGATTCATGTACACTGCACACGTAGCCTGAATTGGGATGGTGCAGATAGATGCAAATAAAGTTATAGAGTGAGGTCATCAGTCTATACCACTCACCGTGACTGGCACTAAAGTAGCAGATACTTAGGCTATCTCAAGAGTAACAAAAATTAATTTCAAAGGTAAAGCCAGATGCTGGGTCCAGTTTTGTCGCAGTGAGCAAATGTGATGGATTCTTGGGATATGTATTTGGGCAATACCTGTACTAGTTAGTTTTTCACTTTGTCCATTAGGAATAGAAGCACAGCAAATCAAAATGAAATGAGTTTCTTCTCTGTATTTCAGCTTTTATGTACTTCATAGAAAGAATCAGGGCACCACAAGCAACATTCTCTTCAAGATGTGGGGCTGCATAGTCATTCTAAAGGTACCAGCCAGTGAACGAAGCAGGCTGCACACAACAAATAGACATCAGAGGAAATATTGCTGCATACGTTTAGACTGTGGAATAGCTGGACGTATTTGTGTGGCACATAGGCATGTCAATCGGATCAATGATAAATCAGCCAATAATCAGGTGTCCAGAATGACTTTCTATGAGTAGTTACCAGTTGTGTATGGTATTGGTCTCGTTATAGAAGGATGTAAATACATTGGAAGCAGTTCAGTGATGGTTTATTAGGTTAATACCTGGAATGAGCGGGTTGTCCTTTGAGGAAAGGTTGGACATGCTATGTTTGTATCCATTGGAATTTAGGAGAGTAAGAGGTGACTTGATTGAAACATGTAAGGTACTGAGGGGACCTGACAGGGTGGATATGGAAAGGATGGATCCTCCTGTGGGAGAATCTAGAACTTTTTAAAAATAAACAGTCATCTATTTAAAACAGAGATGGGGACAGAAAATTTTCTCAGAGGGTTGTCAGCCATTGGAATTCTCTTAATCAAAAGGTGATTGAAGCAGTCTTTGAATATCTTTAAGGCAGAAGTAGCAAGGGGTAAAAGTCTATCAGGGATAGGCAGGAATGTGAGATTGAAGTTGAAATTAGATCAGCCATAATCTTATTGAATTGCAGAGCAGGTTTGAAGGACTGAGTGCCCTATTTCTGCTCCTAATTCAGATATTAGTATATATAAATTGATCAGTACATTCTTTTTATCATAAAAATGCTTGAAAAGTATTATATAAACACACATTCCTTCTTTAATTATGCCTGCTGGTACGTTATATTTCCAATTTTTGATGCTATCATTTTTTATCATAAAAAATTTATCATCAAAAATTGGAAATATAAAATACCAGCAGACATAATGAAAGAAGGAATTTGTGTTTACGTAATACCTTTCAAACATTAAGAGATTCCAAAGTGGCTCACAGTCAAAGAATTATTTCTGATATGCAGTTAACCATCAGTAGGCATTTAATAGGCAAATGTCCTCTGGAGTGAACCACTTGTTGTCGACCAACCAGGACGATTAGGATAAGGAATTAAATGTAACTCTGCCAGTATTGCCTATATTCATAAAGTAAAGGTAGCACTCAGTGCCAGGAACTATCCACAATACTCCAGCTGAGGTCTAATGAGTCTCTTGTATAAGTCTAGCATAATCCCCTCGCTCTTGTACTTTGTGATGATCCTATTAATAAAGCTCTGAATACCTATGCTTTATTAACTGCTCTGTCCACCTGTTCTGCCACCTTCAATGGGCTATTTACACATACACCGAAGCCCCTCTGCTCCTGCACCCACTTAAGAATTTTATCCCTTAATTTGTATTGCCTCTCCATGTTCTTCCTACCAGAATACATCACATCACACTTCTCTGCAATGAACCTCACCTGCCACCTATTTGCTCACTCCACCAACTTGTCTATGTCCTTTTGAAGTTTGACACTGTTCTCTTCACTTCAAATTTCGTACCATCCATAAATGTTGAAATTGTCCCCTACACTCCAAGATCTAGATCGCTAATATATATCAGGAAAAGCAAAGGTCCAAATGCCAACCCCTGGGGAACATCACTACAAACCTTCCTCCAGCCCAAAAAATCTCCATTGACCATTACACTCTGCTTCCTATTATTCAGTCAGTCTCATATCCACATTGCTGCTGTCCCTTTTATTGCATGGGCTATAACTTTGTTCACTAGTCTGTTAAGTGGCGTTGTGCCAAATGCCTTTTGAAAGTCCATCACATTGACAGCATAACTTATCTTTATCGATTCTTTCTGTTACCTCCTCAAAAATGCCAGAATATTAGTTAATCTTCCACTCAAAGTCATATTGCAATTCAAACGAATGTGAATGTATTTTAGAATTTTGAAATTCACAAGTCAGCATGTGACTGATTGGATTTTCTGCAAGAAACCTTCATGCAAAAATTAAAGTAGCAAAGAAGTCCCACTATTTCAGGAGCTGAGTTGTTTTGTAATCAACTCAAATCTAATCGAACATTGCATCTTGTTTTTGATTTAAGTCACCAATGTTCATGAAGCTTCTGCTCAGATCACTTTCTAAAAAGTGCATTGTATTTCACAAAGATAAGGAAACACAGAGGGTGGAATGTTCCCAAAAACGTTCTAAGCATCGAATTTGCGTTAAAACTGGAGTAAATCCAGTTGGTTTTCTTCAGCGGGGTTTTCAAAATGAATCTCTCACACTCAATGCATCACAGAGTGCACAAGTGTAAGTCACAAAGAACTTTTGTGGGCTGGAGAGGTCGGCACATTGTGCCGAGCATGTCACTGCGCATGTGCCGATCCGTCAGGGTGGAGATGGATGCACGTGCAGTAGCCCTACACTGCTGATCTCCTGATTGCTGGGCCACAACCCTGCATTGCTGGCCATGCAAAACCCCCTTCCAACCCCTTCCCACCTGAATCGCTGGCCTCCCAGATGTGTTTGGGCCACCAACACACCCCTCCACCACCAGCCCTCCTTGATCTCCCCCCCGCCAACCCCTGGCCGTCCCAATCCAATCTCCCCGAATCCCCTTCCCCTGCAGCCCTGACCTCTCCTGCAACAGTGCCAAGCCCACACCCCGCAGTCCTTGTCACCCCCCCCGCCCACCAGGCTGACCTCCGCCACCTCAATGGCCAGCCCCAATTGCTGGCTTCTCCCCCTTTGTCACTGATCCTGAGTGCAGAGTGGCAGTGGGACCCTCCACCTCCACCGATTGCTCCCAGAGGCACCCCATTAGACCTCACCCCCTCTGGCCTCACCCCCTTGGCACTGCCCGATGCCTGGTGGCCAGTACCACTTTGCCTATTGGGCAGCGCCAGGAGACCTAGGGGGCACCCCCTACCCCTCACCCTGACTTCCTGGGGAGCCTCCATGACCACCCTTCACTCCAGTGGGTTCGGGCTGCCAGCTCTCCATTTGTGGGGAGCTGTTGTAAACCTCGCTGGATTGAAACACTCCTGGCCTGGAGTGGGGGTGGGGGGTGGAAAGGGGGTGCGGGGCAGGGGGAAATTCAATCCCAGGACCACTACTGGGAATTAAATTAGAATTTCAATATTCAAATCAGCTCTGTGCCGATTTCTGGCATGGAGCTGACAATGCCGGAAATCTGACAGCCAGAGGAGCGCGGGGCTGTGGCACCCAGTGGGAAGTCCATTTCACAGCTTCTACTTATGTCTCTTGGCCCGCTGCACTGCAACACTTTTCCCAGTACTGATCATTTAATTCATTTCAAACTTCTGTTCCTAAGTAGTCACTCAGAATTAACAAAAACAAAAATGTAATTGAGTTCATATAATAACTAATATATAATTTGCACCTTTTTGCTTCTCTTTAGTGGGCATAGTGTAATGTTGCCTGACTGAGAGGGCGAACAGACAAATTGTTTTAATCTATTTGATCCTGCCACTCTTTAACTGGCTGCTGCAAAACTACCTTAACATGCATGAGCTCACAAATTCTTTCAAATTCTGTTCCTCCATCCCATGACAAAGTGCACTCTTTGCTCAGCACCAATCCAGAAGGCCCAGCTGAGATTTCTTGATGAGTGAAGAACTTTGAAAGAGCATCTGCTAACAATCATTGCTTCAGTTATTACAGCAGGTCATAATATCACCAGACTCTCTGTGCATTGTTCTTGATAAATCTAACTGATGGTTCCTGCAAACATCACTTCTACAGTTTTTTTGTACTAAATCATATTTCAATGTCAGAATAAGGGCTAGAATCTTCCTGAGTTTGGTGCTGGGACTAGAAGTGAGAGTGATTTTCCCTGAGGGGCAGGATGGCTGGCCGCACTCAATCTTGCACTATTCAGCTTATTATGAATGCATCTGTAAGGAGCATGGTAAATCCTGCAGCAGTGGCAGTTAGGAAGTCAATTACCCATTATTATTTCATTAGATTAAAGGTGCCACCAGCAGATTTAAAGGGCACCCGTCATTCATTCATTCACTCACTGTAAGTCAGTAGCTCCATATTCTCCAAAACATAATCAGTATGTCACAGTTTAATGCCGGGGGAAGCTCTGCGCGGTGTGTTTGGTGGGGGAGGGAGTTATGCAGGCGGAGGAGGGAGTTGTTGGCATGGGGGGGAGGGAATGGTACAGGGAGCGATCAGCCTGCAGGGGTGGGGGGTGGTGGTGCATGCAGGGTAGGCCGTGGGGAAAATCCTGACAGGGGACCCATAGGGAGGATACTGATGCCAGTGACCTGTAGGGGTTATGTTGCTGCCAATGATGGGGGGATGTGATGCTGTGGGGGTGGTGGGTGGGAGGGATGATTGCACAAGATCTCCCAGGTGGCCACCGTCCTTTCCATGGGAGCAGCCAATTGCTCACATCCCAAAGCCATGCCAGTGGCCAGAAAATGGAGGCCTCCATCCTTTGACCCAATATATGCATGGACCCATGTCATTAATGTGCTCACTAGGTTGTGTTTCTGTGTGTGGTCTAAATTTCCATCTTTGAGATAAACGTTTCTGTGCTGCTTGAGGGTGCAGGTGAACATTATGACAGTGCACCCTCTGAGGCTTCTGAGGCATTGTCTTCAGAGGTGGAGTTGCATCTGGTTCGATGGCTGGTCTCCTTTGTGGGTCATTTGTTATCCTGCTGGAACCTGAAATGAAGAAAATAAAGACTTAGTGGATATTTAAGCAGGCTCCCTTATTAAAGCAACATGGGTGCTTCTGAAAACTGCAGGTTCGAAGCATCTTCACTGGCTTTTTGGGGAAATGGGTGAGTGGGTGAGTGCGCAGGATGGCAGAAGAGTTTGGGTTTCAGGAGCAGTAGATGGGACATTTACACTGAATTTGTGCCACCCACTTCTTGTTCTCAATGCTGTATCAGATACAGGCTATCCTGCTTGTTATTCACTTACTAGGGAGGGCTCAGGATCTGCCATAGACGTGCATGCTCCGAAACTGTTTTCGAATGCCTATTGGGATGACAAACAATCATTCTGTCTTTCTGCAGGACAAGAACTCAGACAATAGGAGGCAGTCAAAATCAGAGACTGCCTGCTTGACATCTAAACTGTCATTCCATTTGAGAAGATGACCATAGAACTAGCTGGAGAAGAGTGCCTGTGCTGAAAGTGAGTTAGGATTTCCCCTTATCCAGTTTGCCCTTATCCAGGATGAAACAACCCAATTGATCAGCACCCTACTCTGCATCTTAAACACTTAATCCTTGCAGACTAGCACACAGTGGTAGCAGTGCATATTAGCTACAACTTGTACTGCAGTAACTTGGTTCAAGAGATGACTTACCTTCACCTTCTTCAGGACAATTAGGAATGGGCAACAAATGTTGACTTTGGCAGTGACACTCACATCCCAAGAATTAATTTTAAAAATCCTGTTGAATTAAAATGCCTACCTGCCTATTAATTAATCCAAACAATAAATTACTCACACAGTATAGAAATGATGTATGCTAAACAGTAATAAATAGGAGGCAATCATATGACCTAAATATTTATCTCAACACATGAGGTTTCAAAACTACTGAAACTTTACTACAATTCACTACAACCGATAATTCTTGATGTCACCTGAACCTTCTAATTCGATTATTAGGCAGTGGTGACAAAGAGCCTCCCCAAAATAGTATAAATCCATAAGATAATGTTTGGCTCATCATGCCAGATCTCTTAAAGAGCTACCAATTAGTTTCACTTCCCTGCTCATCCCTCATAGGTCTTCAAATGTTTATTTTTAAGTATGTATCAAATGCTTCTTTGACAATTATTATTGAATCTGATTTCACCAGCCTTTAAGGTAATACATTCCAGGTTCTAACAATTCACAGAGTAAAATATTTGTCCTAGTCTTTCTCTGATATCTTTTGCCAATTTTCTTAATAAAATGAATGAATGCAAAGGTGACTGTTTATTTTCTATATCGACACTTCCTCTTCATGGAACTACTTGGCACTGCAGAATGTCCCTATTGATATCATGGGCTGGAATACTGCAGAAGGCCAAGAACAAAAAGGTCAGGGTGGGAGCAAGGTGGAGAATTGATAAGCAGCTCAAGGTCATGTTTGCAGACCAAACAGAGGTACTCCACCAAGCAGTCAATGCATTTCCATTTGGTCTTGTCAATGTACAGGAGACAACAATGTGAGCAGTGAATATCATAGAACTATCGGTAAACCACTATTTTACTTGGATAGAGTGTTCAGGGATGGTGGGGAAAAGGTGGTAAAAAGACGTGTTGTATCTCCTGCACTTGCATGGAAAGGTGCCATCAGAAAAAGTGGAAGTATTGTGGGTGACTGAGAATTAACCAGGTTGTTGTAGAGAGAATGATTTCTTTAGAAATGGAAGTGGAAGAGAAAATGCATATTGTGGTGGCATCACACTGGAGGTGGCAGAAAGGGCAGAGGATGATCTGTCGAAGAGCAAGGCTGGTGGAGTCGAAGGTGAGGACAAGGGGAACACTACCATCCTTCACAGTCAGAAGTTGGGGAAATTATAACAGGGAACAAAGAAATGGCAGAAGAACTGAACACAGACTGTGGTTCTGTCTTCACAAAAGAATTCCCAAATAACCATCCAGAAATGTTAGGGAACCAAGGGTCTAGTGAGAAAGTGGAATTGAAGAAAATCAGTATTAGTAAGAAAATGGTGCTAGGGAAATTAATGGGGTTAAAGGCTGTCTAATCACAGGGCCTGATAATAGACATCCCAGTGTATTAAAGGAAATAGCTCGAGAAATATTGGATGCATTGGTGATCATCTTCCAAATTTCTATACACTGGAGCAGTTCCTACAGATTGTTGGTGGCAAATGTGATCCCTCTATTTAAAAAGAGAGAGAGAGAAAAAAGGGAGAATTACAGATCAGTTAGCCTGACATCTATAGTGGGGAGGATGCTAGAGTATTATAAAAGATGTGATAACAGAATATTTGGAAAGCATCAATTGGAATTGGACGAAGCCAGCATGGGTTTATGAAAGGCAAATCATGCTTAGCAAATCTACTTAAGTTTTTTAAGTAAGTAACAAGTAGAATAGAGGGAGAACCAGTGGGTGTGGTATATTTGTAATTTTAAGAAGGCTGTTGATCAGATCCCTCATAGGAGGTTAGTGAGCAAAATTAAAGCACATGGGATAGAGGTAAAGGCATGCATCGAGAATTGGTTGACATCTTTGGAAGCTGGAGCTCCCGGAAACCCACGCTGACACAGGGAGAAACTGTGAACTCCACACAGACAGTGACCTAAAGCTCGAATTGAACCTGGGTCTCTGGCATTGTAAGGCAGCAGTGCTAACCACTGTGCCACTGGCTGACTTGTGGCTTGCTTGTTATAAGTGGGAGATTATAACAAGTAATTTGGATTGAAAAGGCTGGAGCACTCTTCTAGAAAAGAAAATGCTAACCTAGGAGAGGTATGTAAGATTATGAAAAGGTCTGTGGGCACAGATGGAAAGTAAACATTTTCACTTGTGGTGGAGACCAAACTCATAGCATGAAATGTAAGCTCTACATCCTAGCTATGACTAACACTACATTCTCTGACTCTCTCATTTCCTTTTCTACATATGGTGTGTTTAGTGTGTATAGCCCGCAAGAAACAATACTTTTCACTGTATCACAATACATGTGACAATAATAAATCAAATCAAATCAAAGAAGGAGATGGAATGGGGTAAAATGGGTCTTTTTTTGAGTGGCAAGCAATGACTAGTGGGGTATTGCAGTGCTTGGACACCAGCTATTCACAATATATAGAAATGACCTAGATGAAGGAACCAAATGTAACATTTCCAGGTTTGCTGATGACACAAAACTGGCAGAATTGTGAGTTGTGAGGAGGAAGCAAAGAATCAATTTTCTGATTGAGATTATTGTTAAGTTATGAAAATGTGAAAAACTATTAATAATGAATTATGAAGTAATCCAAAGCTTATAGACAATATGGCATGAGTGCTTCTTCTGTCTCCTTTATCTCCTTGTTCCCTTGCCAAGAGTCTTACTAACACGCAGTGGATTCTGTTACCCATCTTCAAACTTTTCCTGCCACCTGGATCCCATCTCTTGACTCTTAAACTCTTTGGGTCTTTTTGATGAAAACTGTTATTGTGACATCAGCTATCTCAATTTCTCTGCTCCTTTCATTCATTAAATTATCTCTCTTTGGCTTTGGACAATTTGGTTTTCTTTGCTTCATCTCCAATGTTATCATTAAATCTACTGACAAGTGTGATGCTGTTGTTGTCTAGCATATTGACCATTACCTAGACAGAATACCAACTCTCTGATATCTCTTCCTACTTCTTCTTGGACCATGACCCACCACTGAATATCAAATCATCATCTTCAGGTCTGCCACTGATCTTCCTTCTGCAGTGTAAAATTGTTAGGTTCTCAACAAAAATATTCATTGCTGAAAGCTAACTTATTATAAGAATAAAGTTAGTTATAAGAATCTAATATCTAACCTTGTAGTTAGGAGGGGTGATCAATGTTTCAATGGGAGAGCATTTTGGGATTATTGACCATAATTCTGTAAGATTTCAGGTAGTCATGGATAAGGTCAAGAGTAGTCCTCAGGTGAGGGTACTTAATTGGGCCAAATACATCCAAATTAGACGGGAACTGGGAAATGTGGTCTGGGAGTGGCTATTTGAGGGCAAATCCATGTCTGGCATGTGGGAGGCTTTTAAAGGTCATTTGAGGGCAGCATGATGGCACATTGGTTAGCATTGCGCCAGGGACGCGGGTTCGATTCCAGCCTTGGGTGCCTGTCTGTTTTGGAGTTTGCACATTCTCCACTGTATCTGCATGTGTTTCCCCCAGGGGGCTCTGATTTCTTCCCACAATCCAAAGATGTGTGGGTTAGTTTGACTGGCTATGCTAAATTGCCCGATATTGCCAGATGGATTAGCAGGGTAAATATGTGGGATAGAACCTGGGTAGGATTGTGTCGGTGCAGGCTCAATGGACCAAATGATCTCTTTCTGTACTGTAGGGAGTCTATGGTTGAAGTGCAGGACAGGCAAGTCCCTGCAAAAATGAAGGACAGAAATTGCAGGATTTGGGAACTGTAGATGACAAGGGAAATTGTAAGCTGGGAAAAAGAAGCATACAATAGGTCTAGGCATGTAAAAACTGACAAAACCTTTGAAGAGTAGAGTATCGAGAAAGTAGGGAGGAACTTAAATGCAGAATTAGGAGGTCTAAAAGAGGTCACGAAATGTCTTTAGCAAACCGGGTCAAGAAGAATCCCAAGGCTTTTTATGCATATATTAGGAGCAAGAGTTGGCCCACTCCAGGACAATGGAGAGAATTATCCACGGAGCCGCAGGAAGTGGATGAGATTCTTAATGAGTACTTTGTATTGGTATTCACCAAGGAGAAGGACATGACGGATTTTGAGGTCAGGGATAGGTATGTGAACGCTTTAGGGAATGTCAATATATCGAAAGAGAAAGTGTTGGGTATCCTAAATTGTACTAAGGCAGACATATCCCTGGGGCTGTGGAGGCAAGGGAAGAAATGGCTGGGACCTTAACAGATATCCTCACATCCTCTTTGACAACAGGCGAGGTTCCAACCAATGTTGTTCCCTTGTTTAAAAAAAGGAAGCAGGGATAATCCGGGAATTATAGGCTGGTGAATTGACATCAGTGATGGAAAGCTTTTGGAGAAGATACTGAAGGACAGGATATATGCACATTTGGAAGAAAATTGACCAGTTAATGACAGGCAGCACAGTTTTATTTGAGGAAGGTCATATCTCATCAACTTGATTGAGGTTTTGGAAGAAGTCACAAAGATAATTGATGAGGGAAGGGCTGTGGATGTATCTTATGTGGACTTTTGTAAGGCGTTTGACAGGGTTCCATATGGCAGGCTGGTACAAAAACTGAAATCACATAGGATTTGGGGTGGGCTGGCTCGGTCATAGAAGACAGAGAGTAGTGGTGGAAGAGTGTTTTTCAGAATGGAAATCTGTAGCGAGTGGTGTTCCATAGGTACCTGTGCTGGAAGCAATTTGTATTAATCTGAATCTCATAAACAGCAATGAGACAATATAGATCTGCTTTTATTCATGTTGATTGACTGGGCAAAAAAATTACACAAACACTGGTAGGATGTCACGGTTCTTATTTAAATATACTGGTGTGATCTTTTACTTACTGCTGAAAGGGAAGATATGACATCAGTTTAGCATCAATTTGTTGAGCCTCCAAAAGTGCAGCATTCTATTAGTACTTCACTAAATTATCATCTATATTATGCATGCAAGTCTCTAGAGTTGAATTTAAACCCATAACCTTCTGATTTTGAGATGACTGTGTAACCACCGAGCCAAGAAAAGTTGGGAGCGCTAGTCACGGTGATCGTGCTAAATAACTATGCATGTAACATGTGCAAAACCAAAAAGAAAAACAAATTGGTCCAATTACAAAAAGCTGCATGTTCAGTTTCAAAGAAACAAGCATTTAAAACATTTAACTTTTACTGCACTTTACCAGCATGATCAGAAAAATCAGGAATCATATGATCTAACATTAAATATTTCTCTGAATAAGAGGCAAACAAATCTGAAGGTTAGCATCTAGATAAGCTAGAAAACAAATAAGCTTTAGACTTTGATAGTCGGAAACATAGGCCCACTATCCCCAAAGCAGGTTTTGACAGGCAAGTATTTAACTGGGCCAATCTTACCAATGCAACTCCAAACTAAGACTTGGCTGGACTCTTATCTCTTCTAAACAACTAAAACACATTTCCAGAAAATGTAATATTTTAAACAGGTAAACTTGTGCATAGCACAAGGGTGGCGTGGTAGCACAGTGGTTAGCACTGCTGCCTCACAGCACCAGGAATCTGGGTTCAATTCCAGCCTTGGATAACTGCCAGTGTGAAGTTTGCTTGTATCTGTGTGGGTTTCTTCTGGATGTTCTGGTTTCCTCCCACTGTTTGGAGATTTGCAGGTAAAGTGGACCTGGGTAAGATTAAAGAGCAGAACGTCAATCTTGGAATTATACTTAATAATCTTTATATTATTAATTGAATTATGATCAACCGCACCAAAGTGCTGCCCAACTGATATCCCATCTACTTGCCCAGTTTCATTTCCTAAACTAAGTTCAAAACCACAACCTCCCTTATTGAGCTTGCTACATATGGGCTAAAAAGGTTCTCCTGAACATGTTTGAATAATCCTGCTCCCTCTGTGCCTCCCCCTAATTCTACCTAAGTTAGTATGAGAGTAATTGAAATCCTGCATGAATTGTGTTTCTTTAAAAGAAAAGGTTAACAGCAGCTTCAGAACCTTGCAGAGCTACTCTCTGTTCATAATATAAGCAAGTGTATATCATTCAATCCTTTAAGCCTGCATCACTCATACAACAATTTGCAAGCTAACTTTGAAGGTAAGTGTTCAGATTGTAACTGATTTAAAAATCAAGTACTTGCACTGTTAAAGTCAGGCCCAGAGACTGAATTCACAATAAATTGGATCAGGATGATGGTGCGCATCCGTTTTCAAAGGAGTTCCAATGTACTCAGGGTCATAAATAACCTGAGTGGCTGAATGGAATCAGGAAGTCAAGATTTAAAATGAACTTGAAAGAACAGCAGCTAAAATGCAAACAGCAAGCCATAACATGATGGGCAGCTCCTTAAAGTGCTAAATTTCCTTCCATTGTTGGCAAATTTCTGCTTGGATCTGCTCATGTAGAAGAGACAGGAACACATAGGAAACATCGAATTCGAGTGGCGTTTCTTATTTGACAATGGCTGTTTACCAGTTGATGGTGCTGCTTGCTGCAGTTGGTTATTTGTTGATCAGAGATTTCCTGCTTTTGGTTTGTGAACATTGCTTTTTCCAATAGGGACTTGCTGCTGCCAGTATTATGGAGCTAAACTGGCCTGCATCACCTGTAACTGCTCCTCAATACCCACCTTGCCAGGCACAGCTGCTTTGCTTCTTTGTGAGTTTTATTTCTGTAGCCTCCCAAACACTTCATAATCTACCCAGAGAAGCTGGAACTCTGTGCAAGTACAGGAGGTGCAACACCTGCCCTTTTATCCCCTCCCTTTTTGGCATCCAAGGCTGCAAACATTCCTTCCAAGTGAAACAGTGAGTAGCTTTCAATTCAATATACTTAATATACTTCATTTACTTCACATGATGGAGTGTTCTGTGGAAATTAAACATAGACAGGGTACCTGCTTTGCAGAACACCTTTGTTCAGTCCGCAAGCATGTTATAACTTGCTGTTATTTCAATTTTCTCTTTTGATCACTCTGTCCTTGGCTTGCTTTGCTTTTCCAGTAAAGCTCAACATAGGGGTTGAAGAATAGCACCTCATCTTTTGATTAGATAAAATATAGCCTCCCAGACTCAAACTGAGACTAACAATTTTAGATCCTCACGATTGCTTATTTTATTTTGCTGCTTCCTATTTTTTCTTGTTTCATCCTTATTCCCTTTGCTTTCAGAAGGCTGCCATCCTGCCATTCACACCATCTCTAGCCTCCTCTTTGTTTCTTTATTTGTCCTGCTACCCCTCGCTTTCTTTGGCTTTCGTACTATGAAACCTTGTGTTATTCAATCTCTCTTGCCATCCATCATACCAAAGGCCTTCCCTTTATTCCCCTTTCCACCTTGCCCACTTGCACTTGCTGAAAACTTATTATATTTCTGATAAAAGATCATCGACCTGAAATATTAGGTCTGCTTTTCTTTCCACAAATAGTGTCAGACCTGTCTTGTATTTCCAGTGTTTTACTGTTTTTATTTCAGATTTCCAGTATCTGCAGCATTTTGCTTTTGCATATACAGCATTTTTTTTCCAGAGTTAGTGACCTCTTCCAATAACATGGCAACTGTGGAAAAAGACAAAAGTAGCACTATGGCACAGTGGTTAGCACTGCTTCCTCACAGTGCCAGGGGTTTGATTCCAGCCTTGGGTGAATGTTTATGTGGAGTTTGCATGTTCTCCCTGTGCCTGTGCAGGTTTCCTCCGGGTGCTCTTGTTTTCCTCACAGTCCAAAGATGTACTGGTTAGGTGGATGGGCCTTGCTAAATTGCCTCTTAATGTCCCAAGATGTGTAGATTAAGAGGATCAGTGGGATAAATGCATGGGTTTGTAAGGGTGAGGTGAGGGAGGACCTGGATAAGATGCTGCATAGGTGCAGGCCTGATGGGCTGTATGGCCTTCTTCTGTAATGAAGAATAGATATAAGGCATGCTCACCAGGTTTTCTGAACTGAACTAATCCCATTTGCCTGTGTTTGGCCCATATTCCTAAAAACCATTCCCATCCATGTACTTGTCCAAATGTCTTTTAATTGTTGTAAATGTATCTGCCTCTATCACCTGCTTTGGCAGCTCATTCCATATACGCACCACCCTCTGTGTGAAAAGGTTGCCCCTCAGGTCTCTTTAAGTCTTTCCCCTCTTACCATATAAAGACACAAACTCAATTTACTTAATAATGGTTGGATGAGTCTTTACCCATAATCAAGTCTTAAAGGTACAATGTGAGTGAAGAGAGCATTAAGTGCAGTTTAAAGAGATATGTATTGTCTCCAGCAGGACAGTTAGTGAGATTTTGCAAGTCCAGGCAAGTCATGGAGGTTACAGATAGTGTGACATGAACCCAAGATCCCAGTTGAGGCCATCCTCATGTGTGCGGAACTTGGCCAGCAGTCTCTGCTGAGCAACTCAGCGTTGTTGTGTGACATGAAGGTCACCTTGGAGAATGCTTACCTGAAGATCAGAGGCCAAATGCCTATGACCACGGAAGTGTAACCCAACAGGAAGAGAACAGTCTTGCCTGGTGATTGTCGAGTGGTGTTCATTCATCCATTGTCGTAGAGTCTGCATGGTCTCCCCAATGTACCATGCCTTGGGACATCCTTTCCTGCAGCATTTCAGGAAGACGACGTTGGTCGAGTTGCAAGAGTATGTACTGTGTACCTGGTGGATGGCGTTCTCATATGAGATGATGGCGTCCGTATTGATGATCCGGCACATCTTGCAGGGGTTGCTGTGACAGGGTTATGTGGTGTCGTGGTCACTGTTCTCCTGAAGGCTGGGTAGTTTTCTGCGGACAATGGTCTGTTTGAGACTGTGCGGTTGTTTGAAGGCAAGAAGTGGGGGGGTGGGGATGACCTTGGCAAGATGTTTGTCTTCATCAATGACATGTTGAAGGCTCTGGAGATGTCGTAGCTTCTCCACTCCAGGGAACAGGACCACTGTTCAAGTCACTCTTCAGGAGAACAGTGAACACAACACCACACAATCCTACCACAGCGATCTCTGCAAGACATGCCGGATCATTGACATGGATGCCATCGTCTCACGTGAGAACACCATCCACCAGGTACACAGTACATACTCTTAAAACTCGGCCACCATTGTCTACCTGATATGCTGCAGGAAAGGATGTCCCGAAGCACTGTACATTGGGGAGACCAACAGATCAATGAACACCACTTGATAATCACCAGGCAAGACTGTTCTCTTCCTGTTGGAGAACACTTCAGCGGTCATGGGCATTTGGCCTCTGATCTTCGGGTAAGCATTCTCCAAGGCGGCCATCATGACACATGACAAGGCAGAGTCGCTGAGTGGAGAGACTGACAGCCAAGCCTCAACCAGGATCTTGGGTTCACGTCACACTGTCTGTAACCCGCAACTTGCCTGGACTTGCAAAATCTCACTAACTGTTGTGTCTGGAGACAGTACACATCTCTTTAACATGTGCTTGATGCTCTCTCCACTAATATTGTCTGTACCTTTAAGACTCGATTAGCTGTAAAGACTCACATTCCAACCCTTATTCAGTAAATTGAATGTGTCTTTATATGCCCTGTGTGTGAACAGATCTCCCACTACCTGACGAAGGAGCGGCGCTCTGAAAGCTAGTGGCGTTTGCTACCAAATAAACCTGTTGGACTTTAACCTGGTGTTGTGAGACTTCTGTGTCTACCCCAGTCTAACGACGGAATTCTCCACATCATAACAACATTCCCCAGTGCCCTACCATGAACTGTGTAAGTCCCGCCCTGGTTTGTCTTACCAAAATGCAACACCAGGCATTTATCGGAATTCAGCTCCATCTGTCAATCTATTTCATGCTGAGCCCGGGAGAGGGGGAGGCTCTGAAATCGCGTCTCTTCCAATCAGTTCATCAGATCTGACATGTTGGTGCCATTTCTTTTCCAGTGAACCGTAAACTCCAATTCTGTGAAACTGGTGCATGTGATAACAAACCAAAAGGGCGGAGTGATTGGCGCAGTGCCGGTGTCAACCGCCAGCACGGTGGCGGCAGTGCGCAGGTGTCAACCGCCAGCACGGTGGCGGCAGTGCGCAGGCGTCAACCGCCGGTACGGTGGCGGCAGTGCGCATGTGTTAACCGCCGGCTCGGTGGCGGCAGTGCGCAGGTGCAGACACTCACGAGGTGTGTCGCTTTTTCTGGTGGCTTCGCATGTGCTGAAGGGCTGTTGGTCGTGCGCAATGATTCCTAATTTGGTGGCGCAGCAAATCCAGGACTGGTTCACCATCGGTAAAACCGTTACGGGCGTCGAACTGCTTGGAGGAAAACGGGCTTCTTTTGCGGCTGATGCTTCGAGCTCAAGTGAGGGGCAATGCAGCCCGGAGCCTGAAACCCCTCAAGCGAAGCGGTGAGAATCGACCTGAGACTCGACGGGCACCGCATGTGAGCGAGGGCGGAGCTCATGGTGGTTCGGTGTCCATTGTCAGCAGCTGCATGTAAAAGGGGGAGCAATGTTCAATGCTCCATCGCCAGGGCCCATGTTTCATATTGACGGCGCACAGAAATTGTGGTTATCTTTTGGAGACGTACCTATCATTCTATTTTACATAAAAATGATTTCTGATAGACAAGGGAATTAAGGGTTATGGGGAGAAAGCAGGAAAGTGGAACTGACTCAGAGGGCTAGATGGCCTATTCCTGCACCTATTTCGTATCTTTAAAAAAGGAATAAAGATATAAGGGACAGGTGAGGAGGTGGGTTTGAGACTAGGGCGAGATCAGCTGTGATCTGATTGAATAGTGGTGTGGGCTTGACGGCTGAATTTACTTACTCTGCTCTTAATTCCTATGTTACATATTAAATTTGGCTCCATTTTCAAGAGATAATGCATTTGATTGAAAATGTTGAGTGAGGAAGAGCAGACTTCATGTCAAGCATGTGTGCTTTTAGATTGTTCCTGTTCCCTTTTATTCTGTTTTTATATGGATATTTTGTGACCCTTCAGATAAAACTTTGCAAAGTGAACTCAGGTTGTGCTGTTAAGGAACAACAATATTAAAAGTTCACATGAAGATGAACTTGTAATTATTTAGTAGCATATTCATCCTTGGGTTGCCCCAAAGTAGACCTGTGATCATTTGTCAAAATTTGGCAGATAATATGGAAGTCATTTGAATGTGTGCAGACCCTGGTAGATGTGGTGTTTGAGCTGCCAGTTGAATTAGTGGTTTTGTGAGATAAATTCAAATTCCTTCTGTTATCATGAAAGTGAACTTCCTCAGGAAGGAGAGAGGTATTCCTTCATACTCCTGATTTGTAACTTGTAGGTGATAAGACTTTGTGTAGTGTCTCACTGCAGAATAAGTAAGCTTTGACTTGCTGTTGTAGCCAGTTATGTTACCAGTTATTGGATTTTCAGAATGATGATGCTAAGTCACTTAGCATCAGCAATGCTGCTGAATATCGTGGGGACATGATTAGGCTGTTGTGCTCAGTACCTGGCACTTATATGGTGCTATTGTTACTTGTCATATATCAGCCCAAATCTAAATATTGTCCAGGTTTGTGGGCAGAGAATACTTCATTAACTGAGCAGTTGCGGATGGAAGTGAACATTACATTCATTAGAGCGCATCACCACCTGTGACCTCAGGATGGAGGGAAAGTTATTGATGAAGCAGCTGTAGATGTATGGACTTTAGGAAACTCTCTTAAGGAACTGCAGTCATGACTTGGGCTAAAAAAAAGTCAATCATTTTCATTTGTACTAGGTCTTACTCCAGCCCGTGGGGAGATTTCCCCCTAGATTCTCAATAACTTTACTTTTGCTAGTGCTGAAATGTTGCCTTGAAGTCAAGGGAAGTCACTCGCTGCTCATCTCGAGTTCATTCTTTTAACTGAGGCTGCAATGAGGTCTGATTGTGAGTTGTTCTGGCAGAATCCAAACTGAGCATATTATAATCAAGTACCATTTGATAGCACTAACAATGACCATGTTCATCATCCTGCTGTTAGTTTTAGCAAACTGATTGGATAGTAATTGGCAGGATTTGATTTGTTCTGCTTTGAGTTCAGGACATATCTGAGCGATATTCCACACTTAGCGTTGTAACAACTGGCTAGAGGCACAGCTAGTTCTGGAGCTGAAATCTTTAGCACAACAGCCAGAATGTTACTGAGATGTGCCCCTGCTGTAACTAGTATGCTCCATGGTTTCTGGTGTCATATGGAGTGAATCCAGCTTGCTGAAGACTGACTTCTATGATGTTGGGTTCTGAGAAGGAGGCTGAAATGGATCACCCAGTTGGCACATCTGGCTGAAGATGATTGTGTATGTCTTTTGCACTTGGTTCTTCCATCAAGGTAGGGATGTTCAAGGATCTGCCTCCTGTCACCACAGCTGGATGTGGTAGGACCATAGAGCTTGAGTCTGGGTGTGGAATTTCTTTGATCTATCTATAGTACGCTAATTCCACTGTTTTGCATATACCTGGTGCTGTGTTGGAATTTTACCAGATTGGCATGTCATTTATGGTACTTCCCAGTGTACATCATGGCGTTCATCTTGATCCCTTGCCCTGATGACAATGCTAGAGTAAAAGGATACACTAGGACACGAGGCTACAGAATGTGGTGGATTACAAATCTGCTGCTGTTGGTCGACATCATGCCTTCGATGCCTAGTTTTGGACTGCTAGATCTTTTCTGAGCCTAATCCTATTTAGCTAGGTGTTAGTGTTTCCTAACACAATAGATGTACTGTGTTGCAAGTCTGTAAGGACAATATAATGAGTACACTATCTTGTTGAAAAGTGTGACTTTGATACGTACATTAGTGAGGATGGGATCTTGTTTAGTTCTCTCACCACCTTCTGCAGGCCCTGTTTGCACATTGTCCTTAAGAGCTTGGTTAGTAATGATGCTGTCAGACCATTCATGATGATATACATTGAAATTTCCTATCCAGTATGCATTCTGTGTCCTTGTGACCAAGTGCTGTTCATTATGGAGTACTTTCTCATCCACTGAAGGAGGTGCAAAAGATGGTAATCAACAGGATGTTTCATTGCTTCTGTATAAACTGATGGCATGAGACTACATGTGATCTGGAGTCAATGGTGAGGACTCCCATAGCCATCCCCAACAATGTAACAGTTCTGCCATTTACGGTGGCTCTATACTGTTGGTGGGAAAAGGCATATGGTGGTGGAGGAATCTTGGATTTTGGCTGAAAGCTATTATTCTGTGGGTATGACTGTCAGGCTGTTGCTCAACCATTTGGGAAGAATGAGAGGTGATGTCTTTGAACAGTATAAAATTCTTAAGCAACATAATAGGGCAAATTAGTATAAATATTCTCAGAATAAGGGGTTGCCCTGATCTAGAACAGACATGAGCAATGTTTTTATTTAATTTCAAAGATTAACGATCCTTATTATGTCCCAGAGGGATGAATGTTTCCTAATATATTCGAGCCACAGTTAAAGCAATATCAGAATGAAGTGGGAAGGTGGTGTTACAGTAGATCAGATATAATCTTATTGAACATCAGATCAAGCTCATAAGACTGAATAGCTCTAATCTTTATATAATTATAAGTGGAAGCAGGTGAAGGCAATCGCATGGAAATGGTTGAAGGAGAGATGTAGAAAAAGGATAGTATGGTCAACTGTGGAAAGGCTACATTTGGGGCAAGAAATATTCTGTTTTTGAATTGTGGGATGTGACTACAAGGCTGTTGGATAAAGGATTCAGGACTTTGACTCCCCGTTGGCAAAACGTGACGGATTTCCAAATCGGAATGGTGTATGATTTGGAGAGGTACTTGGAGTTAGTCATGGTTTCATGCAGCCCTCGTCATTTTTGTAGCAGAGGCTGTGGTTTTCAAAAATGCTGTCAAAGAAATTTTGGCAAGCTGTTGCAGTACATTTTGTGGATGATGGATCCTTCAGCCATTATATAGAGGTGGATGTGTCAGTCGAGCGACCTGTCTTGTCTGGGATGACACCAAGCTTTTGGAATGTTCTTGGAGCTGCAGTCAGTCAGGCAAGTATGAAGTATTTCATTACTATCCTGAACTGTGCCTTGTAAATGGTGGATGGGGTTTGGGCAGTCAGAGGATGTTACTTGCCACAGGATTCCTAATTTCTGACCTCATTTAAACCCAGTATTTATAAGGGTGATCTAGTGAATCTTTTGATCAGTGGTTACTCTTGAGGGTGTCCATGAAGAAATTCCATGATGCTAATGGCTTGGCATATAGTTAGGTTCTTTACTGTTGGAAATGATCATATCTTGAGACTTGAGGCATGAATGTTACTTGCCACTTGTCAGCCCGAGAATGAATGTTGTCCAGGTCTTGTGGGTGGACATGGTCTGCTTCATTATTTGCGGAATTATGAGTGGGACTCAACACTATAAACATTCTAACCTCTTGAAGGAGGAAAGATCTTTTGAGGCAGCTGAAGATAGTTGGATTTGGGGAACTGTCCTGAGGAACTCTTGCTAAAGTGTGCTGTGATTGGCATTTAATGACCACAGTCATTTCCTCTGTTTGAAGCATGACTCCAGCCAGTAATGTCAATTTACTAAGGCTCCTTGACAGCACCTGATCAAATGCTGATATCAAGAGGAGTCACTTCCTCTTTGTCTCTGGAACTCCAGGCCAAGTTGAGGTTTGGAGCTGAGGTGCCTTTTTGGAATCCAAATTGAGCATTGTTGAGTAGGTTATTGTTGAGCTGTTCTTTCACTTTGCTGATGTTTGTTTGAAAATAGATTATTGGGCTGGTGATTGGCTGGGTTGATCCGCCTTCATTTTTTATGAAAAGAACATTCCAGGGAAAATTTTCCATGCTGTAGGATGGATACTAACATTGCAGTTATTTTGGAACAACTTGACTATGGGAGCTGGGTGGTTTTAGAACACAAGTTTTCAGCGCAACAGTCTGGATATTATTAGGATCTGTAGCCTTTCCTGTATTTTTGATACAGAATGGTTACAGGGACAGAAGACCACTATTTGGCTTGTCATGTTTGTGACAGTTCTCTGCAAGAGCAACTTGCCCAACCCCACTGTTTTTGTCTGCAGTCCTGCAGTTTTATTTCTTTTCACACAATTATCTAATTCCTTTTTGATGGTCTTGATTGACTCTGCCTTCACTGCACTCTCAGGCAGTGCATTCCAAATCCTAACCACTTGCATAAAATATTTTTCCGTGTTGCTGTTGCTTCATTTGTTATTCACCTTAAGTCAGTGCTTTGTGGTTCTCTGGCCTTCAGTCAATGGGAAGTTTCTCCCTAACTACTCTGACTATCTAAATGATTTGGAAGAAAAGTAGCTGGTCTGATCAGCAAATTTATGGATGATACTAAGATTGCAAGAGTTGCGGATAGTGATGAAGATTGTCAGAAAATATACCAGGATATAGGTAAGCTGGAAAATTGGGCAGAGAAATGGCAGATGGAATTCAATCCAGACAAATGGGAGGTGATGCATAAGAACATAAGAAATAGGAGCAGTAGTAGGCCATCTGGCCCTTCGAGCCTGCCCCGCCATTCAATAAGATCATGGCTGATCTGTCGTGGCTCAGTTCCACGTTCCCGCCCTCTCTCCATAACCCTTAATCCCCTCTCTTATCAAAAACCCATCAACCCGCGTCTTAAAAATATTTAGCGAGGCAGCCTCCACCACTTCAACGGGCAGAGAATTCCAGAGATTCACCACCCTTTGAGTGAAGAAGTTCTTCCTCAACTCTGTTCTAAACCGCCCCCCCTTATCTTGAGGCTGTGTCCCCTAGTCCTACTGTCCTTTCTGAGCGAGAAGAGTCTCTCCACCTCTATCCTATCCATCCCATTCATAGATCCAATTCAGGTGGAAACTATAAAATAAATGGCAGAACTATCAGGAGCATAGTCACACAGAGATCTGGGAGTACAGGTCCACAGATCCTTACAAGATCTGTGTGGCAGCACAGGTGGAAAAAGTGGTGAAGAAAGCGTATGGCATGCTTGCCTTCATTGGTTGGGACATTGAGTATAAAAAAGGTTATATAAAATGTTGATTACACCACACTTAGACTACTGTGTCCAATTCTGGTCGCCAACTACCAGAAGGCCGTGGAGGCTTTGGAGGGAGTAGAGAAAAGGTTTAACAGGATGTTACCTGGTATGAAAGGTGTTAGGTATGAAGAGAGATTGAATAAACTGGGATTGTTCTCCCAGGAAAGACAGGCTGAGGGGTGACCTGCCAGAAGTTTATAAAATTGAGGGACATAAATTATGTTAACAATTGGAAGCTTTTTCCCAGGGTAGAAATGACAATTACAAGGGGGCACAACCTCAAGGTAAGGAGGGAAAGGTTCAGTAGAGATATATAGATAAAGATTTTTAGACTGTGGTGGGGCCTTGAATGCACTGCCAAGTGAGGTGTTTGAGGCAGACATGTTAGTGACATTTAAGACTTAGCTGGATAGACACCATGACACAGAGGGATACAGGCTACAGTCTAGAGGGATACAGTCTAGCTAGGACAGCATGCTTGATGGGCCGTAGGCCTGTTCCTGCGCCGTACTGTTCTTTGTTTTTTGTACTATATTTGGTCCGTCATGGTTGTTTTGGATGCCTCCATTAAATCTCTTGATCTTCTGCAAGGAGAACAATCCCATCTTCCTTGGAACCACTCTTGTGATCTTTCTCTGCATTGTCATGAATTCCTTCATATTCCTCCTGATGTGTGATGAACTGGACACACTATTCCAATTGAAACTGAACCAGTGTTCTAAAAATGTTTTTCCTGGCTTGCTTGTTTTTGTGCACTCTGTTCCGATTTATAAAACCCAGGATTCTGTCTGCTTTGTTTAAAACTTCAAACCTCCTGTGTTAAGTTTATTCTGCAACTCCTTCAACCTGTCCGTGTACCCTCTTAAAGTTCATCACACTCCTCTTCATAAACAACAATACTTACAAGCCATGTGTCATTTGCAAATTTTGTTATTTTGCCCTTTTATACCAAAGTTAGGTCATTAATATAGATCAAGAAATGCAGGGATCCTAAGAAACAGCTATTCTAGATCCCATGGAGTCTCATGGCTTTATGCTAAACATGGGCAAGGAAACCGCTTGTAGGTTACGATGTATCATCATCCTCTGTCTCTGGTACGATCCATTACACCACCCTGGCTCTAGACCAAAATGTTGAGTCTGGAAGGTTGCAATGTGCCTAATTGGAAGATGAGGTGTGGTTCCTCTGGTTTGTGTTATGCATCGCAGAAAAATTGCAGCAGGCCTAGGATGGACATGTGTTGACATAAGTTTAGTTTTTCAGCTCCCTGGCATCTTCCTAACACATTGTGTAGATGCCAGTGTTGTAGCTGTACTAGAACAGCATGGCTAGGAGCATGGCAAGATCTGGAGCACAAGTCTTTAGTATGATTGCTGGAATATTGTCAGGACTCGTGGCCTTTACAGTGTCCATTGGCTAAACATTGACATTTGTGGTGCTGGAGACCTCTGGAGGAGCAATTTACTTAGTACCATTCTCCTTTTCCCCATAAAAACCTGCACATTGTTCCTTTTCAAATTTCTAATTCCCTCTTGAATGCCTCAATTGAATCAATTGAAAGTGGTACCCAGTCTGCTTTTTATTTTTCCAATATAGAGGACACTGCATTGGGAGCAGCAAATAAAGCCGACTAAATTGAAAGCGCTCATTGACCTTTGCTCTCCAATGAACACTTTCTACTATCCTACCTTTATGCCACTACTAGCACTTCTTCAGTACTTAATACCACAATTAACCCCCCTGCCCTTGTCTAATATCCTTGACAACCTAGCCCTGACCTTGTATTCCAGTGGTTCCCAACCTTTTACAGTAAGGCGGCATACTTCAATGAGACAAACAATTACACAGCATACCTACTTCTTTCATAGAATCGATTGCTCATAAGCATCACATTTGCTTACTTTTGCAGTGGTTAAGGTTTTACTTGCGAGGTTTGCAACATACAATTAATATGTGAGGGATCAGAGCAAATTGCAAAGTTGAGTAAATAGCAACTTACTCAGTGGGTAGCCTTGGACTGCTGGTGTGTGCAGAGCATTTGGCCTGGCAAGAAATGGATGAGATAGCCGCTTCTGGGACATCATCCACTCCTGGATGATGTCTTCGGGAGGTGAGTGAGTGGGGACTGGGTGTTTGGTGTATTTTGAGGCCAGGCCAGGCCAACAAGCCCTGGAAAGGAGGGTGCTGGATGGGGGGCTTGGGGTGGAACCTTTGAGGCATTGGCCTATCATGAAGTAGGTCTGCCCCACACTTGCCTGCTAGCAGTCCAAGCAGTGAAAGCTGCTGCAGCAGCTCCCTTTCAGCACTGGTGTCTTCCCAACATGGGAAAAATTGCAACAAGGTGGGAAGTGACCCTTATGTTGAGGGCGTCATTTGGCCTGTGGGTGAGTGTGGTGCCTAATGCTTCCTTGGCCATGTGTAAAATTATAGCGGGTGGAACGGTGGGTACCAGAAAAAAATGCCCCATGGCCTTTTGCTACTCCCAACCTACCCCTTGAGGGGAGTGTAAAATTCTGCTTGATGTTCCTCTCCAAATTCTCCATTATCTTCAGATTTTATTTTTATTCAGGTAATACACTTTTTGTTTAACTCATTGCTTGCCATACTGAAATGAAAATGTTCTGCACTAGTTTCAAGAGCAGAGTTGATTACAATTTGTGAGTTTAGTCAAATATTTTGAGATCCATGTATCATTATGAAGCCTGTTATCCAATTTAACTGCCATTGTTTAGTAGTTCAGTGTGCTCAACCTTTGGCATCATCTGCAGGGCTAGTTTTGAAGAAGAATTCAGTTTTTAATTGGTGCTGAATTAATAAAAATATTTTTCAAATCATTTCTGGGGCAAAATATATAAACATGGAAATCCATGGTAGAATGTGGTCCTGGATAATGATCTTATTTAAAAAGTTTAAACAATATAGCAGAAAATTATCGTGATAGCTATGATGTCAGATGAGATGGATGTGTTGAATGGTGTATTGCAGAGGTTAGTACTTAGGTTGTCATATGTTTATGACTGGGATGCAATAAACAATTGAGGTGGTAGAGTTCACTGACCAGCTTCTTGGTGAATTTTAACCTCCTCAGACACAGCTCCCAGCTGAGGTGGCAGTAGAAGTGTTCTCTGAAGTCTGTAGGTTGGTATGCTCTTCAATTAAGAATCCTCTTGCCCTCTTTGCAAGTAGCTTCTATTCTTTGCCTGTGCTCCATTCCCTTACCATGCTGCAGCTGAATACGTACTGCAGTAAAGCCCCTAATAGAGCCAACAGACTTTCTGCTGATAGGTCTTAGAAATGTTCTGCATTCTTTGGAAAAAAATCTAGCAATACCTCCTATTGACTCCCAACACCTTTATCAGAACTCCTCCAACAACATTGAACACACTGCTTCCACCCATTATGCAACAACAAAGGAAAGTTAAGAGCATCTCACCTGAAAGCTCTGTGCTAATGTTTTTAAACTCCCTCCGCCTATCTTCCCCCTGTTCTCCTCACTCCTCCTGTTCTGGGCCTGCCATACTCCTGCTCTGGATCTGCCATTCCCCTGCTCTCCATTCTCAGGTCCCAGTCCTGGAGTTTTTTTTGGGCTCCTGGATGTGTACTATGTAAAACCCTTAACAGACCGCAGCCCACTTGCAAGTGTCACTGTGCCACTTCACACTGGGAGCTACTGTTCTAAGCTGTGCCACCTCATTACCATATCTCCAACAACTATATAATTCATTACATTTCTATCCCTAATTCAGTCCTGCCCTCCCCGTAACCACGTCTCCGTTACAGCCACCACATCCAACTGCCTCACAAACATCAAGGCCCTAAGCTCATCCGTTTTCCCTGCCACACTCCTAGCATTGAAACAGACACAGTTCAACCCACAAATGTCCCTCGGAACCACCTTCTCCCTTATAATTTTCCTTTCACCCGTCTCCTGTACTTCCGGTTCTCGGGGCTTGTTAGAGTGTAGTTTACTTCCGTACCGGAAGTTAGGCCAGGGGATAGTCGTTAAGGGGGAGCGGGGGGTATAAATCGGATACTCACCCGGGGACCCACCTCATTGTTCTCCGGAGCATTGAACCTGGTGGCTGTGGCTGTGGTGAGTGACTGATTTAAAGTGAAAACCGCTTTTTTCCTGTACTTCCGGTTCTCGGGGCTTGTTAGAGTGTAGTTTACTTCCGTACCGGAAGTTAGGCCAGGGGATAGTCGTTAAGGGGGAGCGGGGGGTATAAATCGGATACTCACCCGGGGACCCACCTCATTGTTCTCCGGAGCATTGAACCTGGTGGCTGTGGCTGTGGTGAGTGACTGATTTAAAGTGAAAACCGCTTTTTTCCTGTACTTCCGGTTCTCGGGGCTTGTTAGAGTGTAGTTTACTTCCGTACCGGAAGTTAGGCCAGGGGATTGTCGTTAAGGGGGAGCGGGGGGTATAAAAAAGGGGTAGCAGTATAGAGCGGGCAGCGGAGTGAGTGGGAACTGAGTGAGAAGGGCTTTGGCTTGCTGGGCTTAGGCGAGTGCAGGCTTAGAGAAGGTGAGAGTCAGATTCCTACCTTGGGCACTTACAGGAGGTTGGGACATGGCAGGGAATATAGGGAGGAATGTAAGTTGCGTCCGGTGCCACATGTGGGAGTTCCTGGTGGTGTCACGGGTCCCCAAGGTACACATCTGCAGTAAATGTTTAGAACTGCAGCGATTGAGGGCCCGGATCAGGCAACTCGAGGGGCGACTGGAAGATGCGTTTCTAGTTAGGGAGAATGAGGAGATAATGGCTGGGAAACATGAGCAGGAGGGGGTCTCAAGGGCGGAAGAGAAGGGAGGATGGACGACTGTTAGGAGGGGAAAGAGGAAGAAGAAGAGTAGTCAGGGTCCCCCGGCCTCCCCGGAGGCCCCCCAAGGTTCGTCGGCAGGGGCACAGAAAAATAGGAAGGAAGGGGAGACTGATTTAGAGGGACGGAAAGGGTCTGGTAAGGTGATAGTGGTAGGGGATGGGAGGGTCCGAGGGATTGATAGGAGGTTCTGTGGGCAAGGGCGCGACTCCAAGATGGTGGTCTGCCTCCCTGGAGCAGGGGTAAAAGATATAATGGAAAGGGTAGAGGGAATTTTGAAAGGGGAGGGGACCCAGGCAGAGGTCATAGTACATGTAGGGGAGGGGGATATAGGAAGGAGGAGTAGGGGAGAGGTCCGTAGGCAATTTAAGGAGTTGGGGGCCAAACTAAAGGGCAGGACCTCTAGGGTGGCACTGTCTGGGTTGCTGCCCAGTATGAGCAGGGCTAAGAATGACGAGATCATGCAGTTGAATGCATGGTTGAGGGACTGGTGTAGGGTAGAGGGGTTTACTTATGTAGATCATTGGGAGGTGTTTAGGAGAGAAAGGCAACTGTACAGGAGGGGTGGGGAGGATTTGAACGGGAGGGGGACTAGTGTCTTAGCAGGGAGGTTAGCTGGGGTGTTCAGGAATGATTTAAACTAATAGGGAGGGGGGGTGGGGAGGTGGCTGGGAGAGAGACGGGTGAAAGGAAAATTATAAGGGAGAAGGTGGTTCCGAGGGACATTTGTGGGTTGAACTGTGTCTGTTTCAATGCTAGGAGTGTGGCAGGGAAAACGGATGAGCTTAGGGCCTTGATGTTTGTGAGGCAGTTGGATGTGGTGGCTGTAACGGAGACGTGGTTACGGGGAGGGCAGGACTGGCAGCTGAATGTTCCTGGGTACAGGTGTTTTAGGTGTGACAGAGGAGGGTTGAAGAGAGGTGGAGGGGTGGCACTGTTAGTCAAGGAAAACATCACAGTAGTGCGGAGGGAGGGCGATATGGAAGAGATAGGGATTGAGTCGCTGTGGGTGGAGTTGAGGAATAAAAAGGGAGAGATCACACTGCTAGGGGTGTACTATAGGCCACCCAACAGCCCAAAGTCAGTGGAGGAGGGAATTTGCAGGGGCATTTTGGACAGGTGCAGAAAGAATAGAGTGGTTGTAGTGGGTGATTTTAATTTTCCCGGAGTGAATTGGAGGGGGCCTAGAGCTGGGGGTACGGAGGGAGAGGAGTTTGTGAGATGTGTTATGGAAGGGTCGCTAGAACAGTATGTAACTTGCCCGACTAGGGGAGGGGCTATACTGGATTTAGTGTTGGGAAACGAGCCAGGGCAGGTGGGTGAGGTAGAGGTAGGCGAACATGTGGCGAACAGTGACCACAAGTCCGTCTACTTTAGGATAAAAATGGAAAGGGACGAGTGCCGTCCAAGCGGGAGTGTGCTGAACTGGGGAAAGGCGAGCTATGGCAGGATTAGGAGGGAGCTGCAGCAAACTGACTGGGAGGGACTGTTAGCTGGCAAGTCCACGGTTGGCAAGTGAGAGGCTTTTAGGGACAAAATGAAATGGTTGCAGGGGAGGTTTGTTCCGGTTAAGCGAAAGGATGGGAAAGGTAGGATTAGAGAGCCGTGGATTACGGGGGATATTGAAGACTTGGTTAGGAAGAAGAGGGAGGCGTATGATAGGTCAAAACAAATGGGTACGGAGTGTGCGCTGGAGGAATATAGAGAGAGTAGGAGGGAGCTAAAAAGGGGAATTAGAAGGGCGAAGAGAGGGCATGAGATGGCTTTGGCTGGTAGGATTAAGGATAATCCTAAGGCATTTTATTCCTATATTAGAGGCAAGAGAGTAGTTAGAGGGAAAATTGGTCCTCTTAGGGACGAGAGTGGAGAGTTGTGTATTGAGTCGGAGGGAATGGGGGAGCTCCTGAATGAATACTTTGCGTCGGTATTCACGAAGGAGAGGGGTTCGGAATCGTGCGGTCTCTTGGAGGGAGCGGAGGTTCAGTTGCAGGATATAGTTATTACGAGAGAGGAAGTGCTAGGGCTTTTAGGTAGCGTAAGGACGGATAAAGCTCCGGGGCCTGATGGTATTTATCCCAGGCTGCTTAGGGAGGCGAAAGATGAAATTGCTGGGCCTCTGGCGCACATCTTTGTCTCTTCTTTGGACACAGGTGAGGTCCCAGAAGACTGGAGGGTAGCAAATGTGGTCCCGTTGTTCAAAAAAGGTAGTAGGGATAACCCTGGGAATTATAGGCCAGTGAGTTTGACGTCGGTGGTAGGGAAGTTAATGGAAAAAATACTTAGGGGTAGGATGTATGAGCATTTGGAGCGTTGCGATCTGATTAGGGATACGCAACATGGCTTTGTTAGAGGGAGGTCTTGCCTTACGAATCTGGTGGAATTCTTTGAGGAGGTGACAAAAACGGTTGACGATGGGAGAGCCGTTGATGTCATCTACATGGATTTCAGTAAGGCGTTTGACAAAGTCCCTCACGGTAGGCTGGTAGAAAAGGTTAAGGCGCATGGGATACGAGGCCAGGTAGTTAGGTGGATTGAGAACTGGTTGGGAAATAGGAGACAGAGGGTAGTTGTGGAGGGTACCTTGTCGGGCTGGAGGCCAGTGACCAGTGGTGTGCCGCAGGGCTCGGTACTGGGACCTCTCCTCTTTGTAGTCTACATAAATGACTTAGAAGAGGGAGTAGGTGGTGTGATCAGCAAGTTTGCTGATGACACCAAGATGGCAGGGTTGGCGGGTACAGAGCTGGATTGTCAGGTGATACAACAGGATATAGATAGGTTGGTGCAGTGGGCAGATAGGTGGCAGATGGCATTTAATCCTGACAAATGCGAGGTGATGCATTTTGGAAGGAATAATGCAGAGAGGAGTTATGTGATAAAAGGTAGGCCGATTAGGAGTATAGATGTACAGAGAGACCTGGGAGTGCAGGTCCACAAATCCATGAAGGTTGTGTCACAAGTGGAGAACGTTGTTAGGAAGGCTTATGGGATGTTAGCCTTTATAGGAAGGGGCTTAGAGTATAAAAGCTGCCGTCTAATGCTTCAGTTATACAGAACGTTGGTTAGACCGCATTTGGAGTACTGCGTCCAGTTCTGGTCACCTTATTACCGGAAGGACGTGGAGTCTCTGGAAAGGGTGCAGAGGAGGTTTACCAGGATGTTGCCTGGCATGGGGGGACTGGGTTACGAGGAGAGACTGAAGAGACTGGGGCTATTCTCCTTGGAAAGAAGGAGATTGAGAGGGGACATGATAGAGGTATATAAGATACTGAAGGGAATAGATAGAGTTAATAGTGAGAGACTGCTCCCTAGACTGGGTACGAACACAAGAGGTCATCAATTAAGGGTGAGGGGGGGGAGGTATAATTTGGAGGTAAGAGGAAGGTTCTTTACACAGAGAGTTGTGGGGGTCTGGAATGCGCTACCGAGTAGGGTGGTGGAGGCAGGCACGTTGGACTCGTTTAAGATGCAGTTAGATAGGCATATGAGTGAAACGGGAATGGAGGGATATGGTAGGGGCTATTAAATAGGGTAAACCTCGGGAGACACCGGAAGGGCAGGCTGTATAACTAATATGTTTTGTCTTTATTCCACAGGTGGAGGTCCACCTCGTGTCAAGCGAGGGGCATGCACACGGCAGGTTGTGCGTGGGCTGCTCTTGGAAGTCCAGGAGTGGCCTAGTACTTCATGTCGGTGTGTGTGCTTGATCCTGGACCGATAGACGGGCACCGCAACAGCTCAGTGACTAGCACTGCTAGCTGTGCAGATACATGGATTTGGGCCTGTGTCTGTGGGAGTTTGCGCATTCTCCCTGTGGTTGCGTGGGTTTCCTCCGGGCGCTCCGGTTTCCTCCCACACCCCAAAGATGTGCTCTTAGGCTAATTGGTTTCCACCAAATTGACACTATTTCTTCCCTGAATCTGACTGAGTAGGGTCCCATTCGTAGACATGCAGGGTAGAATAGGTGTAGGGCGATGCGGCGGCGCGGGCTCGTTGGGCCGAAGGGCCTGTTTCCCGTGCTGGGTTGTTCTTTGTTCTTTTTCTTTAAAAGTGTCTTGTGGACTTGAAACATTAACACTGTTTCTCTCTCCACAAATGCTGCCAGACTTGCTGAGGTTATCCAGCATTTCTGTTTTTCCTTCAGTCCCACTCATTTCTCCAATACAATCTTACTAATACTAATTTCCTTCAATTCTTCATTCTCTCTGGATCCCTAATTCTGAGATTTCTTGTATCTTTCTCTGAAGACAGGCATAAAACAAATGTTTCAATTCTTTGCCATTTCTCTCTTCCTCATTATAAATTCTCTTGACTCCGCTTGTACGGGACCCACATTTTCTTTGGATGAACATTTCTTTTATACGTACCTTTAGAAGCTTTTACAATCTGGTTTTCATGTGTATTGCTATTTTACACTAATATTCTATTCTCCCTTTATCAGTTTCTCAGCCTTCCTTTGCTGTATTCTACAGTGCTCCCAGCCTTCGGAATAGCTCTGTCAACTTTATTGCCCTTTTCTTTTAATGCTTTACCATCCTCAACTTCCTTTGTTAGCCACGGTGGATTGACATTGTTTTGGACTCTTTCTAAAATTTGTGGTATTGTTTCAAATGCCTTTTGGCAATCCACGTCTAACAGTATCAACTCTGTCATCTTTTTTAAAAAGTTCGAGCAAGTATGTTAAACACTGTTTTCCCTTAATCATGCTGACTTTCCTTAATTAACCTGCATTTAACCATGTAACTATTAATTTTGTCTTGAATTGTTTCTGAATTTCCCTATCACCAAAGTTACGTTTGCTGGCCTGTGATTACCAGCCTTATCTTTACGCCATTTTTTTGACATGGGTATAATGTTTGCAATTCTCCAGTCTGCTGGATGACCAGATATCTATTTTTATTATTTAGATTACATGTTAAATATTGACCCGGTCCCTGGGTTAAACTGCTGCTCTTTTTTGAAAAAATGTTATAGGACCATTTCTAAACATCTAAGAGAACAGACAGGGCCTCTGTTTAAAATCTGTTCTACAAGTTGGCGCCTCTTGGAGTATTCTCTCAATATTATACTCAAGTGGCAGCTTAGATATTTGTGCTGAAGCCTCAGCATTGGGATTTGAAGCTGTGACCTGGCTCCCTGGCTCAGGTGAGAATATTTCCTACTGAATCACAGCTGGCACTTGGGATGATCTGTCTTTAATTCATTGGACACAAGTGAAAAACTATCTGCAGCTAGTTTCAATTTGAACAATCAAAATTTCTGTAATGTCTAAACAAAACGTGGTTTTGTTGTATTCTACAAAAAAAACCTGACTCTCTGTCACCACATGAAAAACAAGAAACTTGAGGATTGATGGACATGAGCCCAGGTTATAGGTTACAGACATCAATATGTCTCACACAACTGTGGTATGCTGTGCACTTTATATAGCTGGATTATTTCCAGACCTCCACTGCTGCTGCTCTGAGTTGCTCATTATGTGCTGGTGGCATGTAATGTATACCAGGTATACATTTGAAGTACAAAGCAGTGGCTTGACATTGTCATCTGTGACACTCAGCCTTAAGATGTCTAGCTTCAATTACCCTCCCAAAGCAGTACAGCCAAGCTCTGGAAATTGATAAAGTTGAGGGTTTGAATCCATACTGATGATACGTTATGTATTTGTAGTATAATGTGCATTATTCTCCGTCTAAATTATTGAAAGAGTAGCATTGTGGAAGTTTCCAAATCTTTTGAGCTATTGTTGGACTAATGTTATGTTGACTTTTATCCACATAACTGGAAATAGTTGGAATCTCTTCTTTGTATTGGAAGACACTTTTGGAAGTTTTGTTAAATGTGTGTTTTTTAGTCCATTGTTGTTTGACACTTAACTGCTCAGCATCTTCAACCTTGGTAATGGAGTCTTGTAGAACTTGCTTAAAAATGTTAATTAGTTCTTGAGGCACGACAAGCTCAGAACCTGCTGACACTTCTTGACATCTGTTTAAAAGAACATTAATAGAATTAAAGGAGTGACATTGCTGCCTTATATAAAGGTTCACATTTATAAACTTTTTTTGTAGCCGTGTGTTAAATTATTTGAAACATTGTCTTATGTGAATTGTTCTGGTGCTGCTCACTGCACTTATCATTTGGTGAACGTGTAACATCAGACCATAAGACATAGGAGCAGAAGTAGACCATTTGGCCCATCGAGTCTGCCCTACCATTCAATGAGATCATTGCTGATTTGATGTGATAATCCTGAACTCCATTTTCCTGCCTCATGACGATGACCCTTGATCCCTTTACTGATTAAAAATATGACTAACACAGCCTTGAACACTTAACTACTCAACCTGTACAGTAAGAGAAATCCACAGATTCACTACCCCCGAGAGAAGAAATTCCTCCTTATCTGTGTCTTAAATGGGCAATCCCTTACTCTGAGATTATGTCCTCTGGTCCTAGACTCTCCCACACAAGGTACATAATCTCTCAGCGTTGACTCCGTCAAACCCCCTAGGAATCCTATATGTCTCAAATAAGGTTGCCCCTCATTCTCGTAAACTCCATTGAACACAGGCCCAACCTACTCAACCTCCCTCCATACCTGGGATCAAACTAGTGAACCTTCTCTGGGCTGCATCCATTGTGAGTGTATATCTTTCCTTAGATAAGTGGACCGGAACTGTTCACAGTATTCCAGGTGACTCCTGTCACCTTTCCAGGAAACATGAGCATGAAATGACTCATGAACTTTCCCTCCCCATTTTCAAGTTGTTGCTGATTCTGATTGCAAATTCAAGGTAGTCACTATTGAACTCTTAAGAGCTCTGGTGAAACCAAACCTTGAATGCTGTGTCAGTTTTGGTGACTAAAATATTTGTGCTTGAGGCAATGTGGAAAAGATTGTAAAGCTAATCCTTGAATCAAAAACCTCAGAGAATTTTGCTCATTTCAACCCCTAAAATATCTGGAAGGTGATTATATTGAATTATGTGGTATGGAAAAGTACATGAAAAAATTGCAATAAAATTGGAAGCATAGAACAATTGGTTTGTAAGTTTGAATTAGTAATATATACAAATCTAGAATTGTTTGCAACATCCTGTTAAACCTTTTGCACAGATGGTTAATACATAGGATGAATCATATAGTGGAGGTAAAAATGCTATAAATTGGTTTAAACAAAATGTTTAGTGGGGGAGACGGAAAGTGTGATTTTTGGATAGGTATTTTGAGGTGAACCAAATGGCAGTCCTTTTTGTTGTTATCTTGTGATTTTGCTGTGCATCAAATCACTGAAAAGAGCAGATGAATGTTATTTTTCATCAATGCTGTAGGAGGTATGCCAGTTTGTTAAACTGCAATTCCATGACTCATTGTATTGCAGCTTGCTGCATCAAATGTGCAGTTGAAGTGATGAGCAAATTTTGTTCTTTTTATTTATTAGTATCATCTTGCGTTAACACTGTGAAGTTACTGTGAAAATCCCTTAGCCGCCACACTCACGTGCCTGTTCAGGTACTGAGGGGGAATTTAGCATGGCCAATGCGCATAACCAGCAGGTCTTTTATTCTGTGGGAGAAAACCATGCAGACATGGAGAATGTGCAGACCCCACACAGGCAGCGACCCAAGCCAGCAATCTAACCGCAGTCTCTGGTGCTGTGAAGCAGCAGTGCTTGCCGCTGTGCCAACCCTGTCATTCACATTCAAATAAAGCAAAGTAAGCATTGATTGATTGTATTTATCAATCTATGTATTTCCGAGCCAATTTTGTTCTTGATGTCATGTTGCATTTTTGAAACTGAAGAACAAAGTTATCTTGGTTTAGTTTCTGAATGTGTAGGAAACTTGTGTTTCCTGTACCTGGCAAAATCATTTTGAACAGTAATGCTGTTAGCTTTTGGATTACGTGCACATGCTTTATTATGGATTGCAATACTAAACTGACTGTACGTTGCAATACTGAAATACGCAATATGCAGAAAGTCAGTTTGCAGGTGATCGAGAAGGCAAATGGAATGTTGGCCTTTATCGCGAGGGGGATGGAATATAAAAGCAGTGAGGTCTTGCTGTAATTGTACAGGGTACTAGTGAGGCCGCAACTGGAGTACTGTGTGAAATTTTGGTCCCCTTATTTGCAAAAGGATATATTGGCCTTAGATGGGGTGAAGAGAAGGTTCACCAGGTTGATACAGGAAATGAGAGGGTTAGCTTATGAAGAGAGATTGAGTAGATTGGGCCTGTACTCGTTGGAATTTAAAAGGCTGAGGGGTGATCTTATGGAGACATATAAGATAATGAAGGGGCTAGATAGGGTGGAGGCAGAGAGATTCTTTCCACTTAGAAAGGAAACGAACTAGAGGACACAGCCTCAAAATAAGGGGAAGTCAGTTTAGAACAGAGTTGAGGAGGAACTACTTCTCTCGGAGGGTAGTGAATCTCTGGAATTCTCTGCCCATTGAAGTGGTGGATGCTACCTCGTTAAATATGTTTAAGTCACAGGTAGATAGATTTCTGATCAATAAGGGAATTAAGGGTTATGGGGAGCAGGCGGGTAAGTGGATCTGAACCACTACAAGATCAGCCATGATCTTATTGAATGGCAGGGCAGGCTCGAGGGGCTAGGTGGCCTACTCCTGTCCCTGTTTCTTATGTTCTTATAAAACTGAGTGCTGCAGTGTTGGAGGTGCCAACTTTTGATAAAACATTAAACTGAGGTCCCATTGCCTGGGACATAAAACACCTACAAGCACTATTTTGAAGACAAGCAGGGAAGTTGTCCTCTGTCCAGGCTAATAATTTACCTTTTGATAGTCTCATAAAACAAAATATCAAGTAATTGTCACATTTCTGTTGGATAATCTATTTGCAACATCACCCTACGAGTAGAATTCAGTTGTACTTCAGTGGCGGTGAAACATTTTTGCCCTGAAGTCAGTCAGGAAAGATGTTGTTTTGTACAAGTCTATCTTTGTTTTGCATTGCTAAAGGGGATTATCAGAGTCTGGGGAACAGAAGCTAGTTGACCTGGTTTCAGTTGAGAGCGAAGTACAAGATGACCTAAGAAGGTGACCTGGAGGGTGGATGTCGCAAGTAGTGGAATTAAAACAATACTGTTCTAAATTGATTCATTATGTAACCAAATGTGTTGATTTAAAAAAATACTCACTTGTAAAGCACAGCTTCAACATGATGGGGATGGATTTTTGAGCACAAAACTTTTAAATGACTTAGATCTTCGGCTTGAATAGACAGTTCCTGACTCGAGCAGGAGGCAGGTTTCTGGATTTTCTGTTCATTATTGGATAAGTTGACCAGCCTTTGAGATTCTTTCATGTACTGTATTAATTCCATCATAAGAGATTCATTTACAAATTTTGCTTTTTGACTGTATCTGTGAGATTCGTGTCTTGATCGCATCATCCACTGAAATAAAGTTATGCTATAATTCAAATGAACAAGAGCAAACATTTTAATATCTTAAAATTCATATGTCAGCAGATGAATGTTCAGAAAACAAACTTATTTGACTTATTATTGTCATATGTATTGTTATACAGTGAAAAGTATTGTTTCTTGCGCGTTATACAGACAAAGCATACCTTTCATAGAGTACCTGGGGAGAAAGAAAAGAGAGGGTGCAGAAACTTAGAAGCAGGAGTTGGCCTTTGAACCCTTTGAGCCTGTTACACCATTTAGTAAGATCATGACTGATCTGATTGCCCCCAGTAACATTTTACCTGCTTGCTCATCAAGTATATTTATCTGTTTTAAAGACATTAAAGATTCTGCTACAGCTCCCTTTTTGAGGAAGGGACTTCTAAAGATTCCCTACTCTTTGAGCAAAAATGTATCGTCATATGTCATAAATGCGCAAACCCCACTTTTGTAAATAGTGATTCCTAGTTGTAGGTTCTTCCACAAGAGAAATATCCTCTCCACACCCACTCTTATAACCTCTAAGGATGTTATATATCTCAATCAAGTCACCTCTTACTTTTCCAAACTCCAGCAGATACAAACCAAGCCTGTCTAACATTTTCTCAGAAGACAACCCTCCCATTTCAGGCATTAGCTTATAAACCTTCTCTGAACTGCTAATGCATTTACATCCTTCCTGGAATAAGGAGACCAATACAGTACAGAATACTCCAGATCTGGTCTCACTAGTGTCCTGTACCTCCTATTTGTAAATTCAATTCTCTTTGCAATAAACAATAACGCTCTTAGCTTTCCTAATTACTTGCTGAACCTTTTTTAAAAAAATATCAGCCCTGAGCTGACATCTTGAACCCTGGCATGGGCAGAGAAAATAACCTTTTGGATTCTCTTTTGCTTCTAATGGACAATGTCAATTTCCCCCACTCTCCCATTACCTGCTACCACTACTAGAGAGCTTTTTGCTTCCCCTTATGGCTTTTTGTTCCACAATGCCATTGTCAGTTTGCTTATCCACACATTTTTATTCAAACAAGGTAAGAGATCCTCAAACCTATTGGACAGTTGCAAAAGCTGAAACTGCTGTTCTCTGAATCCCATACCTGCTTCACTTGCAGTTATACCCATCTGTCCCTGATAACTGACCACATCAGTGTCTCAAATGAAACTTTTATTTGTAAATGAAAGTGACGGGTATCCCACTGGTTTAACATTTTAGGAACAAAATTGTTTTGGCAGAAATAAGCCAAATGTAGCAGTACTTTGGCAATTCCAACAGAACACTGTTCAGAAAACACTAGCTGAAGATTACTTTCTAAAATGTAATTTGTATTTCAAGGAGATAAACTAAAACCACCAGAATCTGGAAAATGTTGTTTATTTTCAAATCCTGTTGCGATTAGTCGAGAATTAATAACAAAAGAGCCTAACGTTTAATTAAAAATTTTCAGCTTTTTGTTTATCTTCAGTCATCGTTGTGTAATGTTGCTTAACTGAGAGGCTGAACATATGTACATACAGCCACTTGACCTTAATCGCCTTATACTGGCTTCTGGAAAATATTTGTGAAATGAACATGTTGAGTAATCCTTTGATGTTCTGCTCCCCTACACCATGATAAAGTTAATTCCTTGCTTGGTACCCCTCGGAAGGCCAAGTTGAGATTGCTTGATGCAAAGGAGAATCTCCTAATGATTGCTGAAGTTGGTGCAGTAACATGGTGCCAGCAGGCTGTCCTTTCTTTTACAAATAGAATTGAAAATTCCTGAAACATCACTTCCAATATTCCTTTGTACTCCTAGGTGAAATATTTTCACTTAAATAATTTGTGTAAGTTTACTAAGACGTACAGTGCTGAACTAATCTTCAAATGTGCTTACCTTTCAATTTGTTTTCCTTTTGACATTGGGAAAAATATCTCCGTGATCGGTTCTTCTGAATCTTCTGTGCAACTGAGAGAAGCTGTTAGCAGCTAATATTTACTGACAGCTGATGTTCACTGTTATATGTAGCTTCCAGTTAAAAACCTCATCTGCGGAAGGAAAATCCAGTTGTGTTGCAAAGTAGCTTGATGCATGTTGTAAGTACCATACGCTTTCACAATTAATGTGAAGTCTGAATTGATTTTAGCTTTCAGTCATGATCTGCAAATGTACAGATTGGATTTCTTGCAGGAGATTTTGATGTGGGAGGGCTTTATTGTTGGCAAGTGAGTTGGAAGTGAATCTTTGAGTTTAATTGAAATAGACATGTGCCTATGGGGGCAAGAGCTTCATTCCTTTCAGTTTAAGTATCCCAATTTCAATCATGAAAAGTTATTTTTGAAGGTTTTAAGTGGTACCTGAATATATTCCAAATAGTGTTTTATTTTTGTGATCTTGAAATGGCAATGGCAGTTTTTGTTTTGAATCTTTATTGAAGAATATAGTTGAAAAGATTAAGTTGTGGATGTTTGCAACAAACTGGAAAATGTAGCACAAGTATATTAATTTTATATAATTGTGAAAGTAGTTTTCAGTGATGAGATACTGGTAAGTTTAAGTGGATAAGAAAAGTAAGATGGTCAAACACAATAGAATAATTGGTTAAACACAGCTAAGTATGATTAATACTTTAATAGATTGTTATGCAACATTACTTGTATATATGTGTGATGCTGCTTTCCATATTTGTAATCTCTCCCTTCCTTTCCTGAAATAATCTTCTCACGGTTTACTGTTGTTGCTGCCCGAATGGTTACAGTACAGGAGATGGTCATTTCACGCATCAAGTCTATGCTGACACCCTAAAATGATAGTTCAGCTCTTTCCATCCTCACTTTTCACACTTCATTCTATTCACAAGTCAGGAAGAGATGGCTTTCATTTTTCTAGCTCAGGATTTTCTGATTCAAAATCCCTAATTTAAAAAAAAAATTCTTTGAGGTGTCTATGTTTTCTGTTTCTCCAGCTTGGACTTGGGGCAGAAAACCCAAACTCGGGCTTCTAGTAAATGGGGTTGCTCTTGATCTGACCATTATTTTTAAAGATGTGGCTGAGGATAACACTTTTTCTTTCCTTTATTGTTTTCTTACTAATGTCATATCAATAAAGTATTAGCCCCCAACCTGTTTGCATGTAGCTAAAATTTCTAATTATTTTTCAACAACTGGATATTTAATTGAATATCGTAGAATTAGAACAGCTTTAGTTCAGGTTTCAAGATGGAATTTTATAAGTTCACATAGTTTCGCCAATTCTATAAAGTAGCTAGTAAACTGAAATGAGAACTTGAATGCAGAAACAAGGATGCCTTACTGCAACTGTACAGGGCCTTGGTGAGACCACAGTTTTAAGTTGATTTATTATGTCACAAGTAGGCTTCCATTAATGCTGCAATGAAGTTAGTGTGAAAATTCCCCAGTCGCCATACCGGCAGGTACTTGTTTGGGTACAGTGAGGGAGAATTTAGCAAGGCCAATGCACCTAACCAACTGGCCTTTCGGACTGTGGGAGGAAACCCATGCAGACATGGGGAGAACATGCAGGACAATAACCCAAGCTGGGAATGGAACCGGGGTCCTTGGCGCTGAGCGATAGCAATGTTAACTGCTGTGCCACCCTTACTTACACCTAGAATTAAATGAATTCTTTTTGTGTTGAACAGGAGTATTCTTGCTTCGAAATAAACCTGTTGACGTTTAGTAACGTAGATTTTATTGTTGTGGAGTTGTGAGGAAGCGTCTGTTTTCTTGTAACCTAATTTCCGTATATGGTAGCAATTAAATTTTGATTTTCAAACTTCTATTTTGTTACCTCTTTTAACTTGATGAATTTAATATCATTAATAAGAGTTATGATTTCAGATAGAATAATATGGGTAGAATTCTGGGTACCTCAAAGATATTATAACTTTGCAGCCTTTAATAAAGTGGGCCTGAACCTTTTGCACACCAAAAGAGAAATGAAGGACTGGCAATGAATCCATACTTACTATAAAAATATACTTCCCAGACTTGTTTAGTCAACTTGAGTTTTACATTTTCCATTCACTGCCGTTTTGATTACTGTTACATCCTACATAAAATATATTCTTTGATTTTAACTGCACAATGTTTTGGAACAAATGAAAGCATGTTCATTCAAAGTTGTATGCAGTGTTTTTATATCACATTTAGTAATTGTGCCCTTAAGCACTAATTGTGACTGGTTAGCAGAACTCACTGTTGTGAATAAACAGAAAGCTATAAGGAGAATGTTTCTATTCCTAGATAATGTTGGACAAAATGTTCCTGAATGCAACTAGAAGATTTAAATACTCTGAATTGCTGTGACCTTCAGCTGTCTGAAGTGTCTTAAGTGTTTTTCCAACATTAGTCTTAAAGAAATTGTGAAACTGTCAGCGCCATGAAACTGAAAAAATATCAGACCTGCGATTTCTCTGTAAATTTGTAAATTTCTCCTTTGTAATTAAAGCATTGAAATAGGAGCACGAGTAGGTCATTCAGATCTTTGAACCTGCTCCCTGATTTCATGTGATCATGGCTGATGATTGATCTCAGTGCAATGCTCCCACTCTCTCCTCATTGCCCTTGGCATGATTAGTCTAAAATATATCTATTTCTTCAGCATTTTCAGTACGTACTCCATAGCCTTCTATTGTAGAGAATTAATTCCGTAATTGACCACACTGAGTGAAGAAGTTTGTTCTCTTCTCAGTCCTAAATGGCCTACCCAGATCCAGAGATAGTGACCCCTTGTTCCAGATTCCTCCCCCAAGCCAGAAGAAGAATGGTCCCTGCAACCAATCTCTCTAGTCCAATCAGACCTTTATATGTTTCATTGAGACCCCCATTCATTCTTCTAAACGCCATTGAATATAGGCCTTGTCGACCCGATTTCTCTGAAGTAACAATTCTGCCATTCGAGAAATCAGTCTGGTAAACCTTTGCTGTGGCATCCTTTTTTTGGGTCAGGAGAGAAATACGTGCACAATACTCCAGGTGTGGTCTCACCAAGGTCCTGTACAGCTGCAATAAGACATCCATGGGTTCAAATTCTGCTGCAGCTAGTGGAATTTAAATTTAATTAGTAAAAACTTGGAATATATAGCTAGGCTCAGTAATAGCGATCTTGATAATTATCATCAGTTATTGTAAAAATCCATCTGGTTCATTGAGGGAAAGGTCCTCACCTAGTATAGCCTACGTGGGACATTAGATCTGTAGCAGTGTGGTTGATTCTTAACTGCCCTCTGGAAAGGAAAGCAAGTCATTTTGTTCAAGGGCAGTTGGTGATTGACAGCAAATGCTGACCATGCCAGTGATGCAACATTAAATGAATGAAAGAATAAAGAAGAAAAGAGTATTTTTCCTTCAAATGGGACTATTTAAAACATTAGTATTGAAAAATGGAGTAAGATATAATCTTTTTTCTATTCCTAAGAAAATATGAAAACAAGTATTTAGAATATTGAATTAGAATATTTGTACCACTTTTGTTATATTTATGACTAATTTGACAATGCTATAAATATTGATCAACAGTATCTTGATTTGCTCTTTCTGTGAAATTTTTCAAGTTCATTGTTATAATGACAGGAAATTATGCAGTTGAACTGTGCCAATGCAGGTGACTTGGCACTTCAATAAACAAGGACATAATAGAGAAGACATCAGGGGTTCTGGTTCAGTAAATTTGTGTTGAAGTCTCTTTGTAAGGTCAGCAGTGAGCAAGTAAATACTCCGTTGAATGTGATGCATGACTGCATAAATGATATTCTTGTTACGCAGGGTATTAATGAAATAGTATATGGCAAATTATTCAAGCGTTTCACACATACTTCAATCTGAGGGAGTATACCATTGTTGAGAGGGGATTAAATTTAACAAATAGACATAGTGTCAAGGGGAAAGCCTTACTGTCATCATAAATGAACCTGTATAAGACTTGCTTGAAAGATGAATTGATCAGAGACAGAATTGAATGCTTGTTGCCTTTTCTGACCACTTGCAGTCAAGAACTTTACTAAAGAAAGTGCAACTAAAGAGACAGGCTGAGGTCAGGAAACAATCTGATCTCAGATGATGGAGAGTACTACCTTTAAAAGGGGCTAATTCAGTAGAGTATGTCAAACAAAGAAAAGAAAAGCTGCTATAGAAAGCAGCTGAGAAAGGAAGAATATCTATTACCAGCTCAAGCTGACTAATTAGTTTATCAAAGCAAAACAGAGGCATGGAAACTGTTTTGCCCAAGAGCCCGCCCTCCTTGGGAATGTAGTGGAAAGTGGAAGGACCTGCACACCTTTGAGATGAGTTTAAAAATCCTATCCACTGGTTTGTAGATATGGCCAGTTTGAACAGCTGTAGGACTGAGACAGAGTGAGATTCTTAATGGGGCCTTGAGTGATTGACACAACAAGGAATTTCCCTGTCACCTGGGTTGCCTAGCAGAATACTATTTCAGCTGATACTGATTTAATGTGATCACCAGGAAGCTTGTCTTGGCTCACCCCTTTCTTCACCAAGTCTGCAGCTGTGATTGGGTAATGAGAGGGTTTATGCATAAATCTTGAAAGGGCAAAATCCCTACTGAGCCTAACCGACCATGAATAGAAGCTCATGGAAGTGTGCCAACAAATCTGGATTGTTGACTGAACCATAGGCAAGTCCAGAATGTAGTGCAGACTTACAGTTGGACAGGATGCATGGTATTATCACAGGTTCTAGTGCATGGCATTATCACATCACATCATAGCTGAGACATGAAACTGACAAGAAGCAACATAATGACAGGTCAGTTGCCCAAGAGTGGCATCTTAGTGATTATTCTCAACACTTCCTCCACAGCTGGCCATTCCTGATCTGTGGAATAACCAAGGAGGAATTCTTGAGGTAACTCCCTTGCTACAGGCACGGACACCCCTACCTTCAGGTGCTTTGCAAGACCTACCCTGTACATCCCTGTATAACTTTTAAGATGGTGACTCACCTCTTTGTCCCTGCCTGTTGGTGCTCACAGTGCCGGAACCTTGCTTTCCAGGACCTGTGCCAGTTTCATTTGCATAACTCCTGCTAGGAGTGGCAGGAGCATCTTGAGAGGAACATCTTGAATTGGGCTTCAGTGACATGCTGAACAGGCCATTTGAATGTTTATCGGGTTCCAGCCTGCTCTGGCTGGGAATCTGGTCAGGACCGATGTGGATTCGGTGCAAAATCTGTTTTTCTACTGATTCTTCGTGCCAATATGATTCCCACTGGGAGCTAGCGGACTTGGAGAATCCCCCTCTGTGGTGTAATATGTTACATTGGATATTGGCTTATTAATGGTATTCTAATTGTTTAGGAACAATGAATGAAGAAAAATACACCCAGGAACAGGCCCTTTGACCCTCCAAACCTGTGCCGATCATGATGCCATCACTGAACTAAGAAAAAACCTTCTGCCCTTATTTGGTCTGGATCCTTCTATTCCCTCCCTATTCATAGATCCATCCAGATGCCTCTTAAATATTGCTAATGTGCCTGCTTCCACCATCTCCTCTGGTAATGCATTTCAGGCATCTACCACTTTATTTGAAAAACTTGCCCTGCACATTTCCCTGCTCCCCATCTCACCTTGAACCTGTGCCTCCATGTAATTGATGCTTTCATCCTGGGGAAAAAGCCTCTATCCACCCAATCTTTGCCTCTCATACAATTTTGTAGACCTCTATCAGGTCTCCCCTCAGCCTCCATCTAATTTGCTAATTGCTTAATTTTTACATCACAGGAAGGAATGCAACTTCACATGATTTTTGTCCCCCCCGCCGTACAGCCTTGTGAAGATGTAAGCTACAGCAATCAAATATGTTCCAGTAAAGCTTCTGTTTCCTTTACATCTGTAGACTCAATATTTTGTATTAGTCTGACAAGAATATTATACACTCCATGTAACTCGTCACAGTTGAGTTGAATTGGGCATGTCTCCAGAATGCTTGACACTTATTTTGTCAAACCAAATCTTCAGTGGAGAGCTTGAGTCTAGGATGTGCTCTTATGGCAGTCGAAGGAAGCACTAAAGGACGCAGATGGCTTCACTTAGTTTTGATATTACCTTCAAGTCTTGGGAGAAGTTTGCCAACAGTCACTTTTGGAAGAAGAGATTACCTGAGAAGCAACACAGTGAAAATGAAGACTGTTATAATAAAGGAATATAAGTGAGCAAAGTAGGGTAAGGGAAGCAAAGTTGGCTTAAGGGAGGGAAGGTAAGAATATTCTTACGTAAGCATAATTTTTTGTTTAAATAATTGAGTCAATAAGGAGCTTAAGGGCAGTCATGGCAGGAGAGATTGCACCTGTGCTATGTGGCAAGTCTTGGAAGCTTCAGTTGTCCCTGGTGGGCACATGTACAGGAAATGTGTCAAACTGCAGCTACTGGCTATCCACATTTTGGAGCTGGAACAAGTGATGGACAACATTCAGTGAACTGATTACAGATGAAAGTTGAACAAGCAGAAAGGAGATGAGTGACCATCTGACTGTAGAGGAAGGTGGGTAGTGCACTAGTCCCCTGTGGCTATCCCCTTTCTAACAGGTATATGTTTTGGACCCTGTTCAGGGAGATCGCTGTGCAGAGGAAAGCAGAGGCAGCCAACTTGATGACAATGTGGATGGGTCTGCTACACAAGAAGAGAGGAGGAAAAATGGAAGGGCTATAATGGTAGGGATTTAAATTGTAAGGGGAGCAGGCAAGCATTTCAGTGGCTGCAAAAGTGACCCCAGGATGGTATGTTGCCTCCATGGTTAGTGATGTCAGTGGCTGCAAGGCATTCTGGTGGGGAAGGGCAAACAGATTTCATGGTATATGCTGGTACCACTGATTAAGGTTTTAAAAAAAAGGATGGTAACTTGGGAATTTATCTTTTCCTGATTGCTTTTGTCTATCTGCTTTTAAACTGAAATCTTTGTTTCTTATAGCCAAATATGATTCTGATAAATGCTGAAATATTTTTACCAGTCACCTTTTCCCTCAAAGCAATACAGGTGTGGCATCTTTTAAAACACTTAAGTTGAACTTTGGAAGGTGGGATGCAATCGAGACTAGTTACCAATAAAAATATAGAACAAAGTCATGTATGTTCTGCAATGTGCTTACATGCAATAATCAGTGATGTTTAGAAATTTTGGAATCTCGAAGTTTGAACTAAAAATTGCAAAGTTCACGGTTGGAAGAAGATATTCAGTACTAGTAATCTTTTTATTGTTTCAGGTGTGAATTAGATGAGCAGATGACCAAAGTTGAACATGTAAACATCTCTCGAGATGTAAAGGATCAATTAACCTCTCTCAGAGAGCCCTTTCCTCAAACAGGTACAGTAGAAATCAATTGCATATGTTGGGTCAGTGTTTTTTCAAGGGCTCTTGTTAAAGATTAAGAGTTTCACATTCAACATTTTGGTTTTTGCGTTATTTTCATGTTTGAATTCAGAATTGGATTCTTGCTTCATTTAGTGTTTTCTCTCCAATTTGGATTCTAAATACAATTTACAATAATAAACTAAGATCAGAATCTCAAATTCCAACTACCTGATACAATGAAACAGAAATTCCAAGGCTATAAAGAAAATCTACAGGAAAGTTTAACATAAGGAGTGAGATTCAGTTTTGTAGTCTAATCGAGAATTTTAATTGTCAATGCAGCTCAATCGGATTACAACTTAGATGAGTGTTTTATCACCGTGCAGATAAATAACATACTTGCAGCTCAATTCTGGTTTAGAAATGTCAGTTCAATGTATTAAGTTACTGAATTTAATAAAGCAAAGACAAGGGGTGCGTTCTTGCAAAAAAAAAATTCAAAGTGCTTAAAGAGTGAGGTAATAGGGGAGGATCACACTAGTTTTTTGGGTGAGCTATGAATATCAATCTTATGGCACTTTGTGCAAAAAAGTGCCAGGATGCTGTGGGGAGTCTACCTCTGCCAGTCTACCACTCCTTACCTACCAATCACCCCCATGCTGCTGATCGCCCCTGTGCTAGTCTCCTATCTCATAGACATCACCACCTTAGCCAATTGCCCCATCTACAGACACCCCTGCTCACTGATCATCTCACTCTCTTAGCACTTCCATGGCAGTTAGGGTGCCTGGTGGGCATTGCCAGGGTGACAGGTGGGCAGTGGCAGGCTGACAAAGGCCCATGGGCACACTCCGTCCCTGCCCCGACCACCTGGGGCTTCAGTGGCCTCTGATCCTCCGGTGTGATTGGGGAAGGTGAGAATCCGGGCGCTGTTCTCGATTTCTGCCTTCTACTGGATCGTACCACCTCACCTTGCTGAAAGTTGGGCAGGATGAGATTTTAAGATTGTGCCTGAGATACTGTTCCGCTATATCTCTGCAACGCTCTGGGAGGGTGATGTACATTGGCTTGCTTGCACACAGAGGCTGCTGCCCACCAATTCCAGCTGCTTTCAAGGTGCAAACCTATTTCAATTGAAACAGCCCAGTGCCGCATCCACCAACTACTGCACGGCGCACAAGGACCACTATGCTGAATGTGTTGAGGCTGCATCCCATGCTTGCATGGAGATCCTAGAACTGGCTGGCAACACAACCCAAGATGAAAAGAAGGCCTGCATCATTTCCACCATTTTCTCAACATGATGCCTGAAAGACTTGCCACAGCTCAGGTTGGGATCCTGCCCAACGTCTAGGCCATGCTGCTGCCCAAGAAAACTGGACAACCCACCAATTAAAAGAAAAAGATCAGGAAATAAGAGCTGGAAGAGGGGATCACTAGAGGAGCAGAAGTAGCAACATGGGAGAAACAGAATCTGATTTGGGGAGCAGCTCCTCCGATTCTGTCTCCAACACTCCTTCCTCAAATTATGTTTAATTTGTAGCCTCTGGCATTGGGGGCTATTTATGAGATTGTTAGGTTGGATTTGCTTGGTTGTTCCCATGTATTTTGAAGCCTGGTGTAATTGACAGGACTTCTATGATGTATCAGAAATTGCAGTTGAACTGCATTTCAAGTTGATGATATTATTGTAAATCTGTTATGTCTACCAGAATAGTTGATGCAGGTGATTCTTCATACAGAATCATAGATTGCAGCATGTAGTTATGAAATTGCTGAGCATTGATATAGCAGCAACAATATTTCTAATGAAAGTTCAAGAATGGTTTTTTCATTGATGGGATGAACATTGATGCATACCTCAACCAAGATCAAGAATTACCTGCAAATAAGAATTGTTATGGACTAATGTTAAATGTGAGAATATTCCAAAATCCCTGAGGGTAACTTGAAACACTGGTTCTTAATGGTGTATACTTTAAATATGGTATAGTGAGAGGAAAATATCTGAACCAGGGAGCAATAGTTCAGTCTTTATTAAGTATTTACACACACACAGTAGTTATTCACGTAAAAGGAAAAAAAAGCACCAGAGATTCTAGTACACCATAACATGCAAGTACACTGATGGCTATACACACAATATTATGTGAGATTGCCCCTTAGTTCCCAACCACCTATGTTCTCTGAACTCTGAAGCATCTCTTTGTACTCAAACAATATCTAATCTTATTCAACTGTATATTAAATCCAGCAAAGAATGCACACTTTGTGGCCAAGTTTAGGGAAACCATCTTCGGTTTCTGTGAAGGTGAAATCTGCTTTTGGGAGACTGTTTTTGCAGTTGGGTGTGGCAGTGATGGAGCTGCCGTTGTGTGACTGCGTTGCTCTTCCCCATCATTGCATTATGGATATATTGTTCTTTCCCTTTGATGTTATCCACCCTTTAGCTTTTAGCAGATTGGTGTCACTTTCTTTATCTCTCCACTTTGAAGTTAACTCTTCTACACCCCTGCTGTTTTCTCCGGTCATCTAGGTAAGCAATTGTTCCTCGACCTATTTGGTGGAAAACTCTCAAGCTCCAAATTTGTTCAATAAAAACACAAGTGACTATCATCTGTTCTAAAGTACTATGATCTATTCTCTAAAATAAGCAATATTTATCTTAAGATCAGTGAATCAAGCCCAAGTCACGCTAGCCAGACCTTAATGGGGGTTGACTATCTGCTGCAGTCTCTGGGCTCCAAGCTCATGGTCTTCAGGGCTTCAAGTTCCTCTTTTTTTCTTGTGATGGTTGTTCCTTGTTGTTGCTACCATGTTCTGTTTGGGGCTTCAAGTTCCTCTTTCTTCTTCTTGTGATGGTTGTTCCTTGTTGTTGCTACCATGTTCTGTTTGCTAGTATATTTGCATCTTAATTCTCAAGGAGGTCTGTAACTTGGTACCTACGTTCTTACATGTAGCAAGCCACCAAATCCTATTTCCGCAGACACGATCTCATTATTCCAGTTACTCAGGTTATTGCCTGGTGTCCTTCTCATCATACAAGATCTTGTTACTTCAGTTAAGTAAAATTAAGTATCTTCTGCTGTTGAGCCTGTAGCTTATTATGCCCATATTTGGATAGAGCCACTTGACTCCTCAGTTAGTCACTTTTATCAGCATGCCATTTGGCCTGGCTACATACTGATATGCAAACTTGTATCTCTGATATCAGCCATTTTTATTTTCTTTTATCCCAATTTTAGTTTTTTGATCTTATTTTTCCCTAATTCTTAATAGCATTAATTGTCTCTGATCCAAACTTGCAGAGAAAACTTAATTTACTTGATAGAATGTCCACCTGTTCGCCACTCCCTTTGAGCATGATGCCACAGTTTGCCAAGTTAAGATAAATGATTGCTGGAAAATATATCAAGATAAAGCAACAATAATTTGATATTTGTGAACTTGATTCTATATCTTGACTGTGTTTAAACATTTTCTATCTGTAACTACTTCCTGCCTAAAGTGCCTCACTACTTAGTTGTCATACTTTTGTTAATATTCTGCATTACAAATTCCTGTGCCTACATTTAAAATGAAAAGTGGCAATGTAACCTTGTCATTCAGTGGTTACTGCCACCTCATCTGTCATGTGACTTATTCTTGTACCACTTGTAGATTTTTGTAGACCTTTTGTGGCTTCTTTCCAGGTACATTCTCTACTGCCTTTCCTTTTCTTAGACTTTCTTGAAAAATGAATATTTCTCCTATAGATTTTCAACTTTGGTTCATAGAATTATAGAATCATACAGCACGTAAGAGGTCTTCTGGTCCACACCAACACATTGCAAAACCTGAACTCCTACCTAATCCCGTCTGTCACCATTTTGCCCTTAGCCCTGAATGTTATGCATCAACTGCTCATCTAGATACTTTAAAAAAGTGTGAAACAACCTGCCTCCACTGCCCTCAGTGTGTGTATTCCAGACTGTCACCACCCTCTTAAGTAAAAAGCTTTTCCTTACATACCCCTCCAACCTCTCGCTCCTCACTTTGAACCTGTGTCTCCTTGTGATTGACCCTTCAGCTAAGATGAACTGCTGCTCCTCATCCACTCTGTCCATGTCTCTTATAATCTTGTAGACCTCGATCAGGTCACCCCTTGCTGTTTTGCCAAGCCTACACAACCTCTCTTAACTTAAATGTTCCATCCCAGGCAGCATCCTGGTGAATCTCTTCGACACCCCTTCCAGTGCAATCAACATGAACTGACTTCTAAACAGAATTCTGCACAAGAAACATGACACAAATACATTTCTTAAAGATGTAGTTTTGTCACAATGACAGTCATCATCTTGACGCCTATAACGTCACAAAAGAGCATGAGCTTGCTTACCAGCGAAATCTGCCATGGCGAACAAGGTCCCAACCTGGCCACCTCTGACCACCACAATCAAACAAGGATTTTCTTGACTCAACTCAGCTCCCTGTCACCAAATATTAAACCACGATCTTCCAGAAACATAGCATGGAGTATACACTTAAATAATATTGGGTTGTGCGCCAGTATAAATAAAAGGATTAAAAGGTAGGTAGCGCCTAAGCTGACAAAAACAAAGCCACTCCCGGCCTATCATGTGGAGACAGACAGACACACACACACACACACACACACACACACACACACACACACACACACACACACCCCCCCCCCAAACCATAGATCCATTTTTCTTTTTCATGTTTCTTGTGCAGAATTTTATTTAGAAGTATCCGTTGCTGTTTTGTCTACAACTTGCAGCCTACGTGCTGAGCATGCAGAAGCACAATTGATCCTAATTGTTGGAGTGTTTGTTTTAATCTGGGCTAATGCAGTTTAGTTATTTTTAGTGTTTTCCCCTTGGGTTTTCAGAGTCAGGTTTGATTAGGTTGATTAGCAGGAAACTTGTAACTGAATGGAGCTAAGCTAACACAGAGAAACAAGCACCTAGTTGCTCACATTGACTGCAAATTGTCCATTTTTAAAAAAAAAAGTGAAATGGGGATAGGGTTCCTGTCAATCAAGTGTGCAGCTTCCTCTGTGGAAGTTCACTTTCAGTCTTTGGAAATTCTGCTGTATGGTGCGTCAGATATCCTGGTTGATTCGAGGAGATGGGCTGGAGAAGATGTGTCTGTGCCCTGGGTTGTCATAGAGGAGCTGAGGATGAGCTCCTGGCTGAATTTAAAGAACTGGCCGCCACTAGTTTCCTAACCTCGCATTGAGGACTGAGTGGATTAGGTTTGATGGGCCTGTTGTATCCGTCCTGAGGTTGGTTAAAGATCCCAATTGTTGGCCTTGTTGTGTTGACTCTGGTGTTCATTGAGAAGGGCCGGAGGTGGCTGGATGTGGTGAGACCTCACTGCCTTTTGGGGGCCTAGAATTCTCTTTGCTGGAACTTCTGGGCGACAACATGGTGGAGGTGCAGAAGCTTCAGTAAATCTTTGGAGGGATCCTTGGGGTTGCTTGACAATCTTGTTACACTATGGTCTTTCCAAGTTCCACTGATAATTTGTCATTAATTCTGAACTTTTTTCCCCTTGTGATTGTACCCTTGGTTTTATGATGGTGGCCAGAATTCTCTGATGTTGGATGCCCTGCCGGTGAGAATGAAGAATTTGGCAAATGGAATTGAGAATCCCAGCCATGGGCAAGATTGGAGAATTCCAGCTGTTGTCTTTTATCCTGACAAGGATGTATGATGTACAAGCACAGATGTATGTCACCTGTTATCCTGCTTATGCTGTTGTCCTTTGAAAACCAGAGGCAGCTATTTTTTTGTGATGGAATTTATCCACTGGTATTTTCTGGTGGAGGGATGAGGGAGACCTTGGTTTAAAGTGTGAAACTGTTTGCATTCAGGTTTTGCCTTGTGTGGTACTGGAGGAGCAGGGTGGTAAAGGAGGTCGTGCCCACTTTGCTTTTGCTCTGTTATTAAACACAAATCCTTGAGATTCAGTTTTTGCAATTTTCCTGTCCGTGGACTGATGATGAGTCTCTTAGATTCCACTGTGGAGAGTGTTGGGTTGGTTGTATGACATTAGGGTTGTACTATAGTTACCCAGTTTATTTTTGATTTGTAATCCTTGCTTTTTAATTGAAGTATTTCTTTATGTACAGTTTGTTTTGTTTATGGATAAATTGTGTAGCGCCACAGCAAGGTGGCAGTATGGCATCTTGGTGGGGGGTTGGTGGTATGGCCTCAAGTTCTCCATAGTGGGTGTTGCATTTTTCTTTGTACGTTCATTATTTAGAGATTAAAGAATCCATGATAGCCTTCCATTAGGGCGCAGATAGATATTTATCCTGGGGGAAAAACTAGATTATCGTTGGCGCCTCCACCATAGCTAGCTTTGGAGGAAATATTTACTGATCTACACCCGAGCCTGTTCGGTATGTCTGTGATTATCCTCTTTTCTTGGGTAGGTTTTTCATATATTTTTGGCTGCATGAATAGTGATGACGGTTACTTGATAATTTGGCTCCTGAAATGAACTGTGAGCAAATCATCCTGTTGTTAGCATCTTTTTGAGGGGTAATGGGTGAAATCCTGTTGATGGTAAAACCTGATGGTATCTAGAGACAGTAGGGGGTCTTGGGGTATTGAATCAGGTCCTGTTTGGTTGTATATGACTTCATAAGGATCCTGTATGTTGTGTAGCTCTATCTTTGTTATTCTGTAAGCATGGGTGTGCAACATTGGCTTTCTCATGTTATCCGGTTATGCTGATATCCTCCGCTTTTTGTAATATCCTTTTGTTATCCATGTGAAAGGAGGCACTGATTACAAAGTACATTTGATCATGCAAACCAATTAGGTTAGTATTTGCTGGTCTTTTCTATTTGTGTGTGTTGAATGATTATTGTGTTGTGCTGGATTTTAAGTTTGGTTACTACATGTGGTGAACTGTAAAATGGAAATCCTTCAATAAAAATGTTTAACAAAGATGCATCAATGAGTGAACTTGTGTCATTTTGATGCCCAACATTTTAAAAAAAATTTGTAGATGTCACAATTTCATGTGCCCCTCCAGATCGGGGTGCTCTCCTGCTCGCTTGTGCTCCACTTATCTTGCCTTTTATCACGATTAAATAGAAATCCACATATTGGCATTGCATGTATTCTGTAAATCTGGTACAAGAAAATAAATTGTATGGAGGGCTTGTTGCGATTCAGATGCTTTGATTTTCTTATGCATGTATTATTAAAGCCATACTTCCAAAGACAATCCCACTTTTGAGTTTTGGGATTATATTGCCATTGATGTGTAAAAATGGTAAATTAAATGCACATCATAAAGATTAGACTCCAAGAACAGCAAAGCTTGAGAAAGTGGATTAAAATTCAGACAAAGCATCTGAAATATTATGATTAATGATTAGTTATTGGGCAACTGATTAACAATGCCAGTTTTTTTTTTACCCGGATGCTAAGTTGAAAAGCTACCTCTGTGTGCAGAATTGAATTATGTAAATAATGGAAGTTTGTCTGAGATTAATTCTTTGTGGGCTTGTCTATAATGACTAGTTGCTGTTATAGTTTATATTTCTAATTATTTATAAGTTAAATTCTTGGTGAGCAATGGTATGGCGGTTATAAATTATGTAAGTGCTAAATTTGCAATATTTTAATCATTTTTGTAATGTATGTCAGGAGTTGTGGCTTTTGAACAAAAATAAAAAGATGTGGTTTGCACATATAGCTTCAAAATAAAACAGGTTTTTGTGGGAGCTGTTGCCTGCACAGAGTAGAAAATGAAATTAAGGCAGGAGCCTGTGAAACATCCCAATGATATTACCATCAGATTGTATGACTGGCTCTTCAAACAGTCATGCAACCACTTAAATATACAACATGTTGAAGTTTTGATATTTTCAGTTTGATAGATTAAAGTATAATTTTCTTCAAGTAGAAGCAAATTGCTTTGAAAAATAGGTTTTTCATCAGCCTTTGAATGTTTTCCAGATGCAGACAGCTGTTTGTTGGAAAAGATTGATGATGAAGACCAGCCCAACATTTCCCTTCGGACATCAAGACCTATTCTTTCCACTTTAAAGACAATAACTAATATAGAAGTAGCAGACTACAGATATCCGGAACTGCCTATTACTAAATATAAGGAACAGGTAGGGAGGCTCTTCAGTTTTTGCTAATTACTTGAGCCGTAAGGAAATGTTGAACGATCAGGAATAATTGCAAACGAGCCATGCTTGTGAGCTACATTTCTCACAAGACCATGAACTTCATACATCTTTTCTATAGCACCTTCTCTCAGTACTGAGTATTCTGATCACAAAATAATTGAATGGGTACCAAAGCAAAATACTGAGTGCAGAATTTAAATAGAGACTTGTATTTAGGTAGCACATTGCGTGACACTGGATGTCTAAAGTTCTTCACAGCCAATGAAATACTTTTTTGAAGTGTCGACCCTGTTTTAACGAAGGAAATGCAACAGCCAATTTGCATGCAGCACACCTCCCACAATTATAAATGTGATATCGACCAAATGATTTATTTCCTTTTGGTGTTGGTTCAGGGCTAATTGTTGGCCCAGATACTGGGATAATGCCCTTCAAAGTAGTGGGTTTTTTTACATCCACTCAGGAGGGTAGAGGTAGTCTCAGTATAATGGCACATCTGAAAGGCAGTACCTTCGACTTTGCAGCAGCCCCTCAGTACTACACTGAAGTGTCAGCCTTGATTCTAATGCTCAAGGGCCCAGGAACTGCGGAATACCCTCGACCTGCATAACTGTGTGCCAATCTGAGCACTAACGGCACACAGTAATTTACTGAGGCATGTATATAGTTTTAAGTATTGAAATGTAGTCATTATAATTAGCACAAATATGTAAATATTGAGACACGGATATAGTTTTTAAGTATTGAAACGTAGTCACTGTAATTTGGACAGATCTGTAAAAATGTTTTGATTCCACATTGTTTTGCTGCTCAAAGCCCTGTACATTTGCAATAGATTACTCGAGATTTTTATGAATAAAGTATATTTTTGGAAAAAAAACACTTCCCAATGTGTGCAGCTGCATCAAGCTGTGCATAGATCCTCGGTACACCAACAGCAAGTACCACTATTTTTTTGAGGTTCTACCTGTTCCGAGTGTTGCGAAGGATGGGTCTGACCACACTGCCGCGGAACGCTCTGAGTAGTTGGACCGTACCGCAGCACCTGTCCTTCGTGGAGAAATTTTTCCGCAAACACACCTTTGACCACACGGCGATTAAGCAGTGGTCAGCATGTAACATCCTTGGGGCCCTGAGAGAAAAGGAGACGGCGGATCCTGTCGGATGGTTCCCTGAGCAGACTATCAGTGTCATTTGGCAGAATGTCTCATCACCAGAACTGACAAACAAGCACCAAGATCTGGCTTGGCTGGTGGTGAGAAGGGCACTCCCCGTCACATCCTTTATGCACGCTCGAGGTCTCAACATCACCGCACGCTGCCCTCGAAGCGGCTGCGGGGCTGACGAGACGGTTGCACACCTCCTTGTGGAATGTGCCTTTGCAAAGAAGGTCTGGAGTGAGATGCAGTGGTATTTGTCGAGGTTCGTCCCAAGCAGCTCCGTGACGCAGGACTCTGTGCTCTATGGGCTGTTTCCGGGGACGCACACCGAGACAAATATCAACTGCTGCTGGAAGGTCATCAACCCGGTGAAGGACGCACTTTGGTCCGCCCGAAACTTGCTGATCTTCCAGCTGAAAGAACTGTCCTCGACCGAGTGTTGCAGACTGGCACGTTCCAAGGTCCAGGACTACGTGCTGATGGACGGGCTGAAGCTTGGGGCAGCCGCCGCAAAGGCACAATGGGGAAAGGCCACACTGTAAGGCCTTTTAACGGAGGCAGACCGAGGGCCCAGGAACTGCAGAACACACTCGACCTGCGGAGCTGTGTGCCAACCTGAGCACTAACGGCACACAGTAATTTTTTGAGGCATGTATATAGTTTTAAGTATTGAAATGTAATCATTGTAATTAGCACAAATCTGTAAATATTGAGACACGGATATAGTTTTTAAGTATTGAAATGTAGTCACTGTAATTTGGACAGATCTGTAAAAATGTTTTGATTCCACATTGTTTTACTGCTCAAAGCCCTGTACATTTGCAATAGATTACTTGAGATTTTTATGAATAAAGTATATCTTTGGAAAAAAAACACTTCCCAATGCTGCCCTCATCCTGATGGCCACCTTTGTGTGTGGCTGCGTCAATCTGTGCGTAGATCCTCGGTACACTAACAGCAAGTACCACTATTTTTTGAGGTTCTGCCTGTCCCGATTGTTGCGAAGGATGAGTCTGGCCACACTGCCGTGGAACGCTCCGAGTAGTTGGACCGTACTGCAGCACCTGTCCTTCGTGGAGAAATTTTTCCGCAAACACACCTTTTGACCACGTGGCAATCAAACAGTGGTCAGTGCGTAACGTCCTTGGGGTCCTGAGAGAAAAGGAGACGGCGGATCCTGTTGGATGGTTCCCTGAGCAGACTGTCAGTGTCATCTGGCAGAACGCCTCGTCACCAGACTGACAAACAAGCACCAAGATCTGGCTTGGCTGGTGGTGAGAAGGGCACTCCCCATCAGATCCTTTATGCACGCTCGAGGTCTCAACATCACCGCACGCTGCCCTTGCAGCGGCTGCGGGGCTGATGAGACAGTTGCACACCTCTTTGTGGAATGTGCCTTTGCAAAGAAGGTCTGGAGTGAGATGCAGTGGTATTTGTCGAGGTTCGTCCCGAGCAGCTTGGTGACGCAGGACTCTGTGCTCTATGGGCTGTTTCCGGGGACGCACACCGAGACAAATATCGACTGCTGCTGGAAGGTCATCAACTCGGTGAAGGACGCACTTTGGCCCGCCCGAAACTTGCTGATCTTCCAGCTGAAAGAACTGCTCTCGACCGAGTGTTGCAGACTGGCATGTTCCAAGGTCCAGGACTACGTGCTGAGGGACCCGCTGAAGCTTGGGGCAGCTGCCGCAAAGGCACAATGGGGAAAGGCCACACTGTAAGGCCTTTTAATGGAGGCAGACCGAGGGCCCAGGAACTACAGAATACCCTCGACCTGCGTAACTGTGTGCCAATCTGACCAACAACGGCGCACAGTAATTTATTGAGGCATGTGTATAGTTTTAAGTATTGAAATGTAATCATTGTAATTAGTACAGATCTGAAAGAATGTCTTGATTCTGCATTGTTTGCAGTTCAAAGCCCTGTACATTTGCAATAGTTTATTTGAGATTTTTATGAATAAAGTATATTTTTGGGGAAGAAAACACTTGGAATGGGTCCTTCTCGGCCTTTTGGCTAGGATCAAGTGTAGTGTTGATATGCTGTACTTGGTTGGAGTCATTGGGTTACATTTCAGCTTCATTTGAAGCACATTTTTAAAGTGGCATCTCGGCCTTTTGGCTAAGATGCAAATGAGATCAAACTTTGAAGGAGGAGCTATACCTACTCCAATCAGCTTGGATCATGTAGATCAAGCCCAAGACAGGAGGTGAGAGCCCTGTCTTGTCAGCTTGGATTGAGAATGTCTCAACTTGTTGGGACTCTGGATTGGTTTGATTGGATTGAATTGGAATAAAGTATTAAAAATTGAGTGGGCATTGAACCTCTAACTGACTAAGTAAAGGTAAAGTCACCGCTGTCCCAGATGATGATAGGCTGCTCTCCCCTTTGAGAGAGAGCTGACTGGTGGTGATTTATCTTGAGGATCACCATTCTTCAGGTGAGAAGGAAGGTTGAATAATCTCAGCTAGTACAGGAATTGAACTTGTGCTGTTGGTGTCACTCTATATCATGAACCAGCTGGCCAGCCACCTGAGCTAACTGAACCCCCCCGCCCCACCCACCCCGACTAACAGATCCATGGCTAACAAAATATTTTCAGTAGATTAGTGAGTGTGGAAAAGTTGTTGTTTCACTTTGGCAATCTCTTGCTAGACTGGAAGAAGTTAAAAGGTAACGAGTGTTAAGAAAGTACTAAGGCATGGAATTGGAGCAAAGTTTGAAAGGAATCTGTGATTGGGTGGAAGGCAGGAGAGATTATATGACAAAAGTGAGGCAAAAGGAGATGGTAATGGGACATACAAGTTTTTTTTTAAGAAAAGGTTCTCAAGAAAGTATAAATGGGCAGGCAAAATCATCACCATAACCTGTTATTCAAAAATACAAAGTACTCCCAAAACAAAATGGGAGATAAAGGTTATGATCTGAAATTGTTAAACTGACTCCAGAAGTGCCTAGTCAAAAGTTGACATACTGTTCTGACAAGAGAGAATTGACCTGAAATATCAACTCCATTTATCTCTCCAAAGTTGACTGCTGAGCATTTCCCACACTTATGGTTTGGGTATTATTTTAGATGTTTTTTATGTCTATTGCGATGTAAACCACAGGAGGAATGGCTGAGGAGTGGACTGTCTGGAGAATGGAAGCAGAGGTCCCTTGGGACGGAGCGGATGGGCAGAGGCCCCTCTGGAAGGAGCAGCTGGATAATGTGTCTGCATTATCATTCTTTCCTAGTATCATATTAGTTTGTCATTTTCTTCTCTGATCTACGTTTGATTACTTTCCTTTCTTTAATGTCAGTTAGATAGAACTGGGCTTGTTTTTGTTATGATTTTCCCAGGGACCCAGGCTGGACCAAATTTAAAGTTCCTAATGAATACTAAGTAATCTGCCTTGAATAACTTACCGCCCTTAACAGTATTTGAATTCCCTCTTGTATATCTTGCTTCATTTTGATATTCCCCACTAAACTTAAAAATACTAGGTCAAGTCTTGTCTGGTGGCACCGTCTCATTCGTAGCTCAGCAGTGGACACTCCTGTAGTAATGTGGTCTTATCTTGTAAGTGAGCAGGGATCTGGCGAGCTTCAACCATAATGGTGGGCTAGGATGGTTTTTTATTAGTGATTTGAAAGTCTGGATGTCTTTTTCTGCTTAGCCATTTGAGGTTGGGTGCCATGCATGTTCTGATGTTGGGGGTATAGCCTCTTTAAGGGAATAACTCGTGATCCTGGATGTCTGGAGATTCATTAGGGTCTGCTCTGGGTGGAGTATGGAGCAATTGAGACCTGCAAACAAATACCGGTGTTTCCCCAGCATTTGCCTGTGGAGTCAGTTCTTGGGATAAACTCCCAGTAGCAGAGTACACAATATTGGTGACAAAGTTAGAGTGACTAATGAATCATGACTTTCACTGTGGACTATCTGCTGACGTACACATTGCAGATTGAAAAATAAAAACCTCGGAGGATGGGTAAGATTACAAGGGGGTTGGGATCTCATGGGAAGCACCAAATTGAATGGACTCGGGTGTGTCAACAGTTGCATGATTCTGTCTCCACAATTGTCGCTGGAATTGGTTGTCACAGGGTGATTGGAAGGCACACTGGCGTCGGGAGTACCGAGCACTCATGGTGAAGGGAGTGCAGGAGGCATGAGACTGCGGGTAGTTTTGGGCAGGAAAACCCGTGCCAGTGGCAAGGAAAACTGGCAGGAAAATTTGGCAAATTAGGCACATTTGTCGAGGAAGCCGAGTTGTGGATGGCTTACATCAAGTGTTTTAATATATTTTTGACAGTAAATTAGGAGGCAGAGTGTTGGTATCAATGGGTGCTATTCTGATTGGCGGTTGGTGACTAGTGGAGTGCCGCAGGGATCGGTGCTGGGGCCTCAACTGTTTACCATTTATATAGATGATCTGGAGGAGGGGGCTGAGTGTAGGGTGTCGAAATTTGCTGATGACACAAAAAGATGAGTGGAAAAGCAAATTGTGCAGAGGGTGTGGAAAGTCTGCAGAGGGATCTAGATAGGCTGAGCGAGTGGGCGAGGACCTGGCAGATGGAGTACAACGTTAGCAAGTGTTAGGTTATCCACTTTGGCAGGAATAATAGTAGGAGGGATTACTATTTAAAGGGCGAAAAGCTGCAGCATGCTACGGTGCAGAGGGACCTGGGGGTCCTTGTGCATGAGTCGTAAAAACCCAGTTTGCAGGTGCAGCAGGTGATCAGAAAGGCAAATGGGATGCTGGCCTTTATAGCGAGGGGGATAGAATATAAAAGCAGGGAGGTCTTGCTGCAACTGTACAAGACACTGGTAAGGCCGCAGCTGGAGTACTGTGTGCAGTTTTGGTCGCTGCACTTGCGCAAGGATATTTTGGCCTTGGAGGGAGTGCAGAGGAGGTTCACTAGGCTGATACCAGAGATGAGGGGGTTGAACTATGAAGAGAGGCTGAATAGACTGGGTCTGCACTCGTTGGAGTTTAGAAGGATGAGGGGGGAATCTTATAGATACGTATAAGATAATGAAGGGGATGGATAGGGTAGAGGTAGAGAGATTCTTCCCGCTCAGAAAGGATAGCAGGACTAGAGGGCACAGCCTCAAGATAAGGGGGGGGTGGCAGTTCAGAACAGAGTTGAGGAGGAATTTCTTCACTCAGGGTGGTGAATCTCTGGAATTCTCTGCCAGTTGAAGTGGTGGAGGCTACCTCGCTAAATATATTTAAGACACGGGTAGATAGGTTTTTGGTAGGCAAGGGAATTAAGGGTTATGGGGAGAAAGCGGGAAAGTGGAACTGAGCCACTTCAGATCAACCATGATCTTATTGAAGGGCGGGGCAGGCTCGAAGGGCTAGATGGCCTACTCCTGCTCCTATTTCTTATGTTCTTACGGTAGGCAAGCTCATTGTGCCGGTCTTAGGATGGTTGGAAGCAAGGCATTTGGTGCTCTGAGGAGTTTACTGTAGCCAGAGAAACCGGCTGAGAAGCCTTTTCCTGAGTTGTGCTGTATTGGAGGAGCACTTCACGCCAAAACTACTGATCGAGGAGCATTTTCCACTGATACAAGCGAGGCCGGTTGGAGGGTGAGACATCATCAAATACATGACTACCCTCAGCCTTGCAGAGTACTGCGAACTTGGGACTTGTTTTCAGAACACACTGCAGGCTTGTGCATTGCTGGACAAGGGGAACTTATGCTGGAACTGTCTGAAAATGGGCCAAATTGCCCAAAACTGCGGAGTCCTGGTGCCCAGGGAATGGCAAAGTTAAAGCAATCGGGTTCGAAACCAAGGAAGAAATGTCAAATGGCCAGTGTAAATAAGGGCAAGGAGTCTAAGGTGTATGGTACAACAGCGCAGACTAGAAGACGTAGTTTAAACTAAACATTTCCTCTGTGCAAAGTGAAGCAGACGAGTTCAGGGCGATGTCCAAAGTGGAAGGGAAACTAGTGAAGATGGGGGTGACAGTTCATTGATCCCAGAATCAGTATGTAAAGAAAAACTGAGTTACCCACCCCTGAAGCCGGCGAGCATCACCGTGAGGAAATATACAAAACAGCTGGTCCCTCTTAAGGGCTATGTCTTGGCCATAGTACAGCTGAGGAACCAGTGAATGCAGTTACCTTTGTATTCTGTAAAAGGTGACAACCCAGTATTGTTTGGATGACTTTGGCTCAAACAATTGAACTGGGAAGTAGTGAACAAATAAATGGAGTTTCATTCGAGCCTGAACGATATTTTGGAGAGATGTAAGAATGTGTTCAGTGCAATTCTTGAGATGAAAAGATTGAAAGTGAGCCTATGGCTGAAGCCAAATGCACGTCCATAGAGCGTGAGGGCATGTCCAGTGCAGTATGTGATTTAGATCCAGCCTGAGGCTGAATTCAAGAGGTTTGGATTCAATGGCCATGGCCACTGCTCCCATATTAAAGGCTGAATGTTCAGTAAGACCAAATTAGGATTTTAAAGTCAACAGTAAATCCTGGGCTATGTATCCATTACCCGTTGTCGAAGACCCGTCTAGTGGTCTTGCTGAAGTTCAGAAATTTAACAAAATGGATTTCTCCCAATCCTATCTACAGATGGGGATGGCAAATGACATAGTCACTATTGACTGTTACTACCCAAAAATAACTTCCTTTTGGGGTCATTGGCCTTATTTCAAAGACCAATGGACTGGATGTTGAGTGGCTTCCTGTGAGTCCAATGTTGCTTGGATGACATCCTGATAATGGGTCCCACAGAGGAGGAACACTTGTGAAACTTGAGTCATTGAAAAGACTGCAGGAACGTGGGCTGCAGGTAAGGAAAGTGAAGTGTGAGTTTTTCAGGGACTCTGGAATATTTAGGAGATGTTATTGAGGGGGAGGGCTACATAAAGCATCGAAGAATCTTGGGGCCATAGTGAAGGCGCTGAGACTTGAAAGTGTGTCCCAGTTGAGGTCCTTCCTGGGACTCCACTGATTATGGCAATTTGTGCCTGACTTGGTGACAGTACTGAAACCAATGCATCAATTGTTCATGAAGGGACTGAGTGTGAGAAGGTGGCAAAGAAGGCATTGAAGGATTATGGGGCCTTAGTTCACTTTAATGCAACTTCAACTGGCCTGTGACATCTTGCTGTATGGTGTGGGAACGATGCTATCCCATGGGATAGCAAATGGGGAAGAAAGGCCTGTTGCATTTGCATCGAGGTCACTTTCTAAAACATAAGAAAAGTAAATGCACATAGAGAAGGGGGCATTATTTTTGGTGTAACCAAATTTCACCACAATTTGTGTGGCAGGCAGTTTGTTTTACTGATAGACCACTGACTGCGATTTTGGAACTTTACTCGGGGATTCCATCTATGACCGCAGCATTGATCACAATGCGGTGGGCGTTGATATTATCTGACCACCTGTACGAGATTTGCTACCATCAATCACACCAACATGCAAATGTAGATGCTTTATCCAGGCAGCCGTTACCTTGTAATAAAGAGGCTCTGAAAAAGATAATCCAAATCATGCACATTTCAGAAAATAAGGTACCAACTACAGCTGTTCCGGTGAAAAACGCCACACGGAAGGAATCTATACTTGGTCGGTAGACCTCATCTATAAGGGAAGAACAAATCAATGGAAGAATCAGGAACTGAACGAATATCGAAGCCATGGATGGGAATTGTTGGTGCAGGATGATTGTTTGTTGTGGGGCATACAGATCGTCATTTCCCCCTTCCTTGAGGAGAAAGGTGCTAGAGCAATAGCACCAAGGGCACCCAGGGGTGGTACAAATGAAGAGGTGGCCCGCTATTATACATGGTGGTTAAAAGTGGATGTGAGCATACAGGAGAAAACAGGCCCTTTCATATTGTGTTCCAAAATTTGTAAGGCCCCATCCACGTCGCCATTGCACGTGTGGGAATGGCTAAAGGAGCCGTGGGAACGTGTCCACACAAATTTTGCAGGGCCAGTGGAATGTGGCTACTAGTGGCTGTCACTGCACACTGGAAATAACCAGATGTGATATGTATGAAGTAGATGAGCACAGAAATGACCCTCTAAGCTCGATGGCATGTTTATTAGATTTGCATGTCTAGACCAGTTGAGTGACAACTGACTGCAGTTCTTATTGTGGGACGTTGTAGAGTACGGAACTGTGTTGTATTCATCATATGCAGTCTGTGCCCTACCACCCAGAGACCAATGGATTGATAGAGCATTTTGTATAGTCTTTTTAACAGTCCCTGGAGGCTTCATGGGGAGAAAGGGTCACTAATGTGTAGATTAAACAAGTTCTTAAATGTATATAGGAACATTCCCCATGCGACAACCAAATGCTACCTGGCAGTGTTGATGTTTGTACCCAACTGTTTTCCAATGTTTGACCTGAGGCTAGATGAGACAAAGAGTGGCAGAGGGGCCTTGGGAGGTGCAAATGGCCCATCGACTGAGCACACCAAGAAGAGGTTATTCCAGAAGGGCGAGGTGGTACTTGTAAGTGGAAAGGTGGTTTCCAACTGTGATTGTAGCCAAGATGGTGAACTTATGATCTTTTTGTAAAATAAAATCCAACTGTCCAGTAACTATCTTTTCAAACTTTAAATCAAGTTTGTGAAGTTATTTGCTCAACATAATGTTTCATTTAGAAAACTAGGTGTACAGAATAGAAGTTCTGAAGTTGCATTTGACCATATTTCAGTTACAATTAATTAACTTGGATGTTCAGTTCCTATGCCATTGTGCAAGTCCAAAGTAGAAATGATACTTTTCCTGTCTGCTTTATTGATGACTTTTGAATTCCAGCTTTACCTTCTATTTCTTGAACTGTTATAGCGGTACCTGGACTTGGACACTCTGGATTGATCCAGTCCTTTTGGATTTCTAGCTCAGTAACTTTCACTTACCTTATCTGCTTTTGCCTGTGACACTTTTTTGATTTGTTTGATTTTAATGAACTTCTATTTTGTAATTACAGCTTGTTGATCTCATTGAAAATAATTCGGTAGTTATCGTCCGAGGTGCCACAGGCAGTGGTAAGAGTACACAGCTACCTCAATATATCCTTGACTACTACTTAAAGAAACCTGCATTCTGCAATATTGTTGTAACACAGCCACGGAAAATTGGAGCAATCAGTATTGCACGCTGGATCTGCAAAGAACGTTGTTTGTCTACAGGAGGCTTGGTTGGGTACCAGGTATGTTGATTCTCGCGTTCATGAAGATTAACTTGTACCGTTAGTATTCTTTATGTTGCTCAGTAAATTATCTTTTGAAAGTCTTATGTTACTGATCATCGTTGGTTGCCCTTGTATACGTCTTTGAAATTACTTAATGTATTGTCTATGCTGCTGAAAGTGGTTGAATTAATCTTTTTCATTGTTTTGAAAAAATGTAATTTCAAGAATGTAGAAATTTACCTGATGCCTTTGATAATTTTTGAGGGAGAATTTATTCTAAAAGTCTGGCTTATTAGTTAGATTTGGAGCCATACAAGTCATACAAAGTGCAGCACAGGAGCAGGCCCCATGGCCCTCGAAACCCATGCCGATCATAATGCTCTAAACTAAAAAATACCTTTCTGCCCTTCCTTAGTCCATATCCCTCTCGTCCCTTCTTATTCATGTACCCATTTAGATGCCTGTTAAATGTTGCTATTGCACCTGCTTCCACCACCACCTTTGGCAGCGCATTCCAGGCACCCACATACTCTGCGTGATAAACTTCCCCCCCACATATCTCCCTTAGACTTCCCCCTCTTGCCTTGAACCTGTGCCCCCTTGTAATTGACACTTTCATCCTGGGAAGAAGCCTCTGGCTATACAGCCTGTCTATCCCTTGAAAATTTGGAGACTTCTGTCAGTTCTCCTCTCTGTCTTTCCAATGAAAACAATCCTAGTTTATTGAACCTTTCCTCATAGCCTATTCCTTGAGACCATGCAATATCCTCGTGAACCTCCTTTGCACTCAAGTTTCCACATCCTTCTAGTAGTGGGACAACCGGAACTCTGCAAAATATATAGTTATTGAGATATACAGCTTGGAAATAGTCCTTTTTGGCCCAACTGGTCCATGCTGACCGTATTTCCTAAATTGAACTAGCCCAATTTGACTCATCTCTCTCTCTCAACCATTCCAATCCATGTATCTGTCCAAATGTCTTTTAAATGATACAATTGTACCCGCCTCTACAACCTCCTCTGCTAGCATTCGATATACGCACCACCCTCTGAAAATGTTGCCCCTCAATCCCTTTTAAATCTTTTTCCCCTAAACCTTAACCTTTTGTCCCTCTAGTTTTGGACTCCCCTACCCTGGGGAAAAGACCATGACTATTTACCTTATGTCCCTCATGACTTTATAAAAATCTATACGGTCAACCCTAATCCTCCTATGCTGTAGGGAATAATGTCCCAGGCTACCCAGCCTCTCCTTATAATCCAAACCTTCCTGTCTGGTGACATGCTTGCAAATCTTTTTTGCATACTTTCCAGTTTAAAAACATCCTTCCTATGACAGGGCAACCAGAGTTGTATGTAGTACTCCAAATGTGACTGTATCAACGGTGTTAACATGCCAACTCCTGTACTTAACGCTCTGACCGATGAAGGCAAACACCGCTTTCACCACTCTACCTGTGTTGCCACTTTCAAGAAACTATGTACCTGCGCCCCTAGGTCTCTCTGTTTGACAGCACTCCCCAGGGCCTACCGTTAGCTGTAAGTTCTGCCCTGGTTTGTCATACCAAAATGCATACTAAGAGAAGGATGAGGCAACCATGGCTGGCAAGAAAAGTCAGGGATAACATAAAAGCAGAAGAAAAAACATATAATGTGTCAAGGATTTAAAAAAGCTGGAGGATTGCGAAGTCTTTAAAAACCAACAGAGGACAACCAAAAAAGCAGTAAGGGAGGAAGAAGATCAAATATCAGAATAAGCTAGCCAGTAATATAAAATAAGATTGCAACAGTCTTTTTATCTTAGAATCATAGAAACCCTACATTGCAGAAAGAGGCCATTCAGCTCATCAAGTCTGCATCACACTCCCAACCAGGCCCCATCCCCATATCCCTACGTATTTACCTGTTAGTCCCTTTAACCTATGCATCCCGGGACAGGAAGGGGCAATTTAACATGGCCGATCAACTTAGCCTGCGCATCTTTTGGACTGTGGGAGGAAACCTGCACAGACACAGGGAGATGTGCAAACAATGACCCAAGCCAGGATTTGAATCCAGGTCCTTGGAGCTGTGAAGCAGCAGTGCTAACTACTGTGCCACCCTTAAATGCATAAAGGGTAAGAAAGAGGCAAGAGTGAATGAATATTAAGCCACTGGAAAATAATGCTGGAGATACTGTAATGAGCAACAAAGAAATGGCAGAGGAATTGGTACTTTGTGTCAGTCTTCATGGTGGAAGACATCAGTAAAATGCTAAATATTCGAGAAAGTCAGGGGACAGGGGTGTGTATGGTGGCTGTTATTAAGAAGGTGCTAGGGAAGCTGAAATGTCTGAGGTGGATGTCACCTGGACCAGATGGACTGTACCCCAGACTTCTGAAGGAGATAGCTGAAGAGCTTGTGGAGGTATTAGTGTGATCTTTCAGGAATCACTGGAGTTGGGGAGGATCCCAGAGGGCTGGAAAATCACTGATGTAACATCCCTGTTGAAAAAGCAAGGGAGACAAAAGACAGGAAATTATAGGCCGGTTAGTCTGACCTTGGTCATTGGTAGGATTTGAGAGTCCACTATTAAGAATGAGATTTCGGTGAACTTGGAAGTGCGTGGTTAACTGGGTGAAATGCATTGTTATTTTAAATAAAATTTGGATGTCAACATACATTGGGTTAGTCTAAAATGATGGAAATCAGTTAATGTAACTCATTTTACTTCCATATCTTAATGTCTATTATTACCTTCATTAATTTGATTTTTTTGTTCTTCAAATAGGTTGGATTAGAAAAAGAAGTTGGTACAGACACGCAACTAACTTACATGACAACAGGCGTTCTACTTCAAAAAATTGTTAATGCAAAATGTCTGACTGAATTTACACACATCTTTATTGATGAAGTAGGATATTTCTCATCATTAAATTTTGAAGTATGATTCTTTTAAAATTAATTCATAGGATGTGAGTATCATTAAAGACCAGCATTTACTGCTTATTTCTAATTGCCCTTGAGAATTTGGTGGTGAGACTGGCTTTCTTGAACCACTGAAGTCTGATGATTATATACACATCAATGCTGTGAGGGAGGAGGTTACAGGATTTCTGCCCAGTGACAGTGAAGGAACAGTGATACATTTGTGAGTCATAATGGGTTGTAGGTAGAGAGGAACTAACAGATGGGAGTATTCTCATGCGCTAGCTGCCTTTGTCCTTCCACGTGATAGTCTTGGCAAGTTGCTGCAGTGCCTCTTGTGGTTGGTACACACTTCTGCTTCATGTGGATAGAAGTGATTGCACAGGATGGATGGGAACCAATCAAGCAAGCTGCTGTGTTCTGATGACGCACTTCCTGAATGTTTTTGGAGCTGCACACAACCAGGCGTCAGAATCTTCACTTGGGTCATGTGCCTGGTGGTTAGGCTTTGGGGAGTTGAGAGGTGAAAAATATGCCACAAAATTCTGAACCTCTGAACTCTTGTAATAACAACATTTAAATAACTAGACCAGTTAGGTTTTTGGCCTGGGTGATTCCTGATAATTTAAAAAAAAAATTCTTCATGGATTGTGAGTGTCACTGGCAAGTCCACTGCCATTGAGAAGGATGTGGTGAGTCACTGCCTTGAACTGCTACAGTCTATCTTTTGGTTTGATATAAATGAGTGGTTTGCTCAACCTCTACAGATAGCAGTTAAGAGTTGACCACATTGTTGTGAGTCTGGACTCAGGTGTAGGCCACATCAGGTAAGGATGATAGACTTACTTCCCCAAGTGACATTATTAAACAAGATGAGAGATGAGTTTTAAGACAATCAGTAATTTCATGAAAATTGTTACTGAAATTATTTTTCAATTCCAGATTTTTTGATTGAATAAATTCCAGCAACGGCAGTGGTGAGACTTGAATCTGTATCCCCAAAGCGTTAAGATAAAGCTGTGACAAAGAGTCATCCTGACTTGAAACATTGGCTTTATCCTCTCCATAGATGATGTCAGACTTGCTGAAGTTTTCAAGCATTTTCTGTTTTGGTCCCCAAAGCATTAATCTGGGTCTCTGGATTACTAATCCAGTGACATTGCCATGTTACTGATGATGGGGCATTCAGTCGTGATAATGTCATTGAATGTCAGAGGGAGGTGGTTAAGTCTTCTCTTGTTGGGTGGTTACTAACTGACACTTGTACAGTGCAAATACTAACTCAAGCCAGAATGTTGTCCAGATTTTGTGGCATAGAGACTCAGCCTGCTTCATTATTCGAGGAATTGAAAATGGAACTGAATACTCTGCAATCATCAAACGTTCATATTTCTGACCTTATGATGGAACTAATTTCGTTGATGAAGCAGCTGAAGGTGTTTGGGCCTAGACACTAACATGAGGATCTTCTGCAGTATTGTGTTGGGGCAGATATGATTGGCTTCTAACAACCAGTCATCATCCTTTGAGCCAGATACCACTTCGTGTGGAAAGTTTCTCTTTTATTTCTGTTGACTTCAGTTTTAATAAAGTTTCTTTGTGGCGCACCAGATCTAATGCTGACTGATGTCAAGGACAGCCACTTGCGTAGCATCTCTGATATTTAGCTCTTTGTCCACTTCGGATCAAGTTTGTTATGCGATCTGGAGCCAAGCTAAACATGCTGGGAGCTTTCACTCAGGACATTCCAAAGTGTCAAGCTGTTCAGAATCCTCTCTGGGACCCCATCCACTGCAGCTGCTCAAGCTATGGAGGGTGCACCTGCCTTTGAGGAAGAGGCTTGGGCCCCCCAGGCCTCTAATCACCAGAGAATATTCACCAAGGTCATCTGAGACATCAGGAAATAGCACTCAGCAGGCTACTCCAACTCTGCTGCGGATGTTGGAGCTGCACACAGGCATAGTGGTTGGGTTAGGACTATCAAATTTTGAAATCACCTTTTGAGGTACTGGTGTGCAACTACATAAATATTGTACGATAATTGTTGCATTTGATGTTCATGTGAAGTCATTATGATTATTTGCGTTTGTATCCTCTTAGTGCGAGGGCAAGCCATCCTCCCATGAGAAAAAAGCCTCCCTTTGTGCGATTCACAATCGTGTGATGTCACCCTCACTGAAGATACTTTCTGTACCCTTGTGTGACATCCAAGAGATGTGTGAAAATCTTTATTGAAAGCATGTGCTAAATGCACTGGCTACCCGTTTTGCTCACAACACAACACTGTATGAGGGCAGTTCAGCAGCCTTGAAGGATTAGTGGCAGTTGTCTTCTCCGTGGTATTGCCATAAGACAAAACGGAGGAGGAGGACGTGAATAGTTTGCTGGGTATTCATGATAGAAGGATGGTAGGAGTTGAGGGCCTGAATGCGATCTCACTCACTAGAGAGGTAGTGCTCAATAGACTAGCGGGACTGATGGTGGACAAGTCCCCAGGACCGGATGGAATGCATCCCAGGGTTCTGAAGGAAATGGCAGAGGTGATAGTGGATGCCTTAGTGATTATTTTCCAAACCTCGCTGGATTCCGGGGAAGTGCCGGAAGATTGGAAAACGGCTAATGTTACGCTGCTGTTTAAAAAGGGTAGCAGGCAAAAGGCAGGGAATTATAGGCCGGTTAGTTTAACGTCTGTTGTAGGAAAAATGCTTGAATCCGTCATCAAAGAAGAAATAGTGAGGCATCTTGAGAAGAATTGTTTGAGCAGACACAGCACGGATTCGTTAAGGGGAAGTTGTGTCTGATGAATTTATTGGAATTCTGAGGATGTGACTAGTGCGGTGGATAGAGGAGAACCAGTGGATGTGGTGTTTCTCGATTTTTCAGAAGGTATTTGATAAGGTGCTGCACAAAAGGTTGTTACAGAAGGTTGGGGGTAAGGTGTTAGCATGGATAGAGGATTGGATGTCTAATAGGAGGCAGAGAGTAGGTGTCAATGGGTGCTATTCGGATTGGCAGTTGGTGACTAGTGGAGTGCCCCAGGGATTGGTGCTGGGGCCTCAGCTATTTACCATTTATATAGAAGATCTGGAGGAGGGAGCTGAGTGTAGGGTGTCAAAATTTGCTGATGACACAAAGATGAGTGGAAAAGCAAATTGTGCGGAGGGTGTAGAAAGTCTGCAGAAGGATCTAGATAGGCTGAGCGAGTGGGCGAGGACCTGGCAGATGGAATACAATGTTGGCAAGTGTGAGGTTATCCACTTTGGCAGGAATAATAGGAGGGATTACTATTTAAAGGGCGAAAAGCTGCAGCATGCTACGGTGCAGAGGGACCTGGGGGTCCTTGTGCATGAGTTGCAAAAACCCAGCCTACAGGTGCAGCAGGTGATCAGGAAGGCAAATGGGATGCTGGCCTTCATAGCGAGGGGGATTGAATATAAAAGTAGGGAGGTCTTGCTGCAACTGTACAGGGCACTAGGAAGCTGCAGCTGGAGTACTGTGTGCAGTTTTGGTCGCCACACTTGCGCAAGGATATTTTGGCATTGGAGTGCAGAGGAGGTTCACTAGGCTGATACCGGAGTTGAGGGGGTTGAATTATGAAGAGAGGCTGAATAGACTGGGCTTGTACTCGTTGGAGTTTCGAAGGATGAGAGGGGATCTTACTGAGACGTATAAGATGATGAAGGGGTTGGATAGGGCAGAGGTGGAGAGGTTCTTCCCGCTCAAAGGACAGCAGGACTAGAGGGCACAGCCTGAAGATAAGGGGGGGGACAGTTTAGAACGGAGTTGAGGAATTTCTTCACTCAAAGGGTGGTGAATCTCTGGAATTCTCTCCCCGTTGAAGTGGTGGAGGCTACCTTGCTGAATATATTTAAGACGCGGGTAGATAGGTTTTTGGTAGGCAAGGGAATTAAGGGTTATGGGGAGAAAGCGGGAAAGCGGAACTGAGCCACTTCAGATCAGCCATGATCTTATTGAATGGCGGGGCAGGCTCGAGGAGCTAGATGGCCTACTCCTGCTCCTGTTTCTTATGTTCTTACGTAACTGGGCAGAAGGGTAACATCCCTATCCATGTCCTCACCTCAAGGCTGCTGTAGTTTCTCATTAATGTGGCAGTCGTTAGTTGATGTAGTGTTCCCTCTGATGTGTTAACTTTAACCTCCCTGATCAAGTGTGTACAAGGTATACTGCTGACCTTGGAGATCATGGCCTGGTGAATCACAAGGCATGAAGGTGCAAATCTGAATGCTGAACTCACTCTTGATGTGACTGGGCATCCCCTTCAACGTAACGGAGTAGCATTAAGAAGTAGGAGAAATATGGCCAACTCACGTTAACTTCATTATAATCCTGGAATCTGGTGCCAAAAGTGGCATGGGCACCTCTTCCTTGTCGTGCTTCGCTGATGATATTGTTCTGTGGAACCTGATGCTCATCCAGTGTAAACATCACACATTAATGAGCCTTGATGTAGAGGGCATCTGTGACCTCCTTGATTCATTTTTTAAAAAGTTCATTTAAGGGATGTGGGCATTGCTGACTAGACCATATTTGTTGCCCTTGAGAAAGTTACAAAGTATGAAATAGTGTACAGGTCTCTTATGGATCCTTGGAACGATCTGCAGGCAAAGAAATTGAGTAAAGCTGGCAGGGAAACTCTATAGCAAGTAACTAACCTCCTAATTCCTCAAAGCCTACCCGTCACCTCCAGTCCACAAGTGAGGATTGTGATGGAATTCTTCTTCTTGAAGATTGTCATTGCCTGGCACTTGTGTGCAGAAATTCTACTTGTCTAGATAGGTGGAACTGCAACACCCAAGAAGGCTGATGGCATATAAGTCAAAGCAACTGGTTTGATTGGCATTCCATCCACCACCTTAAGCATTTACTCCTGCCACCACTGACATTCTCCTGCATGATTTCTTCTGACTTTTGTTGCATGTTAAGTCTACAGTGAGTACCATGTTGAAGGTGCATTGCAAGTCACCTTCCAAACCCACAACTTTCACCACCTGGAAGGATGAGGGCAGCAGATGCGTTCCAACACCACTACCTGGAAGTTGTCCTTTGAGTCACACTGACTTGGAATCATTTCACTGTTCTTTCAGCTTTGCTATATCATGCTTGTGAAACATCCTCCCGGGTGGCACTTTTTGTGCATGTACAGCAGCAATTCAAAAGGTGGTTCGGTGCTGCGTTCTCAGGGCAATTAGAAAGGGGCATCAAATATTGGCCTTATCAGCACTGCTCACATTCCATGAATGAGTTTTAAAGAAAAGTCCTGGATGAACTGTATGTGGAGGATGAGCCTGGGACCACTCTGATTTGTAGGTCTTGCTCTGCATTTTGTGGGTTTACTCAGAGTTGGGAAAGGACACTTTTACACTTTACTGGCATAGTCCCTTTAATCTAGTGAACATACATTATATGTACTCCTTGACCACTATATATTTTTTTCAGCTTTGCAGATGATTAGGATTCATTTGAATATACAAAACATGTTCCCAATATTTTGTTACTTCAAAAAATCGGCTTTTCAATTGAAGCATAAAAATTTGCAACTGGTTTTCGATGTGATGGTAGTTAACAATAAGCTATGAAGCCAATTAATATGATATTGGGCTCAGTGGCGCAAACAATGCTGTTGGGGATCAGCAGTCTCATCCGCAATGTGCACACGTGCTTCTGATACAAAATGTGCCTCTTGGTAGAGAAATTAACACGCCGGCAGTCAATTATCCACCAGAAATATTCAAGGTACAGTTTGTATCGTCTGTCAGCATGCAACACTGAAGCTGCTAGCATTGCCATTTTGGAGTTCACGCTATAGCCAATATGCTATTTAATGCTCTTGTAGCTGAACAGTTGTTGAGCAGTAGGGCAAACCCAACCCCAGCCACTGCTATTTAAAGGTACCAGCCATTATAATGCATAGGTCTTGGCCTAAATGCAGTATCTGAAAACCAAAATGATCTGAAATCCCAACAGCAAATCAGTCCTGAGGGTTTTGAATAAAGGATACGTGACCTGCTTTGGGATGCTGCCAAGGATTAAACAAAGTTGATGCATCTGTGGCTAATTGTTGTCATAATGTTCAGGTCCATGAGCGTACTGAAGAAATGGATTTTTTGTTGTTGGTGGTCCGTAAACTTCTACGTACTAATTCACGGTTTGTTAAGGTCAGTATTTGATGAAAGGTTTAAACAGATTCTTTAAATGAATAACACTTGCAAAGAGTCTTTGGCACTGAAAATTTGTGCAGCATCTGGTGCAGAAATACAGCATATTTTATTTAACATTGTGAAACATCTATTATGTGTGTGAATGGGAACAGAGCAATATATTTGAGGATCTAAAAGGGCCATGTATGTTAAGGACTTGTTTACCTCCCTTCTCTTTTTCAAATTTATATTTGCTAATTATTGTTGCCTTTGTCAGATGGTGGAATTTGTTGATCTGTTTGATATGTGACATTTGGCAACTCCTAAGCGTGCTTTAATGTCAGACTTCACTCAGTGCTAGTAGCACTTTGGCCTGATGTCAAGCCCCATTACAAAAGATGGTGTGTATAATCTAGGTCAGGGCTCCGCAAGCTATTTTCTAATGTGACCCCTTAACATTTGAAAAATATTTGACTCCAAATACTAACAGAAACAAAACTGTAATAAAGCAGCTTAGTTGAGCAGGGTTGAGTGGGTAGCCAGGGGAATTGGGAGTAATTGGGTCAGTCTGGAGGGGTATTCTGGGGTTATAAAGGGGAGAAATGTGATGGGGGAGTGTCACAGCATAGTTGAGGGGATAGGCGAGTTGGGCATGCAATAGTGTGCTATTGAATCTTTTGTGGTTAAGGGGACTGTTTTTAGAAGTTTGTCCTGCAGGCAGTAGATTTATTTGGAGGCAATGCAGTTCAGATGCTGGGAGAGTAGGATAATTATTTTAGCTGTCATGTTCAATTAGGAGAGAGCTAATGGATTTTTGTTTATAGATGAAGTTTTCCCTTGGGGCTTTTTGTTAGGTTGATTTACAGGGTCATATGATGATGTGGTTAATGCATGGAGCTAGGTATGTAACAGAGCAAAACAGCTTTCAGTCCTGATGAGAGTTTGTTTAAAGTCAGAGGTCTTCAAGCTGCTCTGAAACTTGAAATCTCTCTCTGAAAGTCCTTGTTGAAACAGCTGAAGATGTTTGGGCCTAGGACACTACTCTGAGGAACTCCTGCTGAGATGATTGATGTCCAGTTACCATAATCATCTTCCTTTGAATGGGTTGGCAGGTGAGACGGATGCCAGGTGGTGATTAGGTGAGTTGGGAGTAGTAGGATTGCAAGGGTTAGTCAGGTTAGGGATTGTCAGATCAGGCCAGAGGGAGAGTCTGACATGAGGGAAGGTGTAGAGAGAGTAAAGGGTGATAGTCAGAGTCAAAGGGGTAGTCAGTGGGGGAGTTGGTGTGAATGATTGGGGTAGAGAACAAATGATCTAACATGAGGCAGAAATGATGTGAATTTAAGAAGGATTCAGATCTTTCAAGGTAACCACAATAATTGCTGTCAAGTACATTTCTGTTTGGAAAAGCACAAAATTTACTGGAAATCAATACATTCACAAATATGAACACTGACTAGCTGCATTGACCTGCATTAGAACAATAGATAAGCCTAAGATGTTCATGTATTTGCTTTGAGGCATTAATTGGATGACATTTTGAGTGCTTATGTAGTTGTGGTCATCCAAAATATTTTGATTTTAATTTTGATAAGTTAGTCATGGAGGCTTTTCCTTTCTTGGAAATGATTAATTCTTTATTTATCACAGGTGATCCTAATGTCTGCTACAATTAATTGCATGGAGTTTGCAGACTACTTTGCTGTGCCATTCCGAAAGAGTCTGACTCCTGCATATGTATTTGAGGTAGAGGGAATCCCATACAGTGTTGATGAATATTATCTCGATGATCTCAAAGAGTTAATCCACTTCCAGGTGAGCTGATCCTTAAAAAAAAAACCTTGCTCCTTTTAGTAAAAAGAAGCACCTTTTATTTAGATAAAGTATTTTTTTCTTCCTTGCGTTTTATAAGACAAATGATACAGAACTGCATATCTTAATTTACACATACAACTTTCATGTTTGGAAGTACTTGTGTGCTTCTTCTCCAGTATAGCTCCCATTCTAATAATTTGAGTTGAAGGCCTTTTAGGAACATAGAAGCAGGAGCAGGCCATTCAATTCTTCGAGCTTGTTCTGCCATTCAGTAGATCATGACTGATCTGGCTGTGGTGTCATTCTACTTTGCAGTTCACTCTCTATAATTCTTGACTCTCTTGTGTCTCAAAAACCTGTCCAACTCTGCCTTGAATAAATTGAATAACCCAACCTCCATTGCTTTCTGGGGAGGAGAATTCAACACAATAGTCGTCGTCCTCCTAAAATGAGAGACTCTTCCATAAATGCAAATTGTCCCAGTATCGACCCTGTCAAGTCTCCTCAACATTTTAGATGTTTCAACAAGATTACCTCGCTTTCTTCTAAACTCAAGTGAGTGTTGGCCCAATTTGTTCAGCTTGTCTTCATAAGATAAACCCCCTGATTCCGAGACTGAATCATGGGAATCTTCTTTGAACTGCTTTGGTTGCAATTCCATATTTTTTCAAACATGGAAACCATAACTTCACACTGTTCCAGATGTGGCCTTACCAAGGCCCTGTATAGAATAATGAGAAACTGCTTTTTGTAAAAGAGACTGACATTTTTGAAATATAAGTGGCAAGGGTTGTTTTTGGTCAGAATTAGAAACTTCAGAGGACCTCTTAAATAGGGATGAACAAAGCGAGAAGGTGAGGAAGTCTAATCAGAATATTCGGAATGCTTGCTTCTGTCATGGAGGGTAATTGATTACTAAAAGCTGGCAAGCAGTAACAAATCGTGGACAATAAATAAAGATGGCCTTAGGTAATGATGCATCTATAAAAGAATGAAAAGTAAAATGCCACAAGGAGTGGGGAAGGGGAGAATTGCAAATGTAGAAAATGATATTCTGGCAAAATACGTCAAAATGGCAATCAACCATCCTTCTTTCTCATTTTCTCCGAGGCTGATGGACCATTGTCTATTTCCAGTATCCTCTAGTACAAGAAAATTCAGTCTAAAGTTACTGAAATTGATTATTTCAATTGGAGTTTACGCCAGGAGAAAGCTTGTTTGAGGCTAAAGACAAAGATTAGATTGGGAATTAAAGCAGAACTGAAGTATTCGACAAAATATCATTCAATCTGTGATTATCACCTCTTCCATTGTGGAGGACAAAGAATATTGATTTTTATCATATGAGAAGAGATTGAGAGCAAAGATCCATAATATGGAGCGAGGGTAGATAGCTCTATCAATCACAACTCATAAATGTCAACAGAGGAAAAGGATTTCAGAAGTTTTAGAGTAGGAAAAATGGGTCATGAAAACAATGAGACAGTATTGAGGAATTGGAGAAAGCATGAAGGCTTTAGAATAAGCGCAATGGGACGAAGTATAATTCAGCCAGATGTAACATTTTTTTCTTCTAGTTTTTAATCAACACTCACTGGAAATCCATGACCAAAATTGGACAGTAATAAAGAGAAATATCAACTGTACTAGGAACTATTATAATCTGTTTAAAATCATAATTATGATTGCCATTTGGAATTTTGGCTGTGGTGGCAGTTGAAGATCTACAACTTCAACTTCAGTGGCCTTGGGATAGGAAAGGAAATGAGCCAGACTTCCTGCTCCTGATTGCAATCCATTGAGCCCTTACAGCATGTTTCATGTGTAGGCCTTCAAACGAGGAAAGGAGCACTCTGTGGTTCTGATGCTTTCTTTTATCAATCTCTCTTCATTCTCTTGCACAAACAATAGCCATGTGGCAGAGCTGGTTGAGGTTCAGGGACAAGTGTGTGCCATATTCTCGCATGGCATTGATCCCTCTAGGACAGGAGAACATTGAGGAGAAAAAAAATTGGTGATTCAGCATTGAGTTAATTTAAGATAGTACTATAATATTATGGTTATGTTATTGAATTGTGTAGACTAATGACTCAAAAAGTGATTCCACAATAGCAGTTTGATAATTCTATCCAATTAAAGAAAATATGTAAATAACAGTTCAGATCAGCAGAAAAAGCTGTTAAGGCTATCAAATTATCATTAGTAGCCAACTGCTTAACTGATATCCTTTTGGGAAGTGAACTAGCCATCTCTATTTGGTCTGCATTACATGTGACAGTACTACCCTGACGTAGTTAAGTTATAACTTGAATCAAGCTGGGAGACACTGCATTTATTCCAAAACCTTTGCAAGCGAAATTAGGAATGGGCAGTAATTAAATACCGACGTTGCAGAAACACGAGATTTTTTTGTAAAACTGCCTTGCATTGTTTTGAAAGCCATCCCATTCTAAGATACAAAATGCTTGTTTTCTTCTGTATAATTCCTAGGTTGCACCTTCATTTTCTAATGAGCCAAAAATCCTGCCTGAAGTTTATAACATAGCTGAAACTCTAATCCTCTACTTTGATGAGCTAGAAAGTAAAGAAAATGGGTGAGTTACAAGTAAGCAATTAAATGGATGAGTTTTGCATGTTTATCCACAAATCAAATCAGCATTTCATTATTAGTTGCTGATCAAACTTGTCTTGTTTTAATAGATCAGCAGGGATGAACTTGAACCGTGGCAGTGTGTTGGTATTTTTGCCAGGTAATGTTAAGAAATTATTCAAATACTTTTAAAAAAGCGAATCAGTGACTCAGATGTTATCTACTATACCCTCTTAAGGGTGCCAAACATGCTTCAGTTATAAACATTCAGTCCTCCACTTAAGTAATTTCAACTAAACTATGCTGGCCTCCTTCTGCACTGTAGGGATTCTCTGGTAAAGCTAGTTAGTAGCCAAAATGAAAGCAAAATACTGCAGATTCTAGCACTGAAATAGAAACAGAAAATGCTGGAAAACCTCAGCAGGTCTGGCAGCACCTGTGGGGAGAGAAACAGTTAATGTTTTGAGTTCACATGATGATGCTTTTGAGTTAGGGAGGGAAAAACGTGATGGATTTTATACTGTTTAAGAGGAAGTGGAGCAAAGCAAGGTTAGGGATAGCTGGGAGTTAGGAAAGATTTGAGTTCTGGGGCACAGAAGAAAGGGAGAGTAAATGATAGTGTTAAAGATTTAAGGTGCTGATAATGGCATGAAGGTAAGATAGCAGAATGAGATAATTGCAGAAAAAGGGAATAATATGGCACATAGCCCTGCATGTCTCCTGTGGAGGGGCATTGGGATTAAAAAAGAGGGGTCAGAATGGAGGGGAGAGTTCATGGTTTGAATTGTAAAGGACCTAATTGGAAGATGAGGCCTCAAATACTATCAAGTGAGGCAGAGTTTCACTTGCGCCTTCAACTTTGTCTACTGTATTTGCTGCTTCCAGTGCAATCTCCTCCACACTGGGAGGCTAAATTGGACTATATGACTGAATTTTGCCTTGTCTGCAAGCCTTAGCCCAACTTTTTCTGACTTTTGTCATTTCAACTCACCATCTTGCGCTCATACCACATGTCCAACCATATCCTGCTGCAATGTTCCAGTGAAGCCAAACACAGACTGGAGGAACATTATCTCATCTTCGAATTAGCCACTTTACATCCACATTGAACTAGTGGTTTGTTTTTTCCACAATTATAAGAAGTGATGCAGTTACACATCAGTATTGTTTATCAACCCAAATGCCTGCATGCAGCATAGTTCTCATCTTCTGCCTGTGGCTGTTGTCAGCCAGAATTATTTTAAATGTAGATTCCTGATTTCTTTACCAGGGTATCTGTAGCATGCAGTAGAAAACTGCAGATATTTCAATGATTTCCTAGATAAAAGCAAATTACTGCAGATGCTGGAATCTGAAACTACGAGAGAAAATGCTGGAATCTGAAGCCATGAGGAAAAAATGCTGGAAAACCTCAGCAGGTCTGGCAGCATATGTAAGGAGAGAAAAGTGCTGATGTTTCGAGTCCAGATGGTCCTTTGTCAAAGGTAAAAGGTGTTGCAAGTGGGAGCAATAATATTGCCTACTTTCTATGCCTTTTATCTTTGACAAAGGGTTAGCTGGACTTGAAATGCCAGCTGTTTTCTCTCCTGTCAGATGCTGTTAGACCTGCTGAGATTTTCCAGGATTTTCTCTTCTGGTATCAGTGATTCCCCGTCTATTTTTGTTTGTGTTCATAACTGGTTAGATCAAATTTCAGATACCTGTAACCTCAAATGTTGTTCAACATTCAACAAAACTTTTTAAAGCTGCAAATTCAGATTTTTTTGTTTCCTTGTGCGGAAAAGTGAGATGTGCACCATAATTGAAACTAAGATGTACATTTTCTTAAGAATTTGTTGCTGCATTCTCTGTCTCCCTGCTACTTAACCTTTTCATTCGCCTCTAATGTGTCCTTACTTTAGGCCTAGCAGAAATAAATCACCTGCATGAAGTTCTCACCTCTATGGTTCAGAAGAGGTAAAGCATTGCAATTATAGTTTAATCTCTCTAATCTGTGGAACAGGGAACAAAACTGCTGGAAATGTTTTTGGTCATCCAACTGATGCCTCTTACTCGCTCAGCATCTGTTTTCCTCATGTCTTTGAGGCAGCTTGGAAGGTTTTTCTCTATTAAAGGACATATATAATTGTGACTTAGTGAAGTGGAGTTTTTCAAAATATACTGCAATTTTCCAGAATTTGACGACAAGTGCATCTCGGACACCTATATCAAGTTGTTTTCTCTCGTAGGTAATTGAGTGATGGGGTATGATGAGTTTGGCCACGGTTGTAACTTATTGCTGCAGTCATTTCCTGGAGGGCTCCAAGTTGATAAAATTGCAACAGTTAAAATCACAGAATCTTATAATACAGAATGAAGCCTATTGTATCTGTGATAGAACTTGGGTAGACTGGGCAATTTGTGCCACTTCCAAGCTGCTTTCCTACAGTACTACTATTTTCATCAGGAAATTTCTTGTAAGATTCTTCCTTCTAAAGAAGGAGTATTTTAAATATCAAATAACCATCTTTACTTTTTCTGTGTCCTGATAGAAATTGAAAGGGAATGCTACAAGCCACTTGTGACACAACAGGGAGATTCCTCTGTAGTTACCGTAATTGAACTTGTCTCCCTTCTTGACGATTGTCATAATTGCGTTGTCCCCGAGATCCCTGCAGTGCACTCTTTCCAGATGAGGGATATGAGTTTGTACAGCCAAGTCAGGAATGTTTCACCAACATGTTTCAGAATTTCAGCAGAAATTCCATCTGCTGTAGAGGTTTTTGTTTTTCAACTGTTGGATGGATTTTTCAGCTTCACTCCCAACTAGCATAGCACCAAGACTGTGTCTGACTGGGTATTGGAGAGCAGATTTGAGGACCGTCAATACTAACGCTCATTCTCACCATTGGAACCATCATAAACTTTATCTGAGTGAAAATTGGGGCATAAAACTGGTGTCATTGCACCAATTCTCTTCATTTACATCAATAATACCTGCAGCAAATTAACCTATAGGCATTGAGATGACCTGCAGGATAGATAGGAAACTGATCAACCTATTCTGCTTCCAATTTAAAACCATTTTAACCTCAGTCATATGACAGTTGTGTGTGCATTTGGTGAGAACCTGAGCTCCAGGTCATTGTCACCTTCTCTGAAGCATATGAGAAAATGGGCCTTTCAATTAGCACGCTGAAAACTAAGGTCCTCTTTCAATCAACTTCTATAGTGAAACACCTCTTAATGCTTAAGATCATGGGACCCTGGAAAATGTGGACCTTTTTTGTACCTGAGTCTTGGTGAAAATATACATTGACTCCAGTATGTCAGCTCAGCCTTCAGCCAATTGAGGAAAGAGTATTTAAGGTCTAGGAATTCAATCCTGAGGTGAAGGGCATGATTTGCTAGACAATATTGTCTTGTTCAAGTCTCCAGTATGTATTTTGGAGACTTGAACAAGCAGACACCTCAAAGCATTGCAGAATATCATCCAATAGCAAAATACAGTATTCTTATTTTACAATTTTTACTAATGTTCCATTTTAAAATATAAAAGAGCAGTTTGGACTGGTGCAGGAATAAAACAGTAAAAAAAATTCAGTGGAAAGAAAGGAGGCTCGACTGCAGCATCCTTCTAAGTTAACGTGCCCATCACCAAGGGACTAATAGCTGAAAACAAGCTTTGGACGGGACATGTCATTCATGTGCCTGACATCAGACTCTGAAAACAACTGCTGTAATTAGAATTTGATTGCTGTAGGAGCTTGTCAGGAGGACAGTGGAATCTTTAGGGATGCTCTCAAAGCATCCCTGAAGAGGTCAAACGTGCCCATCAGCACTTGAGATCTAGCTTGTGACCAATCAAAATTGGTTGCTCATTTGGGATGCACCAAACAAATTGAGAGACTGCAGGACTATGTTTCAATGAATTTGAGGTGTCAGAAGGAACACACAGATCTCCAAACAACCTATTTAATGAACTCTTCAAGCATTTGTTGCCCTGCATGTGGCAGAGTCTGCAGATTGCACATTGGACATTGCAACCATTGATTCAGAATGGAAGCAAGTTACCTTTTGATCTCAGACTGTCTAAGAAGACAGAATTCCTGACAGCAACTTTGGATTTCTGCGTTTTTCTATGCAGGTGCAAACTTCTAAAGTTGCTGTAAGTTCCTCTGGAGTAATAGCACTGACAGTTTCACTAATTACTGTAGCAAAATCTGGGTCCCACTTGGTTGCTAAAACAAAAGCTGTACCATGGAATAATGTACTAACAATTGAGAGAATAATTGGAAACATAATTCCTAAACAGTGAGAATAGAACCGTTGATTATAAAACCTTCAGCTTAGAAGGAGACCACTCAATACATCTTCCCAGTGCTACCTCAACAGCAATGTTAATACTCCAATCCATTCCTTATTCTTTGCTGTAGTCCTTTACTACACTAATAAACACACTACCCTTTTCTGTAGATCCTTGTTTATAGTTTTTTTCATGCTAGGAATGTTGAAAATTTCACCACACTTGCACTGTACTTTAGTATATTTAAAAGTACGTAACAGACATCTTCACCTGGAGGTATGTTTGGACACTGCTGTTGACAAATTTTGTCATAAAACTAGAGCTGAGTACTTTGACTTTACTAACTTCCCCTTCAATACAGAAATGTAGCTATAACAAACTGGATATCCTTACTTAGTGCATGCTTGTGAATTCTTACCCGTAAAGAATTCAAAATAAAATATGATGTTCTGATTGTAGGCTGCATGTGTATCCACTACATTCAAGTGTGACCTTGGAAGAACAGAGTAATGTGTTCCTAACCCCGGTACCTGGCTATAGAAAGGTGAGTGTGTCACGGAAACATGCTGAAATAGTTTGCCAAAAAACACCTAATTAGAATCATTGTCCAGTAAAATTGTATATGGTTTTGTGACTCTTTTGGAGGTTTGGCTATTATTTCCTCATTGGGACAATTTGTAATATCATCTCAAGATTGTTTTTTTTTAATTCAGTTACTGACATGCAAATTTCAGGAAGGTAGCTATTTTGGATGAAAGTAGCTTCTAGTTCTTAAATTAACTAAAGTCAAACCATAGTGGTTCAAAAGTGGTCCCTGTGATGTTTGCCAATTTTGCTGCTTTAATTTACATTACAGTTTGATAGTTCTAACTGCTTAGTTATGTTCATTGTATTAAGATCAGAGGCATGGTGGTTATAGGATTGATGCATGATTAAAATTGTTCAGTTGTGTGATATATTTGTTCTAATTTTGACTGGTTTGGATTGGAAATCCAGTGCCAACCAATTTATCTTCAGTTCTTGGCAAAAGTACAGAATTACTTCATGTTTTAAACTCGTGACCTTCACCACTTAGAAGGACAGGAGCAGCGTAGGAATACCGCCTTCCGCTGGTTCATTTCCAAGTTCCACACCATCCTGATTTGGACCTAGATCACTGTTCCTTTGCTGTCATTGGATTAAAATCCTGGAACTCTCACTAACAGCACTGTGTTCAAACAGCACGTGAACTGCAGGGTCAAGAAGGCAGTACTCGTGGGCATTTGGGGATGGGCAATAATCGCTGGCCTAATCAGTGATGCCTACATCCCATGAATGACTACAAAAGAAAACTTTGTTTTTATTACCTCTGGACCCAATTAATCCTACTCGATCCTGGCCATCCTCCCACCTTTCACTTCTGTAAAATTAAGATCAACCATAACTTATTTTATCCTAACCGACACCAAACCCTCTATACCAATTACCCCAGTGCTGACTGACCAACATTGATTTTAGTTGAGTTACGCCTTAGTTTTAAAATTCTCATCCTTGTTCTCAAGTCCTGTGTCCTTTTCCCCCTTGATATTTGTGATCCCCTCCAAAATATTGGATTGTTCAGTTCTGGTTTCATGCCCATTCCTGATTTTAATGGCACCATCATTTGTGGTCCCTTCAGTTGCTGGGGCTCTAGCTCTGGAATTTTCTTTGTGTGTCTCCCCTTCTCCTCCACTCTTTACTCCTCTTCCATCTATTAACCTTATCTTTTTCCTGGGAAGTGTAGGCACAAAGTGTAGTCTGAGCTAATGTACCAACCGACTTGAGAACCATTTCTTCTCTGCTGTCATCAGAGTTTTGAATGGATCTACCACATTAAGTCGATCTTTACACAGTAGCTATGATTATAACACATTCTGTGCCCTCTCCTTTTCCTTTTGTACATTCGGTACGCTTTGTATAGCGTGCAAGAAACAATACTTTTCACTGTATACTAATACATTTGACATTGAATTTTAAAAAACCCAATCTTTTAAGAACCCACTGATATTGTCTTTGCTCGCTATTTTGGTCCATTGACTTAATATCTCCTTTCATGGCTTGGTAGATTTTAATTGATTGCTTGATCCTGTAAAGGATCTTGGGATATTTTGCTCTATTAAAGGTGTAACAATACAAGCTTTTGTTGTTTTCATGACAGTGGCTTCTAATATGTATCAAGCCCCTTAGCTTGTGGATTTGGAATCTGATAATTATTCTCTTGTACGTATTGCATTCTGATGTGGCACTTTTGCTTTTTATCCCTGGTTATTTATGCCAAAAGATTGGTCTGGAAATGATGGCATTCTCATTTGTTCATTTAATATTTTACATTTTCACTTTTTTCTGTCTTCCCTTAAAAATAGATAATTTTGTCCACAAATATCGCTGAGAGCTCTGTCACTGTTTCAGATGTTAAATATGGTAGGCCTTCATTTTTTTATTTTTAAAATAGATTTTATTGCTTATAACCATGGTTGTATCACTTGCATAGAGAACTCAAAAAATGGTTCCAAATATTTAACGCAAACATTTATGACACTTGTAATGAATACTTGAAGAATGTTTGGAATACATTAAACCCAAAGCGTTAAAATACCATAGATACCATCAGTTGCATTAATTGCTGCAGTTTTCTTTTTATCTAGTTTCATACACAGCCCACATGAATTCAGAATTTGTGGATTATTTAGTCTGTTTACTCAAGATATGTATCCTCCAAGACTGGAAGAAATACAACCTTATGGAAACTATTTTGTTTTGTGGTGGAGGAGTGAGGCAATGTTATCTTTGTCCTGTTCAATGCAAGAGATGGCCTCTGGATATTTGTGCCTGAATCATACTGAAAGAATTGTTGCATTTATTTTTGCAAATGATGCTGTGCTGTGGTGTTAGTGGAGTGGCCTGGAGATCTTGCACATTAAAACTTGAGCAATAATCTAACTGGTGTGGATGTGGTAATTGGTGATTTAAGCTCAGGCATGTGGCTTTGCACAGCTTGAGTGGACATGTCAAAATACTGACTGGAGACTACAAAGAATGTCTAGTTTGTTCACTGCTGCCTTGATGTCTTTGTGCTGAGATGGGTTGGAAAGTCTAAGTTTCTGGTATATAATAAAGGTGCCAATGTAACTTGATTCATAATTCAGAACTTTGAGGTTTATAATCAGAGCTCCTGTAGGTCATGACATGCACAGCCAAATTGTCAGATGTGTAGCACAGAGGGGAAATGGTTATAGCAAGGGAAGACTCAGCATCTACTGATGATCTGTTGATATTTTGGAGGGTGAGTCTTCCTCCACATACCACTTTGTGGATTTAAATGTTAATGATGTATAAACAGAATATATGGTGCTGAATTTGGGTTTTGAAAACAACATGATGAGACACGTTGCAACTTATTTAGTCATTGAAATACTTTTTACAGACACTTGTCTTAGATTTGATGCGCAAACTAAGACTTGGCACATCAGCTGCTGGAAACTGATATTTATAGGCTGAATATGAGAGCGTAGGCTCTTGTTAAGCTACAGTACTTCCAGTTATGTTCCAGAGAGGCAAGCAGATGCTCTGCATCTTCACAACAGGAAATAGTGATTAAGAATCTGGGTCTACCACCAGATTCAGTAACCTAAGTAGACCCTCTAAATTGAGCAGCATCAGTGGAAAGAGGAGCCATTTTTATTTCAGATCAATTAGCTTTAGCTAGAAGTGAATAAATAGATAATTTCGCACTCAAGTTTTATAAAAATGGCATAATTAAATTCAAACGTTAATTGAGTTTGTATGTATAGAAAATAAAATAACCATTCCTCCCTTGGAGGCAGAGCAATGGCAATCTCTGGGGAATGAGGAAATGGTGATCTAACCTTCCTTGGTCTTAAGATCAGAAGTGGGGATGTTCGCTGATGAAATGTTCAGCACTATTTGCAACTGCTCAGATACTGAAACAGTCCGTGTTCAAATGCAACAAGGTCTAGACAGTATTCAGGCTTGGGCTGATAAGTGGCAACTGACATTCATGCTACACAAATGCCAGGCAATGACCATCACCAATAAGAGACATTCTTAACACTGCCCCTGACATTCCAATGGTGTTACCATTGAGTCCCCCACTGTCACCTTGGGGTTACCGCTGACTGGAAACTCAACTGGATTTGTCACAGAAACACAGTGGCTACAAGTGCAGGTCAGAGGCTAGGAATACTGAGAGAACTCACTACCTGACTCTGCAAAGCCTGTCCACCATTTACAAGGCACAAGTCAGGAGTGTGATGGAACACTCTCCACTTGCCTGGATAGGTGTAACGCCAACAACAGTCAAGGAGCTTTATCTAGGACAAAGCAGTCTCCTTGATTGGTACCATCATCCATTCCCTCCACCACCAATGCTCAGGAGTGGCAGTGTGTACTGTCTACAAGATGCACTGCAAAAATTACCAAAGATGCTTCGGCAGCACCTTCCAAACCCACCACCACTTCCATCTAGAAGGTCAAGAAAACGCTATCATCTGCACGTTCCCTCCCTAGCCACTCTCAGTCCTGACTTGAAAATATATCACTGTTCATTTGCAGTGAAAAACAAAATACATGAAAATCCTGGAATTCCCTCCCTAATGGCGTTGTGGATCAATCTCTTCTAGCACGTGGACTACAGTGTTTCAAGAAGGCAGCTCAGCATCACTTGCTGATGGGCAGAAAATGCTGGCCAGCCAGTGACCCCATGTCCCATGAATTATTTTTTAAAAAATTGAACAGGTATTGAATGTACCAAGGTAGAAGACCAGGTATTAGAAGTAGAGGGTACTCTAGGGGCTAATAGAAATGAAATTAAGTTAGTTTATAATAGCAGAGAAAGAGTAGTGGGGAAACCTAAAGGATATACATCTGACAAATTCCCAGAGCCAGGTGGTCTACATCCTGGAGTTCTATATGAGATAGCTGTAGAGATTGAGAATGCGCTGGTTGTGACTTAAAGAAATTTCTGAAATTCTAAATCTGGATTGGAGGTTAGCAAATATTACATTGCTGTCCAAGAAAGGAGTGAAAGGAAAAAAAAAGGAACTATGAGCCAGTTGGCCTGAAGGACGGCGACAAGATGTCACATTTAAGACATCTACTGTCAGAAAAGACAATAGCTATTGACTAAAACACTGTCTTTGCAGGCAACTTGCACTTCAAAAGAACAGGACATGATACCCCCTTAATTTTAACACAACCAGAAAAAACACATTTCGGATTTTTGTTACGCTGTCCTTTTAATTAGACGTTCATTCTGAAATCAATCCAAAGTGGTTCTTGGTGCTCAAAGGTTTTTCTGTTTTATTTATTTCTTTCTCAGCCAGGTAACGTCTAACCTGAGAAATGTCATTAACGGTGAGAGCATTACTGGGGGTCCCCCCTCCAGCATAAGCTAGGCCAATCTTGCAACATAGCTTTAAATTCTCATGAATTTAGTATTTTCAATCCGAGTATGAGCTTCCACCTGCACTCCAGCATGGTGAGTGACGAAGACATTTAGTCTTTAGCTGCTTGCTCACATCCAGATACTGACCGACTAACCAGTCTGTAATATTCAATGATATTTTAGGAAACCTGTAATTTGATATCAGTGGCTTCCACTGTGCCCTTGCTTGTTCAAAGCTCACCAGGCCTTGCATCCAGATAGAAAATATTGATTGGCTATTCTTTAGAACCCAACTCTGTGGGATTAAATGTAGGCACTTTAAAGTGTAACTGTTTACAATCTGACATTCTTAATGCTTTTCTAGGTCTATGGAGACTCACTGTTTATCTACTGTTAGCTGCTGTCATTGTCTCCAAGTGTAGATGTCACACTTTAAAGTACAACAGCTTGGGCTCCCTTCATTTCTAACAATTTAAACTACCTAGACTCTTTGTCCAGCAGACTCCAAAACAGGTTTTTTTCTTAAGGCACAGTGCAAAACATAACAAACTTACCAACCTCATAGTAGTAATACTTTCATTGGAGGCAGTGTAGTGAAGATTGGTCCCTCAGATAAGAAAATTGTTCTACGATGACAGGCCCGTTAATTCAGGTCTTTATTCTCTAGAGTTTGGAAGAATAAGAGGTGATCTCAAGAAACAGTCAAAATTCTGAAAGGTAGATAATTATAGCATGTTTCCCCTTGCTGGGGAATGTAGAACATAGCACCATCTCAGGATAAGAGGTTGATAATTTAGTACTGAAATAAAAAAGTTCCATTACTGAAAGGTTTGTGAATCTTTGGTGTTCTCTACTTCAGAGGATTGTGGGTGCTCCAGCATTGAATGGTCTCAGGGAATCGAGGAATTTGGGAAATGTGGAGTTGAAACTAAAGGTTGGCCATAATTGAATTGAATGATGCAACAGGCTTGACAGACCGTATTGCCTACTCCTAGTTCTTGTGCTCAAACAATCTGATCATTGATTTGTTCAGCATTGCAAACATTTCGTTTCTTCTGTATAGTGATAGACTTCTGTTTAACTCGAAATCTGGTTTGCGATGAAGACACAAACTACCAGAGCCTTCGCTTGAACTGGGCCTCAAAGATGAGTTGTAATCAGAGGAAAGGTAGATAGAAGTCTAACTTCTATTTTATTTAGTGTTTTTGGGAAAAATATTACAAATTTCAGTTATGAAGCTTTCCTTTATCTGTAAAACTTGAGCTTTTTTTCCTGTGAGCCCAGGTTTTACTTTTATAGGTAACTGAGCAAATGAATTTCATTCAAACACTTGTCATTTTGATATAATTTGTTCATTAAATATGTAATTGGTCTAGACGTCAATGTATAGTGATAGACGTCAATGTATAGTGATTTATGTTTGAGTGATTATAATAGATTACATATTTTGGCAGACTTAGCAATATTTTAAATATTTCCACTAAAATTGTTCCAGCGTTATTCAAATAAAAGGAAAACAACTTTACATCTGATTATATTTGAAGTTAGTCATCATAATGTGGGTTGCCATTTGCACTTGGTGAGGTCTCACAGATATCAAAAAATAAGATACATGACCAGTTAATCTGCTTTAGTGGTATTTTAAGGGATTATTGTTTGGGTCATGGGGAGAACGCTCTTGAGACATGTAAATGTAAAAGATCACATACTATCAGGCAGATGGGATGTTGTACACTTCTGAAAGATTCATAAATATAGTGAAGAAGTATTAAGGATGGAGCTTGTCTGGATACAGTGTAGAATTGAGAGATTATGTTATCGGAGTGCTAAAATGTGCTATTGGAAATGGTAAAAAGAAATTGCATAATTCTAATTTTTAAGCCAGTTTTTATTGACTTCACAAATAGGCCGGGCTGGTCGTGTTTCAAAAGGATACTGTTATCGGTTAGTGACCTATGATTTCTGGACACGTTGCATTCCTGATCATGCAGTACCAGAGATGCAGGTAATAGTCTCTTTTCCAAGAAAAAAACCTTGTCCTGCTTAATGCTTTACTTTTCAGGTGTGTTTTTGCCTTATTCAGTTGTTAAAACGCTGAATTGTATGAGACATTTAGTGCAAATATTTGAAATTTCAAATGGCATTGGATTGCACGTGCAAATTTCTATAATTGTACACTTATTAGTAAATGCTGTAGAAATCTCTTAACAAAATATTATTTATGTTGTAAGCTACGTGTAAAGTCAAAAAAATTGTTTCTTTGAATTTTAGCGGTGTCCATTAGGCAGTACTGTACTGAAAGTCAAATTACTGGATATGGGAGAACCAAGGGCTTTGTTGGCTTCTGCTTTATCTCCACCCAATTTGAGAGAGATTGAACGCACAGTGCTGCTACTGAAAGAGGCAAGTAGCTGACCAGTCTCTGAAAACTGAAGTTTTGTATATCAGTGCCAAAAGTCTGACAGGATTTGCTTTAATAATGTGTGTAGCTTTATCATGCAGGAAGTATTCACTGTATACTTGCAATATTACCTTAAGTGGCAAAAAAAACACTAATGGTGGTTTTGTCATTTCATATAAAGGTGGGAGCACTTTCTGTTGAAATGAAAGGAGTGGAAAATCCATATGATGGAGATTTAACTTTCTTGGGGAAAGTATTAGCATATTTGCCTGTGGATCTCCATTTAGGAAAACTTGTAGTCATGGGATACGTGTTTGGCTGCTTAGAGGAGTGCCTAATTATTGGTAAGATGTAGAAATGCAGATGGAGCATTATTTTGAACAAACTGTAAAATAAAGTAAATAAAACTTTGACAAACTTTCTGAAACTCCTAATAAACTGCAACTTTTCCTTTTAGCTGCTGCATTGTCACTGAAAAACTTTTTTGCAATGCCTTTCAAACAGCACCTTGAAGGATACCGGTAAAGTTGAATTTCTTTTTGGGGAAGTTGGGGAAGATAGTTCAATTGGAAGAGAGAAAAGGATGCTAATCTAATAGAATATTCCTCCATCCATACGGCCAAACTTTCTCTGGAGTTCTCTGCTGGCCCTAACCAACTATTTGTAACTTTTTCTCCAATCTCCCCAAGTGCCCTCTCCAAGGTCATCTTGTCCATGACACCTTGTTTCCTAATGGTTTTCTCTTGTCAGTTACTGCCGCCCTCCTAAAATTTGTCATCATCACTGCTGTCTTTTTAAAGAAAAAAGCAACCAGTGATTCTCCCATCTTTGCAAACTACTGCCCTATCTCAAGTCTTCCTTTTCTTTCATGTCTGTGAATTTGCAGTTGTTTTTCAACTCTGTACCAATTTTCCCCAGAACTTCATGTTGGCATCCCTGCATTGAGGTTCCTTCCTTGTTGCAATATTGCAGCAGCTTTTATTCAGGTCACAAATGACATCCTCTGCAGCTGTGGTGAACAACCCCTCCTCATCCATGACCTGTCAGCAACCTTTTACGTGTTTACTCACATCATCCACCACTAGTGTTTCCCCATCATTATCCACTTGAATGGAACTACACTTGCCAGTTCCTTTCTTGTCTGTCCAACCACAGCCAACAAATTGGGCTTTTCTTCCTGCTCCTGCACTGTTAACTACTTTTGTACCCCAAGAATTTGACCGCTCCATCTGCCTCCCAAATGTTTCTCATCTATATGCTGCCTTCTTGTGACGTCATCTAAAAACAGTATCCAGTTTCTATGGGGATGACATTCAGCTGCAACTCAGCATTTCCCCCCTCTCAATCCTTTTACTATCTCCAAATTATCTGATATTGAGTACTAAATAAGCAGTCCTTTCTTGCAACTAAGTGTTTGAAGATGAATGCCATTTGTCTTGTGTTTTCTCCCCCCCCCCATCAGCTCCACCCTTCTCCCTGCCAATTTAGAGGCTGACCAAGAGTGTTTGCTACCTTGTTGCCTTTTGTCGCCAAAATTAGCGCACACTGATGATATGACAAAGTGCTATTTCCACCTCATTACCCAACCCTGTCTGCATTAACTCATGCATTTCTGAATTCCTCAACCATGACTTTGTCACATTTGAACTTGACTGTTCCAATACATATCTGCCCAGAATCCCAATTTCTACTGTCCTTAAATTTAAGGTCATTAAAATGTTGTTGACCATATCCTGACTGCACCAAGTCATGTTCACCTGTTATTCCTTTGCTTGCTGATCTTCATTTGCTTTTGGTTAAAACAGTCTTGATTTTAAAATTCTCATCTGTTTTCCAATTCCTTAGTGATCTTCCTCATCCCTAACTCATCTCACCCAGCCTAGCAGTCCCCTGATATATCTGTACTTTCCAGTTCTGGCCTCTTGCGCATCCCTGAATTCAATTGCTGCACCATTGATGCAGCTTCCAAGGTTCAGTGTTCTGTAATTCTTTCTCTTAAGATGCTCCTTAAAAAAAACTATCACCTCTTAAAGTTTTGTGTAGGATGCATTAAGTTGCAGTCTCTCTTTCATTATCAGTTTCTGGCTGCATTTCAGTCCCACTGTCCTGATTTTCAGCCATCTGGTGTGGAGGGGAGCAGGCAGATCAGAAGACCTCCTTGCGAGACTGCTCTTTGGTCTGGAAGTGGAAAATCAAGGAGGTAGTTTTGAGCTGATTGGTTACCTGTCTTCCTTGGCTCCACGTTGCCTACATGCATGTCCCTGGAGAGTGGACATGCAGTGTCCACTGGTATGTTTCAGGTCTTCTGTGAGGAGGGGACTGGAGTGTGCATCACTCTGGGAATACCAATTTCATTTGATAACTTCCTTAAAGCTTGAGGTTTTTTGGTCAGTTTTGTTTTTGTGGTGTTCTTTTTGGAAGGAGCACTTTGTTCCTCATTATTTGCAACCTTCTGTATGGATCAAAAGAAGTTTAAAAATATTAGTTATTTTGGCTATCTAGCTACCCTAATTTCTTCTCAGTGTAAAACTTTGTTCATGCTCCCCTGAAGTGCCTTGAAGATTTTATTATGTGAAAAGGTATTTTATAAGGACACATTGTGGTTAATGGAAAGATCACAAAAAAGGAAAATTTGAATGCAGCTGCAATGGATGAATGGGTAGCACAGACTTGTGGGATTTAGATTTGCAATAATAGTTACCCATAACATGCTAGCTGGAAGTTTAGAGAAAGATAGGAAAACAATGATAATTAAAAACTCTGTTCTTGATTTCTACACAGTGTAATTGGATAGAGCCTATGCACCCTAGATTTAGTGATAAGGGGATGATTTTTTCCTATGTTCAAAAATATTATGGCCAAATTAATTTTTTTGTTTTTGTGCTTATCTAAGGCAGAGATGCTAAGTAATGAATATTTTAAATTCTAGCTTTCCCATTCCATGGTAATGCGAGGTTGTAAGATAGAACTCCACCTCCTCAGTTAGAACAATGTGCTTCAACCTCAGTAAGAATGCCTTTTTGAACCTTACTGTTATCTGTGACTGAGTTGGTAGTACTCTCGCTCTTAAGTCAGAAGGTTGTGGATTTATGTTTCACTCCAGACTTGAGCAGAAGGATTAAGGTTTACCGTATAGTACTGAGAATGTACTCTTAATGTTGGAGGTACCATTTCTTAAATGAAATCTTAAACTAAGACCTCCTAAGATAGATGTCAACGTTTCCATCGTATTATTTTGAAGAGTGGCATGGTAGTTATCCCTGATACTCTCGCCAGTATTTCTCACTATCTACTCTGAATCGGTCACAGTCTTGAGGGCTTCCATCAAACCTTTCTCACCTTCTCTAAGACAGAGCCCCAGCTTTGTCAATCTATTCACTTAAACTGAACTCCTTATCTGATGCCAAGTTTTGTAAATTGTTTCTGTACTCTCTTGCTGTTTCACGTCCTTCCTAAGGTGTGATCAGAATTGGCTACACGACTCAATTGAGGCCAAACCAGTATTTTAGAAAGCTCATTATAGCTTATTTTTTATACTTCATTTCCAAGTCCAGGATCCAGTATGTCTTATTAACCACTTCTTTAGCCTGCCCTACCACCTTAAATAATCAGTGCAGATGTATCCCCAGATCTCAGTGGTTCTACGCCCCTTTAGAATTGTATATTTTTTCTTGTTACCTTTCCTTGTTCTTCCTACCAAATTACACTTTTCCACTTTGGATTTTGTCTGCCACGTGATCCTTATTCCTTTAGTCTTCTTGCAGTTTACTACTATACTATTCACAATACTTTTAAATTATTTGTCATTTACAAATTCAGTCCTGCACAGGTCATTAATATATATCAAAAAAAAAAGTTTTGGTTCTACTATTGGCCTCTGGGGAACTTCCCTGTATACCTGCCTCTGGTCTAAAAAACAACCATTTGCTACCAATATTTCCTGTTACTTAACCAGCGATGTAGTCATGCAACCATGCTGCTAGTGTCCCTTTTATTCGATGGACTTTAATTCTGTTGACGAGCTATTGTGTTGCATTTTATTATAAGCCTTTTAGAAGTCCATGTACACCTCATTGCCCGCTTTGTTACTTCATTGAGAAGTTCAATCAAGTTACCTGCAGTGATGATTGTTTTGTGTTTTTGTTGGTTGCTATTGATGGATTCTGGGAAGTTATGTTCAGTCCAAGCAATCCATAATATGGTTTTGTGGGACAAGTTTAATTTCAAGTTCAGGCTTTTGGGCAAGTTTGAAGCCTTCAAATAAAATTTTAACATCATTGAACAACACAAGATACAGTTTAATGGATAAAGCTGATTGCTGAGTGAAATGTTTTTCATTTTGGTTGGTGACAGGGAAATTAATTCAGTAAGCATTTTGTGAATCAATGCACTATACATAGCCATTTTCCAGAACAAACATGGACCTCAGAAGTTACAGTTGATAAAATTTCAATGTATGTAAATCTGGAATGTGAATGTCTTAGATGAGTGGATTTTAATGTTTAAATTATAATTTGTGTATATGCAGGAATAAAATGGAGTTTTCAGATGAAACATTAAGTGACTGTATAGCACTTGTGAATGCGTTCAAGGTAACAAAATAGCCACTTGAAAAATTGTATGTTTGCAAACTTGCAATGTTTGTTCGATAGTCATGTCAAAAGACAAAATATGACTTCACTGCTTTATTTGTTATTCACTGTATACTTTCAAGGGCCAATAAATACCTTAAAATCTACACTTGGGGTATTTCATAGTAACTTCATTGCAATGTTAATGTAAGCCTACTCGTGACACAAATAAACTAAACTTCACTATATCCCATTCAGTGTAATAGTACAATCAAATTGAGCAAAATGTTCCATAGAAAGTTAGGAATTTAGTTTTGGTACCCTTCTAACTTGATGTGTATCATAATATTAAGCTTGTGATGATTTATCTCTCTTCAGTGAAGTGTAGGGGGGAGGCGGTGGTGGGGGGCTCTACAATAGATTCTAGTCTCATGATATTCCCTTGGATAGGGAGGACAGAGTTGGTTTGAGCTCACATCTGATTGGTATTCAGTTTTCCTATTGAAATTGCACATACTTGGTTAAAAAAAAGAGTGTATTATTGGTTTTGTTAATTATTTCATTTCCTTCTGAAGTTGGTAAGCTTTTTCTTGACATCAAGATTCTTAATTAAATAATGACCAATTGGTGATGTAGTTGCCTGCTCAACCTTGCCATTCCTCTGTGGCCTTAATCACGGAAAAATTAACTCCACTGCACCCATCTTCTCTGTTTTGAGCATCGTGAGATTGAGGTGCAGATGATTGGTGAACATGTGTATGAATTTTTCTTCATAGGCCTGGCGTGCTTGCAGGGAACAAGGACAGCTGAGATTTCCAAGGGTTAGTGCATGTTTCAGTCTTTTTTTTAAAAATACCAGCCATGTGGTTGACAACTATTTATCACGTATTTTCATTTAAGTATCTGTTTTCTTATCAGCTTAGAAATAATCATAGAATACATCTGAACTTGTATGCTTTATAGCAAGACTGACCTTTGATCATTGATATTCATTGGATTAATTGATCAATGCAATGGAGCATTTCAAAAGATAACTTATTTTTGATCAGGGTGGATTTTTTTTAAGTAGTTTGAGCTAGGTTGGCACAATCCTTTTATTCAGGTGTTTAATCAAATGCAAAATAGTCTAAAGCTGCAGATAATTGTGGCGCACTTAAGTGATAGTCAGTGACTATCTTTGGCAATTGAAGCAATGACCAATCTCCCCTTGATCTTCAATGGTATTGCTATGATCAAATTACCCCACCATCAACAGAGCATGACCAAAATACCAAAATTGGATGCTTAGATAAGGATTTATCTCCTGATACCTGAAATCCCTCTGCAAAGCTGAAGTCAAAAATATGATGGAATATTCGCTATGTGCCTGGATAGTTGTAGCTGTGATAAAATGCAAAAAGCTCAACACTGTCAAGGCCAGAGTATTTCATTGGTACTTCTGTTAATGGACAAGTAACCACTCCTTCAACTTCACATAATGTTTCATTAACATGATGTACTGCAGCAATCCACCAGGCTTTCAACAACTGTCCAACCAGCCCTGTGATCTCTATTGCTGAGAGAATAGGAAGTAAGACCATGGGAATACAGTCCGCACCAAGTTTCCCTCTAAATACAAGCCACCCTGATTTGAATGTCCTTAATCTTTACTCGATCAAAATTCCATAATTTCCAATTTAACATAATGGAAGCATCATCAGCATATGGACTGCTGTGCTGAAGAAGTTCTAAAACCAGGATCTTCACTACAGCAAGCTGAACAAATCACACAATGTATTTGTTGCCTGTTTTCACTTGCAGTTGAAGGTGAATTTATTAGAAAAGTGCAATGGAAAGCCTATGGAGATTGGAGTGATATCAAACTTAAAAAAAAGTTGTAAGCATATTAAGGATATGTGAGAAATTCCTTGCAATTGCAGTAATTTTATCACCAATATTCTGTTTGAATATGCATTGAAAAGTCAGGAATTATGCAGTTAGTGGCTACTGTAGGTAGTAGGTGTGGTGATTGTCCCTTTAAGGGCAACACAGGCCATGTGACCCATTGCTATATTGCCCTTAAAAGAACAATCGCACCTGGCCTGTGTTGCCCGTAAAGGAGCAATAATGAGGTCGGGTAATGGGGAAGAGGCAGAAGAATGAGGATGAGAAAAATATCAGCCATGCTTGAATAGCAGAGCAGACTTGATGGGCCGAGTGGCGTAATTCTTCTGCTATGTCTTATGGCAATCACCACAGTAAGTTTAAATGGGCTTCTGCAATCAAACAGTTTACCCTTAGCTTAATTGAAAATTGGATTCTTTCAAATCCATAATTGTTGTGGCTGTGTTAATTTCTTGGGCTGCATTTATGTGGAGTCACTGAAGTTTGGTGAAACCAGGATGACTCCATGATATTCCTCAATCTCTCTCAAAATAATCTCAAAAGCATTATAAAATTACTTGAATTTAATAGGATCTTCCAACTTTGAGGCTCCATGAAACAGATGCAGTCCATACAAGTGTGGTCCTATTAACCTGACTTTAGCTTCTGATATTATTGACTCATACATCCCTGTATTGATGTTTAATATTAAAGTTTTGTCTTTATAAATTCATGTATCATGCACATACTTGACTTTTGACATTGTTGTGACAGGCTGAGTTGGAATGGGGAAAATCAAATTATATCCAGATAAAAAGAATAAAAGAGGTAAGTTCATTGTTGTGGACTATTAAATTGCAACAAGCGCATCATTAAGATACGATGATTTACTAATTCTTTGGTAGCTGTTGTGTTCCATTCTAAGAACCAGAGTTCTTGTTTCCCATATCAAAGAGTTATTCACCTCTCTGTTCAATTTTGTTTTCCGAAATCAGTGAAGGGATATACAATATACAGCTTTGTTAGGAGAAGAAAGTAGCAGAACTAGCACTGAAGTGTATTTCATCACCTTGCCTGTGAGCCATTTCTTTCTGCAAGTTTGATATTGTGGTGTTGGGCGGAAATCTAATTATAGAAATTAGGAAGATGAAAAGGCATTTATCTTTGTGTGTATTTTTCTGAAAATAATATAACCCACAGAATAAGTATCTTTGCTAAGGAAGACAAAGCACCTGGACACAACAATACCCTTAAACTTCTAAAGGCCAGAATATAATAGAATGGGTACAGTATAGAAGGAAGCCATTTGGTTTTCTTGAGTGATTTTTGTCTAGTCACATTCCCCTGCCTTTTCCTGGTAACCCTGCAATTATTTTCTCTTCAGAGAATTATCCAATTCTTCAAAAAAAAATTGATTAAATCCGTCTCCATCGTTCCACTCTCAGACAGTGCATTTCAGATCCTAACCATTCTGTTTTTTTTAAAAACAAAAGATTTTTCCTAATATAGCCTTGCTCCTTTTGACAACCAGCTTAAATCATTGTTGCCTTGTTCTCCACCCTTCTACCAGCGAGAACAATTTCTCCCTAAGTACTTTGTTCGGACAATTCATGATTTTGAATACCTCTATCAACTCTTCCATGTATGTGAATTTCCTCACCCCTGAATCTATTCCCATGAATCTCTGCACCCTCGATAATGCCTTCACATTATTCCAACACTGCAGTGCCCAGAATTGGGACAATCCTCCAATTGAGGTGAATCACTATTTTGCACTTTTGTACTTTATGTCCCAACTTATAAAGCCCAGATTCTTGTATGCATTATAAACCACTTTTTCTCGACTGCCCTGCCAAAATAAATGATTTGTGTAATATACCTCCAGGTCCCTTTGCTCCTTCACTTGCTTTAGAATTGTTTTCTTTGTTATATTGGCTCTTCTCCATCTTATTAAAATGAATCAATTTGCTCTTCTATGTATTACATTTCATCTAGTATGTCCATCTGCCTGTTCCACTAATTTGTCTATGTCTTAAATTTTATCATTATCCTCTTCAGAGTTAACAATATTCTCATTTTTTCTGTCACCTGCAAATTTTGAAATTGTACTTCAAAGTGGAAGTGAAAAAAGAAGTGAGAGAAAAAGGAGAGCACGTCCAAAAAGATTGGCAACCAACATAAAAGGGAATCCAGAATTCTTCTCTAGCAATATAAAAAATGAAAATGTGGTAAACTTTCCTTAGAAAATAGAGTGGATGAAAACCTGTGACATCATTCAGAATGTTGTCACGTACTTTGGGAATTGATGAGATTTGTGGGTTTCAAAGGAAAAAAATAACAGGGCTAAATACTCCCTTGTACCTTTGGAGCATGAATTCCTGGAACACATTTTTTTTTGACTGATTCATTTTAGGTTGCACAGTTGTATGAGGAGCTGAAGGAACGTGTCCAGTGTTTCAATATGTATATCGAACACCTGCATGGATGCACAGATGAAGAGTATGTGCACAAGCAGAGATTCATTCTGCAGGTATTGCTTTATTTTTGCCATTGCTTCTTTGTTCATATTTTTCCCAGTTTAATACCGTACCTAAATCTTGACCGTAGTTTATATTGCAACGTGTACAGCCTGATGTGCTGTGTATGCCTATTATAAAACATGGGTATTCCCTGATGGCTTCCTACTCTTTTGCATCACTGATCTGTAAGAAATAGCCAGAAACTCTGCCCCTTAACAAAATAAATGCAAAGTTCCTACTTAGTCCAGGTTCTGGCACAACAGGTGTGGAAGATGGTCAAGGAACTTCAATTGTCCTATGTTTTAATGCCCTTATGTGGCCTTTGGTATCTGTTTTAGTATACAATATTTAAATTGATACTTGCCCAAGTGAACTGGGAATGATTTAAAAAGATAGAGTGAACTGCATTTTGTACGGTCTTTACATTGCAGTACCATTTTCCCACAGGTTGTTCTGGCTGGAGCTTTTTACCCTAATTATTTTACATTTGGTCCCGTTTCTGAAGAAATTGCTGTGAAAGAGCTGGCCGGAAAAGATTACAGAACTACAGTTATGGTAAGTTTGGAAGAATGTGCTTGTACTTTATGAACATTTTTAATAATAACTCTGGTATATTTTCTACAAAGTACTGAGAAAGTTGTATTTGTAAACTTTTAAATATAAATGTTGTAGTTTGGTAAACATGGGGAGGATACTGGAGTATCCATAAGGGTGGAAGTAAGAAATACAAAGACACTTATGGGAATAGGCCATAGCCCTCTAACAATATCTATACTGTAGGACAGAGATTACATACTTTCATTATCAGGAGATAATGAAGGCGTGTGAAAAGGCAGTGCATTAATCATTAGTCATGTGGATTAGGAAAATCAAATTGTCAGAAGTAACCATGAAGAAGAATTCATAGGGTATTTGGGACAATTTCCTAGAAAATATGTTGTGGATACAACCAGGGATCAGGCTATTGAGGATCTGATAATACGTAAGGGGGCAGTTTTAATAAGCAGTCTCAGTAAAAGATCCTGTGGGAAGCAGTGACCAGAACATAATAAAATTTAGCATTCAATTTGAGTATAAGAAACTTGGCTCACGCTAAACATTTAAGGATATTCACAAAGGGCAAAGTTGTTTGGAGTGGACTAGGAGACTATCAGTCCTACAAATTCCAGGATTTTGACTCTGCGACTGCGATGGAACAGCAATGTATTTCCAAGTCAGGATGATGAGTGGCTTGGAGGGGCACTTCCAGGAGCTGGTGTTCCCATGTATTTACCGTTGTCTTTTTAGATGGAAGTGGCATGGGCTAATGGTTAAATGCTTAATCAAAGAAGTAAGTTTTACAGAATGTCTTAAATGGGAAGGAGATGTAGGGATGGAATTTCAGAATTTAGATCTTCAGTAGTTGAAAGTGTGGCCACCACTTGGGGAGCAATTAAAACCGTAGGCTGGAAGTAGGTGAGCATAGATAACTCAATGTTGGAAGATTACAAAGATGGGGATGGGTGAGGCCAGGCAATGGATTTGAAAATAAGCAGGACAATTTTGAAATGGAGGTGTTGATTTTTTTTCACACACCTATTCACTTTTAAAAAAAATTGTGATCACCTTTACAGAATGTGGTCTGACTCCTTTTTCCAACTTTAAAACTGCAAAATTCTTAATTTCTGCCCTTCCTTTCACTGAAAATTTTCAGTCTTTTCAAAACCTAGTTTGAAATCATTGAACTTTCTTGATTGACTATATTTTTACCTGTTTATTAAGTAGTGTGCTGTTAAATGGTACTTCCTTTGCCTGCTGGATAAAATAGATTAAGCTTCTTCCCAAGCTTTGAGTTAATTGATTTCAACCAGGGCTGTGATTGGCTGCTGCAATAGACCATTGCTCCCAGATAGGGAGTGGTAAACTCTCTGGGCTGCCTCTTTTTTATTGTTAGCTTGTAATATTGAAACATTCCAAATCCCACTTCTTAGCGAGGGAAATTAGTAAATGTGTTTACCTCAGTTAAGATTTAAACATTCACTACATTTTACATTTGGCACCACAGCAACTGTATTAGCAGTTTTGTCGATGAAACTAAATTCTGATGTCCTTGTGCCATAGGTGAGGAATATTTCACCGTATGGATTCCTGTACTACCAACAGCTGCTGTCCCTGTTCAGGCAGTGTGGTCAAGTTGGAGCTATTTCATTTGATGGTTCAAAGTAAGTTGCATTTGGTCTGCCAGTGACTCCCTTAGTATGTTATATGAACTTCATCTCAATTTGTGAATTGTTTCTAAGTTTCATTGGCATCATTACAATGTTTAGATTGTTTCCTCATCTATCCAAAATCCTCTGAACAGTAAAGAAATTTATGTTACATCAAGAAAGTAAAAGTTCAGATTATGAAAGGACTGCAGATAAAGAATAAATGGAGAGGGACTGCTGAGATGCAAGATAATATTTATACTTTTGCTGTTAATTTCACTAAGATTTATGGTTGTTGTTTATTGTTTGTATTGGTGCTGTGGCAATGGAGACGTTCCTCTCCCGTTTAACTAATATGCCATTAACTTATCCTTGGATGAAAACAGCAGCAATGATTTTTTCTTCCTTCACAGAATGCTGTATTGAGGAAAAAGAATTGAGATGTTTGTTGTAATTTTGAATGAAGTCTTAATGGAATTGTTATTCGGATTGTCTAATCCAAATGCGCCTGTTACTCCTGTTTTGATGTCTCCAAACATTTCCTGGTTCCTTAACCAGAATTGTCCTGCTGATGCCAAGAAATGCTGGAATTAACATTGTGTTGATAACTTGGCAGCAGGGATGCCCTGGCAGGGAGTTACTCTGGAAACATACCATCATCATGAGGGTAAAAGATTTTGATCAGCAATGTGGAGCTGTCTTAGCGCAGGAGCTCAGCAAAGCAAAGTCTTTGTTCGTCTCCTGAGTTTAATGCTGAGGCCTCCTTGGAACTGGGCACCTCAATCTTGACATATATGGGATTGTAAAAAATGTAATGCAAAACTAGACGTAAATTTCTTCCTAAGAAGACTGAGATCCTCAAATTTATCGGGGAAAGATAGCATGACACAAAATAGTTTTTTCCTGAGGAGCTATTTCTTCTGACAACTTCATATCTTCAATGCATGATCAACCAATCTGCAATGCATTGGAATCCTAAAAAGCACTATAGGCAAGTTCTTTTGTTTTAGAACCCAATTTATCAAAACTATCAGAAAGCTGAAGTTTTCCCATAATTTGTATAGTTCCCTCAGATCATTAGTGGCATATCAAAAGACCTAAAGGGATAGATGATATTCTGACAGCCTTCAAATGTTTTTATGGTATCTCTGACCTTTTCATTGTTGAATGAAGTTTTTCTTTTTCTTAAGGCAAAATGAGGATAGTTTTACACTCTGGATACCCTCTGGAATTTCTGATTTGCTTTTTGATTAGCGTATACTAAAGACCAGAGATTCACAAGAGTTAGAATCATAGAACCTCTACAGTGCTGAAGTATGCCATTCAGGCCATTGAACCTGCATTGACAACAATCCCGCCAGGTCCTATCCCCCTAACCCCACCAATTTACCCAGCTAACCCCCCTGACACTAAGGGACATTTAATTTAGCATGGTCAGTAAACCTAACCTGTAATTTTTGGAGTGTGGGAAGAAACAGGTGTACCCAGAAAAAACCCACACGGACGTGGGGAGAGTGTGCAAACTGTACAAAGTCACCCAAAGCTGAACTGAACCCAGGTCGTTGGTACTGTGAGGCAGCAGTGCTAACCACTGTGACACTGTGATACACATCATCCTTGATGTTTGTTTAGAAGCAATAAAAGCTTATTTAATGATTTTAGTGTCTTTGAGAAGAATATAATAGGCAGGAATCCAGAACTGTTGTTGAAAAACCTGGAAGATTTGATTGAAAGATGAATCTAGTCTAGTTGCAGGAATATGTTTGGATGCAGAGCAACAGATGAACTGTGATTGCAAAATTTATGCAATGTATTCAAATTAGTCATAAAGCAGCATTTAATATTGATACAACTACAGTTGACTTTTTTATATATATATATATATATTCTCATTGTACATATTATATACATGTGACAGGAAATAATTGGCTATGGCATTCCAATGTAAATATCTTTATTTCTTGGGCTGGTGGCGATGGTCAAGTCGTTTAAGCAAGGCCTGCATTGGGAGAATGCTTTTGAACTAGATTGAATTGTTGCGACTTTCCAAACAAAGGGTAGAATAATTAAATTATTTTTGGAATTCTTTTTTGTCAGTTTCAGATCCTGTTCTGGCATTTGACAAAAGGTTTTTTTTTCAATAATAGGTGTTTTATTGAATTTGTGCAAAATCCAATAAAAAGAGCAGAGATCCATCCTGCTGTGTATATGGCACTGAAAATGGCCCAGCAACGTATTCCCTTGCAGTTAAAAGTTCATCCTGTGGAGGAAATTGAAGCATTGATTCAAGGACAACCTAATGCAAGCTTACGAAGCCCAAGGTAATATCTTATTTAGGTGGTATGATGATAGTGTACTTTTCCATCACAAGTTTTGCAAATTGAAATAGTGGGGAATTAATGCAGTTGGACTTGACCATAGATTTGCAGGAAATTCAGACATCTTGCTTGATCAGAAGATGAACCTGTTATTCCAACATTATTGGTCCCTTGTTAGATCACAATATAGAACTATGTGGAAAAATTGCGGAGTACTTTCTAATTGTACCATTATTTTTTTCAGGAATGCTAATTGTGTTAAAATGTTTGATTGGAAAATGAGATAGCAGTACCACAGAGCAAGGTAGACTATTTTGGAGCTGCCACAGATAGAATGGAAGACATTTTGTTTTTGCAGTAGCAGCATGGATATATAATGGTAGAAACCATGATAGGATCACTGCAAATGCTAAGTTTTTAAGGAGCTCTTCAGAGCTGATTAGACTGCTATAAGGCAGGAAAGGATGGCAGACCACAGCCAGGGTAAATGAAGGAGAGACATCACTGGAGCAAAATGTGACTACAACCATGACAGACTTATGAAAATTCTCACTTTAATTTTTTTTCTGGACGCTTTACATATGGAAAAGGCATCACTCAACATTCATGACAGCAAGAAGCAGTATTTGTGGATAGCATTAGCCATTCAGAAGATTTTTGATTGCTTTCTGCAAAAAAAAATGATCTTAGAGTCAGAGAACACATGAATTCTGTCTGAACGTTATGTAATTTGGTTTGGGATGTGGGAATCCACTGGCAAGGGTGATATTTATTGTTTGTCTTTATTTGACTTTGAAATGGTGCTGGTTGGCCATCTTCAAATGCTGGTAGCTGGTTTACTAGGATACCTGAGTGCAGTTAAGAATAGCACATTTATTTGGAAGAACAGTGACTTAATACAGCGTACTGACGATCTTGGCATATTTCAGCACTACATTTATCCTTGTTTTGGAATGTGGGTACCAGAGAGTTGCAGTATTTATTGTCAATCCTCCTTGAGCATTGAGAGCCAATCACAATGTAACCAGTTTTCTCATTGATGCAGATTTTGTGTAGGCTATCAAAATTGGACTGTTCAGCTGATGCCTGAGGAAAAGTCAAGAGGTCCTTTGGAATTGCCTTGTAATCCTGTTCCACGTTTTTTCACCATGAATGTCACTGAGGTAATGAAAAAAATCTGAACTTGAGAGGAATATTTGAGGCAAAGATCATTATTTCTATTGAGGGAAAAATTAAAGAATAAGTGTTTGAAGCAGATGAAGATGCAAGGCTATAGGGAAAGTTTGGGGCAGTAAGATTAGTTTTGGATTGCTCTAGCAAGGATCTAACATAGCACAGAAGAGTGCATCAATGTTTATGGTTCTATCTTACAAAAATGTAGTATGATTACAGTCCAGATTTTATTTAGAGTAGTGCAGAAAATTTGGAAATGCTGTTTGAAAGATGAATATTGACAAGTGTTTTATCAACTAGTGCAAAGTGAAAATCCTGTTTCAACTTGAAATTGTTAAGCTTGAATATAATGCACTCAACATATTTAGTAATTATAATTGCAACTGCAGTGCTTGATTTGATATCTGTTGTCTCATAATGTCATTTATTAACATGAATGAATTGATTACTTTTTTCATTTCAGGTTGTTGAAGTTGGACACTTTTGGGGTTACAGAACAGATGGAAAAAGCTTGCACACTTTAAGCAAATTGATGACTGAAATTAATCAACTGAAGTTGACATCACTGACAGTGGAGCCATGTCCTGCTTTTTGTCTTGCACCATTCACAGACTGTAGTGAAACCCATTATTACAGAGCTAAAGTCTTGCAAGTTACTGGTGATTCTGCTGAAGTAAGAGTTTAATTTTTTAAAATCAATTTATTTTTTGCCCGTGCTCATGCAGTGTTGATTTAATAGGATCAGGTTTGTGGATATCAGCTTGTCTTAAGTGATAGCATTCCCCTGGTATCAATGAGTGTAGTTGCAACAACACTCAAGAAGCTTGATGGCATCCAGGACAAAGCAGCCTGATTGATACCCCACTCACAAACATTCACTCTCTCCACCACCAACACACAGTAGCAGCAGTGTGTGCATCTACAAGATGCACTGCAAGAACACACATTAGACAGCAGAACATTCTGTGCACTTCAAAATAAGTCGTTGTATGTGAACTGACTTTGAGATGTTTAAGAAATGGGATAAAACATTGAACGTCAGAAAACCTTGCATTGATACAGATGTATGTTTTTTCAACCCTGCAACTGCCAGCTCCCCTACCTACTTAAACAAGTATTGAGAGAACACACTCACAGTTGAAGAAGCATTAAGAGAATGATGTATTGTACACTTAATAATATGCTCTGTATAAAAAGCACACTCTGTAATAGCCTGTATTTTATTAGTAAACGATTAATGCATTCCAGTCAACTCTCAAAGGAGACGACAGCAATATGGATGCGAGAAAGTGAAGCACAAGGAACGGTTATCCAGTTCATTGCTGCAGTACAAGAGATGGCAGAACAGAAGGGAACCTGGTGACTGCTGTGGGAAGAGTTGGAAAATTACAGGACTGTCACAAAGAGTGAGTTAGGGTGGATGGGAAGCAGACAGAATGGTCACCACAGCCTCCCTGTAAACTGGCGCTTCACTTGCCTGCGTACATGACACATGTAGTTATCATGGGTGACTTTAACTTTCCAAATATTGATTGGAACCGTTATAGTCAAACAGTTCGGATGGGACATACTTTGTACAGTGTGTGCAGGAGGGTTTCCTGACACAATATGTAGATAAGCTGACAAGAGCTGGGGCCACATTGGACTTGGTACTGGGTAATCAACTGGGCCAAGTGTTAGATTTATTTGTGGGAGAGTACTTTGGAGATAATGACCCCAATTCGGTGTCCTTCATTATTGCAATGGAGAGTGATAGGGTCACACAGCAGGTCAAGGTTTATAATTGGGGCAGGGGTAATTATGATGCGATTAGGCAAGAATTAGAGAGCGCAAGATGGGAACAGAAACTGTCAGGTATGGGCACAAACGAAAAGTGGAGCTTTTTCAAGGAACAAATACTGTGTGTCCTTGATAAGTATGTCACTGGCAGGCAGGGAGGAAATGGCCAAGTGAGGGAACCATGGTTCACAAGAGGTTGAATGCCTTAAGAGGGAAAAGGAAGTGTATGTAAGGATGAAAAAACAATGTTCAGTTGGGTCGCTTGAGGGTTACAACGTAGCTAGGAATGAGTTAAAGGGCTTAAGAGAGCTAGGAGGGGCATGAGAAGCCCTTGGCGGGTTGAAATAAGGAAAACTCCAAGGCCTTCTCTCATGTGAGAAATAAAAAAATGACCAGGGTGAGGTTAGGGCCAGTCACGGATAGTAGTGGGAACTTGTGCATGGAGTCAGAAGAGATAGGTGAGGTGTTGAACGAATGCTTTTCTTCAGTGCTCACTAAGGAGAGGGGCCATGTTTTTGGATTGAGTGCATGATGCAGGCTGATAGGATGGAGGAGGTAGATGTTCTGAGGAAAGATGTATTAGCAATTTTGAGAAACCTGAGTCGATAAGTCCCCTGGGCCAGATGGGATACATCCTAGGATACTTTGGGAGGCAAGGGACGATATTGAGGGGCCTATAGCTTTGATCCTAGGGTCCTCACTGTCCATGGGGATTGTCACAGTAAAAAGTCTGACAACACCAGGTTTAAGTCCAACTGATTTATTTGATAGTAAACTCACTAGCTTTCGGGTTTGTCCCTTTGTCAGGTGACGAAGAGACAAACCCGAAAGCTAGTGAGTTTACTATCAAATAAATCAGTTGGACTTAAACCTGGTGTTGTCAGACTTTTTACTGTGTTTACCCCAGTCCAACGCCGGCATATCCACATCATGGGGATTCTGCCAGAGGACTGGAGAATGGCGAATGTTCCTCCCTTCAAGAAAGAAAATAGAAATGACCCTGGTAATTAGATGCCAGTTAGTCTTTCTTCAGTGGCCAGTAAGTTAATGGAAAGGGTCCTGAGAGAGGATTTATGACCATTTGGAAAGATGCACTTTAATCTGGGATAATCAGCACGGTTTCATGAGGGGTAAGTCCTGCTTCACGGATTTGATTGGATTTTTTGAGGCGGTAACTAAGTATGTAGATGAAGGTAGAGCAGTTGATGTCGTATACATGGATTTTAGTAAGGCGTTTGATAAGGTTCCCCATGGTAGACTCATGAAGAAGCTAAGGAGGTGTGGGATACAAGGAAATTTGGCCGTTTGGATAAGTAACTGGCTGTCTCAGAAGACGGAGGGTGGTGGTGGAGGGAAAATTTTCAGACTGGAGCCAGTTACCAGTGGTGTACCACAGGGATCAGTGCTGGGTCATCTGCTAGTCATGATTTTTATCAATGACTTGGAAGAGGGGGCTGAAGGGTGGGTTAGTAAATTTGCTGATGACACCAAGATTGATGGAGTAGTGGATGAGATGGAGGGCTCTTGTAGGATGCAGAGCTGGGCCGAAAAGTGGCAGATGGAGTTTAACCCTGATAAGTGCGAGGTGATTTGTTTTGGTAGGACAAACTTGAATGCGGATTACAGGGTCAGTGGCAGGTTTCTGAGGAATGTGGAGGAACAGAGAGGTCTTGGGGTTCATATCCACAGATCTCTGAAGGTTGTCACTCAAGCGGATAGAGCCGTGAAGAAGGCTTATAGTATGTTAGCGTTTATTAACAGGGGCTTTGAGTTTAAGAGCTGTGGGGTTATGCTGCAACTATACTGGACCTTGGTGAGACCACATTTGGAATATTGTGTTCAGTCCTGGTCACCTGACTATAAGAAGGAGAGAATGCAGAGGAGATTTACCAGGATGCTCCCTGGTTTGGAGGTTAGGTTTTATGAGGAAAGGTTGAGGGAGCTGGGGCTTTTCTCTTTAGAGCAGAGGAGGATGAGAGGTGACTTAATAGAGGTTCATAAGATGATGAAGGGGAAAGAAAGAGTGGACGTGCAGAGACTATTTCCTCGGATGGATATAGCTGTTACTAGCGGGGCATAACTGTAAGGTTCATAAGTGGGATATAGCAGGGATATCCGAGGTAGATTCTTTACTCAGAGAATAGTTGAGATGTGGAATAGACTGCCTGCTGTGATAATGGAGTTGGACACTTGAGGCACTTTCAAGCAGTTATTGGATAGGCACATGGAGCATACCAGAATGATGGGGAGTGGGATAGCTTGATCTTGGGTTTGGACGTAACTCGGCACAACATCGAGGGCTGAAGGGCCTGCACTGTGCTGTACTGTTCTATGTTTCTGTTTCTGCAACACTTGATAGCCCACTACCACTGCTATCTAGAAGGACAAGGGCAACAGAGTCATGGGAACACCAACACATAGCAGTTCCCCTCCATGTTATTCAACATCCTGACTTGGAAATATATCACCATTCCTTACATTGCCTGCCATTTCTTTACTGTCACTGGGTCACAATCTTGGAAGTTCCTGCTTAACAACACTGGGTGTACCTACAACACATGGACTACAGCAGTTCAAGAAGGCAGCTCTTTACCAGTGTATTGGGGTGGACAATAAATGTTGGCCTAGCCAGTGAAGCCAACATCCCTTGTATGAATAAAAAATGTTGTGGTTCTGAACTTGACACACAACCTAGGCTGGCACTGAAGATCAACATTGAAGAAATGACGATTCATTGTAGGTGTCTTCTGTTTGAAATGTTAGAGAGGTTTTCATCTAATTCACCTGTTGAGATGAATGTAAAAGAAAATCCCATGGTGTGATTTGAAGAAAAATTCGCACATTCTGATGTCCTGGTCAACTATTCCTCAACCAAACTACCAAAAACAAACTAAACAAGACACCAGAGATACTCCCAGTTCTTCAATATTGTGGCCATGGACAAAGGTCAAAGGGAAAGGTAGAGAATGGGACTAAGTTGCTCTTTCAGAGAGCTGACAGCAACATAATGGGCCAAATGCCGTCCTATGCTGTAACTATGATTCTCCTACACTCTGTGAATTACATATCTAATGTAGACTTAATTGCATTTCCTCTTACTCTGACCCCAGGTAATACCTTACTATAGTGATACCTGTCTCCCAATCCTTTATGCACCTTGTTTTTCCCTTTCCAACGTTACCTCAGGTTCCCATTCCCCTTGCAAAGCTAGTTTAAACTCTCCCCAGTAGGTGTAGCAAATGATCCAGTAAAGGTAATTGGTCTCAACCCAAGTCAGTTTCTTTGGCCCTGACCCTTTTCAGGTGGAACACCTCTCATACAATAAGTCCTGATGCCTGAAGAATCTAGAAATCTTCCTTTTGCACCAGCTCTCCAGTCACACATTCACTTACTCTATTCTCCTAAACTCAGTAGTATATTGCACCATGAGTAATCTGGACATTAAAACCTTTCAGGTCCTGTTTGATGGTCTTCTTCCTTGGTTCTTAAAATCTACTTGCAGTATCTCATCCCTCTTTGTACCCATATCAATAATGGGCCATGACCACATGTTGTTGTGGAGGGCACATATTCCTCTCAATCAACTGCCGCTATTTTGACCATGGCATCAGGGAGCAACATGCCATCCTGGATTCATGATGACAGATGTAAAAGCACCTGTTTGTTCCCCTAATTGATGAATCCGTTTTCACTATATTCTCCATCATTCATACTACTTGAATACCAGTTGGAGAAAGAGAGAAACTCTGGACTCCTGTTGTACCTGCATGGTCAGTCTTAACTGGTGGTCACCTATTTCTTATTGCACATCCTTGAGCTCCTTTATAGCGACTTCAAGGAAGTTCTTAGCCTGATGGATGTAGCACAGAAATTCCAGCTGCTGCAAAAGCTCCAGAATCTGGAGCCCAAGCTGCTTGGACTAATGATACTTCCTCGCATGTGAGATTGTCAACTTAAATAATGTGTCTTCAAATTTCCATATGGTACAGGGCCCTGCATCAGACTGAGTGCTTTACCATGCCTTTTTTTATTAGAGTATAACCAACTTGCAGAATTAAACTTGAGGCTGAAGTAAATAATGGCTCACTGGTCCCAGCTGCTTCCCTTATGCTGATGTCCTAAAGGTCAGGAAAGCTAACCTTTTGTGATTTCATTTAGTCCCATTACCTATCTGTCAAACATTTTAATTATTTGAAAAATTCAGAGCCCTTTTGTATTAATTTTGTTATGGCATGGTTGATAGTAAATACTGAGCTGCCTAGATTCCAAAGGGTAACTTGAAATAGCTGCCAGAACAGTTTAAGCAATTTATATAGGATGAGGAGAGGTTCTGAATGTGGGTTGTGATGTCCCTGACTACTTATAATGATTTTATGGTGAAATTAATATTTACTAAGGAATAAATAAGAAAGGAATTACACTTGAGCAGTACTTCAAAACAGTTTCACGCGCTCAACTTAACCTCAGAGCTAACCACCTCCTTTTCTATTCAACAATTATTCTTGTAGATCTTTAATATCTATAGAATTCCTACAATTTGTACCACATGGTCACTTTATTTTGTCTTGGGATTCCTTCTGAGGCTGCAAGTCATGAGTTCTTCTGTTCTTGCTTTGTTGACACTGCTTTCTGGGAGTTCCGAGCAGGTACACCTGCTTTCTTCGAGATGTAAGGAGCTACTTCCTCAGGCTTCATGGTTTCTTTAAATATGATTCTTTACTTTGATCTCTCCATTGTTACACTGGGTCTTTTTTGAATTCCTTTCTTTCCAGAATTGATCTAGCTTATTCTTCAGCTCTCAAGGCTTTTAAAAAATTAAACATGCCCCATTTTTATTTCAGTTACTTATACCCATTTTTACAATCTGCATTTATCCCCCTTTGAATTAAAGCAAATCATTCAAATCTACTCCTGCTATTGCCTGATCTAAATCCTGATTGACATTCCTTGTAGTTCATTGCCACACCAAAACCATTTCTTACTGTTTGTTTAGATTCTTGCAGCCACTGTGCCTCTCCTCCAATTAGCCATACTTACAACCCTGCAACAGCTTGTCTTCTAGTCGATACGAAATGTGACTGACACTATGCAAAAGAAAAGTATTCCATTTTCTTCTTGCCTTGGCACTGTTGCTTACTTAAATTTGATCTCCTAGATTTGATTACAGTGTGTTTAATTCAATAATAAACTATCAAATTGGCTTTAGGTTTTATACAAATTAATTGATCTGACTTAATTTTATACTTGATTAATTTGAAGTAGATTAGAAGTTTACCAGTCTATTCACCACATATGACTCTTTGCAGTATGATATAATTCTGTGATTTATCCCCATTGTTATTCGATAACTATTGTTCTTTTTATCTCTACACTATTCTTGGGCTGCTATTGTTCTCACTGTGCTCTTACATTCTGGCTGCTCTTGAAGCACTGCTCCTATCACTGTTTGAATCATTTTCCAACTTAAGCTGTGATGCTTGTGATTAAACTGTGCTTTAAAAATCTATTTTGGTCATGTTTTGTTGTAGTATGTTTCGAGCAGTCCCTGGCATTTTGTTGGAGCCTTTGTTGAGCCTTCTATTGTTAATGAAGCAGTATAATTGATATGGTTGTTTTGATCTGAGTGAATGCAGTGTTCTGTTGTTTTAGTGATTCCCTAGGATGGCTGAATAAAGCTTGATTGGGATAATTGACAAATCAAGTCACATGATTGGAGACAGCTCTGTTTTCAGAGATTTCCAGCTTGATTTTTCAAATGCTGTCTGGACATGATACAGAGAGTAGTCTCTCTTGTTTTCCCATCTCTGGAATTGGAAATTTTGTTGTCTGGATGTTGCTGTTTTGAAAGCTGCAGAGAAAGATTTATTCTTTCCTGTCTTTAAAGTCTAAAGACTGGAAGCTGCTAGAGACTAGGTTTATTTCTCTGTTTTGCTATCTTGAAGATGTACACTCTAAATACTGCTGGCTTGGATTTCTGTCCATAACTGTTACAAAGCTGGAAATATAGTATCCCGTTTCTGGTCTTGGTCTTAACATGCTGATTTTCTTTTTGCAGTATGGTATAACTAATTTTTATGGAAATATTTTACAGGTATTCTTTGTGGATTATGGAAATACTGCAAAAGTTGCTACAAATCTCTTAAGGAACATTCCACCTAATCTTATGGAGCTGCCTTTTCAGGTATAGGTGCCACAGCAGGTTAATTCAATGCCCTTTGTTCAACAAGTAACTGAAAGCAAGGATTAAAGCTAAGCCATCCACTTCTGTGAATAAAGTTGTTAGCCGGCTTTGGTCCTGTTATTTTGAGCAAGGTTTTAAGTTTTGTCCTGCGTTCACAACAAAAGCCTGCAGATTTACAGAATAACAATCCAAAATTGGTAGAACAGCAATCTGGATTTTACAACATCTGTAACACTGCAGGTTTCATTATGAAACAAAATTGGACGCAGAGCCACATGAGGACAGGTGACCAAAAGCTTGGTCAAGGAAGTTGGTTTGAAGAATAAACTAGTGGAGAAATATAAGGGCAGAATATCAAATGTTTGGGGCTTAGGCAGCTAAGCCAGGCTGCTGCTACTTGCCATTGGTGGAATGATGACTATCAGGGATCCACAAAAGGCCGGAATTGGAGGAGTACAATGACCTTGTGTTGTAAAATTGGAAGATGTTAGAGAGGTAGTGAGGTACAAGGCAGTCTTGGGATGGGGATTGAGAATAATGTTGAGAATTCTAAAACTTTCGGTCTTAAAGTCAGTGAGCAAAGAGCTGATCAATGAAAGGTAGGACTGTAGAATACAAGCACCAGAGTTTTCGATGCTCAGCTTATGGAGGATCCAAAGTGGGCTGACTTGGAATAGTTGAGTTTGGAATTAACAAGCATGAATAAGAGTGTAAACAATTAATGAATCTTAATGACAGTTTTCATTTTGAACCTAAGACTTACCCACAGCCAATCATTAGCTGAATTTCTTTCAAGTTGTTCAGGCAAATGGATGGTTAAATCCTCTTAATTGTTGACTTTTTTGTTTCATGCGACCATGGATGATTGCTAAATGGGGAAGTGCTGAGATAAAACATTCAGAACTATTCTAGGCAAATGTATTGGGAAGGCACGATGTGATCCAAACAAAATCAGAATATCTGCAATATTAATTTGAGAATGTTTGGGAATAAATTGCAACATTGGTGATTACACTTTTTTTAAGAAACCAATCGTTCAGTGGCATATCCAGTGAGCAGCTGATCAATATCTACCAAATTTAGTACACAATCTGCTGATTTGGTGGTTGTTCACTGGTTGGTAAAGGGTGCTAAAATTGGCAACATTTTTGAGTTGGAAGAGTAGGTCAGGATTCTCTCCTCATTTTCAGCATTCACTTCTGGACTTGAATGTTTTGGAGGAAATTAAGTGGTGAGGTGGAAAGACAAGTTAAAGGAGTATTTGTTTTCCTATTTTTCCTCATTTTCATTCTATGCACATTAGTTTATGGTAAGTTGTTTTTGGGTTTTCATTAAATGATTCTTTTTGCTTGTAATTGAAATTAAACAGTGATAAAATAGTACCAAATTTCAACTCCCCAGCACCCTAGGACAGAGGTGGAAGAGAGGTAGTTATTATGATGCCTCAAGAATGGTGCTTGAGAGGACAATAAAGCTACTGAAGATGAGGACCATTCTAAGGGTCCCCTGCATTATCCTCCAAAAGTACAAAAGAATGCTTTTATTGGAGCTTTAAAATGAATTAGACTAATTTTAAAGTATCATTATCAAATTCAGAGTTTCCCAATGATAATGCTTTTGGCTAGAATGGCACTTTCTAGCCTCATTTTCTCAAATTCCAGGCCCTTGATGTTTCCAGGCTATGGATTGCTGTACTTGATCCTGGTTTTTCTTTTCAGTTTCCCAACTTGTAATGGTTTTATTTTCTTCTAATGGAGATTTTTGTGTTAAAATGGTAGGTAGCCTACCATTTTCCTTAGAAACAAGTTTTCATATGTTTCATATAATGATATAACTGATCAACTTTCAAATTTTTTTCTGTCACATCTATAAAATTATGCGGTTAGTTGTCAAATTTATATACATTAGTGGTCAGATCTTGAGTTCTAATATTAACAAACTGATTTTCTCTCGTGTTCAGGCTCTTCAATGTCAGATTTGCAACTTGCGTCCTTCCGCATATTCTCTGATACATGGGGATCAGTGGAGTGCCAAGGCCAGGGGACGATTCAGCTCCCTGGTGAAAAATCGTGTACTGCTTGTGAAAGTTTTCTCCATTGTGCACAATGTGCTACGTGTAGACCTCAGCATACAGTCTTCAAATGTTGACTGTAATGTGCGGGAAATTCTCATTAGTGAAGGTTTTGCTGAATCAGCTGAAGAGACGTATGAATCAAAGGTTTGATGATTGCAAGTTAATACTGTTCTGCTACAAATTTAATGTACAAACTGACACAGTTCCAATTATGAGAGAGGTTGCTGAAGGAGTGAGCAGATTGAAGATGATTTGGGAGAAGGATTCTGAGTCAGTGGTGTATTGACAGTTGGACTGAAGGACTGCTGAGTTGAGTTACATGGGAGGGAGAAAGACGAGCTTCTGAGTATGTCTATTTGGGGAGGTGGGTTGGGCAATAGTGTGCTGGTGAGCAGTGTGAAGCATCTGGCAGCAGTATGGAGATTTGAAGGAGCAATGTACACAACATTGAATCAAGGAAGCAAAGTAAAATATTTTATACATGGAATGTTGAGAGGTATAGTTTTGTATTTGGGCAAGTAGACTATTCAGCCCTTCAAGCCTGCTGTGCCATTCAGTATGACTGGCTGATTGCCAATTTCAATATCTTGATCTCCCTTTCCCCCGTATCACTTGATCCCTTTAGCCCTAAGAGCTGTTTCTAATTTCTTGAAAGTTAAGAGGGAGATAAGAATGTTTTCTGATTCATTTGTGTCTTTGGAACACTCTTCCCCCTCAAGGTGGAGGCAGGGTCATATTTTTAAGGCACATTCTTGACTAACAAGGGAGTGAAAGGGTAGCGGGGTAGGCAAGAATGTGGAATTGAGGCCACAGTGAAATTGGCCATGATTTTAGTGACTGGTGGTTTAGACTTAAGGGACTGAATGGTTGATGCTTCCTAATTCATATTCATACACATTGTTAAAATAAATTTGTTGACATTGAGAATCACATCCAGGGAACCATGGACTACAACCATGTGGCCAAGGCAAGATGCTAGTAGGTGAGCTGGATACCTTTGTGAATAAGAAGAGTTATCACTCCATGAACGTTCAGACAATATGCAGCCAGATTCAGCAAGTCTGTGTAAGATACCCTGATGGTTCCCATGATACATACCTAGAATAGTCTCAGATTCCAAGGTTGTTCGTGGTCCAGCTTGTCTTAGCAGCTGTTCGGTAACAACCGGTATCGATTACAACTCCCGCACTGTAGGACAGAGGCGGAAGAGAGGTACAATTATTGTCATGCCTCAGAAGGATGGTGCTTGAGAGGACAGTTGAGCGACTGAAGATGAGGTTCTGCTTTCTGGACCGTTCTAGGGTCCCTGCAATATCCTCCAAAGCACATGCCCCTTATTGCTGTGGTATACTGAACTCCACACAATTACTGGGGAGATAGTGACATTGTTACTAGACTAGTAATCAAGAGACTCAGGGAAATACCCTGGGGACGTGAGTTCAAAACCTATCATGTCAGAAGGTGAAATTTGAATTAAATAAAACGCTGCAATTATATGTCTAATGATGTCTGTGAACCCATTGTCACTGTTGTAAAAATCCATCTGGTTACTCATATCTATTAGGCAAGGATGACATATTTCCTTTCCTGTGTGTAACTCCAGGTCCACAGCAATGTTAGTTGCCCTCAGGGTTGGAAAATAAATGCTGGTCCAGCCAGCGATGTCCACATCCCATGAACAAATCAGAAAAAATCTGCCACTGGCACGTGAAAATGAGAACATTGATTCAGCACTTCTGTAGTGAGGCTGTCAAGGCTTCTGTCTCAGTCCATGGTACCATCTCCTTCACACAAGTTTCTGAGAAGGCAATGATGTGACCCCAATGCTGCCTCACAACCTTTGATAAAGTTTGCTGTACCTGTTTAACAAAGCATTGAAGAGGCCTGCACCTATGAAAAACATGAAGGACACAAATCATTACAAAACAATATTTATATTTTCCCCAGACTTGCAAAGAAGGAACACAATATAAAATGGTCAGGACAGTTGTAGAAAAAGAAAATATTAATTTGATGAAATGAACAAAAGTCACCTGTGAAAATGCATCCTGTTCATGGTGCCTTAAACATACACGTGTGAGTACTGTGTTTTGGTACCCTTCCCTCACTTGCAGTGGCATTGGAAGCAGATTGCTGACATTATTGGTCGGCCTGTGGCTGGTGGGGCTTGAGCGACGAGGTTGGGCACTCCTCGTGTTGTAACCTCAGAAGATACCAAGGCCATTGACAGAGGGACAGAGGAAATTCTGCCATCATCTTTTGTGCTATGAGGGCATTGGTGAGGCCGCAGCTGGAGTACTGTGTGCAGTTTTGGGCGCCGCACCTGCGCAAAGATATTTTGGCCTTGGAAGGAGTGCAGAGGAGGTTTACTAGGCTGATACCGGAGTTGAGGGGGTTGAGCTATGAGGAGAGGCTGAATAAACTAGGCTTGTACTCGTTGGAGTTTAGAAGAATGAGGGGAGATCTCATTGAGATGTATAAGATGATGAATGGGATGGATAGGATAGAGGTGGAGAGACTCTTCCCGCTCAAAAAAGACAGTAGGACTAGGGGGCACAGTCTCAAGATAAAGGGGGGGCGTTTTAGAACGGAGTTGAGGAGGAACTTCTTCACTCAAAGGGTGGTGAATCTCTGGAATTCTCTACCCGTTGAAGTGGTGGAGGCTGCCTCGCTAAATATTTTCAAGAAGCGGGTTGATGGGTTTTTGATGAGAGGGGATTAAGGGTTATGGGGAGAGGGCCGGAAAGTGGAACTGAGCCACGACAGATCAGCCATGATCTTATTGAATGGTGGGGCAGGCTCGAAGGGCCAGATGGCCTACCCCTGCTCCTATTTCTTATGTTCTTATGAGAGGGTCACACAGAGATGACATACAGCTCGTTTGTCAGAATGAAGCATGTCTAGATCTTCCTGCTCATCATTGGACCAGCATCAAGTAAAGAGACTAGGTGCCTCATCCATCTCTGACAGGACTTGCAGGTACCTGTGCAACCCCAAGATTCTGTCTCTGAGAGTTGCCACTTTCTCAATAGAGGAGGCTTGGTATTCAAGGTCAGTACAGTGTTCAAGCTCTTTCATGTCCATCAATGGACTCTTTCATTGCAGATATAATGGCACACAAACCTTCTGAGACCTCTAGTAGGTCTTCCTCCGTGTCCTGCTGGACATCTTAATATCTACTGCCTGACGGATGATTCCAGAGGCTCACCATCTGTCTTGCACTCTGCATGATTCTTGCTTTCAGCAATCTTCCTGATTGCTGGTGCCCTGGGTACTCTCTGCCAGCTCCTCCAGTGAATGTGATTGTCCTCATCACAGTTCATTTCTACGTGAGCCAACATGCTATAGTCCATCAAAATGCCTGTTTCTGCACTAGTAGTTGGTGCTGAGTGGACGTGATGTGGGTGCATTGCTCGCTGATTCCTCTAAAGGTGTTGGGAGGCTCCTTAGCATCAGCACTGACTCCTGATGAAGGCGCTTCTGCGGGGGCGACAGATTATATCATTAAGAACATCCTCACCATGTCTTTCAAGCACAATGGTAGCTTGCTTCAACAGAAAGGTGCCGAACTGAGGCACTGTGACTTGCCAACCTATGGGAATGCTGGATTTGCTCTTCTCACTGAAGGTGCCACACGCCAATCCTTGCAGATTCCCCAAATCTCTCTCCTACCCACTGGATGTTTCCTGTTCTCAGACACCTGATAATTTTGCTGCAGGGCATCCATCTCAAATGTAGACAAGACCAGGGATGCTAGAAACCCCACTGCCTTTTGTGTATGCTCCATTGCTTCTAAACATGAATAAGTACTTTCATTAGTCCAACCTTTACCTGCTGCAGCAGCCTTCCCCCAGAAGAGCCAGCTTCAGTTGCTCATTGGACTGGGACTCCACACTTAAGCAAACAGACAAGGTGAGCAACCAAGTCTCCCGCCCTTTGGCACTCTACATTTCTCATTCCTGAGTCCACCTTATGTCCACTCTTCAAGGCATCTATATTCAGCTCTTTGTCAAGTTGGCGCTCAGCCTTGTGGAGTGCAGAAGATAACTGAACTGTTTCTCAACAGTGGATCCATGCTTAGTGCACCACATCATGCCCACTGCACCTGCACAGCCTACTTACCTGGTGGTGTGGCCTCCTCTTGTTATCCTGCAGTACAGGTATTTCATGCTGGACACTCTTTGCCTCTACTGTTGTCTGAAAATCATGGGCCTGAATGCCCACCAGCATTGGCAGCTTTTCTGCTTGCCCACTAGGCACTGAGGCTGCCACATGCCAAAGCTTCCACTCTCTGTGATAGTTACGATAGGCTCCTCCCTATATCTTTGCAGCCCTCAAAACTGGCTGGGCTTTTTTCATACTTCCCTCGGGTAACCATTGGTTTCAGCACCTATCATGCTGCTGGCCTTGATCATGATGTAGAGATGCCGGCGTTGGACTGGGCTTATCTCATCGACACCACAAACTGCTGGATCCAAGTGGAGAGGATCTCCAAGAAGATTGTGCATATTGACGTTTACCCCTGCCCTTGTGGCAGTGTTGCACCAATGTTGTGCTGCTTTTCACACGAGCCAGCCCTTAGTTGACTGGCCAGCATGAAATTGCATCTTTCTGATGTTTACAGGTGGAAGCAGACACTGGCAGCTTCTTGGCCTGCTGATCATGTGCACTCAGAGTGCAAAATTCAGGCTGTGTTGCCTCTGCTGTTATTTCCCTCATCAGAAAAAGTAGCTTCTTCATTCTGCTTAACTTTTTAACACCTCCAATCAGATCACTTTTCGATTTCTTATACTCAAGCCCACATCAGGCCATGTTTACATTACCTGTTTTCATAACTTAATCTCTTAACCTCCTTACTCTACCTGCTACTCCTCAATATGCCAAACTCTCACTGTACCTTTTAATGACTGTGTTCAACTGCACACAATACTTTTACCACTTTATGCTATTCACCCCAGTCACCACCTGTCACTCAAATCCTCCCTATTTCCCTCTCGGAACTACACTAGTACTGCATAATGATGCCTTTCCTGAGACGCTGGTGGGTGTCGTTTATAGGCCCCCAAATAATGATCTGGAGGTGGGGCGGGCTGTTAACGTGCAAATAAATGCAGCGTGCAGGAATGGGACGGCGATAATTATGGGGGATTTCAATCTACATATTGATAGGTCGACCCATGTTGGACGCGCTGGGCTTGAGGAGGAGTTCTTGGAATGCTGCCGGAATAGTTTCCTCGAACAGTGTGTGTTGGAGCCAACGAGGGAGCGAGCTATCTTGGATCTGGTGTTATGTAATGAGGCGGGTAGAATTAGGGACCTTGTGGTGAAGGATCCTCTTGGGAAGAGTGATCATTGTATGGTGGAGTTTCTGATGCAGATGGAGGAGGAGAAAGTGGGTTCCCGGACATGTGTCCTTTGTTTGAACAGAGGGGAGTACGGTAGGATGAGAGAGGAATTGGCGAATGTTGACTGGGGGAGCGCGTTGGAAGGTAGGTCTGCTGAGGAACAGCGGAGGATCTTTAAGGAGATCTTTCTTGGTGCTCAGCAGAAATTTATTCCGATGGTTAAAAAGGATCGTAGGAGGAGAGATAATCAGCCGTGGATAACAAAGGAGGTAAAGGAAAGTGTTGAATTAAAAGCGGATGCGTTTAGAGTAGCTAAGAGTAGTGGGCGAGAAGAGGATTGGGAGAGGTTTAAATGTCAACAAAGAATGACAAAGAAGTTGATAAAGAAGGGTAGGAGAAACTATGAAGCTGGGCTAGCGCTTAATATAAAAAAGGATAGCGAGAGTTTTTATAAATACATAAAAAGGAAGAGGCTGGCTAGGGTGAACGTTGGACCCTTAGAGGATGAGAGGGGGGACTTAGTGGTAGGGGATGGGGAAATGGCTGAGGCCCTGAATAACTTTTTTGTTTCGGTCTTCACGGAGGAGGATGTGAATAATTTGCCAGGTGTTAGCGATGGAAAGATGGTAGGAGTGGAGGGCCTGAATGACATTATTGTTACTAGAGAGGCGGTGCTCAACAGACTGGAGGGACTGATTGTGGACAAGTCCCCAGGACTGGATGGAATGCATCCAAGGGTTCTGAAGGAAATGGCGGAGGTGATAGTGGACGCCTTGGTGATTATTTTCCAAACCTCGCTGGATTTCGGGGAAGTGCCGGAAGATTGGAAAACGGCTAATGTTACGCTGTAGTTTAAGAAGGGTGGTAGGCAAAAGGCGGGGAATTATAGGCCGGTTAGTTTAACGTCTGTTGTAGGAAAAATGTTAGAATCCGTGATCAAGGAGAAAATAGCGAGGCATCTTGAGAATTGTTTGGTAGAGCAGACGCAGCACGGTTTCGTTAAAGGGAAGTCATGTCTGACCAATTTATTGGAGTTCTATGAGGATGTGTCTGGGGCGGTAGATAGAGGAGAGCCGGTGGATGTGGTCTGTCTTGATTTTCAGAAGGCGTTTGACAAGGTGCCTCACGAGATTATTACAGAAGGGGGCATGGAGTTGGGGGTAGGGTGTTAGCGTGGGTAGAGGATTGGCTGTCAAATAGGAGGCAGAGAGTGGGGGTCAATGGGTGCTATTCGGATTGGCAGTTGGTGACTAGCGGAGTGCCCCAGGGGTTGGTGCTGGGGCCTCAGCTATTCACCATTTATATAGATGATCTGGAGGAGGGAACCGAGTGTATGGTGTTGAAATTTGCTGATGACTCCAAGATTGGTGGAACGGCGAATTGTGCGGAGGGTGTGGAGAGTCTGCAGAAGGATCTAGATAGGCTGGGCGAATGGGCCAGGAACTGACAAATGGAATTTAATGTTGGCAAATGTGAGGTTGTCCACTTTGGTAGGAATAATGGTAGGAAGGACTATTACTTAAGTGGCGAAAAACTGCAGCAGGCGACGGTGCAGAGGGACCTCGGGGTCCTTGTGCATGAGTCGCAAAAACCCAGCCTGCAGGTGCAGCAGGTGGTCAGGAAGGCTAATGGGATGCTGGCCTTCATAGCGAGGGGGATTGAATATAAAAGTAGGGAGGTCTTGCTGCAGCTGTATAGGGCACTGGTGAGGCCGCAGCTGGAGTACTGTGTGCAGTTTTGGTCGCCGCACTTAGGCAAGGATATTTTGGCCTTGGAGGGAGTGCAGAGGAGGTTTACTAGGCTGATTCCGGAGTTGAGGGGGTTGAACTATGAGGAGAGGCTGAATAAAGTAGGCTTGTACTCGTTAGACTTGAGAAGAATGAGGGGAGATCTCATTGAGACGTATAAGATGTTGAATGGGATGGATAGGATAGAGGTGGAGAGGCTCTTCCCGCTCAAAGAACGGTAGGACTAGAGGGCACAGCCTCAAGATAAAGGGGGGGCAGTTTAGAACGGAGTTGAGGAGGAACTTCTTCACTGAAAGGGTGGTGAATCTCTGGAATTCTCTGCCCGTTGAAGTGGTGGAGGCTGCCTCGCTAAATATTTTTAAGATGCGGGTTGATAGGTTTTTGATAGGCAAGGGGATTAAGGGTTATGGGGAGAGGGCGGGAATGTTGAACTGAGCCACGACAGATCAGCCATGATCTTATTGAATGGCGGGGCAGGCTCGAAGGGCTAGATGGCCTACTCCTGCTCCTATTTCTTATGTTCTTATGAGACTTAGTCCTACAACACCTTTCCAAACCTAGCAAATCCCCTCTGAAACACCATATCCTTTCACTTGACATCATCACCTATATTATATATGTAACTTGTAATTTTCCATCAACAGTGCCACAGCAGGCCTGCTATTTCCTTTAACAAGAATTTGATTTTCTGGCTTGAAAGGAGCAAAGCTCCAATATATTAAAGTAATCCATTAAATTGTATGGTACCGAAGAGTGCATCATCCAGTTTTGGCCAGTTCCACAGGAGATTTGCTGGTATTGTTATGACACCAGTTGAAACTACTGGACAAGTCAGATCCTAGGGTGGAACTTGGCCTGATAGATTATAACATTTATGTTTTAAGAAACGTGGAGGATGGCTACTGAATAATCTCAAATCTGCTGGTGAATGTTTAATACAAGAATGAAACATTTATTAAATTAAAAAGAATAATATTAGTCCTTCATGTACAACTATATTTTTACAGATATATACAGATTCATAAGGATAACATGAGTTATAATATGTCTTATACTTTGATGTTCACAGTAAGTGAACAATCTATGTAAACCTGTGGTCTCCAATCTTTTTAAGCACAAGATCTAATCTTAAAAATTTAACTTTTTTTAAAACACCCAAAATGTACTTGTGCATAATACCTATTATTAATATGTATCACACCATATGAGTGCGCTGTGAAGTCTGAGTTGTAGCGTGAGATGGCCAATCTCATGCCCATCAGATGGGTGTGATGATTTTCATCGGGGTGGGGGGGAAGTGAAAACCACCTCCCGAGGTATGTGGAACCAAAGTAGGCCTTCACCATGAGTGCACATGATATCAGTTGACCAAGCTTTCAGCTCTCTCATTTTGCATGGTGATTATTTCCACATCAAGTCCACTGCTTTGTTCAAAAGCCTGCTGAAATTTTGCTGTCAGTTCTCTTCCAAGTCCACTTGAAGAAAAGGATGAGAAAGTGATTTGTTTCACCTTGTATAACTCCTGAAATCATCCGTTGAATTGCTTTCAGTTTGTTCGGGTAGTCACAACTTTTTTGGATGGAACCCTTTCTGTTTGACCTGTTGTTGGATTTTCTCCAGAATTGGGCAGTGCTCAGTAATTTTGCTCTTTAACTGGGAAGATCAAAGGCCCAATTTCAGCTTGTGTGCGTTCACAGCACTGATCATGTCTGGCAAGTCTCTGTCCCTTTCCTGCAGTTCATGGTTCTGTTCCTTCCATTTTGCACTTGCATCTGTAAGAAATGCCAAGTCTAGCAACCAGACATTATCTGATAGCTCGTTATACATCACACTTCTTCATTTAAGACAAGTGACAATTTAGTGGAGCAGATCTAAAAATCTCTGGAGGACTTTTCAACTTAATCACCTCTCATCTGCATGAAGGATTAGATTACCATAGGTGATATCAAGCTCAATGATTAACGATTAATCAAGTGGTATTGCAGAGCATTGGCACAGCTTATGTTGACAATCTTGACAACAGCAATCAATATGAGAAAAGTCGATAACCTTACTCCCTAGTGCTTGTTGGTGGATAACAGTGGTCATTTGACAAAGGAGGTGAATTCAGGATCGTTTCTGCAAAGTGCAATAAAGCCTGCATTGACATCCAGCGTTGATGGTGCACCATTAGTTGTGATTGAAATTAGTTTTTTACTCGGTGTTTTTCTCAGTTTATATTTGTTGTATACATCACTTGATGTCCTCTCTTTGAGTGGTAAAAGAGTCAGGAAGTCCTCCTTTAGTTTTGCATCTTCAAATGCCTGCGAATGAAAGCCATCAGCTAGGCTAGATCCATCATGCCTACTAACTGATCTGCAGTGAGAAGCATACACACTGTTGAGACACTATCCTTCTAACTGCTTTTAAAGCATCAAGGGGCATACTCTTGATGGCTGTCATAATTTTATTTTTGTTTATAAAGTTTCTGAACCATGTGCCGACAGCAACCATCATCACTTCCTTGATAACTTTGCCATCGGTGAATGGCTTCTTATGTTTTGCCAGCAGATGACTAATGCAGAAAGTTACCTTTTTGCTAGCCTTGCCTTTAGCTACTGGTTTTAAAAAGAGTGACTATTGAACTTGCAACATTTGCTTTTACTCCAACTTTTTGTCCAAATGGTGCTGTTTAAAGGGAAATTTCCTTGAAATTTTGCATGCATTATCTCATGCCATTCCAAGTTACTTCTTTTACTCAAAGTTAGTCTCTGACAAATGAGATAAATGGTCTTGCCTTTGACATTCATAAAAAGAAATTCACTTTCCCGTCGCTGGTGGAAATGATGATGATTCGCTCTCTTGGAGGTTCCTGGTTCCTCATTCATAATTTTGTCTTCACCCACTAAGTCCATATTTTGGTGCCTATGATTCGGCAGTCAGAACTGATACTACAAGAAGCCTGAGCTTCGTGCATTTTTGGAGTGGTTTGGTAGTCAATGAGTTGATTAGCGCGTCATCACAAGAAGCCCAAATTCTATGCGTTTTCAGCAGCTGTTCAACAGTCAGTAACGATCAACTTATTGAGACTCTGGATCAATTGCAATCGACAATTTGGAAACCACTTGTGTAAACCAAATGACACATCCACACCCTGAAACCAGTTTGACAGATGCTATGGATCGTTTATCAGCTTCCCTCAGATGCGTATCACACTGAGCCAACTGGTCTCACTGAACTCCTCCTTTATCCTGAGGGTTTCCAATCTCAACTCTCAAGGACTCACCTTGGAACGTTCTCCCAAATGATGCTTTCACTTGGTTGTCTTCAACAAAGATCAATCTCCTGGGTCTTGTTCTGTCCTTCCAATGTTCCTCTCTCCTAGATTGCCACATGCATTCAAGCTTCACCTCTTTCACCCTGATATTCAGCCATGTCAACAGATCAGCACTGTTTCACAGGCCCGTAGTAAGGCGTCATGTACCTTTGGCTGTCTCCTTGCATCTTCTGGCTGCTCACAGGCCGATTTTGCTTTTAGTCTCCTTCCTGCAGCTTTTTTTGTTTAATTCGGAGCCTTCTCTGCTCTTCACTGAATGGGACTTGCATTCGATCCCTGTCCTTGTTCATTGACTTAGCTGTTGTCTTGGGACTTTTCCTCCCCACTGTGACATTTTTGTGCTTCTTCCTTAATTTGAGACTTGTTATTTGTCCCTTTTCTGTACTGCTTATTTTGGCAGTTGACTTTTTTTGTCCCTGTGGGCCTGTTGTTAGGCAACAGCATTTTCTTCTGCTTCAGGAGTCATAAAATCGCATTAGAAAGCAGGCATCTTTTAAAGTGAAGCCAAGAGGCTTCCTCTTAACACATGAATACAGAACCTTGAACTTAAAACAATAGCTCATTCCTAACCCTGTCAAATACAACTTATTTAACTATGTCTATTTCCTAACATAACAAATCTCTACCTTCATTATTCGTCTTTATAGATGCAATTAAAATCTTTACAGTCAATTAAAATATTGACTAACAAATGATTGATGCTTCTGTACATGATTTTATCTTCACACTTCCTTCTGTAAAGGCATTGGTTCTTTTCCAATTTCTGATTCCATGATTTTGCATATTCTCTGGTAGGTTGCTTGCAAGGTTGTGTGAGCTTTATGCACTGGGAAAGGGTATTACGAGCAAACATGCAGGGTAGCAACCCATCAGCAAAACACCATCTTATTTACATGCAGGTGGTCCCGTTTGTAGTTGTGGGATTTATTGTCAACTGCCAATTTTCGCTCCCAAAGTATGATTGTTGAGGCTGCCTGAGATGAGCTATCTTGTTAGATCTAGCCTGGGATGTTTTTGGTTCAGGACACATACAAACAAATATTTCAAGATATCAGCTGCCTTTGTTTTTCTGCTTTCTGTATAGAAGGATAATCAGGGGTTATAGGGAGCTTGCAGGAAAGTGGAGTTAAGGCAACAGTCAGATCTCGGGTGATCATATGGCTTATTCCTATGTTTGCTTTGCGTGTTCTTGCATTGTTTCATTTAGTACAAAAAAAACCATAACACATTGCTGATGTTGGGATGTGAATATGTTTTACATCCAGATAAGTCATGAGCAGCTGAAGACCATGTTCCAGTCCCCTCTCCAGGAAAAGTTCAGCTTAAATCAACAAACCATGTGGACCCAGAAGGAAGAAGACTGGAAGCTAGTTGAAGCATTAGTAAAGAAGTTTTCCTCTTCTAAACTTGGTTTTCCAATTTCTAAGGTTGAATAATTGTTTCCACTAAAATGACAAACATTTGGAAATAAGAAATATGAACTGCTTTTTTAAAATTGAAGAACTTTACAGGAAAGTCGATTTACTGACTCAATTGTCTTCTCATGTCTGCCAGGTCAATTTGCATGGTCCCTTCAATCCCTGTGAGACCAGGTTTCATAGCATGACTACTATGTCCAGATTCAGGTATTGGAAAAAGAGTAATTCCAGGGTACAATGTTTATTGTTCCTTTTGAACTGAATAATTATGTTTTGCATTCAAAGAATAGAATTTTTTTATGTAGCTACTTCGATGTATTTGTGTATGAAGAATTCCACTCGGCCATTTTTCAAATTAATCTCAAGAACATCTGCCCTAACAGTGTAGTCCCATCACAGCAATAGCAATGCCATTATTCATGATGCATTAGTAGTGTGCCATTTTATAAAAATGCTTATTTTAAGGGTTGCTGGACAAAATGTGTTGCACATCAGTGGAAAAGCCTGTTTCTTATTGATGAAGTAAGAAGTCTCATACCACCAGGTTAAAGTCCAACAGGTTCATTTGGTAGTAAACGCCACTAGCTTTCGGAGCGCTGCTCCTTCAGCAGGTGAGTGGGGAGTTCTGATCACAAACAGGGCATATAAAGGCACACATAGTTTACATAATACTGATTAAAATGTAAGTCTTTATATCTAATCAAGCCTTAAAGGTGCAGACAAAACGAGTGGAGATAGCATTAAGCATAGGTTAAAGAGATGTGTATTGTCTCCAGACAGGACAGTAAGTGAGATGTTGCAAGCCCAGGCAAGTCAAGGGGGTTACAGATAGTGTGACATGAACCCAAGATCCCAGTTGAGGTCGTCCTCGTGTGTGGAACTTGGCTATCGCTTCCTGCTCAGCAACTCTGCGCTGTCGTATGTCGTGAAGGTTGCCTTGGAGAACGTTTACCCGAAGATCAGAGGCTGAATGCCCGTGACCACTGAAGTGTTCGCCAAGAGGAAGGGAACAGTCTTGCCTGGTGATTGTCGAGCGGTGTTTATTCATCCGTTGTCATAGCAACTTTATGGTTTCCCCAATGTACCATGCCTCGGGACGTCCTTTCCTGCAGTGTATCAGGTAGACAATGGTGGCCGAGTTGCAGGAGTATGTTCTGTGTATCTGTTGGATGGTGTTCTCATGTGAGATGACGGCATCCGTGTTATGATCCAACATGTCTTGCAGAGGTTGCTGTGGCAGCGTTGTGTGGTGTTGTGGTCACTGTTCTGAAGGCTGGTTAGTTTGCTGCGGACAGTGGTCTGTTTTGAGGTTGTGCAGTTGTTTGAAGGCAAGAAGTGGGAGTGTGGGGATGGCTTTGGCGAGATGTTCGTCTTCATCGATGACATGTTGAAGACTCCGGAGAAGATGTTGTAGCTTCTCTGCTCTGGGGATGTACTGGACAACGAAAGGTACTCTGTCCACTGTGTCCCGTGTTTGCCTTTTGAGGAGGCTGGTGCGGTTTTTCACTGTGGCGCATCGAAACTGTCGATCAATGAGTCTGTTGCGATCCTCCTCATCTCAGTAGATCCTGTGTATATGGAGGGCTTGTCCAAAGGGGATGGCTTCTTTAACGTGTTTAGGGTGGAAACTGGAGAAGTGGAGCATCGTGAGGTTATCCGTGGGCTTGCGGTACAGTGAGGTGCTGAGGTAACTGTCCTTAATAGATGAAGTCTTGTAGATGAAGCCATCTGTATTTTTAAAACTTTCCTTGAGAGCACTTGTATAAAATTAGCAAAATGAGGAGAATCAATTCTTCTTCTGAAGGTACGTTTCTGCAAATGCTACTCCATGAAATGCTGTTAAGGATGGGTTGCTTCCCTCTGTTTGAAGACACAATCTGCTTAGGAACCTAGTCTCCAGGTGAACATCAGTATGGATTAGAGTAATCTTCTGTAGCAGAAGAATCCAAAGAAATTTTCTTGAAAAATGTAGTTTGCCAAAGTTCATTTTTTTTCCCCCCCTTACTGCCAGTATATACCTTTATGCAGTGTGTGCAAACCGTAGTTCAATTTTGGTGCACTCGCCTCCAAATCAGAAGATTGTATGCTCAGACCCCACTCCAAAAATTTGAGCACACAATCTTAACTGAAGCCCAATGCAATGTTGAAAAATGCTGCACTTTTGAATAATATGCTAAGTACTGGCTGCCCTCTGAAATAGACAATTAAGATTCCATGGCAGTAGTGTAAAGAAGGCAGGGAAGTTATCTCTGGTCCCCTGGCCAATATTTATCCATTACTCAACATCACTAAAATAGATGGTGTGGTAATTATCTGATTCCCATTTACTGGATCCTACTACAGTCAGTTTGCATACTGACTGTCTTGTATCTTATTCTAAAACAATGACTCCTTCAATACTGCACAAAGTGCACTCGGAATGTTGATTTGATCTCAAGTTAAGTGGTGTTTGGGAAAGCTGTAAGTTTTTTGGGGTCCTAAAACAAAAACTGCTTTACTAATACAAAGCTTTTTTTCAATTTTTCTACAGGAATGTTTGGATTGAGAGAGAGAGTATAAATTCAGTAGCTCTGAATAATGCTCCCGAAGATATTCACCAGAGGATGCTGGTTGGTGCATCAGTATCAGTAAATACATCAGGTATTCATAAAGCTACTTCAGACAAAGAAAGTAATCGTATAGTGGTTGTGAATATAAATCACTTCTTGTATAAACGGATTGGAAAATTTCTTGCTGCTGATGAAACCTTTTTACACCAGAGGGAGAATCTTTCAGAAATACTTAAAGGCCCAAATTACAAATAATCTAAATCAACACTCTTTTTTAAAAAAAAAAATTTTAGCTACGAAGGGGAGACCATTTGGGACATCAAACCTTTGCTGCTGCTGCTAGCTCTGTATCAGAGCTTATCAAAATTAATCCCATTTTCTTGCGCTTTCCCATTTTTTTGAACTTAAACTTCCCAAAGTGGGTGCAGGTGTGGAATACTAGAATCCCAACTTCTCAAATCCATGCTGCTGACCCCATCTCAGATCCTGGGACACAGGTTTTTTTTGGTAGTCAGGATAAGACACTCATGCCTTTACAAGCTATCATTGTTGCTATCATGGGATCATCTTGATGTGCCCAATGTTTAAGTTCTGTAACCAGGTTAAGCAGCATATCTTTTAAAACAAACTTCACACATGACTTGAATTTTGAGAGGTTGCATGTCACAGTAGAATGCCAATTAGTGAATTGTCCATTTCATAATGAAACTTTTTAAAATATAGATTGGAATTTTATTATATGCCCGATGCCATTTTCTAATGCGTGTAAAGAAGCAAGAAATTGCAGGTTGATTTGAGTGTATTCAGATAAAGCAAGATTCGGTGCAATATTGTTTTAGATTAATGCATATTGAGGTAATACTTAAATTTTGTGGTCATGTTGGTTAAGTGCTGATGTGACCAGAATAATATGCATGTGATCACTAGCATTTCTACTGTAGTGGAACATGTAACAATCCTTTTTTCATCGTATTTTTATTTTCTTATACATAAAGCTATTTAAAGAACTCCATGCTGTTTTGAACTCAGCCACCAGGGGGAGCAAAAGGCTGCTTTGACGTTATTCCTTATCTTTCCTGAAAAATTCTAAAAAAAATTTAATCACCTGGCAGTGAATGATCTTTGGAAAAGAATTTAATTGTTCGTCTGTTACTATTTTCATTGCTGACTAATGCTAGTATCTAGCCCAGTGTTCTATGAAATGGCCTGAAACACCTGAGCTTCATTGCAAGCAATCTAATGAATAAGACAGCTGAGTTCAGAGAAAAAAAAGACATTTAGAAGTACTATATTGTACGATATTATGCTTCGGTTTCCTCCCACAGCCAAAAAGATGTGCTGATTAGGTGGATTGGCTATGCTAAAATTCTCCCTCGATATACCCAAATTGGCGCTGGAGTATGGAGACTAGGGGATTTTCACATTAACACTGCAATGAAGTTAATGTAAGCCTACTTGTGACACTACTAAATAAACTTTTAGATGATATTTAATGCAGCAGAGTGTGAGGTGATGAATTTTGGCAAAAGGATTAGGGAAAAGCAGTTATACTTAGTGTGTGTTAATCAACAAGTCAGACAGTGGCTGAATGGAACTCACCGAGCCAGCTCTCTGCTGAATTTTGTCAGGGGGCCATTTTCAATGATTGAGAGTCAATGATTGGGGTGCACCACAGCTGCAGTCCTAATTTTCTATTAGGCCCCACTTGTGCTGATTTGTTGCATAAGGATCTTGGTCAATGTGGAAACGGTTGAGGAGTGCCCAGTGCTGGCATGGCAGTTTGAAGCTGGGTGGACAGGCAGTGGGGTCTTTGAGATGGTTTTTAATGGCGGTGTGTTGGTTCCCTTCCTGCTGCCGTTGAGCTGCTACTGTTATTCCTTGGCGTGGTGGTCTTAACCATACAGATTGCTATGAATGGAGGTGAGCAAATGATTGATCAGTAAGATCCTTGACGAATCCTCCTTCAGGAGCTTTCTTGTTGCAATCTCCAACCTTATGTGAGGGGTGGGATTTTGCTCCAGTCTGGGAATCAGAAGAGTAGAGTTGATCAGACTGTACTGGAAACGGCATGCATTGTTGCATTCAGCTGGGTATCCACAAGATTGGTTTGGATGCATTGTATCATGTTGGTGGCAGGACATAGTGGTTGGCAAAGCATATGGGATCTTAGACTTCATGAGGCATTGAATCCTAAAGTAGGAAAATTATGCTCAACCTTTGGAAAACTTTCAAGTTTGGTCACCACACTTAAGGAAGATATGAAGGCCCTTGAGAGGGTGCAGAGTAGGGGATTTTAGTGACGAGATTAGATTAGAGTTGTGCTCCTCGGAACAAAGGAAATTGAGGGTAATTTCATAGAGGTGTACAAAATTGTGATGTTTGGATAAAGTAGACTAAGAAAAATTTTCTCTTAGGTGAAAGAACAAGATTTTGGACAAGAAATGCAGGAGGAATTGGAGGGAGAACATTTTTTCATGGAGCAAGTGGTAATCAACTGGAACACTGTGCTCACCAGGGTTGTGGAAGAGGAGATGATGAATGATTTCAGAAGGAAACTTCAAGAGTGATGGGGATAAGAGAATGTGAAATTGTGAGTCTAGTCAAAAAGAAAAAGGATGAATGCATAAGATCCAGGGAACTAAAAACAGATGAAGCACTTGAATATAGGGCAAGTAGAAAAGAACTCCAACATGGAGTTAGGGCAGAAAGGGTCATGAAATGTCCTTGGCAGGCAGGATTAAGGAGAATCCCACGACATTTTATACATATATTAGGAACAAGAGGGTAGTTAGAGACAGTGGTGGTCCACTCAGACAAAGGGGAGAAATTATGCGTGGAACGAAAGGAAGTGGGTAAGATCCTTTAAGAAGTACTGTGCATAGGTATTCACAAAAGAGAAGGACACATTGATAGTGTCTTGGAGGGTAAATAAAGCTTCTAGGGCAAGTCACCATTACGAGGGAGGAAACGTTAGGTGTATTAAAAAGCATTAAGATAGACAAATCCCCCAGGCCGGTTGGCATCTATCCTAGATTACTGAGGGAGACAGGAGAGGAAATTGCTGGGCCTCCAACAGAAATCTTTATTTCCTCGTTGGCCACAGGTGAAATCCCAGAGGATTGGAGGATAGACAATATTGTCCTGTTACTTCAGAAAGGTAGCAAGGGTAACCCAGGTAATTATAGGCCAGTGAGCTTGATGTCAGTGAAGGTGACGAGAGTAGCGCAGTGGTTAGCACTGCTGCTTCAGAGCAGCAGGGACCTGTGTTTGATTCCTGGCTTGGGTCATTGTCTGTGTGGAGTTTGTATATTCTCACCGTGTTTGTGTGGCTTTCTCTGGGTGCTCCGGTTTCCTTCCACGTTCTGAAAGACGTGTTGATTTGGTGCATTGACCTGAACAGATGCCGGAATGTGGCAACTAGGGGAATTTCACAGGAACTTCTTTGCAGTGTTAACGTAAGCCTTACTTGTGATTAATAAATAAACTTTGAAATTATTGGAGAAGATTCTTAGGGATAGGATCTATACACATTTGGAACTGAATGGTCTTATTAGTGACAGCATGGTTTTGTATGAGGGTGGTCATGTCTCACTAATTTGAGTTTTTTTGTAGAAGTGACAAAAATGATTGACGAGGGAAGGGCTGTGAATGTTGTCTACATGGACATTTAACAAGGTTCCCCATGGTAGGCTGGTGAAAAAGGTTAATTCACGTGGGATCAAGAGTGAAGTAGCTCGATGGATTCAGAACTGGCTTGGTGATAAGAGACGGAGGGTAGTGCTGGAAGGATGTTTTTCTGAATGGAGGTCTGCAACTAGTGGTGTTCCGCAGGGATCAATGCTGGGTCCTCTGTTGTATGTAATATATATAAATAGCTAGGAAGAAAATCTAACTGGTCTGATTAGCAAGTTTGCGGATGAAAGTAGGATTGCTGGAGTTGAAGATTGTCAGAGAATACAGCAGGATATAGGTTGCAAAATTGGACGGTGAAATGACAATTGGAATTTAATCCGGCCAAATGCAGTTTTGTAGATCCATTTCAGGTGACAGCTATAAAATAAATGGCAGGACCATCAGGAGCATAGATACACACAGATCTGGAAGTACAGGTCCACAGATTCTTAAAAGTGGCAGCGTAGGTGGAAAAGGTGAAGAAAACATATGGCATGCTTGCCTTCATCGGCTGGGACATCAAGTATAAAAGTTGGCAAGTTATTTTAGTTACATAAAACGTTGGTTCTCACAACACTACCAGAAGGATGTGGAGGCTTTGGAGGGAGTACAGAAAAGGTTGACCAGGATGTTGCCTGGTATGGAGGGTATTAGCTATGAAGAGAGATTGAATAAACTGGGATTGTTCTCCCTGAAAAGTCGGAGGCTCAGGGATGACCTGATAGAAGTTTATAAAAATTATGGGCGGCGTTGATAAAGTGAACAGTTGGGAGCTTTTTCTCAGGGCAGAAATGACAATTCCATGGGAGCAAAAGTTCAAGGTAAGGGGGGAAAGTTCGGTTGAGATGTGCAAGTGAAGACTTTGAGGATGATGGGGGCTGGAATGCACTGCCAAGTAAGTTTAGGTGGTTGAGGCAGACACGTTAGCAACATTTAAGACTTATCTAGATTGACACACGAGCAGGCAGGGAATAGAGGGATACAAGTTGTTGGTCTAGATAGAACAATGTGATTGGTGCAGGTATGGTGGGCCAAAGGGCCTGTCTCTATGCTGTATTATTCTTTGTTTGAATGGGACTGACAGGATTGCTTCAGAATGTGCCTGCATGGGCCTGATGGACTGAATGGACTCGTGTGCTGTAAATGACTTTTGATTCTAAGTATTAACACGTGCTGTATGTACTTCAGTGCCCTCCATTTGTATATCCCTAATCTTAATGCAATTAACAGCTGCATTTAATGTAACATGCCTAAGCACATATCCTTACTCATTTCACTATGCCTTGCAACCTTATTCTTTCTCTTCTGTTGTTTGCAAGATCTTTCCATTTTCCATTTCAATGAGCAATATGGTTGGAGTAAAGAATGAGATGATTTCTCAATTTCATGTGTACTTAAAGGAAACAGAAGTCTTCTGCCTGCGCAATTCTGCACTTTAAGCAACTGTCTCCATTGCTGGATAGACCATTATTTATTTCCCAACCCAAATTGTCTTTGAGAAAGTGATGATGAGCTACTGCAGTTCGTGGTGAAGGTACACCCAAAGGGACTTTTGGAAGCAGTTCCAGAATTTAGACCTAGGGCAGTGAAGGAATATCAATATAATTCCAAATCAGAGTGGCGCATGACTTGGAGGGGAACTTGCATGTGCTGGTGTTCCCATACATCTGCTGCCCTTGTTCTTGTAGGTGGTAGAAATTGTGGTTTTCGGGAGCCTGTTGTTGATACAATGCATCTTGAAGATGGTATACATTGGTACCAGTGCTTTGGTAGTGGAAGGAATGATTGGTGAAGATATGGTCAATGGAGTGCCAGTAAGTGGGCTGCTTAGTCTTTTGTATTGAATTTCGTTTAGTCTCTACATTCAAATCATTGATATAGATTGTAAATATTTGAGGCCCCAGCACTGATTCCTGTGGTTCTCTACTAGTTATTACTTGCCAACCTGAAAAAGACTCATTTATCTCCACTCAGTGCTTCCTGTTAGTTGACCAATCCTTTATCCATGTTAATGTTACCCCATACCAATGGTTCCCAACCTTTTCAGTGACAGGTTACACTTCAATGAGAGACGTAATTCCATGGCACACGCATGCTTTTTTCAACTGAACTTGACACAGTGCTTAGCACTGCTGCCTCAGTGTCAGGGACTTGGGTTCAATTCCAGTCTTGGGTGACTGAGTGTGTAGAGTTTCCATGCTCTCCCTGTGTCTGCATGAGCTTCCACCTCTGGTTTCCTCCCACAGTCCAAAGATTCACAGGTTAGGTGGATTGGCCATGCTAAATTCCTCCGTAGTGTTCAAAAATGTGTATGTTAGGGAGATTAACAGGGTAAATACTGGGGTTACGGGGACAGGGTCTGGGTAAGATGCTGTGTTGGAGAGTCAGTGCAGATTTGAGCCGAGTGGCCGCCTTTTGCATTGTAAAGATTCTATGGCTGCATGGAAGTCTTTAGAGTCATAGAGATATACAGCATGGAAATGGGCCCTTTGGTCCCACTCGTCCATGCTGACAGGTTTCCTAAACTGAATTGTTCCCATTTGCTCCCTTTGGCCCACACCCCTCTAACCTTTTTCCATCCATATACCTGTTCCAAATGTATTTTAAATGTTGTAATTGTACTTGCCTCTACCACCTCCCCTGGCAGCTCATTCCATAGATGCACCACCGTCAGTGTGAAAAAAGTTGTTTCTCAGGTCCCTCTTAAATCTTTTCCCCCTCAACCTTAAACTTGTATCCTCTAGCTTTGGACTCCCCTACTCTGGGGAAAAGACCTTGGCTGTTCGCCTTATCTATGCCCCTCATGATTTTATAAACCTCCTAAGGTCACCCCTCATCCTCCTATGCTCCAGGGAAAAATGTCCCAGCCTCTCCATATAATTTAAATCCGCTTACATCATTTTAAATATTTTTGTACCCTTTAATAACATCTTTCCATAGCAGAGTGGCCAGAATTGTACCCAATACTCTAGATGTGGTTTTACCAATGTTTTGTACGGTTGTAACATAATGTCCCAGCTCTTGTACTCAACACGCTGACCAATTTAAGGCAAGTGTGCCAAGCACTGCCTTCAACACCCTGTCTACATGTCTATTGTGTACCTGCACCCTTAGGTCTTTCTGTTCAAAAACACTCCCCAGGCCCTACCGGTAACAGTAAGGCCTGGCCTGGCCTGGTTTGTTTTACCAAAATGAAACATTTATCTGAATTAAAGTCCATTTGCCATACCTTGGCCCTCTTAACTGAGAGGACTCTGGGCTTAGTGCAGCTAAATAGGGACAAGCTGAAGCCAAAGCTGTTGGCGCCTCCGTGGCACAGAATGTGTTTGGGTCCTGGCCCCCTCTAGCTGTAAAAAGTCTGACAACACCAGGTTTTAGTCCAACCTATTTATTTGATAATATACTCACAAGCTTTCGAGGGACACCCTCTTTGTCAGGTGAATGGAGAGTTCTGGCCTCAGACAGAGCATATAAAGCACAGACAGTTTAGAGATTACTGATTAGAATGCGAATCTTTACACCTAACCTGCTGTTCAAGACCTGAAGTGGCTGATAATGTGAGTGGAAGGAGCACTGATCACAGTTTAAAGAGATGTGTATTGTCTCCAGACAGTACAGTAAGTGAGGTTTTGCAAACCCAGGCAAGTCACGGGGGTTACAGATAGTGCGACATGAACCCAAGATCCCTGTTGAGACCGTCCTCATGTGTGCGGAACTTGGCTATCAGTCTCTGTTCAGCGACTCTGCGCTGTCGTGTGTCATGAAGGCCGCCTTGGAGAATGCTTACCCGAAGGTCAGAGGCTGAATGCCCGTGACCACTGAAGTGTTCGCCAACAGGAAGGGAACAGTCTTGCCTGGCGACCGTCGAGCGATGTTCATTCATCCGTTGTCGTAGCATCTGCATGGTCTGCATGGCCTGACGAAGAGGGTGTCCCTCGAAAGCTTGTGAGTATATTATCAAATAAATAGGTTGGACTAAAACCTGGTGTTGTCAGACTTTTTACTGTGTTTACGCCAGTCCAACGCCGGCATACCCACATCATGACTACTATTGACCCCTCTAGCTGAACAGGGCTCTCGTTAGGTCGAGATAGCTTGGGCTTCTCCTGTGCCAGTGATCAGTAATGGAGCGGGCTGCTCCAAGTTCCTCAGCTGCTGGAACAAGCAGTGAGATGAACCACGCAGTACAGAACTTAGTCAGCAGCAGCTTGCAGCTGCAGATGATGTGCACCGGGCCTCTGGCTTCTTCAGAATCAACTAACAGCACTTGGTGTGCCAGAACAACCTGGACATCACCACTGCCCTGACCACCAAGCCTGGAGAGAGAACGGCTGGCAGCAACAGAGAGCAGCTGCTGGTCCCATTGTGAAGATGAATGAGAGTCTGGCCCCAGGTGAACAAGCAGCTGGAGGAAAGGGGTGGTGGCAAAAAAGCGGCAAAGCAATCAGTGTCCAAAGGCTGGCAGGTGGCTCGGGAAAGAGGGCAATGAACTGGCGGCAGGAGGTAATCCGGCTGCTGGGCAGGAAGGTGAGGAGGTGGCAGCAACTGAAAGAAACCGAGGGAACAACTGGGCAGATAGCAAAGTGGCAAAATGGCGAAGAATGAAAAATAACGCAAAAAAATTCTCCACAGCAATCTGCTTTAAATGTCACAGACAGACTGCTGAACAAATGATCTTGTGTTAAGTTGCTGGCCGGACATTTTGTTTTCCAATGCAAGAAATAAAACGCAACAATCACAGAGAGGATACTTTTTCCAACAATTTTTCTTATTGGCATCTTTTACATTTTGAAAATGTTACATGAAAGTTGAATGGATAATTGTAATGGTACTTCTAAGACCGAGGATAAAATCTTAGGGCATCAGTGTGCCGTGATATAGCAATTTGGATCCACTGACCTACATCATGTGCTCTTATTTCATGTGATAACCTCTGATGTGGCAGTTTATCAAATGCCTTTTAGAAATTGAAGTATCTCAGAGCCTGAGTCATCGGCGACAGCCAATGGTACAAAATTATTCAAGTTTGTGCTTAGTATCTCAGTTAAGCCTGGATGTATATTAATCAAGTTGTAGATTGGTTATAGTACAGAAGGAAATCATTTGGTCCATGTCTGTACCACCTCTCTGTAAGAACATCTTACCTAGTCCCACTCTTCTGCCCTTTCCTGTAGTCTTGCATTTTTTATTTTACAAGTAAAAATAACAGGCAATATTGTGACAGTGTTATCTATTGATTTTATTGGAGCAGGGCAAGATAATATGACCAGCTCCAAAGATTTTATTATGTAATATGACTCTAATGCAGTTTCTTGTCTTGCGCACGAGACTAAATCACACTATGTATCAGTACTTCCCGTGTTATGATTTTTGTGTTAGTTTGCAGCCATTGCTGATTTCCAGACCATACCCAGGATTCCTCCTCTCAATCATTGGTGACAACATCCTCCTTGAAAATGCAGCTACGCACTGCCCATGACTCCCTTCATGACCCAACTATGCATCCATATTCTATTTCTATATGTTTGGAAAATGTGGATTGGTCCTCCACAACACATTGAAGCATGTGGATTGCAATTTTAAAAAAAGACAAAAAAGGAAATGTGGCTAAAATAGAACGGATGTTCCTCCCAACACTTAATAACAAAAGCAGTTCATCCATTTGACTGTTTTTATGAGATTACTGATGTATGTCATTTATTTAAATCCCAGTTTTGCCATCAAGTTGAGTTTGAAGTCACTGATAGAACATATAAGAACATTAAGAAATAGGAGCAGGAGTAGGCCATCTAGCCCTTCGAGTCTGCCCTGCCATTCAATGAGATCATGGCTGATCTGAAGTGGATCAGTTCCACTTTCCCGCTGTCTCCCCATAACCCTTAATTCCCCTGTCTCTCAGAAACCTATCCACCCATGACTTAAATATATTCAGCGAGGTAGCCTCCACCACTTCAACAGGCAGAGAATTCCAGAGATTCACCACTCTTTGAGTGAAGAAGTTCCTCCTCAACTCTGATCTAAACTGCAACCCCCCTGCACCACCACCACCACCACCACCACCCCCCCCCCCCCCCCCCCCCCCCCCGCCATCTTGAGGCTGTGCCCTCCCTTCCCCTTAACGAATCCGTGCTGTTGAAATTGATTCCGCCACATCTCTTAGTATTATAAAGTAATAGTTACACTTCTGTCTTTATCCAAATGGATGAGTTGTCCAAACACTGGGCTGATATCTGCCTTGCTCCTTTTATAGTAATCAGAGGAAATAACTAAATTGTTTCAATCATTTAAGCTGTCAGGCTCCAGTTCCAAAGAAAAGATGTACTGCACCACTGTGTACCTTAAATCGCCATTGGATTTGTATTGTTAATTGCTGTCATTTTTGTCATGTTTTGTGAAGAAAATTGAAATTTTTTAAAGATTAACCACTTAAAAATTTGCTCGTTCTGTTAATATCTGATCTTGTAGGCTCAACTATTATTGTGAGGGAAACTACTTTGATGCCAAATATCCATGGACTTCCAGCCCTTATCTGTATGATATTTGCTCCAGTCATGGAACTAAGGTACATGTGAAAAAGCGAAAGAGATTAGCTGTATGAAATTCTATTCCTTTCTTTTAGCATTTTGTTTCTGTTATCTGAACTCATGCATTCTCTCTTGAGCCAGTACAGCAAATAGAGCCACTTCTCGAAAGCAGCTATGAGTAGTGTTTGATAATGAGCTTATGTGAAGATGTAATTTTTTTTGACATGACAAATATTGAAGTTAAAATTGCACGGTAGTGGGAACAGTTTTAATTTTTTTTTACTCCATCCTTAAAGTGGACCTGGCAAACTCAACTCAAATCCATTCCTTGCTTGCTCCAAAAATCAAATCCAAAATCCAAACACATCCAATTCATGGTCCCCTTAAGAGAAAAGAGCAAGATCCAAGGTGACAAGCTAAGGCATTGCATGTCATCTGAAGCTTCATCTAAAAGGCTGAGAAGCTTTTTTTTTGTTTATATCCAATTTGAAGTCTCAGCAAGCGAGACATTCCAGCTCCAAGCTGTCAAGACAGGCTCACCACTTCATATCCTGGGCTAGATCTATATGATCCAAGCTGATTGGAGCAAGCATGGCACCTCTTCCAAGGCTTGATCTCATTTGCATCTTATCCAAAAGGCCTCGATGTTGCTTTAAAAAATTGCTTCAAGTGAAGCCTTAGTGTAATCTCATGACTTCAACCAAGTGTAGGACAACTTGATCTTAGCCAAAAGGCTGAGCAGCGTTTGTACTGCTCAAGGCTTTGGCTATTATTACTGGTGAATCACTATTTTGCTATTTCACATATCCTAGATCAGTCACACTCCCTTCTTTGATGTAGTGACTGCAGAATGAAATTTAAAAACGGAAGCTAAATACCATGGATGCTGGAAATCTGCAGATCAGGCGCTATCTCTGGAGCGAGAAACAGATTTAATCTTTAGGTTGATGACTTTTTGTGAGGAAAAAGTTAGAGACGTAACAGGGCACAATTGTTAAACATAATAACATAACTAGTTACAATTTTGGGGCTGGAGTGATTATGGCTGGGTTGTTTTGGAAATGTATTGCTCGTTATCCTTGCCTGTCTTGACCATTGTATGTTGTATGTTTGTTTCTGTAGGACTGATAGACTGAGAAAACGTTACATTGGTGCTCTGTGTGGCCTGGGGTGGAATCCAATAACCAATGTCCCTCTATTGGAAGAGCATGATCTGGAAGTTGCATTTGATGTGTATTTTGATGTAAATGATATTTTGGAGGTAGTATAATATTACTGTCTGATCTACTAAAACTTAACCTTGTTCTCCACCTAATTCCAATTAAAATGTTTTTAACTATTAATTGAAGGACAGACCCAAGGCTACTGGATACATAATTGTAAATTTGGTTATATTTAGTTATTGGTGTAGTTAAACCTCAGGTGACTTCCATTTGAATATGAATGCACACAAATTAAAGATCCAAAATCTCCAAATATTTTTAGGATCTTGGTTTTTCATTTAATTATGATACAAAAGCTAGTTAGAAAGAAGATAATTTGGTAGTGGCACTTTCCTGTTGTCATTATCAATAAATGCCAGAATTTAAAATAGTATTTAATATATGCCATATTCACTCCATATGTCGTCATTGTTGCATTAAAAATATTTTTTAACCAACACAAGGGAGGCATACAAGATTGGATGAACTTCAACAAATAATCAAAAGGTATAAATTGTAATATCTTTTGGCAATAGGTTCATATGTAGTTTCATAAAATAATACTGGAGTTGTAATAGATAAAAGCTAATTTTACTGCATGTCAGTAATGCCACATAAACAGTGCCTTGAAGGTGAGTCTTTCATTAATGCTATTGTTAATTGTGTTACAGATTTGCTAATTTACATTTGTCTTTGGCAAATGTTCCACAGAAAGTGGAATTTATGACTACAAAGATGTTAAAAATATTTCATCTGTGATGTAGAAAGGTGAATTTTTTAACAAGCAAGTGTTTTCAAATTTAAGTGTTGTATTTCTCTCAGAGCTCATGAAAAATCATAGATTGTTTTCCATGAGAACTAAACTCCACAGTGACATCATAAGTGAACTTTGGTTCAAGAACCAGTTTGGTATGATTAAGATGGGCACAATCATCTTACGTGACAGTTATTGAATTTTTTTTGCATTAAACTTTTGTTGGATTTCTGTTCTCCAAGAAACTGGCAGTCACCCTATAGTCATTTTTCTTAAAGGTTCAAGATTAGTCAATTCTTTTGGACATTTTCTCAAGAACATGTTTTGGTAGAAGAAAACGAAATTTTGCTGGCCTAGCTTTGCCTTTGATAGTATTCACCTGAAGTGTTAGCAATCTCTCAAATGCTGACAAGTGATGTTACAATTTTTGTGTTCTTTAGATCAATCTACTCCGGAGCACTATAAACAAGTTAGTTTGTGATGGACTGCTGCGTTCAGGAAGTTATGAGAAAATACGTAACTTGCAAAATGAAGCTCGACAGAGGTTGATAGAGTAAGGCCGCTGGAAGTGCTATAATTTCTTTTCCTGGTAACATCTAGGTGGCTTGTTGTGTATTCAGTTTAAGTTGATCTGCTTTTGTACTGAGCATTTGTAAATTGGATAAAATGTCTGAGTTACCTTAGGAGTAGGCAAGTTTAACAACTATACATAACCAAATTTCAGAAGACTGAAATGTTGTTTAACAAATAGAATACTTTGTAAGAAGGGTATCAGTACAACATGTGATCAAGTTCTTAACAAAATAGCCTTTGTCTAAAAGTAACATCCAAGATTAAGGATGCATCTGAAAGCTAATAAACGCACATTTACCCTTTTTCAGTACATCAACTCAGTTGCACAACTTGTGAACAGTCAGGAGAAGGGGAATAGGAGAAGAAAGGAGAGCAGCTACCAGAGTGGAGTTTGGAGAGAGATGAGCTAAATAGGGATGTGAAAGAAGGTGATGGGGAAGAGAAAGAAGACAGTGAAGTAGAACAGAAGAAACTTTAGGGTGGGGAAGAGGAATGGAGGAACAGGGACTATGGAGTATTAGGAAGGAGCATACAGGGAGAGAAAATGAAGAGGTTAAATTTGACAATGAGGATGATTGATAATTGCTCTCAGAATGGGGCTGAGTGGATGGGGTTGATTGCTATGCAATATCTTTTGGAAGGAAAGGAAATAACACACTTTTTTTTTGCAAGGTATAATATGGTTTGCTACTGGACCAGTAATCCAGAAACTCTGGGGGGCCCCCCAGGTTGAGTCATCACAGCAGATGGTAGAATTCTGAATTCAAATAAATAAAAATAGGGAACTAAAAGTCTAATGATGATTAAACCATTGTCGATTGTTGCAAAAACCATCAGGTTCACTTATGTCCTTTAGGAAAAGAAACCTGCCGTCCTTGCGTGGTCTGGCCCACATGTGACTCCAGAGCCACAGTGTGTGGTTGATTTTTAAATGCCTTCTGAAATGTCAGTTGTTAAACTTGCAAGTCATTCAATTGTGTCAAACCGCTGGAAAGTCAATAAGTTTAATAAGAGTCAGTGAAATTAAATGCACCATCGAACAGTTCTAGGCATTGTAAGTTACAATGGCAAACTCAGCCCTGCCAACCCTACAAAATTGGGAGGGCTGTGCACTGACTCGTGAAGCAACACCCTGACATAGTCATACACGCAGAATCATCACCACTGTCCCTCCAGGCAACACAGTAGTATACAGTTGGCAGGGAATTTCCCTGGGCATTCTCAACATTGACTTGGATTCCATGAAATCTTCTGGCATCAGGTCACATGTAGGCAAAGAAACTTTTTTGTTGAATACCACCCACTCCCCTCAGCTGATGAATCAGTACTATCACCATGTTGAACATACTTGGAGGAAGCACTGAAGGTGGCAAATGTGCCCTGGGTGGGGAATTTAAATGTCCACTCCCAAGAGGCTCATAGCCCACTAGGGACTGAGCTGGCCAAGTTCTAAAGAGCATAGCTGCTAGACTGGAACTGCAGTAGGTTGTGAGGAATCTAACAAGAGGGAAAAACATACTTGACCTTATTCTCACCAAGCCATCTGCTGCAGATACCTCTGTCCATGACAATATCAGTAGGAATGGCCATCGCACAGTCCTTGTGGAGACAAAGTCCTGTCTGCACATTGGGGATACCTTCCATGTGTGAAGCCAAAGTGCTAAAAGTAGTTGTTTTTGGGCAGATCTGGCAACTCAACTAGGTGACCGTGAGGCTCCTGTGAGTCATCATCAGCAGCAGCAGCATTGTTCTTGACCACAGTCTGTAACCTCATGGCTTGGCATATTCTCCACTCTTACCATTACCACCAAGCCAAGGGATCAACCTATGTTCATGTGCAAGAGCACAAGTAAGGAGCAGCACCAGGAATACCTAAAAATGAGCTAACAACCTGGCAAAGCGACAAATACAATTGACAGAGCTCAGCAATTTCACAACCAACAAATCATATTGAAGCTCTGTTGACCTGCCACATCAAGTTGCGAATGGTGGGGGACAGTACTGAAGGAGGAAGCTTCCTAAATAACTCCACCCTCAGTGTTGGGGAAGCCCAGACATCAGTGCAAAAGATGAAGCTAAAGCATTTGTATCAATTTTCAGCTAAATATGCTGAGTGGATGATCCATCTCCGTCTTCTTCATAGTTCCTCACCCTCAAAGATGCCAGTCTTCAGTCAATTTGATTCACTCCATGTGATAACAAGGGATGCTGAAGGCACTGGACAATATTCTGGCAATTGTACTGAAGACTGGTGCTCCAGAATTTGCCATACCCATAACCAAGCTGTTCGAATACAGCAACAACATTGGATTTCTCTGGCAGAATGGAGAATTGCCCAGGTATATCCCATACACCAAATGCAAGACAAATCCAACAAGGCCAAATTACTGTCCCATAAGTCCATTTTTGATCATCAGTAAAGCGATGGAAAGGGTCATCAACAGTATTATCAAGCAGCACTTGGTTAGCAATATTCAGCTTACTGACTCTGGCCCAGCCATTGCCACGGGGAACGCACCAGAAGCGTTTTCCTCAACTTTTTATTTGAATTCAATAAAAGCCAGTGTAAGGTGGCACAGTGGTTAGCACTGTTGTCTCACCGTCAGGGACCTGGGTTTGATTCTGGTCACTGTGTGGAGTTTGCAGTTTCTCCGTGTGTCTGTGTGGGTTTCCTCCGGGTGTTCTGGTTTCTTGCCACAGTCCAAAGATGTGTGGGTTAGGTGAATTGGCTGTGCTAAGTTGCCCCTTAGTGTCAGGGTAAATACGTGAGGTTATGGGGATATGGCCTAGGTGGGATTGTGGTCAGCGCAGGCTCGAAGGGCCGAATAGCCGCCTTCTGCACTGAAGGGATTCTATGATTTTATGACTCTGCTTGAAGTATAATAATTATTCGTTGCAACGCCTCAAGCGACCAGAGTCCACTTGCCAACCAATTAGCACCCCTTTGGTCATACACTGTAAATTATTGTTCCCTTTGAAATTTGATATTCTGCTTTCCTGATGAGTGCAAGATGAAAATTTTTGATAGCATGTCTCCTTTTTTTAGTAATACACAAGCTCTGTACTAGTAAGCAACTATTTGATTTGTGATCATTTTGGTTCCAGTGAATGTGGGAAGAGTATTTTACCCAATTCTACTATCTGCTGGTCAGTGTTTAAAGTTGGCGCTCTGTTCCATTGCCAAGGATGGCGTTCTTTACAAGGGTTGATCCTGTGGGGCCAGTGCTATGAATTTTGCAATAAATGGTAACGTATTCCTTTCCTGAGGGCTTACCTTGAGGTGGTTCGTTTAATTTAGGCAGCATCCTGCTATTACTGATATGTTTAAAGTATCACCTACTGATGCCATACCGATGGAATGGAATGATTAGCTCTTAATTTTGGTCTGTTCACAGAATATTTACTGGAAAGAAACCAAGAGAAAGTATTACGCCACAGTACTCTGAAAAACCATACCAGTGGAATCAGGTAGATGTATTTTCATGCTTGCAGTATAATCCTAAAATGTTGTTGCATCATAATCTACATACCCTTTATTGAGATTTTTCAATTCACAGTTGTGCTGATTTTAATTTAACTTGGCCAGAAGTGATTTTTTACTGCCTTTGCGAAATCTTGGCTGAGCAGTTGGGGCAGTGATAAAGAAATGCAGGGATCCCTTCCAGTTGATGCATCAAAAGGGGGCCCAAGAGAAAATCATTCTCCTTTACCAAAATTGATCTTATTTGCAGTCCAGTGAGAACTCCAATTGGACTGAAACCAAGAATTATTGTTAGCCCTTCATCTTTCTTTTTACCATGATATGTCTTCAGGAGAGCAAAGGGAAGATAATTTGAACCACAGCAAAATTAATCCTCCCAAAACCAAGAAGAAAGAGGAAGTTGGCCAAACTTCATATTACAACTTTCAGCTTCTGCGAGCTAATGGAATTGGGGGTAGCATTTTAACATAGGTAGAGGATTGGTTAACAGGTACAAAGCATAAACAGGCTTTTTCCAAGTCGGCTGGTAGTGAAGAGTGGAGTTCTGCAAGGGTCAGTGCGGGGGCCTCAGTTATTTACTGTTTATATTAAGGTTAAGTGAGTGGGCAGCAAGATTTTTTGTTCTTTATTTTCTCATGGAAGGTGAGTGCCACTGACGTGGTCAGCATATGATGCCCATTCCTAATTGCTTTTGAACCGAGAGGTTTGCAGAGCCACATTGGAGGGCAGGTAAAAGTCAGCCATATTACTTTACTGGAGTCACAGGTAGGCCAGGTAAAGATGGCAGATTTCTTGAACCAGCGAGTTTCTGTGACAATCAATGATAGTTTCATGGTTACTCTTAAGTGATGGCTAGCTTTATGTTCCAGATTTATTAATTCAATTTACGTCTCACCAACTGCTGTGGTGGGATTTGAACCCATGCCCCCAGAGGATTAACCTCTGCCTCCGGTCACTGTGTCACTAGTCCAGTGACATTAGCACTAAGCCAGTCTCCCTCATTGATGGCAGATGGAGCATAATATGTAAAAGGGAAGTGTAACATTATTCACTTTGATTGTATGAATAGAAAAGCAGAATATTTTTTAAAGCTGTTAAATTTGTAGGTGTTAACGTTCCAAGAGACTTGGATGCGCTTGTACAAGGAATGCAGAAAGTCATCAGAATTCTGAGGGAGATTGAAAGGTTAGACATTAAAAGATTGTTTCAGCTGGCTGGAAAATCTAAACCACAGTGCACAATCTCAGCATAAGGGGCCAATCATTTAGGACTGAAATGAGGAGAAATTGCTTCACTCAAAAGATTGTGAATCTTTGAAATTTTCTACCTTTAGAGGGTGTGGATGGGGAAGACAAATCTTTGTCCTCACAGGGAATGAAAGGATATGAGGAGCAGGCAGATAAATGGAGTTGAAACCCAAGATCTGCCATGATCATATTGAGTGATGGAGCAGATTTGACAGGACATGTGCTGTGCTCCTATTTCTTGTGTTCTTCTGTTGTCTGCATCAACATATTTCGAGCCTCCTAGTCACAATGGTGCAGACTCTCTCAGAGGAAAAAATTTACCCTATTGAACTATAGGAAGAGTTTAATTCCATAGTTTGAGTTTCTTGTATTGTACTTCATGCATATAATATTAGATTTCTTTAGGTGAAATCACCACAATGCCCCTTTGATAATGTGCCATTCACATTATATAATTTAATAATTGTCACATGAACACTTGAATGGGTTGCCAAATATACCTTTGTTGTTTCTGGGGGGACAAATTTTATTGTAGTTTAAATGCCATTTCCCTCTCATTGCTTGACAGCACCCAAACCATTTTGCATTGTAAATATAACTCGAAATATTTACACAATGAAATATTTCTTGGTATGCAGTGAGTTGTTGTTACCAATTCGCCTTATGCTGTGTGTGGTTGTTTCTGATTAATGGGCAGCGGAAATTGGGTTGGTGATCCATAATGCTAGATCTTTGTCCCTTCTGCGTGCGCACGTTCTCTGGGACATTCCTTATGTGGGGAAGCAATTAGTGTCAAGTTCAAGTTCTCCTGTTATGATTGTACTGGGTTTTTCAATGGCGGGGCTGGATCCACTGGCAAATTTTTAAAGGTGACATCTGAAAGACAATAACATTTTAAAAATGCAAATTTTAATCTGAATTTACAGAATTTAGTTTCATAAGAATGTCCTATTGCTCCAAGCAGTCTTGGAAGTTGAACTCAGTTACTTAGAAAGATGTCCAGAAATGATGCCCTTGAATAAACTGGTGTAAAATTAGGCTTCCAATGATTTTCTAGATGGTTGAATCTGTCCAAGGTGTATAAGCATCTTAAATTGTGGATAATGAGATGAATCTGACAAATAATTTTGTACCATAATTACAATTCAACCAAAAAGAATGCGAGATGGGTGAATAAGAGTGGAGATGGATCAATAAATATGCAACTTGTATGTCTTTGTTTCTTTAGGTGGATCCAGGACTTCTCTTGAACCAGTCCAAGGAAGTAAACAAAATAGTTCTGTACCAATTACATTCCTTGGTGCTGCTGAATCCATAGACCATAACTTTAAGATGTGGCAGTTTTCAGTGTTACTGAGTTAGGAGGAAAAGATGGGATTAGTTAATCTAAAAAATGAATAATGTTTATTGTTATGTTCAGCTGAATATACCCTGTTTTGGACAATACTATTACAGCTGATGGAACAGAAAATGCTCATTTGAAAATAAGATACTGCAATTAAATTCTGCGATGGAAGATACTGAAAAAGCAAATTACTCCTTCAAAACTAGTAATATTGACCAAGTGCAGCCATGCTTTTATACAGCAGTTAACTTGGTTTTGATTTTTGACTTGTGTTTTAAACTAATGTGTGATGATTTGTTAGGCTGCAAATTGGTATTGAAAACAGTTGCATGCTAATTAAGGCTAAAATGATTACACTGGCAAAAGATGCGGGGGGGGGGTGGGGGGGGGGGAACTGACTTTTAGCTTGGTGCTTCTATCTTTTATTTGATTTCTATGTTGGGTTGTCCAAAGAATGGGCCACATTCCATTAGCCATAATAGTGCTGCACAAAGTACACAAGACATAGTTTGCTCATTGTAACATTATTTTGTTTAAAGTTGTTAATAAAGAAAGCATGTTTTGAGCCAATAAATCATGTGTATGAATTTAAAATGTTTTGAAGTGCCAATATAGAATTAAATGTTTTGATGGAGTACCCAAGTAAGATGGGAACAAAAAGTGTTCATAATATCCCACAGAAATTCAGTTACCTGAATGTAACTGCAACAGCACACTCTCTCTCACACAAGAAAAGATATTTACAAAGGAGGTACTGTAAATCACCACAGTGCAAAGAGGCCATCCAGCCAGTCGAGTCTGCACCGACTATCTGAAAGATCATCCCAACCAGGTCCTTTCTTCTGCCCTAATCCTGTGACTCTGTCACTCTGCATGTTACCATGGCTAATTGGCCTAATTCTCACATCCCTGGACACTGAGACAATTTAGCATGGCCACTCCACCTAACTTGCAAATCTTTGGACTATAGGAGGAAATCCACGCAGACACATGGAAAACGTGTCACACAGTCATCCAAGGGAGTATGCATGCAAGTTTTGGAGTACACAAAACTACTATTTCTCTTATAAAAATACTGCATATGCTCTAAGTCTGAAATAAAAACAGGAAATCCTGGAAAAACGTAGCAGGTCTAATAGCATCTGTAAAGAGAGAAACAGAGTTAAAGTTTTGAGTCTGTGTGACACTTCTAACATTTGCTCTGTTTCTCTCTCCACAGCTGCTAGGCTTGCTGAATTTTTCCAGCATTTCCTGTTTTTATTTCACTATTGCCCTTTTGAGATGGTTCACTGAAGAAAATGGAGGTTGGAAATTTCTGGTGAAGAATTCAGTGGCTTACTCCTTATAATGGTACATTTCTGGCTTTGCTGCAGTTGCAGCTGTAGCCTAGCCTGTATGATAGATCTGGTTTGATACTAGAATTAAATAGCTAAAAGGCACGTCCACTTCTCCATCTGCTCATAGATTCCCGGCAGAATTCTTGATTTACAGGATGGGATTACTTCGCTCTGTGTTTCTTTGTCTGATGTGGAGATGCCGGTATTGGAATGGGGTAAGCACAGTAAGAAGCCTCAAAACACCAGGTTAAAGTTCAACAGGTTTATTTGGTTGCTCCAGCTTTCAGAGAGTCACTCCTTCAGGTGAGTGAGGAGTTGTGTTCACAAACAGGGCATATATAGACACAAACTCAGTTTACAAGGTAATGATTGGAATGTGAGTCTTTACAGGTAATTAAGTCTTAAAGGTACAGACAATGTGAGTGGAGAGAGGGTTAAGCACAGGTTAGAGGTGCATATTGTCTCCAGCCACGTCAGTTAGAGATTTTGCAAGCCCAGGCAAATTGTGGGGGTTACAGATAATGTGATAAGAACCCAAAATCCTGCTTGAAACCTGTTGGGCTTTAACCTGGTGTTGCGAGACTTCTTACTGTGCTTACCCAAGTCCAACGCCAGCATCTCCACGTCACTGATGTTAGAATGGACACGATGGAGTTTGAATCTCGTCCATTTGAATCTCCTTGTAAGAGAATAGTTTTTCTTCACACCCATTCTGTGGAATTTCATTCTGCAGCCACTAAGTTTAGGCAGTCATTGTGTATATGTTTCAGTAGGCATTTAGACAATAGTACCTGTTAAATCCACAAAAAGATCTGTTGCATTTTTCATGTCTTAAAGACATGTTCCACGATGTCATTTTCATTTTAATGTCCTGACCACCATGTCACTCACCTTCAACCTTGGGAAGTTTAATGTATATTTGCAGACAAAGAGGAAGGTCATTTGATCCCCTTGACTCATCTTGTTACAACTCAAATTTTTCATTGTCCACATCTCTTTTTAGAAGTGTTTATATATTCACAAATACACCTATATGGATGTGACAGTCAGTAATGCAGAATAACTTGGCTCATTGGAACAGCATGACTAACTTTTTCAGAAAAGGTAAGGGACATTCTGCAAAGGTGGCTGTGAGGACAGAAGAGGCAGAAGGAGTCAAACTGGAAGGGAGTGGGGGTAAGGGAGGATAATTCTCATCACCGGCATCTCCCAGCAACCCACATGCATACGCGCACACGCACAAAGGTTGGTCATCCATGGAGCTGAGTCATCTCTTTGAGTCTGAAGTCTGACAACACTGGGAGATCAGCTGAACATCAATATTAACGTTATACTTCGCTCCTTTATAGTGGAATTTGATGAAAGCAGAAGACAAAGAAAACCTTTAACCCACAGCACCCTCAGCAGGAATGCCAGGAACAATATAGGAAACTTTATGGAGCCCACAAAAGCAAGAAAAACATTTTGCTTAAGAGTGATGTGAAATCTCATGGATTGAGATGTGAAGATAAAGTCAGCAGCATGCTGTGTCCCACACTAGTCTGTGGTAGCCATACTTGTTATATGTTTTCATACCATGAAAAATCCTTAGTGGAATTTTTAAAAATTACATCCAACCATTAGTTTATATTTAGTGATACCTGAGAACCTTGTGGCATCTGGTTCATCTTTGTTATAAGATGGCATGCACCACTTGGCTTTTTACAGTTGTGAACAAAGTCGATGGATTTCTTTGTTTATCTCTTAGTGTCATAAGTAGTTTTACATTAACGCTGGAATGAAGTTACTGTGAAAATTCACCAATTGCCACACTCTGGTGCCTGTTCAGGTACACTGAGGGAGAACTTAGTATGGCCAATGCACCTAACCAGCATGTCTTTCGGAATGCGGAAGGAAATCCGAGCACCTGGAGGAAACCCATGTAGACATGGGGAGAACATGCAAACGCCACACAGACAGTGACCCAAGCCAGGAATTGAACACAGGTCCCTGGAGGTTTGAGTCTTGACGATAAGTCAGAGGTGGGGGGTGGGTGAAGCGACTTGGGGATGTGGAGAAGGTACTAGAGGTCAGAGGGTAGTGGACAGGGACTTGAAGAGAAATGGATAGGGCCTAGTGTCTTTGAAAGGTTTGAGCGGAAGGGTGAAATAGTGTAAGTAAGAAAGAGAGACCGAAAGGGTGGTGTCAGTAGTGGCTAAATGTGGGTTCATCGCGCGGTGTTGACTGACGGCGTTCTTAGAGGGCTTGAGTTCACCTACAAGGTGAACCTACTAGTCTCCCATCCATTGACTCTGTCTGCACTTCCTGCTGCCTCAGCAAAGTAGCCAGTGTAATTAAGGATGCCACCTACCCCGGACATTCCCTCTTCTTCCTTTGGGAAAAAGATATAAAAGTCTGAGGTCATGTACCAACTAAACACCCTCTTCCTTGTTGCTGTCAGACTTTTGAATGGACTGACTTTGCATTAAGTTGATCTTTCTCTACACACTAGCTATGACTGCAACACTACATTCTGTATTCTCTTGTTTGCTTCTCTATGAACGCTATGTTTTGTCTGTATAGTGCACAAGAAACGATGCTTTTCACTTATTAATATATGTGACAATAAATCAAATCAAGGTTTCAGTTATTCTCTGCATAGTCTCAGATAATGGCCTTTGCAATGCATGGAAGGAAGGGGCAGTTGAGCCTGCAGCTTCAACTATGTCCCACAGAATGGCAAGTACAACACTGGGTGCTAATATGAACATTCAATAAAGAGTGAACAAAAAAAAACACATTGTTTCTTCCACAACAAAGGAAATGTCCCTATAGCCCTGTGACCAACGTGAGACAAGCCAGCTCCTTTGGTTCTCTAATCTCCCCAAATAACAATGATATACATATAAATAAAGTGCAGCCCAAGTCATGTGAAATTTAATTTTTAAAAACATGAATGCCACCTTCTCAAAATTATATTTTACTGGCAGTGGAGTTGGGCAGGAATGTTTTGGCTGTGATGTAGGGCCTCTGGTGAAATTGGACATTCTTTTATAAGCCAGCTGTAATTGCAGCATTGTCAGCAGCTGACTTTCAGCACAGAAATGTTTTTGCCGGTACAGAATCACACGTGTCACTTGTGGCACTTAAAATTTTAATTGTAATCGTGGGACTGGGGTTGGGGGATGACGTAAGCAAGAAAGCAAACGTCGTGCATTTCTCCAGTACCATTGAAGGCATGTCACAGGCAAAATTCCACCCAGAGAGCTGTTCAGCCAATAATGCAATTAGAGCTAGTGCTAGCTGGATGGGAGAGACAGCATGTAGAATGATAATGTAGGTATGTATTGCAGGGCCCAAGATAGGAAGCCTAACATAAAGGGAATTATTGGAGGCGTTAGCAGAAAATGAACTATTTTTTAGATACCAGTTGGAATTTTGTTTTGAGAATTGATGTTTTGTCAGTAATTGTATTTACAGTGTAATGTGAAGTGGCTATGAAATCAACATGGTGATTCAAGACTTTTAGCTCCTTATTACTTATTTTGCTACTTCTGAGGCAATCTGTTGGTCACTATCATGCCCTATGATATACCAAAAGAGATTTTTAATAATCGTTATATAGATAGCATTTATATTTATTTCAAAGATTAAATAAGGGTAATCATGCAGTGTAATTTGTAGTAAGCAAACTCATACATAGTTGAGTACAAATATTGTTATATACACTAAATATAAAAATTGATTACAGATGACTGAAAAGGGGATGAAAGAGTATTAAATGAATATAAGTTGTTTGGAAAATATAGGGGAGGAATGAAAGGAGGTGGTGTACAAGTTATGGATTGAGAACATTAATGTTGTGGAGAGGTCAGGAATAATATTTATTTGGTTAAGCCCAAAATAAATAGGGGAATTGACTATAAATGTAAGGACTTTGTGATAAAATACATAAACCACCCTGTTGGCCTCAACTGGAGTATTGTGTCCAATAGTGGGTACCCATGTTTTAGGAAGCATGGTGAAGGTATAAGAGGGGGTGAAGAAAAGATTCATGAGAATGATTTCAGGGATGAGGAACTTCAGCCATGTGGATGGATAGGAGAAGCTGTGGTGTGCTGACATGTTCGAGAAGAGAATGTTAAGATTTGATACAGGTTTTCAAAATCATGATGAGCAGCACCAAATTGATGTCCAAGTTTGGAGCTGGATGGAGAGCTGTGATCCAGAAACTGTTAAAACATAGAACAGTACAGCACAGTATCTTTAGCCCTCGATGTTGTGCCAAGCTATGTCCAAACCCAAGATCAAGCTATCCCACCCCCTATCATTCTGATATGCTCCACGTGCCTATCCAATAATTGCTTGAAAGTTCCTAAAGTGTCCGACTCCACTATAAGAACATAAGAAATAGGAGCAGGAGTAGGCCATCTAGCCCTTCGAGCCTGCCCCGCCATTCAATAAGATCATGGCTGATCTGTTGTGGCTCAGTTCCACTTTCCCACCCTCTCCCCATAACCCTTAATCCCCTCTCTTATCAAGAACCCATCAACCCGCTTCTTAAAAATATTTAGCGAGGCAGCCTCCACCACTTCAACGGGCAGAGAATTCCAGAGATTCACCACCCTTTGAGTGAAGAAGTTCCTCCTCAACTCCGTTCTAAACCGCCTCCCCTTTATCTTGAGGCTGTGCCCCCTAGTCCTACTGTCTTTTTTGAGCGGGAAGAGTCTCTCCACCTCTATCCTATCCATCCCATTCATCATCTTATACGTCTCAATGAGATCTCCCCTCATTCTTCTAAACTCTAACGAGTACAAGCCTAGTTTATTCAGCCTCTCCTCATAGCTCAATCCCCTCAACTCCGGTATCAGCCTAGTAAACCTCCTCTGCACTCCCTCCAGGGCCAAAATATCCTTGCGCAGGTGCGGCGCCCAAAACTGCACACAGTACTCCAGCTGCGGCCTCACCAATGCCCTATACAGCTGCAGCAAGACCTCCCTACTTTTATATTCAATCCCCCTCGCTATGAAGGCCAGCATCCCATTCGCCTTCCTGACCACCTGCTGCACCTGCAAGCTGGGTTTTTGCGACTCATGCACAAGGACCCCGAGGTCCCTCTGCACCGTCGCCTGCTGCAGTTTTTCGCCACGTAAGTAATAGTCCTTCCTACCATTCTTCCCTATCACAGCAGGCAGTGCGTTCCACACCCCAAACACTCTGAATAAAGAATCTACCTCCGACATCCCTCCTATATCTCCCACCATGAATCTTACGGCCCCTCGTAACAGCTTCATCCACCTGAGGAAGTAGTCTCTGCACGTCCACTCTATCTATCCCCCTCATCATCTTATAAAGCTCTATTAAGTTGTTTTAAGTTGTTTTGTAAGGCAGTCTCAGGAGGATACATTTTCTAGAGGTAAATAAAAACAGAAAATGCATTTTTTGTTTTTGTTTCGGATTCCAGCATTTGCAGTATTTTGTCTTTATACTTCTAGAGATATTGCTGTGATACTGAAGAGTCAGGCAGCTGTTATTTACAAATGATGACAGGGCAAAAAGACGGCAAAGCTGGAGGTCCCCATAAAATCTGAAGACAATGACAATGAAAAATTGTCAGGCAAGTCAAGAGATAAGACCCTAGCAGCAAAAGGAAGGGATTGCTGTTAGACAAAGTTTTTTTTTATTTCAAAAATATACTTTATTCATACTCTGAAATTACTGTTGCAAAACATTTTCAATAATTACAAACAGTGCAAAAAAAACACTCATATTTACAATACATTATGGTACTCAGCTACAAGATATTACATTCATTGCAGTTCAGTTCTTCAAACTATATACATTCATCACATTTCACTGTGTGCTGTTTTCATAGATCAGCACACAGTTATGCAGTCCAAGGGTTTTCTACAAGTTACTGGTCCCTCGGTCTGTCTTGTTTGAAAGGCTTAGTGGTGGCTGCCCAAACCTCGAGAGTGTCCCTCAGCACGTTGTCTTGGACCTTGGAATATGCCAGTCTGCAACACTTGTTCAAGGACAAGTCTTTGCACTGGAAGATCAGCACATTTTGGATGGACCAAAGTGTGTCCTTTGCTGAGTTGACCTTCTAGCAGCAGTTGATATTTGGCTCAACGTGTGCCTCTAGAAACAGTCTGTAGAGTCCTGCATCACCGAGCTGCTTGGGATGAACCTCAACAAATACCACCTCATCGCACTCCAGACTTTCTTCGCAAAGGCACATTCCACAATGCGACCGTCTCATCACCCCCACAGCTGCTTTGAGGGCAGCATGTGGTGGTTTGAGACCTTGAGTGTGCATGAAGGATCTGACAGGAAGTGCCCTTCTCACCACCAACCAAGCCAGGTCTTGGTGCTTGTTTGTAAGTTCTAGTGATGAGGCATTCTGCCAGATGACACTGACAGTCTGCTCAGGGAATCATCCGATAGGATCCACCATCTTTTTTCTCAGGGCCTCAAGGAAATTCTATGTTGACCACTATTTGATCGTTGTGAGGTATGTTTCTGGAAAAATTTCTCCATTAAGGACAGGTTTTTTTAATTTCAAAAATATATTTTATTCATTTAAAAAAAACCTCATAAGTCATTGCAAAATTACATATCCAGAAAGTACAAACCATGAAAAAAAACCCCAGTTATTTTGCCAATACTATACGATGCTCATTTACAGGACATTACATTCATTACATTTCAGTACTTGAAACCATATACATTCATTAGGTTTTTCTGTGTGCTGTTGTTTTTCAGATTAGCACACAGTTACACAGTGCAAGGGTGTTCTACAGTTACCAGGCCCTCGGTCTGCCTCGTTTGAAAGACTTCAGATGGTGGCCTTTCCCCATTGTGCCTTTGTGGCGGCTGCCCCAAGCTTGACATGTCCCTCAGCTCATAGTCCTGGACCTTGGAATGTGTCGGTCTGCAACACTCGGTTGAGGACAAATCTTTCAACTAGAAGATCAGCAGGTTTCGGGTGGACCAAAGTGCATCCTTCACCAAGTTGATGATCCTCCAGCAGCGGTTGATACTTGTCCCGATCTGCATCCCTGGAAACAGCCCATAGAGCACAGAGTCCTGTGTCACCGAGCTGTCGGGATGAACCTTGACAAATACCACTGCATCTCTAGACCTTCTTTGTAAAGGCACATTCCACAATGGCCTGGGCCACTGCTGCTGCACAGGAGTTGGGGATAGGCCAGACCTGTGCCACACACAACAACACAAACAGTACCTTGCACAAGATGACTAGGATATACAGATTTTTGCCTCGCTTTGCGAGGCACTGCTCCCAATTTTTGGCACATGCCCCTGCCGCTCCAAACCATATCTCCAGCATGTTAAGGTAGTCTGTCCTGATGGCAAAGAGGACAAAGGATCTTTCAGCTCAGTTCCCAAAGAACTTAGCCTTGCTCTTGCCCTGGTTGACTTTGGCTCCCGAGGCCAGCTGGAATGCCTCGCAGACTTGGAGGAGCCTGCGAACAAACGAGGGGTCCAAGCAGAAGACAGCCACTTCATCCATTTACAGGGAGTCTTTGACTTGCGTGCCTCCACTGCCTGGGATTGTAACTCCTTTGATGCCTAGGTCCCTTCTGAGGGCCTTGGCAAATGGTTCAATGCAACACACAAAAAGGACAGAGAAGAGAGGGTAGGCCTGCCTGATTCCAGACATGACCTGAAACCTATCTGATTCCTATCTATTGATTGAAACTGTGCTACTGATGTCTGTGTAGAGCAGCTGAATCCAATTGCAGATTCTCTCCCCAAAGCCCATTTTGGAGAGCACGTCCATCATGTAGCTATGTGATATTCTGTCAAACACCTTCTCCTGGTCTAGGCTGATGATAGCCATGGGGTAAATACAGTAAGAAGTTTCACAACACCAGGTTAAAGTCCAACAGGTTTTTTTGGTAGCAAAAGCCACTAGCTTTCGGAGTGCTCGCTGCTCCTTCATTAGGCGAGTGGGATTTCAGTTTACAAACTACCAAAAAACCTGTTGGACTTTAACCTGGTGTTGTGAGACTTCTTACTAGGCTGATGAGGCAGGTATCCACCTGCCTGTCCTGCACGTAGGCAGTCGTATCCCTGAGTAGCATGAGGCTATCAGAGATCTTCCTGCCGGATACTGCACAGGTTTGATCAGGATGGATCACTACCCCAGAGTAGACTTGACTTGGTTGACGATGACCTTGGCTAGAATTTTATAGTCCACATTCAATAGTGAAATGGGTCGCCAATTTCTAATTTCTTCCCTTCCCCTTCTGCTTGTAGATGAGGGTATTGATGCCTTTCCTCATGGATTCTGACATGCTGCCTTCCAGAAACATACTCTCGTAAACTTCCAGCATGTCCGGGCCCATCAAGTCACACAATGCCGAGTAAAACTCAGCCAGTAATCCATATCTTCCGGAAGTTTCACCCTTCTGGAAGGACACAACGGCCTTTGTCAGCTCAGCCAGAGATAATACTCTATCCAGGCTCTCCCTCTCACCATTGTCTAAGACCTGTGTGATAGACAAGAAGAAAGACTGGGAGGTCATGCTGTCTGTTGGCTTCAGGTCATACAATCTGGATAGATGGATTTGCAGATCCTCAGAATGTCAGACTGCGATGACCTTACAGAGCCATCTTTTTCGTTAAGGCTGCTGATCACAGAGCTTTCTCTGTGCACCTTCTTGAAGAAGAAAAGCGAACACGTTTCGTCCTGCTCCACGGAGCGGATCCTGGATTGGAAGATGACCTTAGAGGCCTCTGAGGCAAAGAGTGAGACTTGCTGGCTCTTCACCTCCCAGAGATCCTCCTTGACATCAACCCCCATTGACTGCAGTTGGAGTAGCTCCTGCATGCTTTTCTGGAGTCGGGACATTTCCCCTTGTCTCTCCCTGGCCTTCCGAATCCCTTTGCGCATGAAGAACCTCTTGATGTTGCCCTTGATGGTTTCCCAATGGAGCAATGGAGACTCAAAGAAGGATTTCACGGTCCTCCAACCGTGGTAAACCCTTCTGAGTTCCTTGAGGTTTTCTGGGGTCAACAGTTCCACATTTAGCTTCCAGAACCCCCTGCCCACTTTCTGGTTTTCCTCTAGCTGACAGTCAGCCAGCAGGAGGCAGTGATCAGAAAAGAACACCGGCTTGACGTTGGTGGATCTGACTGTGAGCACAGGGGGTACAAACATGAAGTCAATCCTGGAGCGGACACACCCATCTGGCTGTGGCCACATGTATCTACACTGCCCTCCGTTTGCTGGGTTGCTGAAGATGTTGAGCAGCTTGGCATCTTTGACTGTTTCCAGCAGGATTCTGGACAGAGCGTCCAGTTTGTTTACAGCCCTGCTGGATCGGCTGGCCTTGTCAATAGTGCAGTTAAATCCCCACTCAGAATGATTGGCCTGGCGGTAGTGAGCAGCATTGGCAGCTGTTCAAAAACTGCCAGCTGCTCAGTCTTGAGGGCAGGGGCATACACATTAATCAACCTGAGAGGGCAGTTCTTGTACGTGACATCTGCTATGAGGAGGCGTCCTCCCACCACCTCCTTAACTCTGGAGTTGGTGAAGTTGCTTCCTGGCAGCAAAATGCCTAGGCCAGAGGAATGGCAGTCGTTCCCACCTGCTTTATTCATAAAAATCTCAAATAAACCATTGCAAATCTACATGTCTTTGAATTGCAAACAGTGCAGAATTAAAACTTTTTACAGTTCTATACGAATTACAGTCATAACATTTCAAAACTTAAAACGATATACATGCCTCAAAAATTACTGTGTGCCGTTATTTCTCAGATTGGCGCACAGTTACGCAGGTCGAGGGTGTTCTGCTGTTCCCGGGCCCTCGGTCTGCCTCCATTAAAAGGCCTTATAGTGTGGCCTTTCCTGAACCACCTTTGTTTTCTGAAAATATACTTTACTCATAAAAATCTCAAATAAACCATTGCAAATCTACATGTCTATGAATTGCAAACAGTGCGGAATTAAAACTTTTTACAGTTCTATACAAATTACAGCCTTAACATTTCAAAACTTAAAACGATATACATGCCTCAAAAATTACTGTGTGCCGTTATTGCTCAGATAGGCACACAGTTATGCAGTCATTCCCACCTGACCAGATGGACGGCCCATGGGACTACACACTCAACTAAAGCCTGTACTTGCTAAGGTGAGGTATTCCACACACCTGCAGGAGCAGCCGGTCAGCCTTGACATTGGCCAGGTGGGATAAGCTGACAGATTCTTATTTCAATTCAGTCAAATCAAGTCCAACTCAGAGTCTCAACAAGTTGAGACACTCCAAGCTCACAAGACGGGACTCTCACTCCTGTCTTGAGCTTGATCTACATGATCCAAGCTGATTGGCGTAGGCACAGGTCCTCCGCCAAGGCTTGATCTCATTTGCATCTAAGCCAAAAGGCTGAGATGCCACTTTAAATAATTGCTTCAAATGAAGCTGAAATGTAACCTAATGACTTAAACCAAGCACAGCATGTTGACACTATACTTGATCTTAGCCAGAAGGCCGAGAAGCAATAGCCCATAAACTTCCACTTGGGCGCCCTCACTTCCTTGGCCATCTTTCACCGGTGTTTTGCTGCATGTGTCCGAACAATCACCCTGACTAGGCAGTGGATTGCACTGCAACTGCTGCCAATGAGAGCCTAAACCCCAAACACCATGTTAGTGTTTCCTTTCTATAGAGCCCAAACTTACTGATTAATCATTCAAAGACAAAACTGCAAATTCTTAAGGTGTCGTCTTGTGCAGGATTGTATTTAATGAGGAATTACACCTATTTAAGAGAGAGTTGTAGTGGCCTCTTTTAAGGTCGAACCAAATAAACTCAAATTAAATTAGGACATAGTAAAAAAGGGTAGCTCCCCAAAAGGAAGGGGAACAGCCTGAACAAAAACAAAATACAAAGGAAACTTGAAAACGTCAAATTAAGATGTGATTATGGGGTCAATAATGCACCCCAGCCCCTGTGGTTACAGGTCCAGGCAGCGGGCGATCGGGGTGGGGGGGGGGGGCATCTATCCTGACCTTTAGGCTCCCATTGGCAGCAGTTGCAGTGCCCCTCTTCCGCGGCTACGTTCGCGGCCAGGTGTCCCTGGAGAGGGAGCACGCGGTGTCTGCGGGCACAGTTGAGGCCTTCCGTGCCCGTTGGGCACCGCAGGGGCTGAGGTGCCTTACAGACCCCGATAATCACATTTTGATTTGACGTGTCTTAAGTTTCCTTTGTACTTTTTGTTTCTGATCTGGCCGTTCCCCCTCCTTTTGGGGAGCTGCCCCCTTTTCTCTTTGTCCGAATGTAATTTAAGTTTGTTTGCTTGGTTCGGCCCGAAAGAGCGGCCCGAAAGAGCGACCCGAAAGAAGGACCTGAAAGCCCCCAGCCCCTGCGGTGGTCTTTCGGGTCAAACCAAGTAAACAAACTTAAATTACGTTCGGACAAAGAAAAAGGGGGCAGCCCCCCAAAAGGAGGGGGAACGGCCCGAACAGAAACAAAAGGTACAAAGGAAACTTAAAACACGTCAAATCAAAATGTGATTATCGGGGTCTATAAGGCACCTCAGCCCCTGCGGTGCCCAACGGGGCAGTGGATAATTGAAGGCACGTTTTCTGTCTAAATTTGTAATATTGGAAATGAGTATGGAGGGCGGGAGTGGTGGGGATGTGGGTAGAACGGAGAGTTGAATGCACATAATTGGAGGTATATAATTGGAGGCGGGAATAGAGAATTGAAGGCATGGTGCATTTGAGCGGAGTACACACTATCTAATTGAAGTCATGGTACATATTAGAGAAGGGGTGTTATTGAAAGAATATTGACGTCAGGCTACGGTCTGATTGGTTCTGTCTACACCGCCTCCTTTGCTTCTAGTTCCTCACTTTGTCCTTGCTCTGATGGCGGAGAAGTTCACTGTCCCCAGCTCCGACTCCAGCTGCAGCGTTTCGTCGCTCACCAGCGCGCTGTCCAACACTCGGCTCGACCTGCTAGAATCGGAGAACTCTGCCCCCCGCAATGGGTCCAATGTGACCCGAGCGGCCCCCACTCTTCAGGTGCAGAGGCGCCGACCTCTCTGGCGGTCCAGCAGCTACTGCGTGGAGTCGATCGACAGCCCAAGTGAAGTTCAAGTGCTGGTGATAAATACTGGAGGAACGATCGGCATGGTGTACAGGGATGACGGTGAGTGAGGAGCTAGGGATAATACGCAAGCCTGCATCCGGCACACGATTGACAATGTCAGAGCCATCCTCTTAGGGGCTTATTCCTATTGCATCGTACTAGAACTCTTCTTTTAAGGAGGATATTTCAACTAAAATATCACTGCCTTACTAGAGTTTATTTCCACTTTTACGTGCCGTCTTTCGAGGACCAGAGACTCGAGGAACGTAATATGATCTTAGCCTGTGTTGTAATCCGATGTTCGGCATGAAACCCAAAATGTACACCTGGTTTTGTGGCATTTTTTTGTGTTGGGAGGAAAAATTTAATGAGGCCACTTGAGTGTCATTACAGACTGGCTTAATAGGGAACTATTATCCAGTGGCATATCCTCGGGCTGTGAGCACCTGAGCCATGCAGCTCAGTCTTTCACTTACTATTTTTACCTTTGATTGCTGCGAGGCAGTTTTGTCAAGTGCACTAATGTCACTCAAATTGGAAGGATATATCAACGATTCTTTTCAATTTTTTTTTAAAAAAACTTCAATCTGTTGTATCGCACATGAAAATCTAAATTTCCGTATTGGATATCTGAGAGTCTAAGAAAATATCTATAAATAGTCAGGCCTGGCATTCTTTATGGAAAGAGAGACTCCTTTTTAAAACAAAAAATCAGGATCCATGGGACGTCCCTGGGGATCAATTGATTCCGATGGACCTTCCAACATATTTTCTGGCTCACCTGTTTTACCCTTGAGCTTCTGGGGATTCCCTGGAATGTTTCAATAAGATGTACACATTATTGATGTTTTTCTCTTTTTAATCCACAGGTGCTTCAGTCCGCCTTGTTGCCCAACAAGGGGCATACACACGGGTCGTGTGAGGGCTGCTCTTGGATGTTTCGAGAGTAGCCTGGTGCTTCACGTCGTTAGTGTGTGCTTAAACTGGACCAGCTGCTGGGCAACATGACAGTTCAGTGACAATCACTGTTTGCTGTGCAGATACATGGATTTGGGCCAGTGTCTGTGGGAGTTTGTGCATTCTCCCCGTGCTTGTGTGGGTTTTCTCTGGGTGCTCTGGTTTCCTCCCACACCCCAAAAGATGTGCTTTTAGGCTGATTGGTGTAACAAATTGTCCCTAAGTTAGTCTCCCCTTGATCTGGTTTCCAATGTGGAGTGCCATAAGCGTAGACAAGGGTCATGGGTGGAGAGAGAACTCGTGATGTTGAAATGGCAGCATGGACTCGTTTGGCCGAAGGGCCTGTTTCCTGTGCTGTTGTTCTTTATTTTCCGTTCAAAGCCATGTTGACTGTCCCTAATCATCCTTGTGCCTGTAGATCTTGTCTCTCAAAATACCATCCAACAATTTAATCACCACAGATGTGGGGCTCACTGGCCTGTAGTTCCCAGGCTTTTCCCTGCAGCCCTCTTTAAACAAAGGCACAACATTTGCCAATCTTCAAGCACCTCACCTGTGACTATTGATTCACATACCTCAGCTAGGGGACCTGCAGTTTCCTCCCTAGCCTCCCAGTGTCCTGGGATATACCTTATCAGGTCCTGCAGATTTATCTACCTTGATGTGCTATAAGACTTCCAGCATCATCACTTCTAATGTACACAAGACAACACTCATTTCCCTAAGTTCCCTAACATCCATGCTTTTCTCATCAGTATTTACTGTTGAGAAATATTAATTTAGGATCTCACCCATCTCTTGTGCATCCACATGACCAACTTGATCCTTAAGAGGCCCTACTCTTTCCCTTGTTAGTCTTTTGCCCTTTATGTAATTGTAGAGGCTCTTTGGATTCTCTTTTGCCTTATCTGACCAAACAATTTTTTTTTTTTTGCCCTCCTGATTCCTCTCAACTCTACTCCTACACTCAAGGGATTCACTTGATCCCAGCTACCTATGGATGTCATGTCCCTCTTTCTTCTTGACCAGGACCTTAAAATCCCAAGTCATCCAGGGTTCCTGACTTCTGCCAGCCTTGCCCTTCACACTAAGATGAATGTAACTGCCCTGACCCTGGCTAACACACTTTTGAAGGCATGCCACCTGCCAGGTGTCCCTTTGCCTTCCTGTGGACTTGCCCAATTGGCTTTTGGAGGGTCCTGCCTCCAACCATCAGAGTTGGCCTTGCCCTAGTTGAGTGGTTTTTGGGACAGACCTATCATTCTCATATAGCGTATTATATGGTCGGTGGTCCCAAAATGATCCCTTGCTAATACTGTCACCTGCTCTTTATTTCCCAAGAGGACGTCAAGTTTTGCCCCCTCTAGTCAGGCCACCCACATCCTGAATGAAAAATTCCTCCTGAATACATAAATTTCTCTCCATCTAACCCTCTACTATGGCTGTCCTAGTCTATTGGGAAAATTAAAATTTGTGGCTACAACATTTTTGTTGGTGCTATCTGTAATCTCCTTATGTATTTGGTCCTCAATTTCCTGCTGATAATTTGGGGGTCTATAGTACAGCCCTATCAGTGATTTTTTTTTCCCTTTTTTTTTCTTAGTTCTACCCATACAGACTCAGTGGTCAAAATGTTGGATGAATCCACTCTGAGGGAGAATGATGGGTCAGTCCCCAAAGTCGTGCTGGGTTGGGGCAGGAACTTTTGGGAGTTGATTGGGGGAGTCTGTGGGAAGGAAAAGGGATGTCTGAATGGAGTGCTTTCAAAAGTGTGATGCTTTTCACTAATCAAAAGTGCAACTCCCCCTCTTGCCTCCTGTTCTATGTTTCCTATAGCATCTGTACCCTGGAATATTAAGCTGCCAGTCCTGTCCCTCCTTTAGCCATGTTTCAGTAATTGCTATAATAGCCCAGTTTTGTACCCATCAATGCACTGACTTTATCTGCCTTGCCTGTTAGGCCTCTTGCATTGAAATAAACAGTTTAAACGGGACTTCCCTTGCTCTGTCTGGTACTAGGATTATTGACACGGCCTTTGCTAACTAATGTGCTGTCTAACTTCCATGCTGCACTCAAGCTTCTCTTCTGTCTCCCTACTGCTTTGGACCCCACCTGCCAAACTAGTTGAAGTCCTCCAATATGTTGGCTCACTTATATCATTTGGAAAATGAAAGTTGCTATCTTTTCCATTCTGGCTTGTACATGACAATTGAGTTGTCCTTCCAAGCTGCTAAATTGTATCATGGGACTCAAATCTTATGGCTTGTCACTCCGTCACTGTCAAGCCAGGTGATCCAACACTGGGTCAGTGAGGAGTTTGGAAAGCCATGAGTGGCACATCTGAGTGCTGCTGCAATACAGGACATGTATATACTATACAAGGAGCTGAAAAATCTCTCAACCAACAGCCCAGATCAAAGTGCTTTGGCTCTGCAGCATTCAATTGTGAAAGGTGGCAGACCATTAAGCAGTTATGGAAAAGGCTTCATGAACATCCCAGCCTCACTGGCAGAGCCTAGCATACAAGTATGAAAGACAAGGCTGAAATACTGCACAATTATCTTTAAGCTGGCAGTATGAGTAGGTGATCCTTCTCTTCTTACTCCTGAGGTTCTGATGCCTGTTTTCAGCTAATTCAATTCACTTGTTACATGAGGGAAAAATGGCAGTGAACTGAACACAGACTGACAATGGGCCCCAATAACGTCCCAGCTGTAGTAAGACGACCAATACTTTGCCCTTAATAAAATTGTTGCAGTACAGCCATAACATCAGCACATATCCAATAATATGGAAAATCAGTCAGTCAAATTCTCTTCACAAAGAAGGCAAATGCACCCCAGCCAATTATTAGTGCATTGGCATATTCTGAACACAAACAAGGTTGTAAGAGTGATCAACCATTATCAAATGGCACAGACCAATAAGCTACTCGCTGCTCAGTTTGGGTTTTACTAGAATCGCCTAGATCCAAGTATCTCAACAGCCTTGATTTAAACATGGATATGGGTGGCACAGTGGTTAGCACTGCTGCCTCATAGTTCCAGGAATCTGGGTTTGATTCCCAGCTCAGGTCACAACTGTGTGCTAATGCATGTGACAAATGAGATGAGTCATTGTTGTTCATGTTAAGGCAGCACTTGACTGAGACATTAAGAAGTTCAAGTAAAATTGAAGTCATTGGGCATCAGAATCCTTTTGCTAACTGAAGTCATATGTCAATCTTTTCCCAGTTATATTTTTCTCTGAATTTCTCACCAGAGCATGAAACCATTGGATTACCAGAAGTTCTTGGCCCTACTTTGGTTGTTTGGTATTCTGCCATTGTAGTTCACTGCTCTGAACTGTCACGTCTACTCAGATGCCTGTGTCTCAACTTTGTCTAGTTATTTGGAAATAATTTGTCAATTGCGTTCCTCATTTTCCTTTGACTCTGAGCTAGAAACTTGAAATTTAATACATTTTTACCCAACTTGCTCTATAATGTTTCAGCTACTTGGTTTCCAGCACCTCTCTTCATACAGTATCACCCAATTTATACCAACAAGAACAGATACGTTAACTAATGTAATGGAGAATGAAAGTGAGATTTTATTACACAACTAACTCAAAGTTCTATAGAAAGGCTTGCAGAAAACTGGAAATGAGTTTAAAATCAAAATGCATGGCATTTAAAACATTTTGTGGAACCTTTTTGTCAGTATTTTGTACATGACATACAATGACATATAAATACAATAAGCTTAGTTGGATTCTCTGCAGGTTGGAATGCAAATGTGAAATTGGATATCTGACAGATGGCTGGGAAAGAGTTTGTTTGCATACTGAAAAAGAAACAGCAAAACTACCCAGAGCTTAATGTCAGGAGTGGAAGCTTTTTGTCGTAGTGAATCAAAATCAGATTATAGACTGGGGTCAGCAGCCTTCACCTCTGGAGCTAAATGTGGCTCTGTAAGGACTTGCAGGCTCCTGACCTAGATTGATATAATCTTTTTCCTTCACACTTTAAAAATTTAAAGAGTATCAGATGTCTAAAAACATCCCTGTGATGGATATTTTAATAGGTAACAGCTAGAACTGTAGGATTTTCTTAAATATTAAGACAACATGTATTTTTAATTATGGTTTGAATTTAGCTTGTGTAAAAACTGGCTTAATTGGAAAAGTTACAAAGCAGAGAAATTGAAGATGGGGTGTAGAAATCCGTAAACATGTATTTGCTTTTGTTTCTCGTATGGGCATTTGTACAACAGCACTGCAGCTCTTAAGGGGAGCCACTTAAAGTTTTATGTTTTCTGACCCTGGCCTAAACAGTCAATAGGGAGAAAGTATTGGTAATTTATTAGGCTGCTGATGTGATATCCAGTACTTGAAAGGCAGAAATTTGCTCCAGTTAAATATTTGGAAGATGAGCTATTGCTGCAGTCTGTTCCCTAGCTACCAAACCAACCCCTCTCCCTGGCAACAACCAGCAATTAAACCAATGCATTTACAGCCTTGGCATTTAATTTTTGACCCTGGATAAGCTCCCAGCCTCTTCATTATGTCATTACTAAGACTGCCAATTTCCACCTGTAACATCAAAGAATGAAGAAAATTACAGGATAGGAACAGGCCCTCCAAGCCTGCACTGACCATGTTGCCTGACTTAATTAAAACCACCTACCCAGCTGGGGCCCATATCCTTCTATTCCCATTCTAGTTATGTATTTGTCAAGTCACTACCGTATCTGCCTCCACTACCGCCTTGGCAACAAGTTCCAGGCACCCACTACTGTATAGGTTTAAAAACTCCAGGGGGAGGAGCCAAGTTTCTCCAACCTCTCCTCATAGCTACTGCTCTTCATACCAGGCAACATCCCAGTAAGCTTTTCTATACCTCAAGTTGCCTCATCCTTCTGGTAGTGTGGTGACCAGAATTGAACAGTGTATTCCAAGTGCAGCCTAACTAAGGTACTATAAAGCTGCAACATGACCTGCTAATTTTTAAACTCAGTGCCCTGGCTGAAGACAAGCATGCCATATGCCTTGATGTCCGTTACTTGCATTGCCACTTTCAGTGATGTGTACCTATATACCCAGATCCCTTTGCCTATGAATACTCTTAAGGATTCTGCCATTTACGGTACACTTCCCATCTGTTAACATTTCAAAATGCATGATCTCTCATTTGTCCATATTCCACCCCACCCATCCCATTGACTGGTAGAAAGATAACAAACAAGAGTTAGATTTAGTAAGGTTGGCATGAGAAACATGAAAATAGGTTTTGTTTATGCTGTGTAAGGTTGGGATCTGGACATGCTACCTGAGAATGTGTTCTAGGCAGATTCAAACATCTTTCAAAAGAGAATTAGATAATTACTGGGAGGGCAGGGGAAGAATGGGGAAATGTAGGGTTCTGAAAGAAGATTATGGAGAGTGGGGCTTGCTAGGTTGCTGTTGCAAAGAGCTGGCATAGATACTTGGGCCAATTGGTCTCTTTCTGTGCTTTAACCAGTCTATCCATGGGTGTTAATTAGTAAAGGAATGTAGGAATGGTGAGCAGAAGAGGAAATTAGAAGTTATGAAGAGGATGAATACTTGAATGCCAAGGAGCAAGTCAGACAGCTAACAAATTCCACAACAATCAGATTAAACTTTGCATCCTTCCATCATAAAGTCAGAAGTGGTGATACTTGCAGATCAGCCAATAGTCAGTATCATTTGTGACAATTGTCCAAACATCCAGGCTTGTGCTGACTGGCAGGCCATGCCAGGCATTGATCATCTGAGGGGATCTAACCATCATTCCTTGACATTCAAAGGCATTATTATTGCTGAATCCCCCTCTATCAACATCTTGGAGTCTACCATTGACTAGAAACTGGACTAGACATAATATTGTGGCTAGAGCAGGTTAAAGGCTAGGAATCGTGTGGCAAGTAACTTGCCTCCTGTCTCAAAGCTTGTCTACCATCTACAAGACACATGTCCAGTGTATTCCATTTGCTTGCCTGCATAAATGCAGCTCCAACAACAGTTTTTAAAATTAAAGTTATTTATTAGTGTCACCAGTAGGTTTCCATTAACACTGCAATGAAGTTGCAGTGAAAATCCCCTACTTGCCACACAGGTGCTTGCTCAGATATACTGAGGGCAAATGTAGCATAGCCAGCCAACAAACATGACCCACACGTGTGGAAGGAAACCCATGCAGATAGTGGTTGGCACGACTGCCTCTCAACAATTCTGGCCTCAGGTGTTTGGAGTTTGCACATTTTCCTCCATGTATGCATGAGTTTCCTCCCACAGTGGGTTAGGCTGACCATGCTAAATTGTCCTTGGTGTCAATTGGTGATAATGTTTATATCTACATAAGTTGCCACTAGTGCCAGGTTGGTTGTAGTTGCTGCCAACATGTGCACTAAAACTTTAGAATAAGTGAAGAACTTGGGCCTTTCGTGTGCATGCTGGCAGCAGCTACAACAATTCAGGTTGCCATTAGTGCCACAATGTAGATAACCAGAAATATCCCGTCTGGCCTCATGATCTGATTGTAAAAACACAGTCACTGGGAGGGAATCACAGTCTAGTGGAGGGCAGACTGGCTCTCAGCAAACCACATCTTCCCATTACCTGGTCCCTTGATCACTGGTTGAATAACAGCAGTGGCAGGAGGCCATCAAGTGAGAATTAACTGCCCACACGAGGATCTCTGTTCACTTGGAAATGGAATAGCTATGAACCATACAGATGTGGACATAATCAGGGCAGATGCAGAAATAAACATGGTCCCCACCTGGCAACATGCCCTTAAGGAAATTTTGCTTTCTGGATTTTAAGACTATTTGAGTAGTAAACTACTTGGAAATTACATGATTTGTTCCTCATTAGTACTTGATTAAATTTCATGGAATCTCAAATGAAAGGTCCAAAACTCTGTGCATTGATGCATAAACAGAGAAGTAACAAATGTACAATGATGCCTAGGATAATTACTTGGTAAAGGAAGCAAGTTTGACCAAATATGTTTGCTTTGTTTTCTTTGTCTTTAGTACTTGCACCACAAGCAAATGCCCTTGTGAAAGCCCTTCGCAAAATGCCAGGCCTGCATGATGAAGATTATGCTCAACACACAAAACTCTATGACTTTTGTGATTCACCAGAAAATACTTTGGTTCTTCCGTAAGTAATTATTTTTCCTGTTTGCTGTCAAACCCCAAAAATACTAAACTTGAAATGCATGATTTTTTAAAAAAAACAGATTGCAAACAACAGGAGTTCTGCTCTGATCTAACTCATTATGGGCAATGTGGTACAGATATTGTACTTGGCCTGGCTTGTCTTTTCCACTTTTGCTTCCTAATTAGAAGGTGCTGTGTTTACTCTACACCAGGACTTGAATCAATAAACCAGGTTGACATTTGAAGCAGTATTGAGGACTACATTTGGAATTGGGTCCTGGAAATGGATGCAATATTTCATTTAATTATCAAAAGTGAAACAAGAAATTATTTTGGTCATTAATTTTCCTCCACACTTCCAAAAACACAACTTGCAATATTTATTTCTCATTTCAGCATAGCTGCAGCTAATTTTACTGATGCACAAAGCATGGCAAAAAATTCTCTTGATGGATATTTTCCACATTATATATAATTGCATTAATTACATACATAATGATTTACATTGAAGCTGTCTTTCTATACAACTCGCTCCACTAACATCAAAAGGGACATAGTCTGCAATCTTCCTCCTCAGTAAATACTTTGAACACAAGGTGCTTGAAAGTGAGATGATGTGATTAAGTTACCCAGTAGTTGCCTTGTTTTGGTGTTTATATATTTAAAAAAAGCCAAAGGGGCTTGAACAAAACAATTGATCCTGTCCACATGAAGTGCATGAATTTAGTGTGATTACTGTTTTTGATATGAGGAGTTATCCCATTTGCAAATAGCATGTCAATAGAATTAACATACTAATTAATACTATTGACACAGTTGAATATTTAATCAATATTCACAAATGACTGCTATTTAAGGGCAACAGATCCCTAAAATTGGTAAGGGGAGTGCACCAGATCTGGGTGCACCGATTGGGTATTACATACTGTCAACAATAAGATGTTGCTTCTGATAGACATGAGTAAAGTTTAGTTAATGACTTACCATTGAGTAGCTTTTAATGTTAGAAATATAAATCTTGCTTTTTATTCTGTTTACAGTCAATGTAGGTCAAATAAAAGAATTGTATACTCAGTAATTGAGTATTCACCCCTGCTGGACTCATGTAATATGAGCACCGATGACTGGGCTAAAATTGCAGTTGATATAGAGGTAAGCTGGGACTTGGATCAAGCATCTTGGGTTAGGGGATTTTGAAGATCAGCAAAATGATAAAAGCCTGTAATTCCTAGTTTTGGAGGAGGTCATTTCAGGCAGATGTCCCACTATTGAACAGGAATTTTCGACAGAACCCAGTTCTACTAGTTGGTGCTGTTTGTCTTCCAGTCACATCCCTCAGGTCATTTGAAGACACTTTGAGGGATGATCATGGGTAGTGTTCTCAAACTATCGTGGGAATTCTTGATGCTTTTGGTTCCATGACTCATAAAGGGAGGCATGTGTTTTTGGTACCAGGAGTTCTAATAGCCCCAAAATGTATGTTGCAGTACAAAGGTAATCAATCCCAAAAGGAACCTACCGCCAACCGGAAGCAATTTTGTGCCCTGATGATTAAAACATGAATCAATGTTTTGGAAAGTCACTGGATTGACAAAGGGTCATCTGGACTTAACATCAGTTCTTTTCTTTCCCTACAGATGCTGCCAGACCTGCTGAGATTTTCCAGCACTTTGTCTTTGGTTTTTGATATTCCGTTTTGTTTTTACCTTGAATATTCTATTCCAAATGTCAAATTAACATACTGCAATGAAAGTTTTGGGATCAAGAAGTACAGTGGTCAATAATAGCCAAAGCAAAAATTAATACAAGCAACTTCACAGGTCTCAATTGATGAGCTAATTTTGGTGTAATAACCAAATTGCAGATGAGTTGTTTTATTGATCCAAAAGTAAAAGAATGTTGTAATAAGCTTAGCGTTATTAGCTGTGTAATGACCAAATAATGCTTTTACGGAATAAATAGTTTATTTGGTCTTGCTACATTTTTAAACCGTTGAGATCAAAATGTAATCTCAAAACAGTTTAAAAATGTAGCAAGAACAAATAAACTTTTTATTCAGTAAAAGCATTACACAACTAATAACGCTAAGCTTATTACAACATCCTTTCATCTCTTACATTTCAACGAGATAAAAGGATGTTGTAATAAGCTTAACGCTTATTATTTAAACTGTTTTGAGATTACATTTTGAACTGAGAAAACAGTCTAGCTCTGAATATCCACATCCCTTGTATAGTATGCCCAGTGGAACACATTCATACACTAACAGAATTGGAAGTGAGGCAAGGCCTCAATATAAGACAAGTCCTGGGCCTTTTACATGGAAGCTCCATCTTTCCTTTACATAGTGTAATTAAGTGGAAAGGTGTAAGGTTTGTGAAAGCACTGACTTGCAGCGTCAAATCATTTCTCAGATTGCAGTTGATGGGCATCTGGCCATCAAATGGAGCATCTAGGAGTTGGGGCTTTGATCTAGAACCCATTTGTGAATTAAGTTTGATCCCTGTCCACAGGAGGTCAGTTTACCATGGCTTTCATTTGAGGTGGTTCTGGCAAAATCCTCATCTCCCCACTGGTGCCTGTTTGTGTACACTGAGGGAGAATTTAGCATGGGCAATGCACCTAGCCAGTACATCTTTGACTGTGGGAGGAAACTCGGGCACCCAGAGGAAACGCCACAAACATGGAGAGAATTTGTGTGGAGTCAAGGGATGTGAGAAACAGACTGTCCAATATATACTAGACAGAATCAAAGAGAACCAAGGTATAATTGCCAACTCCTGCAGAAACAGGCAGCATCTGAGGCCACTTAAGTCTTTGCAGTCAAGCTGGTGCAGAACCCTTTATAAAGGTAGTTTAAGTATTGTCATCGAACCAAGCTAAAACAAATTGCCCTCCTGGTATTGTGTGGTAACTCTAAGCTGGATTTGACTTGGATTTGTTTAAGGTCGATTTTATTTGGAATGGGAAGTCTTGCAGAGTTCAGCTATCAAATATAGTTTGGAACAAAGGGCAATTTCTAGAACAAACTGTTCCTGTGTTTACCTTTTTATCTTATAGCATTGTCCTATTCATATGTATTTAATATAGGTTAAGTGTTACACTACGGGCATTTATTCTCAGGAGATTTCACATGACTCCTCACACCATTCCAAAGTAAAACTGTACACTACCATCAACTGATGTCTCAATGGTGTGGTGCCCTTGCAAAGAACATCAGCATGGTTTGTTACGGTCACTACCCCAGATTTCAGGGCCAAAATGTGTCATATTACTTAAGATGCTTGTGGCACCCTAGGCCTCAATGATCAAATCAGTGATATTACTGCTTGAAGTGCCTGGTATACATAGAAAATAAAAATGTGATTTATTCATTGCAGAATACAATTTGACTTTGGTTGTATTCCTAATAAATCAGCCTGTTTTTTTGTTTCCTGCCTACAAGGAATCTATTTAGGTAAACCTGCTGCCCTCTAAGCTTTTTCTTTCCCTGTTCTGTTATTTCCACAGACTAACTACCAACAGTACAGTGGCTTTGTGATCCTTCATGGCACAGATACAATGGCTTATACAGCTTCAGCCCTTTCTTTCATGTGTGAGAACCAAGGAAAACCCATTATCCTGACTGGCTCTCAGGTAAGCTTTTAAACAAAGACATTATCCACTGTCCTGAATTAGCAGCAAGGACAGGCCACTCAGCCCCTTTAACCTGCTCCATCAAAGCTGACCCGATTATAACCTTAAGTCCATGTTCCCACATGCAACTTCTTGCTAATCAAGAATATATCTGGCTCTAATTCAAATATTTGAAGACTGCTTTAACTCTTTTGAGGAGAGTGTCAAGGAATCATGACCTTCTGAGTAAATATTGCTTTTCATCCTTGCTTGGTGATCCTTTGTTTTTAAAGCAGTGACCCCTAGTTCTAGATTCTCAGGAGGATACATACTGTGTCAAAACCATTCTGGATCTTTTTGTTTCAACTAAGTCACCCCTTTTTAAACAGTGCAAGCTTAGCTTGTACAACATTTCTCAATCTTGTTTTTCTTTCAGACAGCAGTTTTTGAGCATTCACACCTCTGGACCCACTTCCACCCTGTTTAATTACTGTTCTTGGCTCTGCCCATCAACTGTTTCTTATTGCTCCTGCCATCTGTTTCTACATTGTGGTTACCTGTGTAACTCAGTTGCTCTGGGTCTGAGCAGTTGTGTTTTAATTAGTTAAATGCCTCAACCTTGTGACACCCTACACTAAGCTCCCAGTCTGCTGTGTTACTCATTCTCTTCCACGTATCTGTTCAGTTGTCCATTTACTTGCGTACTCTTACAATATCCTATTGGGTCTTTCCAAACTTATTATAGCCAATCTTTCAGGCCAACTGTTGGGTTGGGAATGGGTGCAGCAGGAAGGGTCAAGAGGTATTCAAGATTTCATATCCCTGGGCTTGACCAATCATTGATCCACCAGAATGGGAAAAGACCATTTCCTATGTTTCACTTCATTTAAAGCTTTAGTCAACAACTTAATCAATTTCATAGCAATAGTCTACTATCTTGCATTATGAGCCTGGTCTCAGGCTAATCTGATGTCTGCTTGGTTTCTGGCTAAATTCAGATGCCCTCTTGGCAATAGTGACAAACCTTTATCTGTGACAACTGGACAAGAAAAGCTGTTTATAATTGTTAGCAATTTCACATTTTGTTAATTGCTTGGACAGGGTGGTCTTGCTAAATTTTTACAATGCATGTCAAACCACTCAAACATTAAAGTTAATTACTGATATTGGTTTAATTACAGAAGTCATAATTGTAACAGCTACTTTTTCAAAATACGTGTGCTACAATGAGAAGGTTCATATCAACTTACAGACCTCCCATCTGTTAATGGTCTTGAGGTATATATTTTAGTACAAGTGTTCACACCAAATATATATTTGATGTCTTTCAGTCAAGAAACTGTCTGTACTTGCTGCAACCTGAAACTTTTTGTACTTGGAGGTTTTTTGTTTGAACTTCACTTGAGGGCACATTTCACCATTGTTTGAGCTGGTGGAAGTGGTGGTTAGCATGCCAGAAATTTGAATCTAACTGAGCAGCAACATTATATTTAGCTGGAATTCAATCTCCAAGCTTGCAACATGAAATTGGGTTACCTTAAGCTGAAGGAGACTATCTAAATTCTTATGTTCCTGACAGATTAGAATTCTGTCTGTAAATGGCCAATTACCTATCTTCTGAAACCAATTTGAATGAGTTTGATATTAGGAACGTTCATATTTGTCAAAACAATGTACATCAAGATGTTTTGTTTGATTCTATTGTTCCCTAGCTTCCCACAGATTTTATGTCTATAATTTTGCCTATCTACTGGCACCATTCATCAAATGGCAGTTCATCCAGTTTTAAACTGGCTAACCAAATGTGAGAAACACCATGGCCCTTGAGACACTAAAAATTCAAAGGGGTAGGGAGGAAGGTCATTGCTTTTTATCAATGTAGCTCTCAAGTCAAAGTTGACAACCAAGTATAAATTGGGCACCATAACATTTTTAGGTAAACATGAATTTAAACAACTGATTCATACTGCATGGGTTTCACATTAGCATACTCTTTTCTATTCCTTTGCGTTGAAGAAATACCATGTATTTTCTTGCCTTTCTTTAAAATCCTGATGTAAGACCATAAGACATGGGAGCAGAATTAGGCCACTTGGCTCATTGAGTCTGCTCCACCATTCAATCATGGCTGATATTTTTCTCATCCCCATTCTCCTGCCTTTTCCCCAAACCTCTGATCCCCCTATTAGTCAAGAACCTATCTATCTCTGTCTTAAACAGATCAATGATCTGACCTCCATAGCCTTCTGTGGCAAAGAATTCCACAGATTCACCACTCTCTGGCTGAAGAAATCCTCTCTCATCTCTGTTGTAAAGGATTGTCCCTTTAGCCTGAGGTTGTGTCCTCTGGTTCTAGTTTTTCCTACTAGTGGAAACATCTTCACGTCCACTCTATCCAGGCCTCTCAATGTCCCATAAGTTTCAATAAGACCCCTCTGTCCTTCTAATCTCCAAATACAGACCAAGTCCTCAACTATTCCTCATATGACAAGTTCTTCATTCCTGGGATCATTCTTGTGAACCTCCACTGGACTCTTTCCAAGGCCAGCTCATCCTCCCTTAGATATGGGGCCAAAAACTGCTCTCTACTCCAAATGGGGTCTTACCAGAGCCTTGTACAGCTTCAGAAGTATGTCTCTGCTCTTGCATTCTAGCCCTCATGACATGAATGCTAACATTGCATTTGCCTTTCTAACTGCTGACTCAACTGGTATGTCAACCTTAAGAGAATCTTGAACAATGACTCCCAAGTCCCTTTTTGTTTCTGATTTCCTAAGCACTTCCCCATTTAGAAAATAGTCTATGCCTCCATTCCTCCTTCCAGTGCATAACCTCTCACTTTTCCACATTGTATTCCATCTGCCACTACTTTGCCCATTCTCCTAACGTGTCCAAGTTCTTCTGCAGCCCTCCTACTTGTTCAATACTACCTGTCCTTCTACATATCTTTGTATCATCTGCAAACTTAGCAACAGTGTCCTCAGTTCCTTCCTCCAAATCATTAATGTATATTGTAAAAAGTTGTGATCCCAGCACTGATACGAGGCACACCACTAGTCACCAGCTGCCATCCTGAAAAAGAACTCTTTATCTGCCTTTTGCCAATCAGCCAATCCTCTATCCATGCCAGGATCTTACCCTTAACACCATGGGCTCTATTAACAGTTTCCTATGTGGCACCTTGTCAAAGGCCTTCCGGAAATCTAAATAGATTGCGTTCATGGTTCTTCTTTATCTAACTTCCTTGTTACCTCCTCAAAGAACTTTAACAGATTTGTTAGACATGAACTCCCTTCAACAAAGTTCTGAAGACTTTATCATGCATTTCCAAATACACTGCAATCTCATCTTTAATGGACTCTGAAATCTTGCCAATGACCGATGTCAGGCTAACTGGCTGGTCTGTTGCCTCTCTCTCCCTTCTTAGCTACTTTCCAGTCCTCTGCATCCTCCCTGCCTCCAGTGATTACTGAGACCACTAATGCCTTCAATTTCCTCAGCTATCTCATTTAGAATCCTGGGGTATAGTCCATCAGGTCCACATGATTTAGCCATCTTCAGACATTGCAGTTTTCCCTTCTCCTTAGTGTTGTCCATGGCTTTAATTCTCCTATACTTTTTCCTCAGTAAACTTGGCAAATGTCAAATGATTTTGACAAAGCACCAAGGGAATGAAAAGTTTTTTTTTCAGTCACAAACTTGCACTCACACCGCAATGAAGTTACAAACTCCTAGTTGCCACACTCTAGCACCTGTTTGGGCACACTGGCCATGCTAAATTCTCCAATTCAACAAACCTGCACATCTTTGGACTGTGGGAAGAAACCCACAAAGACAGAACATACAAATTGCACAAGTGTTCTAAGGCTGGATTCAAACCCAGGTTCATAGTGCTAACTACTAACACCATGCTGCCCCTGTAGACATAAAATACTTAAGTTTGAGGAACTATTGAACAGGGCTTTTTGACTAGTTCCTGGAATATAAGCTTTCATTCTCCACTTTGTGCAAATAAATCAAAGCATGTAATAGCTGTAGCTATGTAAGCAAACAGCAGATAGTTTAAACACTACTGCATTACATTGTTTTAATTCCATTGCTCAGCACTTTCTTTTTGTTATAACTTTTGACATGCTTTGTGAATGGTCATTCTTGTTGGCAATCAAAGGAATTGAATCCTTCCCTTCTCAGCAGCTTTAAAGTGTGGATGCTTTTGTGTGAAAGGGAGAAGGCTTGAGGGCATTCTGGGCGAAATCCTTATGGTGTTAATAAAATAATTGAAGCTGTCATTTGATGTCTGTCTGGAGCTTTGAGTTGACTGGGCAATGTAATTAGGAAGGCTTTTTTGAACTAAAGCACTTGAGGCCTCAAGTGGGATGTACTTCCATCTGAAATCGTTGGCATAGAATTTCTGGAGATACAGCTGCTCTGCCAGAGCTTTCCAGGAGTGGAAATCCTCCTTGCAGCAATGTAGTGAGCAGTTTGAAGGAAATGACATACTGTTGGTCAGCTATGTTTCTCACAGCAACATACTGATTTTATTTTAATACAGTTCTTGCTTCCAACATCAAGTATCTGTCTTTAGAAGGAATGTATTGACCAACTTCATTGGTTTGCTTCTTTATCAATATACTTTATTAGCTCATCATTCTGGTCATATCATAGAACGATGGCCATTTGGCCCATTGAGTCTGCACTTAACCAGGCCCTTTCCCCATAACCCCACATTTAGCCTGCTAATCTATCTAACCGACACACCTTTGGCCATGCTGAGTTGCTCCTTAGTGTCCTATCAACCTAATCCATACATCCTTTTTAGGCCCTTGGTGAAATTTGATTAGAAGTTTACGTGATTTTTCAGGCATGTTACCCACTTTGGCAGTTGAAATCTCTATACAAATCAAATCTTGCGTGGCCTTTTTCATAAGTCAGACTAATGTTTTATAAAAATGGGTGTTATGCCAAGTAGCATCCAATGTAGTATTAGCAAATGTATCCTGCAGAATAGAATGAATGAAATAAGTTCATGGCATGTTTGGTTCCTTGTTTAGGGGATTAAGTACTGCAAGAATTCATTTTTCTGCATAGACTTTAATTGAGAAGCCTTGTAATTCTTTATGTTGTTGTCCCTCAAAGCTGAGAATATGCAATAAAATGTTATGAAGATGTTCCAGATCAAAAGTAGGCATCAGGTGCACAGCATTGACAGTCTTGGGCTTTGGTGGTTTTTGTCATTTTTGGCAGTAGTGATACACCAAAACAAGGCTGTGTGGTTTGAAACACTCAACCATTTTGTTGGATTTCTAACTTCTTGTATTTAAGAACCTTGAGTGTATATTTTGAACTTGAGTGCTTGCAAAGTGATGTGATTTTGTAATAATATACACAGTTCTAGTTTGATTAGCATTTAAAAGCTCAATGCCTAACTGGCAAAATTTGTCTCAAATAATTAAGATCCCCAAAAATGCTTAACAGCTTTACCATGAGAGCATAATGGGTTTTTCAAAATTTTATACTAAGTCCATGTGAACTCTAAATATTTAACTTGGAAGATAAATGGATTTTATTTTCCCAAACTTGTTTTTCAGAGGTATTTTTAGTGTTGCTGTTCAAACATAGGCTAGTTGACTGTCTCCCTGGTGCCTTAGTGGCATACGCTTTTCTTTCAGCAATGATAATTGACGAAACTCAGAACACATTGAACCACTGAATTCCTCTTACTTGTTGAAGTCCTTCCTCTCCCCACCACATGCAAACACTGGTATTTTTAACTTTGCTGTTTAAACACAGGCTGGTTAAATGTCTCTCTGGTGCTTTGGAGTAAGCATGTTCTCTTCCAGCAATATTAATTAATTAAGCTCAGAACACACTGAACAACTTCCCCTCCTCTCTGCCACCATACACCAGCACAACATGATGGGGTACCATTATAGATTCACTAATTAAAAAATGGTATCGCATCACTGCAAGACACAGTTTGCTTTAATGGACACAAGTCAGGTCCTGTCCTCACTCTAACATGAGACCATCTTGAGTAAAAATCTCTCCATCCTGAATTCACTTTCTTGTACTGGGGGAAGTGCTGTTGCATTGACTTGGATTGCACATGCAATCACATGACTGGAATGGAGACATGCGAAACATCTGAATTCATCAGATTCTACATGACTGGCCATGCTGAACTGCTGCTTAGTGTCCCAAGATGCGTAGGTTAGATTAACAGGGTAAATATGTGCGATTATGGGGAACGGGCCTGGGTAAGTTACTCTAAGTGCAGACTCAATGAGCCAGATGGTCTGTTCTGTACAGATTCTATGATATGAACTGGTAATTTCATCATGGGTTCCTTCATGAATGTTAAGCACCTGTGAGAAAAATCATGGCATCGTTCAAGTGCTTTGCTTACTATAGCTAAAGTAATTTTAGTTGTGCTTTCAAGTACTGTAACTGGCTGAAGGTAGTTCTCCTAAACAGCAAAAAACATTTTTAAGGTGTATTTTTATCTTGTCTGACCAGGATTTCCATTTCCATATTCCAATTAGTACACTGAAATAGCCATGTTTCATTATCTCTAATTCTCTGTTCAGCAACTTCTCTATATCTTTTAAAGCAGCTTTCAATCTTTATGCAATTCAAAATAAAATTTTAGACTGTACAAATTACTAAGGTGAGACATTAGGAGCAGAATTTGACCACTCACCCATCAAGTCTGCTCTGACGTCCAATCGTGGCTGATATTTTTCTCATCCCCATAATCTCTGATCCCCCTTATTAATCAAGAACCTATCCATCTGTCTTACAGGCACTCAATGACCTGACCTCAGCCCTCTGCAGCAAAGAGTTCCATAGATTCAGTGCTCTTGAAGTATGCATGAGGAATTTCTTGAGCCAAGAATCAGGAAATCTCAGATTTTAAGGTAGCTGGCAGAGGGTTCGAGGGAAGATGAGAGAATTTTTTCATCCAAAAGGTGGTGAGTCCCTGGAACACTCAGGCAGAAGTAAAAATCCATATCACATTTAGAGAATATCTGGAAATGTACTTGATGTGCTGTAACTTCCAGAGCTACAGAGCAAGAGCTGGAAAGTGGGCTTGGGCTGGAAAGCTCTGACTGGCAGAGACATGATGGGCCAAATGAGCTGAGTTTTCTACTTTTGTTTGGGTTGTTACATACTTAAATGCAGGCTCTGCATTTTTAAATGTAGCACCTTCCAGAAGTGCTTCACAGCTAACAATGTAGTTACTGTTTCAATTTAGCCACTTTGCTATTGTGGGACTGTCATGCATAAGTGAAACATTTTTCTTAAAAGGTTAATTAAAAGATAAAATATTGGCCAAGACACTTGTTTAAAAACTCCCCTGCTGTTCTTCAAATTAATGCCATAGAATCTTATGCCCACCTGAGGGGGCAGGTGGGACTGTGGTTTAATGTCTCAAAGGTGGCACCCTGACAGTGCAGTTCTACTTCAATACTCAAGCATCAGCCTGGATATTTGTGCTCAAGTCCTGGGGCACCCACAACTCTGACTCAGGTGTGATAATACTAGCTGAGCCATGATTGACATTTGAAATGGTTAAAGCCTATGCTCCTGGATAGCTGAGTAGATCTCTTTGGCCCCATCTCAAGTTCATCTATTGAGGAGGCACAGCAGATAGTTCTTGGCACTGAGGCAGTAGTGCTAAGGTTCAATTCCAGCCTAGGTGGCTGCCTGTGTGGAGTTTGCACATTCTATTGGTGTCTGCATGGGTTTCCTCCCAGAGTCCAAAGATGTGTGCATTACGTTTGGCCATTGTAAATTGCCCCATAGTGTCAGGGTAAATAAGTGGGTTTGGGGATAGGGCTTGTGCAGATTTGTTGATGCAGACCTGATGGGCCAAATGGCCGCCTGCACTCGAGGGATTCTGAGACCCTACAGTCCCCACACTTCTGTGCCCAACAGGTTTTTAAAATATTCCATGGTTGTTTCAATTCATTAACCCATTGAAGAGTTGACCCTGTGGGTTGATCACTATAGGACATATAACTCTGTACTTGACATCAGTAGTGGCCAAACAGGAGCTGGTGGATGAGTCTGGGAAAAGGTATGCAGATAGTTTGAGTCATGCTGAGATCAAAAAGGTGATATTGGGGTTGAGAAATATTAAAGTAGCTAAGTCCTCAAACTTGATGGGTGATACTCCAGAATACTGAGGCAAAGGAAGAAATTGCTGGGGTGTTGAGAAATCTTTATTCTCTCTGACAGTGACCTGATAAGTCTATAAGATTGAGGGGCATGGACAGATTGGATAGTCAAACTTTTTCCCAGGGTGGAAGAGTCAGTAGTTAGGGGGCATAAGTTTAAGGTGTGAGGGGCAAGGTTTAAAGATGTACAAGGCAGATTTTTTTTTGAGGGTGGTGGGTGCCCAGAACCCATTGCTGGGGGAGGTAGTGGAAGCAGAAACAATACTGACTTTTTAAGGGGGCATCTTGACACATACATGAATAGGATGGGAAGAGGGATATGGTTCCCAGAAGGGTAGAGGGTTTTAGTTCAGTTGGGCAGCATGGTTGGTCTAAGTTTGAAGGGCAGTCCCTCTGCTGTAATTTTCTTTGTTCTCTTGACAAGTAACATTGTCACATCTCCATTACAGAGATGACTGGGGGAAAAGTACCTCAGCAATCTAGGTGAAGTTGTAAAAAATGTTTTCAGATGGAATTCCATCTGAAGAGGAGCATGTGTATTTTGCAGGCACAAGTAGTGGTTCCTAATCTTGATGTCATGGCATGCCTCCTATTTGTCTCCTCTTACTGGGAACTTCCATTTTTAACTTTGTCCTATCCTTGTTCAGTCTCTCCATGTCTCTTGCTTCTCCCAAGGTTTTTGCACCTTTTTGAGGTTTTTCCTTGTGCAGGTGCATTGGACCTCTGTCTTCAGTTCCAAGTCCCATTGGTCAGGCACATGGGCCTGACCAACTAAAAATCTAAACTCATAGTGATCATTGTATGGTGGAGTTTCTGGTGCAGATGGAAGAGGAGAAAGTGGGTTCCCGGACATGCGTCCTTTGTTTGAATAGAGGGGAGTACGGTAGGATGAGAGAAGAATTGGCGAATGTTGACTGGGGGAGTGCGTTGGAGGGAGGGTCTGCTGAGGAGCAGTGGAGGATCTTTAAGGAGATCTTTCTTGGTGCTCAGCAGAAACTTATTCCGATGGTCAAAAAGGACCGTAGGAGGAGAGGTAATAAGCCGTGGATAACGAAGGAGGTGAAGGAAAGTGCTAAATTAAAAGCGGAGGAATTTAGAGTAGCTAAGAGTAGTGGGCGAGAAGAGGATTGGGAGAGGTTTAAATGTCAACAAAGATTGACAAAGAAGTTGATAAAGAAGGGTAGGAGAAACTATGAAGCTGGGCTAGCGCTTAATATAAAAAAGGATAGCAAGAGTTTTTATAAATATATAAAAAGGAAGAGGCTGGCTAGGGTGAACGTTGGTCCTTTAGAGGATGAGAAAGGGGACCTAGTGGTAGGGGATGAGGATATGGCTAAGGTATTGAATAAATTTTTTGTTTCTGTCTTCACGGAGGAGGACGTGAATAATTTGCCGGGTGTTAGCGATGGAAAGGTGGTAGGACTGGAGGGTCTTGATGACATTACTGTTACTAGAGAGGCGGTGCTCGACAGAGTGGAGGGGCTGATTGTGGGCAAGTCCCCAGGACTGGATGGAATGCATCCGAGGGTTCTGAAAGAAATGGCGGAGGTGATAGTGGATGCCTTGGTGGTTATTTTCCAGACGTCGCTGGATTCCGGGGAAGTGCCGGAAGATTGGAAAACGGCTAATATTATGCCGTTGTTTAAGAAGGGTGCCAGGCAAAAGGCAGGGAATTATAGGCCGGTTAGTTTAACGTCTGTGGTAGGTAAAATGTTAGAATCCGTCATTAAGGAGGAAATTGCGAGGCATCTTGAAGGGAATTGCTTGATAGAGCAGACGCAGCACGGTTTCGTTAAAGGGAAGTCGTGTCTGACATAGCTACTGGAGTTCTATGAGGATGTGTCTAGGGCAGTGGATAGAGGAGAGCCGGTGGATGTGGTCTTTCTGGATTTTCAGAAGGCGTTTGACAAAGTACCTCACGAGGTTATTGCAGAAGGTCAGGGGACATGGAGTTGGGAGTAGGGTGTTAGCGTGGATAGAGGATTGGTTGTCAAATAGGAGGCAGAGAGTGGGGGTCAACGGGTGCTATTTGGATTGGTGGATGGTGACTAGTGGAGTGCCTCAGGGGTCGGTGCTGGGGCCTCAGCTTTTTACCACTTATATAGATGATCTGGAGGAGGGAACCGAGTGTAGGGTGTCGAAATTTGCTGATGACACCAAGGTTGGGGGAACGGCAAATTGTGCGGAGGGTGTGGAGAGTCTGCAGAAGGATCTAGATAGGCTGGGCGAATGGGCCAGGAAATGGCAAATGGAATTTAATGTTGGCAAGTGTGAGGTGGTCCACTTTGGTAGGAATAATGGTAGGAAGGATTACTTACGTGGCGAAAAACTGCAGCAGGCGACGGTGCAGAGGGACCTTGTGCATGAGTCGCAAAAACCCAGCTTGCAGGTGCAGCAGGTGGTCAGGAAGACAAATGGGATGCTGGCCTTCATAGCGAGGGGGATTGAATATAAAAGTAGGGAGGTCTTGCTGCAGCTGTATAGGGCATTGGTGAGGCCGCAGCTGGAGTACTGTGTGCAGTTTTGGGTGCCGCACCTGCGCAAAGATATTTTGGCCTTGGAGGGAGTGCAGAGGAGGTTTACTAGGCTGATACCGGAGTTGAGGGGGTTGAGCTATGAGGAGAGGCTGAATAAACTGGGCTTGTACTCGTTAGAGTTTAGAAGAATGAGGGGAGATCGCATTGAGACGTATAAGATGATGAATGGGATGGATAGGATAGAGGTGGAGAGACTCTTCCCGCTCAAAAAAGACAGTAGGACTAGGGGGCACAGCCTCAGGATAAAGCAGGGGGGGGGGGGGGGGGGGAGTGGTTTAGAATGGAGTTGAGGAGGAACTTCTTCACTCAAAGGGTGGTGAATCTCTGGAATTCTCTGCCCGTTGAAGTGGTGGAGGCTGCCTCGCTAAATATTTTTAAGACGTGGGTTGATGGGTTTTTGATAAGAGAGGGGATTAAGGGTTATGGGGAGAGGGCAGGAATGTGGAACTGAGCCACGACAGATCAGCCATGATCTTATTGAATGGCAGGGCAGGCTCGAAAGGCTAGATGGCCTACTCCTGCTCCTATTTCTTATGTTGTTATGAGGCTTTCTCAGCTGGCATATACATGAGTCCCAAGATTTGTTGAATCTTGAATGTCAACTACAAATCTGAAGACTAAGCTTAGTTTTTGTTTGTGAATTTTGAATCTTTTTCACTAGCCATGAAGACTTCCCTCCCACCCATTGTGCTACAACTTATTGGTTGGGAACCGATGATGTGGAGAATCTGACACAATCACTGCACAAGGTTAATCTCCTACGGCTCAATTTTTCTCTTCCAAGAAAGCGCCAGAGCTTAGGAATGAGAGCGCTCAGGTCACTTTTGGGCTTGGTGAACTATTAAGGAAATTTTTTTTGTCAGACCTGTCTACAGTGATTCCATTGTATCCGTATCTACACAAAGGTCAAATGGATGGTTTATGTTTGTGTGCACAAGGCTTTCAAGGATATGAAAGTACTGCTGCAATTGGATAATCTGGTACATTTTGGTCCAGACAGGGAACTTATCCTGTCATGCAATGCCTCACCCTAATGTATGGGTGTGGTACTTTCTCCAATGAAGGAAACACTTTAGTTTTACACCTAGGACACTGTCAAGAGTTGAAAAGGCATTCACAGTTGGACCAAAGTTCTAGCTATTGTTTCTGCAGGGAAAGGATTTGATCAGTATCTTGATGGTGGTTCCTTTATGTACTGACCACAAACCATTGTGTCTTTTCAGTGAGTTGAAATGTATTCATCCCATGGCCTCAGCAAGAGTACAGCGATGGCTTTTACATATCAGCTTTGGGGTGGCAGTGGTTATCATTGCTGCCTCAGTGCCAGCGACCCAGGTTCAATTCTGGTCACTGGAGTTGCACATTCTCTCCGTGTCTGCGTGGATTTCCTTCAGGTGCCCTGGTTTCCTCCCACAGACCAAAGATGTACAGGTTAGGTTGATTAGTCGTGCTAAATTGACCCTGGTGTCAGAGGGATTAGCAGTGTAAATATGTGGAGTTGTGGGAGTAGAGGCTTATAGGATTGTGGTTAGTACAGATGGGCCAATGGCCTCCTGCACTGCAGGGATTCTCAGTACAATTATCATGTACAGAGCAGAGACAATGCAGATGCATTGAGTTGTCTCCCTTCATGGGACTTGCCATCCAAGGCATTGTATCCTGAGACGGTAACTCAAGAGACTCTCACAGGCCAAAGAGGTACTTCAAATTGGATGTTCAGGTTTACAGCTGAAAATTTGGTAGCAACCAGAACTGAATACCAGGAATTTTTAAAAGCATTATCAAGTTTGTCACAAGTAGGCTTAAATTAACATTGCAGTGAAAATCCCCTGGTTGGCCAATGCACCTCATCAGGAAGTCTTTTGGACTGTGGCAGGTAACTGGAACACCCAGAAAAAACACACACTATGGTTTGGTATCTTGTCATGAGACTGCAAAATTGAGTTGTTCAGACACCAAAATCATATTTGTTGCGACTCAGACAGGAAAAGTTGGTGTCAGCAACCATTGCCGTTAACATGGCAGAAGGTAATACTGCTATGGGTATTCAACAAGTGGTTCCTGTGTTTCCAGGTTTGCCAGTTGACTGCTGGCAAGTAGAAGAGGAATGAACATTGATGTACAAATTCACAATCTACCTCTTCACTTATGATTCCAGATTATCTTTACAAGATTCACCAATGGGTATTGACTCAGTTGCAACACAACTTCAAAGCTACTGACAGACTTGGACATTACTTTCTTTTGTATTTCTGCCCTGATAGGGGTTGGGGATTTAAGGAGGGGGAGAAGTATTAGTGTCATTTTGAGTAGTGTTCTTACAAGCCTTTCTCCTATGTAAATTTTTTTTTTTACTGGTTCTGGGATTTGGTAGACTTTTCAGTGAGCAAGAGGATGACGTGTAAGTGACATCTATTTCACTAGTGCTCTTATTTTCATGTTACTTCTGAGTTATTGCTACTGTTAAACTTCATTATTGATATGAAGTTCCTCCTTTTAAACACATTTGGTTACCTTGTGGTCTCAATCATCGCAAACACAGCATCTTGCCTTTATCATTGAATATACCAATTTTTTTTTTTTGTCTATCTAATTTCTATTACTGATTTTTTTTTTTTGCTATTGCCTATCTTCAGGTTTAAAAGTTTTTTTTACATTCCATTAAATGCTTCCTCAAGCTTAATTTGTGAAGAATTAACTTCAGTCATTCAAGTCTGAGTGGACTTGATGGGGTGGATGCAAAAAAGGTGGTTTCCTCTTGTGGGGAATCTAGAACAAGGAGTCACACTTAAAAAGGGACAGTGTCTCTTTTTTAAAGGCAGAGTTGAGGAATTTTTTGAGGTTGAGATTTTGGAGCACTCCTCCAAAAGGTGGTTGAAGTAGACGCTTTGAATATCTTGAAGGCAAAAGTAGATAGAATCATGATTAACAAAAGGGTGAGCGACAGGAATATGAAGTTGAGGTTACAATTTGTTTAGCCATGATCTTGTTGACTGAGCAGGCTCAAGGAGCCAAATGCTTGTCTGCTAATTCATAAATTCATCAGCTCCAATTAAATGCATGCTGTCCCCAATTACACTCTGGCAATATATCCCTGATTGTTGTTTATGAGCCAATGCATTCTGGGAGCAGGATTTTCCAGCTGTGCTCACTGCATAGCTGAAAAATTCCACCTGAAGTCTATGGACCTTTGCATGGTCCATGACTTAGGATTCTCTTGGCAGGTGGGAAGGGAAAATTTCCGCCTTGGGTATCTGAGGAACTGGAAGAGTTTGTGGTTTTACTTTGCTATCTTGGAAGCGATCCTGTTTTAAGGTACAGTTTAGCTTCCAACTCATTCTTGCTTGACATAAAAATTATTGGGATTAACACCATTTATATTAAGATGTCATGTAAGGAGCATATGGGACCAGATGCACTGTTCTGTCATGGTGTAGAGCTGTGGGTTAAGGGATGACATGTTTAGTTTCACATTTGTCCAGCTGTGCATTTGTGGGATGATTCAGAGCAGGCAATCATTGAGGGAGTTGGAAATATTATTTTTAATAGTGGAGTAATTACTTATTACTACCAGTAATTCATTCACTGACTGCAAGCAAGTATTGTGAAGTCTGGTGTGACTGGAAATGAGCTGAAGAGCTAAACTCAAATTGCTGTGGGGTAGTTGGGGAGGAAGTAGTTATCAGATGTAACAAACAGAATGCTGAACCCACCGGATTACTTTACTAATCCCTAACCACAATCTAGTGGTGTATTTCACTATTACATTATTGCCAAACATTTTACAGCTCTTTTCATTCCACCAGGTTCCCATCTATGAGATGAGAAATGATGGCCATGATAATTTGCTCGGAGCACTTCTGATTGCTGGCCAGTATGTAATACCAGAGGTATGTGTACAGCCTGCAATTATTCACACGTTTAATATGGTCATTTTAGTTAATATTTGCTAATATTTGCACTCCCGACATTGTGTTCAATTATTTAGGTCAGTCTTTATTTTCAACATCAATTGTACAGAGGAAACCGGGTGACAAAAATAGATGCAGGAAGTTTTACTGCATTTTCTTCACCCAACTTGCGTCCACTTGTCAATGCTGAAGTGGAAATTAAAGGTGAGTCACAGTTGGACTTTGATTTTGTAAATTTGAGCAGTGTCTTTTCTCTACACCTGAGAAAGCTGGTAAAATGAAATTTAAAAATCTATTAGGTATGATTTGGAGGCTTAAACAAGTTTTTTTGGGTGTACAAGTCTGGGACAGAGATTTATATTTTGGACCAGGAGTCTGACATTGAAGTCAAATGGGAGTCCCAACATTGTCCTGTGTCAGGAGTAGTCATCATACTAGGTAAGCCTATTAAAATTCAGAGGGTGCACACATTCTCCAATTAAGGATGGGGGGTGGACTGTAAAAGGGACACTAAGATGCCATCCAGCATGGAAGGAACTGTAGCATGTCATTCCAGGTAAGGAAGAGAAGTTGCCTCCATCTTGCAGCACCCTCAACTTTAACACATTTGAGCTATTTAAAAAATGGCCAGAGCTGCCTTTTTTGGCCTCCAATAATTTACCTTTAATTGGCTACCTATTGCTGTCTGCAATCAACTTCTGAAAATGCCCTGGGGTGGGATCATGCCAATAATGGGTGTTGCACCAGGCAGCAATGTGAAATTACTTGAACCTGCCATATTGCAATTCTACACTTAAATTTCCTTGGATTTTTAGCCCTGTCTAAGGAAACCACAGCCTATTTTCTCCTGTGTCAGAGGAGCTACAGTTTGAGTTCAGGAGCCAAGGCAAGGGGGCAAGATAGTGATTGCGAAGTGGGGAGAGAAGAGTAATGGATGAAATGGGAAAGGAAGGTGATGAGCCAGGTGAGTGAAATAGAATGTGGTGGTGTGGAAATTTGAAAGAAATTGCAAACGCGTATATAATTTGACACATCGGAGCAAGTAAGTCATTGGCTGTCAGTGGTGGAGCATTTGAAATTGGGGATTCACAGAATGTTAGAATTGGAGGGGATTGAAGAGATAGGGAGAGGTGTTAGCTTGGAGGGATTTGACTGACAGCAAGATGCAATTTAAGAATCAAGCCTTTTCTCTACTAGAAACCAACGTAGGTCAACCACCACCTCCATAATGTGGGCCTTGGTGAGTAAGGATATCGTAGCAGAATTTTGGATGCTTTCAAGTTTATGAAGGATAGAATATTTAAGTCCAGAGCTAATGAGCTAAGCCAGGAGGAAGTGGGCAATGTGGTTGGAAGCTTGTCTTGGGCCATGCTTGTTTTGTTCTTGGGGTATGAATACTGCTGGCAAGACCAGCATTTGTAGTCCAACTTCTGAGGTAGCTACAGCTCATGATTTTGGTACACTGATGTTGAGAAGGGAGTTACAGGCTTTAAGTGATATAATTCCACGCCCAGATGTTGGGCTTGGAGGGCAACCTGAAGTGCATCGACTGCCCTTCTCCTTTTCACATGAGGCTGTGGGGTTAGAAGGGACAATTTGAGGCTTGGTGAGTTGTTGTGCTGCATCTCATTTTTATGTACAATGCACTGGTGAAGTAAATGTTTGTGGTATGTGAGGTGTCAATCAAGCAGGTTGCTTTGTCATGGGTGATTAGTTTCCAGTGTGGTGTTGGAGTTGTACCCATCAAGGCAAGTGGAGAATATTCCATTACTTGCTTCTAGTTAGATGATGGATAGGGGAGTAAAGTGTTGTCCATAGAATTGCCAGTCACTAAATTGCTTTTAAAGCCATGTAGCTGGTGCAGGCAAATTTCTGATCAGTGGTAATTCAACAATGGGAGTACTGTAAAACATCTAACTTTTTTTGGAGATTTTTGTCTGACATGTAGTGCACATGTTATCTCATAGCTCAAGCCTGAATGTTGTCTAGGTCTTACTGCATATAGATAAGGTTAGGGAGTTGGGGGTAAGGTGTTAGCATGGATAGAGGATTGGTTGTTTAATAGGAAGCAGAGAGTTGGAATCAATGGGTATTATTCTGGTTGGCAGTTGGTGACTTGTGGAGTGCTGCAGGGATCGGTGCTGGGGCCTCAGCTACTTACCATTTATATAGATGCTCTGGAGGAGGGGACTGAGTGTAGGGTAACGAAATTTGCTGTTGACACAAAGATGAGTGGAAAAGCAAATTGCATGGAAGGTGCAGAAAGTCTGCAGAGAGATCTAGATAGGCTGAGTGAGTGGGTGAGGACCTGGCAGATGGAGTATAATGTGAGGTTATCCACTTTGGCAGGAATAATAGTAGGAGGGATTATTATTTAAAAGGCAAAGTTGCAGCATGCTATGGTGCAGAGGGACCTGGGGATCCTTGATCACCTGCTGCACCTGCAGACTGGGTTTTTGATTCGCGCACAAGAAGGCGAATGGAATGTTGGCCTTTATAGCAACAGGGGCAGAATATAAATAGAATATATACCCTGCAACTGGACAGGGTACTGGTGAGGCTGCAACTGGAGTACTGTGAGCAGTTTTAGTCACTGCATTTGCGGAAGGATATATTGGCCTTGGAGGGAGTGCAGAGAAGGTTCACTAGGCTGATACCGGAGATGAGGGGGCTAGCCTATGAAGAGAGACTGAATAGACTGGGTCTGTACTCGTTAGAGTTTAGAAGGCTGAGGGGGGTTCTTATAGAGATGTATAAGATAATGAAGGGGATAGATAGGGTAGAGGTAGAGAGATTCTTCCTGTTTAGAAAGGATAGCAGGATTAGAGAGCACAGCCTCAAGATAAGGGGTTGGGGGGGGTGGTGGGGGAACAGTTTAGATCAGAGTTTAGGAGGAACTTCTTCACTCAGGGTGGTGAATCTCTGGAATTCTCTGCCCGTTGAAGTGATGGAGGCTACCTTGCTGTATTTAAGTCATGGGTAGATAGGTTTTTGATAGACAAGGGAATTAAGGGTTATGGGGAGAAAGCGGGAAAGTGGAACTGATCCACTTCAGATCAGCCATGATCTTGTTGAATGGCGGGGCAGGCTCAAAGGGCTCGGTGGCCTACTCCTGCTCCTATTTCTTATATTCTTATGCTTCATTATCCAAGAAGTCTAAAATGGTTCTAAACTGCAACAATAAGTGAAAAGGCTAATTCTCTCCTTTTGGAAGCAAAACATGGGGGAAGCATGCACCTAAAATAATAGGAGGGGTCTGGGATATTTAATGTCTGGTCACTGAATACCTTTTGAACTATGAAGTAAAGCACTCAGGATCCCAAGGGCGCTGTTTGTTTTTCATGTCTCCATCTGACTGACAACACTTTTATTAAAGCATGTTGTATGCTTTGTTCTAAATTACTAAAATGAATGAATTATACCTGTGGCTAATGTATAGCAAAACGTGGGTTAAATGGTATGATTTTGCAATATAAACCTGCAAATATTTGCTGTCTCCCCAGGGCTGCAGCACTCAATGCAATGCTTGTTTGCAGTTTGCCATTGATCCTTTCTCATTCTCCTAGCCTTGTCAACTTTGTACCACTGTTAGCATGCATTTATTTATCTGGCTGTGGAACACAGTTTGAATACAGGAAACGCATTTGTATTGCATGTAGGATTTTTTTCATATTGCTTGCCTGTAAAGTATGAGGTGTACTTTGTGTAAAGCGCGCAGCATGTATTTCCTTTTGAGAATCATGTGCGTTTGTAGAGCATAAGTTTATTTTTAGTTTCCTTTTAGTGAAGGCTGAGAAATCTTAACTTTTTAAATTAAGACTGAGTATTAATTGTGTATGGTGTGAGCTTAATTTAAATTGCTTGTCAGCCTTTTGTATACCCATCAGAGTCCAAGGTACTGCTGATTCATTTGCTCATTTTGCTACGCAAAAGCTTTCAGTCTAAAAATCAAGGTGTAATAGCAGAGCAGTAGCCCTACTACCAATAAATGCTCTTAATTTTGAACATCAAATACATCAGGGGCCTGGGCAAAGTAAACAGGAAGAAACCATTCACATTGGATGGGTCAAGAGCAAGAGAACACTGGGTTTAAAGTGATTGGCAAAAGATGCAATGTGCCATGGTGGCACAAGAGAACTTTCTTTACAGTGAGTAGTTAGGACCTGGGGTACACCATCTGCAAGTGTAATGGGGGGGTAAATTCAAATATGGCTTTCAAGAGGAAGTTGGGTCATCCTCTGAAGAGAAATGTGCAGGGCTTCATGAAAAAAGTGGGACAAGGTGAATGGCTTTTGCAGGGAACTAGCACAAAAAGTTGAATTACCAACTTGTTGCAACTATTCTGTGATTCTCGAATATGCTGAGATCTGTAGCTAATGACAGATCAAATCTTAGTGTAGTCTACTCTGCCCTTTAAACTCACGTACATGTTTATGGCTTCTTAAGTGGAGTCACAGGTGAAAAAGACAACATTCAGCATGTTTGGTTTCATTGATCAGAACACTGAATACAGGAGTTGAGATGTCTTATTGAAGCTGTACAAGATGTTGGTAAGGCCACACTTGGAATGCTGTATGCAATTCTGGTCATCCTATTATAGGAAGGATTTTAAATTAGAAAGTGCAGAAAAGATTTACTAGTATGCTACCAGGACTTGATGGATTGAGTTAAGGAGAAGCTGGATAGACTGATGTTTTTCTGGAGCTTAGGGGTGATCTTAAAGGTCTATAAATGAGGGGCATAGATCAGCAAGATTGGGAAATATATATTGCCTAAGATAGGGCAGTCTAATACTAAAGGGCATAGGTTTAAGAAGAGAGAGACAAGTGACCAGACAGGCAATTTTTTCAGAGGGTGGTGTCTGGAACAAGCTGGTAGAGGCAGGTACAATTTGTGTTCAGTCACATGGATAAAATGGGTAAAGGGATATGGGCCAAACTGGGTGGCCTAGATAAGTTGGACCGAAGGGCCTCTTTTCAGGCAGTAAACAATTTTAGAAAATTGTAGCAAATTAAGGTGGTGGAATTGAGTGAAACAAAAGATGTATTTGTATTGTGCCTTTTAATGTAGTGACAAATGTTGTTGCAGTAAATTTTGGCAGTGAGCTATATAAGCCAAAATTAGGGCAGGTGGCTCAACTTTGGATTTTGAAGGACTGGCTTTAAAGAGGCATGAAATGGCATTTGAGGGTGCAGTAAGAGCATCTGCAGCTGAAGGCATGTATACCAGCTGTGAATCAATTGAAACCAACAATACTCAAGGCCACAATTCAAGCAATTTTAATGTTGGGTGGGAGGTGGGGTGGGTGTGCAATCTAGGGTATATGCATCAGTTATGGTGATAGGGCCTGTGTGGTCAGTGCAGACTCAGGCTGGCCTCCTGCACTATAGGATTCTGATTGTCCTTTAAATCTGCCAAAGGAAAAGTATCTAGGAGTGAATTATTAACTATAGTTTTCATAAAATCATAGGTGGTTACAACACAGGAGACCACTCAGCCCTTTGACATGTCTGCAAGAGCCAGGTCAACTGGTCCCCCTCTTTTTATTAGTCACAAGTAGGTTACATTAACACTCACAGTAACTTCATTAGTGTTAAAATCCCCCAAGTAACCACATTTTGGCACCTGCTCAAGTATGCTGAGGGAGAATTTAACATGACCAATTCACCTAACCACATCTTTCAGACCATGAGAGGAAACCATGCAGACACAGGGACAATGTTCAAACTTAATCACCCAAGGCAGGAATTGAACCTGGTCCAAAGCCCTGCGGATGTTACTGTTCAGCTGGTTATTTAATTTTGTTTTACCACATCTTTAGGTAGTAAATTCCAGATCTTCCACTTGGGATCTGCCTCTTTTCCTACCCAAGTCTATCACAGAAATCAAGGGAGCAATAGTCCCAGCCCACTGCAGTTTTTGTAGCACAGCAGGCCAGGAGACTTGAGCAGAGGCCATTTCACACATGCTCTACTGAGTGCCACAGCCTCTGCATCTCCAGCAACCTGATTTCTAGCACTGTCAGCTCCATGCCGGAAATAGTCATGGAGCTGCATAAATGATTTTAAATGGCAATTTTAATCTCACTAGCAGGCCTGGGACTGAATCTCTGGGCTAGCATCCCCCTCCTCCGGCCACACATGGTTCACTCAGTTTACTATTGCTCCCTGCTTGCTGGGAACTGGTGGCCCAGATCCTGCTGGATTGAAAGGGTGGGGGGGGGAGGGGTGGTGGCAATCAAGGCCTCCCAGAGGGTTGGGTGGTGCCTGCTCAGCATCACCACCTTGGCAGTGCCCAAGGGGCAAAGCACCAATGCCCAGGGGGCACCTTGGCACTACCCAAGGGTGTTGGGCCTAATTTTGGGGGGGGTGGGGGGGGGGTGCAGTGTGCAGGGGGTAGATTGTGTAGGGGAGGCCTCTCTGCATCTGGCTGAGTGGATGGCGATCTGCAATTGGGAGGCCAGCAGTGCAGGACTTGGCATGTGCCAATTTCAGCACTATGCTGCCAGTCTCCAGCAGGAATAGGCCCTGCCCACTGAATTTCAGCATGATTTACACTGCGACACTCTGCAATGTGCAGGATGGGACAAATAGAATTTTTTGGGAGAATTGCCTTTCAAATATGCATTATTTGGTGTTCTTAGCAAACTGGAACCCTCTGATCTAGAACACTCATAGCTGCCTCTGCCAGGGATTTGGGCTCAATGCTGAGGTCACGTCTGTGTGGATTTCCTCTGGGTGCTCTAGTTTCCTCCCGCATTCCAAAGATATGTGGGTTTGGTGGATTGACCATGCTAAATTGCCCCATTGTCAAGGGGACTGGCTAGGTAACTGCATGGAATTGTGGGGATAGGTCCTAAGTGGGATTTTGGTTGGTGCAGACTCAGTGGGCCAAACAGCAGCCTTCTGGAGGGATTCTATTCTATAGTTTTAAAAACTTATCAAATCTCCTCTACTGTTTCACCTCAGGAAGACACCCACAATTTCTCCAATCTATCCATGTAACTGTAGTCTCTCATTCCTGGGACCATTCTTTTTCCTGAACCCCCTCTAATGCCTTTACATCCTCAAACTATGCTGTCCAGAATTGGGCACACTGCTCCAGTTTTGTGTCTATTCCCTGTGCCTTAATTAAAAATTTTGGATTTTATTAATAGCTTTCTCAACCTGTTCTGCCCCTTCCAGTGACTTGTATGTCCTGAAGGACTGTCTGCACCTGTCCCATTTTAGATTTGTCCCCTTTATTTTACTGTGCCTCTGTGTTCTCTACCAAAGTATTTCACTTCATCTGTCACGCGTCGATCCATTTCATCAGCCTACCTATGTCTTCTTGGATGTTTCTCATAGCTCATAATCCAATTTTGAAATTGTGCTGGGCACAAGTCGCTCACTCTTGTAGAGCAAGAATAGCATTGATCTGATCAACTACTGAGGAATCCCACTGTCTTCAGCCCAATAAACAACAGTTCACCTGGTCACTTTTAGGTGACATTTCATCAGATGCCTTTTAGGGGCCTATGTACACACCAGCCTTCTGTTATCTCATCAAAAAAACCTTAATCAAGTTAGCCTTCAACAAATCAGCTGACTTTCCACAATAGATCCATATTTGTTCAAGTGACTTTGTCCCAGATGGTCTTTTTCCACTACTGAGGCTAAATTACTGATCTTTGCAGTTACTGGCTTACACATTATTTGAACGTTTGTCAATTCTCCAGTCCTGACACATCTGTATCTAAGGAAGATTGGAAGTCCCTCTGCAATTTCCACCCTTGCTTCCCTCATTGGATGCATCTCGTCTAAACTGGTGACTTAACAACTTTAACTGTGCTAACATGCAAACCAGAAGAAAGGTTAGGCAGCAGTTTTAATAAAAGCAGTGACCATAATATTTAGGCCTGTCGACATGAAAACAAGTGAAGTAATTCTGGAGCTTTGGTTTATTTTCCTGAATGCTAACATAGATTCTCCTGCTTCTGTTAGATAGGTTACAGCTACTTAGTACTGATGTGTACTTTTGCCATACCATATTGTCATCTTTGGTGCAGTAAGTCTTTAGATTCTTAAGACCCTAAAGACGACAGATTTTCCACACTAGTTTTGATTCCTCACCCATTTACTTGCTCCCACAAGCCCTTTTGAATTGGGGAAACACGGAGATGAGAATTTTGAATCTGTGTGGATAAATATTACTATAAAATCAGATTAGTAGTAAAAAGAGAAATGGATTTAATTCAACTTTCACGTCAAAGATGACACCATAGCAGTGGTTAGCACTGATGCCTCTAAGCATCAGGGATCTGGGTTCAAGTTTGGCCCAGAGTGACTGGAGTTTGCACATTTTCCCTAATTCTGTGTGGGGTTTCCCCTCAAGCCAAAGATTTGCAGGTTAGGTGGTTTGGCCATGCTAAATTGCCCGTTAGCATGCAAAGATGTGTTGACTAGATGGATTAGCCATGGTAAAAGCACGAGTAAGTTCTTTGAGTCAGTACAGACTTGATGGGCAAATTGACTTCTGCACTAAGAATTCTATAAATGGCTTCTGAGCTTTCAAATTCTGTTCACTGATAGATGAACTTCGAATGCATATCAGTTGGTATCAGACTTTGTAAAACCTCATTACATTACTGAAAAAAACACTTTATAGAGCAAGGCTTTGCCCAGAATGTCGACCATAATTACCTCAATTTATTATTTCCACTAATGTGTTGTAAATGTTGTTTCAATACACTGGAAAATTGTGAAAAATGTACTTATTTGAAAATCTCATACTTAATATCAAGGAATGATAGTCCACACTTAAGTTCAGGACAAGCATGGCAGGAATAAACCATAATTAAAAATTTATCTGCACTGGAATGGAGAAGGCTTGAGTGTTCTCATCTCCTTTTAATCACATTGCAACATTCCATTTGTGTAAAATGCAGATTGTGACCACGTATAGTTTTTTTAATGTTCGTTCATGAATTGTGGTTGGACCAGCATTTGTTGCCCATCCTTGATTGCCCTCAAACTGCTTGTCAGGGCATTTAGACTCCTTTTTTGAAAAAAAAAAGCTGCTTTAAAGCATTGTGGACACGTCTTGATTTCCAAGTTTAATTACATATGTGCAGTCACTGGAAATTGCAACCCCATTTACTCTAACAGGGAATGCTCATTTTCTCCATTTGGATTTTGCAGTAACAAAAACATCTAATCACAGTGATTTGTGAGACTTGACTCACATTGACCTACATCTATTTGCGTTGTAGTGCAACAATACCTCCCTTATCCTGACTAAATATTGGTGACTTTCACAGGTCTACTTTTCCAATTTGTCAGAAGGTGGATCCAAAACCTATGTGGCCGATTTAGGCCAGATACAAATTATTGAGCTGCTTTGGCACAGTAAAATAAACGTGTATAATGTTATGGTTGGACTCCTTTTAATCCATATGATTATCTTCAGGTAATATAAAGCAAGAAACCATCACCATGGCAGTGCATTATCTTATTCTACCTATACATGACTTCCTATTTGACTAACTTGGGCATTTCCATACTCATCCATAAAAGCACCAACATTCTATTTCACAAAGTTGGTTATCTTCAAGTTATCATGTTTGAAGATACCTTTTGCTTGACTGTGTGAGCTGAGTTTAAAACAAAAGTGATAAAAGAATTTCCAACACAATGATTTATGATGCATTTTGTGATAGCTGAAACAACTTTTAATAGCATTGTACGCAGGGACCCACGTTCTATTCCCAGCTTGGGTCACAATCCGTGTGGACTTTGCACGTTCTCCCTGTCTGTCTGGGTTTCATCCCACACTCCAAAAAATGTGCAGGTTGGGTGAATTGGCCATGCTAAATTCTCCCTCTGTACCCCAAACAGGCACCACTGGCAACTAGGGGATTTTTGCAGTAACTTCATTGCAGTGTTAATGTAAAATGTGACTAATACTTTTTAAAGTTTGTGACAAAGTAGGCCCAAATAGTCCATGGCAGCATTTATTCTTCATTCCTCCAGAATCCCCTCATCTTTCCTCATGTAAATATTTTATCTTTTAACCCCCTATTTGCATCTACTTATTATCTTGCTTTCCTTTTAATGCATGGATGCTATTTGCTTCAACCATTCTTTGCAGTTGGGAGTTCTACATTATTGCTATTGGATGTAAAAATTTCTTCAGAATTCCCTACTCTGACTCATATATTGATGGTTTCTAATTTGGCTGTTCCCACCAGCAGAGAAATTTTCTTTAACCATTCTACCAAAATTTTAATCTGAAACTTTTAGTCTACCTATTAGCCTCTTCATCAGAGGAAAAGAGACCTAACTTCTTCATTATGCATATGCATTTCTAGGATCAACCTTAAGTCTTTTCAGTCTCCAGTGCCTCCTATTCATTTCTGATGTGGTGACCAGAACTGCATGCAGCACTGTTCTAATCTGTTCCTCTACAAATGAAGCCTAATGTTGGTTTGCCTTTTAAAGGCCTCATCAACTAGTTATGCAACATGATTGTATTTGTACTTTGAGATACCCTTATTCCTAGACTCTCATCCTAATGAACTGCTTATTGTTTACAGTGGGGAAAACACCATTACCACTAATTCTAGGGCATCTGATTTTAATTTATAAAATCATAAAAATATACGGCTCATTGGCCCCTTGTGCTTGTGCTCACTCTTGGGTAGAGTTGTCCAATTAGTCTTGCCCTACTGTCTGCCTCCATAGCTCCACAAATGTGTCCCCTTTAAGAACCTATCAAGTTGAACCCCCCCCCCCGCCCCAAATCATGCTGTTTAGCCAGATTCCATCATATCCTCCCAAGGGTATCCTAACATGCTGACATCCTCCACAGTAAGAAGTCTGACAACACCAGGTTTAAGTCCAACCAATTTATTTATATCAAGTGACCTGACGAAGGGCAAACCCCAAAAGCTTGAGTTTACTATCAAATAAATCGGTTTGACTTAAACCTGGTGTTATCAGACTTACTGTGTTTACCCCAGTTCAATGGCAGCATCTCCATGCCAGAGTCCTTTCTGAACTTGTTACAGCACACTGTTCTTAATAATAGTAACTTTACTTTTTAGTAGTATTTTGAAAGAACAAGTGATTTTATCTCAAATTTCTCAGCAAATATTTATCTGTCAAAATCACTATCACATTATCACATGGATTGCAGGAAATGTTCTGTGAATTGCCACAATTTTCTGTTGTAATACTCATAAAGTATTTTGTCATGGATGGTGCTGCATGAATGCATTTTTTTTTTAAAACTGCAGATGCAATTAAATTGTTTGTTTCCTTTTATAGTCAACTGGGACACTGTCTGGAGGCCAAATACAACCAAAAAGTTCATGGTGCACACCAATATGAATCGCAATGTGGGATTGATAAGGTTATTCCCAGGAATCACTGTTGCTACGGTAACTAAAGATTTTGGAATTTTCAAGTTGAAATTGCAGGCTGGATTTTCTTCAAACAGGAACTGGGAGTCCAGCTATTTCCTTGTCATGATCCCACCTCCTGAGTAAGTGGTCATGCAGTCCCAACATAGTTCACCCCACATAGCTGGGCAGGCTGGAGTTGAATCATGTGGATACAGAATCAGGTAGGTTACAAGATCCACCTCTGTTCCCTGAGACATTGGACCAGTGTGAAATACCCTCATCCACCTCACTAGTATGTCCATTCAGTACCCTCATTATCTCCCTATCCTTCATGGGCTCCCATATCGCACAATTTCTCCATGTCCTCATCACTTGCATCCACACTGAGCCAATAGCCATTATCTTCAGAATTCTTGAACACTAAATCAACTTACTCAAATGTTTTGAAAAATTGGCCATAATCCTATCGCACAATAGTCAAGATAAAAAATTCACTGTCTCTTTGACAGCTATATCAACAGTCCCTGCTGAGCTGAATCCACTATTGGAATTTGGAGCTTGGCCAACAAATTATAATGACTCTTTCAGAGCTATATAAACAGCCTCCCAGCCTGAATACATTTAAGCATTTGAAGTGAAGCTCTTTGAATTACTATCAGTTAAGCTTTGAAGCAGGGTAATGGATATCTGAGTTGTTATTCAATTAAAAGCCTAAATTACAGGGGACAATTGATAGTCAAAGCTGAATTTGAGTGCTTAATCAGAAGAGCAATTTATCCAATGGTTCATGTCCTCCAACATATCTGAGGAGTTTTCACTTCCACAATGCTGGTCACAAGTTATAACAGTCTTAAGTCACTGCCCTTATTTAACTTGCTGTACAATATTTAATAATGATATGTAAAATTGGCAACGCCTTTTGAAGTTAAAAGGTTTGTGACTACAACTAGGGTTCCCTACGATTTGATACACTGTGCACTACATTGTTTACAGAAATGGGTTCAATTTGATAAATTGCAGGTGGCCTGAAATGCCCAACCCCACAATTGAGCTGTGATTACTGTGTACAGCTTTGCAACCCCACATTCCTGACCTATACTGCTGAAAATTGCTCAAGGCAGGAATCGGTGTGGGAATTGGCCCTAACTCTGAACTGGAAAATCCTGTTTTACACTTTAGAAGGCTGGCAACAGGGACAATTACTAAATGCCAGCTATTGGTAACCATAGAAACCTTACAGTGCAGAAAGAAGCCATTTGACCCATTGAGTCTGCACCAACAACAATCCTACCCAGGCTCTATCCCTGTATCCCTACATATTTAACCTCTAATCCCTCTAACTGAGGCATCCCAGGACACCTAAGGGGCAATTTAGCTTGGCCAATCCACCTAACCTGAACATCTTTGAACTGTTGTAACAGTGAGATATGCTGTCAGTGATAGATTTGAACAAAAAATTGCTCTGCATTGAAATGACACGTGTGGGATGAGCTGAGCCAGGATTTAGAAAAAACTGGTACGCAGAATACAATCTTCAAGATTCAGGTCAACACCCTTGAGCTCCTACTTTAACGAAGAATTCTGCATCAGTTTTAAAACAAGTCAGATATCTCATCGTTCTGTCACAATAGTTAATTTGCTTTATGCATCAATGTTTGATTACACCAAATGCAACTGAAAGTTTGTCATGTAAACTTATTGCTTTGTCTTGACAAAATAGCACATTTTACAATGTTCTTGAACAAGCGCTTTAGTACTGTCTTTAACCATACCTATGTAAAATCTTTAAGAGGATATGTCTTTTTGAATTGAATGAATTTTGTCTTTGAACCCCCTGATTTTCTGTGTAATTGCAAAACTAGAGTTGCAACACAACAAATGGCTGTTTTTTTTAGTGTATTACTCATGGAGGCAACATCATAAACAAGATCATACTCTGCCAGTGAGGTTATGACTTGCCATTTGGTGCAGAGGCCTGGGAAGCGTACACTACAGCAAATTGTGCATGTTGCATGCAAACTAAAAGGAGGAAGTTCACTTAAAAATTACAATTTGATCCCAATTGATGTGGCAACTTTCAAAACAAAGTCAGGAGGTCTGATCTAATCTCATTAGCAATAGACAGCATAGTTTTGTACAAGGGAGGTCATGCCTCACAAATTTGGTTGTTTTTTGAGGTGACAAAAATGATTGACGAGGGAAGGGCCATGGATGTCATCCAAATGGATTTTAGCAAAGCGTTTGACAAGATCCCTCATGGCAGGTTGGTGCAGAAGGTTAAATCTCTCGGGATAAAAGGTGAGCTAGCTAGATGGGTGGTGAACTGGCTTGGTCATAGACGAGGTCGCAATGGAGGGGTCTTTTTCTGGTTGGAGGTCTGTGACTAGGGATGTTCTGCAGGGCTCTGTACTGGGACCCCTGCTGTTTGTGATTTGAGATGTAACTGTGATCAGTAAGTTTGCGGATGACACAGATTGCTGGAGTTGTGGATAGTGATGAACGTTGTCAGAGAATACAGCAGGAAATAGGCTGGAAAATTGGGCAGAGAAATGGCAGATGGAATTTAATCTACATAAATGCAAAGTGATACATTTTGGTAGATCTAAGGGGGAGCTATACAATAAATGGCAGAACCATCAGGAGTATAGACATGGACGTGGGTGTGTAAGTCCACGATCCTTAAGGGTGGTGAAGGCATATGGCCTGCTTGCCTTTATTGGACAGGGCATAGAGTATAAAAGTTGGCATATGATGTTTTAGCTATATAGAACGTTGGTTAGGCCACATTTAGAATGCTGCATATAGTTGTGGTCACCCCCCTACCAGAAGGACATGGAGCCTTTGGAGAGAGAACAGAAAAGGTTTACCAGGATGTTGCCTGGTATGGAGCGTATTTAGCTGTGAGGTGAGATTGGGTAAACTGGGGTTGTTCTTCCTAGAAAGATAGGATGAGGGGTGACCTAATAGAGGTGTATAAAATTATGAAGGGCATAGGGTGAACAGTGGGAGGCTTTTTCCCAGGTCGGAGGTGATGATCACAAGGGGTCACAAGTTCAACGTGAGGTGGGGGCAAGGTTCAACGCATGTTGGGATGTATTTTGCACAGGTGGTGGCCTGGAATGCACTGCCAAGCAATGTGGTTGAGGCAGATGCACTGGGATCGTTAAGACTTATCTAGAGAGCCACATGAACAGACTGGGAATAGAGGGATACAAACAAATGGTCTAATTGGGTGCATGAGCAGCACAGGCTTGGAGGGCTGAAGGGCCTGTTCCTGTGCTGTATTCTTTGTCTGCAGTTTCAGTAGGGGAGATTAAATCATGGGGAAATCCATTGAGGAAGAATGGCAACTCCTGTGTGCCATTTACCCATCCCATATTAATTTTGACTCAATTTTCCATGAGGATGGTGAGGTATCTCTTTCAACCTGACTCCAAGCTTGCTATTGCTTTCAGGAATGGGATGCGGAGTGTAGGAGGCCATTCTTGGGCAGATGGGGAATTCCAGCCAGTAATTCCATCAGGATCTCCAGACCAGAAAGAGGCCATTTGGCCTATCAAGTCTGCACTGATCCTCTGACCAGAGCATCTTCATCCCAGACCCAAATCCTTCCCTATCCCAGTAATCCCACATGTTAACCCCACTAATCCCCCAACCTGCACAGCAGCATGGTGGCACTTTGGTTAGCATTGCTGCTTCACGGCACTGGAAACCCAGGTTCAATTCCATCCTCGGGTGACTGGAGTTTGAACATTGTCCCTATGTCTTAGTTTCCTGTGAATGCTCAGGATTCTTCCACAATCCAAAACTGATATAGAATCCTACAATGCAGGAGGAGGCCATTCAGTCCATCAATTTGGGTAGCACAGTGGTTAGCACGGCTGCTTCACAGCTCCAGGGACCTGGGTTCAATTCCCAGCTCAGGTCACTGTCTGTGTGGAGTTTACACATTCTCCTCATGTCTGCATAGGTTTCCTCCAGGTACTCCAGTTTCCTCCCACAGTCTAAAGATATGCTGTTAGGTTGATTTGGCCATGCTAAAATCGCCCTCTACGTCCTAAGATGCATAGGTTAGAGGGATTAGCAGGTAAAATGTGTAAGGATATGGGGGTAAGGCCTGTGTGGAATTGTGGTCAGTGCAGACTTGATGGGCTGAAGAGCCTCTTTCTGCACTGTAGGGTTCTATGATTCTATGAAGTTTGCACCCACCTGGGCCCTAACCCAACAACCCTATGCATTTACCCTAGTTAGTTTTCCCTGACACCTAAGGGACAATTTATCATTTCTATTTTGAACATGTGCAGTGATTGAAATTTCATAGCTTTGGGGTAAAAATACCAGAGATTCATCACCCTCTGAATAAAGGAATTTCTCCTTGGCTCAGTCCTTAATTCTGCTCCTTTTATTGAGACTGTTCTAGACTCTCCAGGTGGGGGAATCATTTTATCCAGATCTGTTGCAGGTGAGATCATATCAATCTATAAAAACCTGAAATTACAGGCTGTTTCCTCCATCTCTCCTCATAAAACAATTCTACACTCCATAATCTGTCACCCATTTAAGAAATACTATTTTTCTCAAACTCTAACTTTAACTTGTTCACTCAGCCTGTCTTAAAGTTTGCATCTGCCTCGCAATTGAAATGATCTCATACCTGGGATCTGGATGAAAGCCAGTGCAGGTGACTTGCAGTACAGTTGCAAAGAACCTAACATCTCCAAGTCATCAAGCCCATAGTTGCATTCAGTTTTTGTGTAGGAAAAACTTAATATTTGAATAGCTATGGACTTCAGGTGCAGATGTAGTTATTGATGTAAGGGGTATTAGATTTGAATCCATACTTGAGTCATGATGTGGAGATGCCTGTGTTGGACTGGGGTAGGCACTAAAGTCTGAACTCTAGGTTCAGTCCAACAGTTTATCTGGTAGCATGAGCTTTCAGAGCACTGCCCTTTTCATCAGGTGAATGGGAATTGGATTCACAAACAGGGCGTATATAGACACAAACTCAATTACCTGTTAAGACTTGCATTACATCCATTATCTTGAAACTAAGTCTTTACTGGTAAAGTTGCTGAGGCATTGACATTTTTAACATCTCTTCCACACTTTTGTGTCCTACATGAGAGCTGTGGGAATCACTTGCAAATAGCTTCTGAACTGTAAGTACAGATTCAGCTGAATATCTTGAATGTTTGTTCATGGGATATGGGTGTTACTGGCAAGGTCAGTATTTATTGCTCATGAGCAAGTGGTTTTTTTCATTTAACAGGATGTTGGTGTCACTGGCTATGCCACCATTTGTTGCTCATCCCTAATTGCCCTTGAACTGTGGCTTGCTAAGCCATTTCAGACGGTATTTAAGATTTGACAGCATTGCAGGTCTGGACATAGGCCAGACGAGCCACCTTAGTTAATTAGTGAACCAGATAGGACTTTACTACAATCAACAATGGTTTCATGGTGCTCTTTAGAATTTTATGCCTGATTTTTATTGAATTCAAATTTTACCATTAATCCAGTGACTCTGCCACCACAGTCCATGTGATGTAGGCACATAGTATTGTTAGGGAGGGAGTTCTGGTGACAGTCCAGGAATAGTGTTATGGTTCCAATCAGGATGGTGTGGCTTGAGAGGAATGTGCATGGATCATTACCATGCATCTAGTGCTATTGTTTATGTTGGAGTTTGCAGAATTAAGTGTCATCAAAGGGGCCTTGAGTGACTGCAGTGCATCTTGTATGTGATGCACAATGATGCCCTGTCTGGTTGTGGATGGGATATCAGTCAAGCTGGTTATATTTGTATTTGAGTTTGGGACTTCACTCATCCAGACAAATGCATAGTATTCCATTGCATTCTTGACTCGTGCATTATAAATAGTGGGCAGACTTGGAGTCAGGTGAGATGGGCGCAGCAAACTCCCAGCCTCTGGCACTTTGTACAACATGAAATTTATGGCCTCATCTTTGGAGTTAAGAGCTTCTATAGCTTTCAAAACATTAACTTAGTAATTAAGTGATTGGATTTCACAATTGGTTGACAGTGGTGTTCATTAATTCTCAAACAAGATTTTTTCTGGGGGTGCTTTGTATTCATCCATAATCTCTCTTCAGGTACGAGCATTTCTGCAACCACCAATGGAAGGAATTGTGTTGGAGACATATGGAACGGGTAATGCCCCAGATAATCGCCCTGATGTATTGGAGGAATTCAAGAAAGCCATTGATCGTGGAGTGCTGATGATAAACTGCACTCAGTGTTTGAGGGGCTGTGTTAGTCAGTCATATGCAACAGGAAAGGTGAGTAACTGATCTACTTAAATACCATGCCTAGAATTTCCCTTTTGCTGTGCTTTCAAAATTTTTAAAATCCGTTTTAATGAATAGAACATCAGATGGGGAGTACAAATACATAATCTTGCCCATCAACTATTAATGATTTACATTTAAGCCAGAAACCATTTTCTAATTAAATTCTGCACTGTAATTCTTGAAATAACTGAATGTGATGGTCTGGGCTTTTGAAGTAAGGTGGCAGAGGAATTGAAGGAGAAGACAAGCAATTCTATCTTTTGAAATGCTAACCCCCATTATATTGGTTTACCTCCACCACAAATCACAGGGTTGGAAATGTTCCTCTCATGCCTGTAAGATTAGAGTGCAACCTCAGCACCTTGTACTGGTGGGGGCTGATTAGCTTAGTGCTCACATTCTTGCCTCTGAACCAGAAGTTGGTGTATTCCTGTCTCATTCCAGGTCATGAACACAAATCAAAGCTGAAACTTGCTGTGCTGTTTGAAGTGTTATCTTTTTGGATGACAATTTAATCAGAAGCCCACTCTGCTTTTCAGGTTGACACATTAATGATCCCTAGGCATTGTGACAAAAGGCTATCCTGGCCAATATTTATCCCTTAGTTATTTGGTTATTATCACACTCCTGTTTGTAGGAGATTGCAATACACATCTGCTACCATATTTCCTACATTGCAACAGCCACTGCAATTCCAACTGTCAAATTGCACTTGGGATTCTTTGTACCCCAAATTGTTTGTTCTAAGTGACTAACCACTTGAAACAAATGGAACTTTAGCATGGGATGACTGACATGGTTCAACTTGTTATTCGGAGGCCCAGGCTAATACTGAGGGCATGGGTTTTGATCCTATCACAGCACCTGGTAATTTAAATTCAGTTAATCTAAACAACCTGCAATTGAAAGCCAGTATGAGTAATAGTTTCATGGTCACTATCATTTGTTTTAATAACCCCATGTGTTTCACTGCCCTTCAGGGAAAGGAATACTACTATTCTTTGGTCTGGCCTACACGTGACTCCACACTCAGCATTGTGTGGTTCACTCATTTCTAATCAAGCAATTAGAGATGGGCAACAATTGCTGGCCTTGCTAACAAAATTAAATGTTTTAAAGCCCCTAGCCAGGATGTTGGAGGCAAGCATTGGTGTAAATAATTTAACTTCATTTTGGGGTCACTTCTACCCTGTTTACACTTGAGTTATAGCATCAGCTATAATGTATTTAAATCAGAGCTATTGCTTGATTTCAGTTATTGACTGTCAATTTAAAATAAAATTAGCAGTTAAAGAAATTCCTGACTGCTCTTTTTGGCACAACTGTCTAAAAGATTACTTTGACACAGGTATCCAATTGAATCTATCATCCAATTGATTACAGGACAGGATGCAGTAGATCTCCAGTTCATAGCTCCATTTTGAATGTGTGATATTTGTTTCTGTCTGGAGTGTAAAATTGATTTGAATATTTGAGCTATTGAGTATCAGCACTAATCAAACATTGATTCTGATAACTTGTATTTACAGATCTATGATGTATGTTCTCATTTATTTTTCTATAAAATAGAAATTCTTACTAAGATTTGTTTCAGGCCCTGTTTAATTTTTGATTTCAGGCCCTCACTGATGTAGGTCTCATTCCTGGATGTGATATGACACCTGAAGCTGCTTTGGCCAAACTGTCCTATGTACTGGGTAAGGCAGAACTGACCATACAGGAGAAGAGAAAGGTAATTGTGTTGTGGCTGAAACACATTCCAGTGCACAGTCTAAAAGCTTGCTTTTAGTTCATTGCTAGCATCTCCTTAAAGATTTACACCATGTTTTTGAGCTGTTCACCGCAAGGACAGTCAGTATCTTGCTGGTAACTATCTTTTCTCCCTTCCATCCATGCGATGAAGCATCTCATGCTGGATTGTTTCTGTGCAATTTTAGTTCACCTTTGAACCCAGTCCCAACAGCACCACAAATCAAGCCTGTGGTCCCTTATTGACAATAGCCCAACAAGAGAAGGATTTGGCATATGGAATATTAGGACATGTTTATGTTTAATATTAGAGTACTGTAGCACTTACCTTGGATATTTCTATCTCTGGGAATACATTTTGTGCAAGAAGGGCTTTCATTTAGATTCAGATAGTGGCCTGGAATTTCTTTAAAGTAAACAGCACGTTAGAATTTGGAGTGACTCGATGTGGTTTTCCTGCCCCTGAAACAGCAGGTCTTGGATTCAAGATCTGCTTCAGGATTTGGTCATGAAAGAACCCAGCCACGTGTTCAGGCAGGCCAGCATACATTGCCCCCAGCCTGGATAAATGAGGAGAGTTAGCAGTAGGAAGGCATCCAGCTTCAAGTCATGCCAGAATTCAATGCAAAGTTACAGGAAACTTAAACTACTAACATAATATATTTAAGCAACAATATAAATGTGTATTTCACACTCTAACCTCTCCAGTCCAGAATGCTTGGGGCCAAGTTTCTGAATTTTAACAATTTTCTGGATTATAGAATGACATGAGAATGCTTAACCACAAGTGTCAACTGGAAGACATGTAAATGTTTACCTGAAACATAATATAATGCAATAATGAAAATGGTTTTACTTGGCCGAGTAGCGTTGATAATGCTTCCTCTGTGCTATATTAAAATACTGCTGGTGGTAAGAGGGAGAAGGTGTTTATTCCATCTAGCTTGGGAGTTTGGGCCTGTTCAAGAAGTTCTAGACAACTGGTTTCTGAACAATAGATTTTCAGAATAGAGGTTGGTGTGTAAATGTCATTAGATTCAATAAATTTTGATTTCTAGGGTGGCAAATTCATTTAACTGTTCTAGCATAAGCCTTCTAAATATTTTGTATTGGACAAATTTAACTTTTTCTCTGAATTCTTTGAAAATTGTGATCTTTGGCTTAAGTACAAGAAGTAGTACTTATCGCGTCAATTGATTTCCTTTTTTTTTTGAAGGAAAGTTTCCACACCATGCAAGAATAGTGAAGTGAGAAACCTAGATAAATTTCATATGAAGAGACTACAACTATTAAGATGAAGAAAATCCCTTTTCTGATTCAAATGTACAATTTGATCTTTAAGTGAATTAAATATGGATTGAGGATTAGCTAATGGGAGAAGAGAGTTGGGGGAGGGGTGGGGGGTGGTGAGAACCTGTACCTAGTGGAGTACTAAAAGGATCAGTGGGATCACAATTAAAATATATTGATTTGGACAAGAGTTGCCAATCTACTATGGAGGGATTTTTGAGAAGTTGAGTAGGTTGGGCCAATTCTTATCTAGAAGAATGAGGGGTGACTTTATTGAGACAAGATTCTCAGGGCTTGACAGGGTTGTTTTTGTGGGAGTGTCAGACCAGAGAGCAAAATCTCAGGTTGTCCAAGGCAGGTGATTTATTAACATCATGTGTTAATATACAGTGAGAAGTATTGTTTCTTGTGCACTATACCAAGTTCATGGAGAAGGACATGAGAGAATGCAGTTAGTCATAGCTTGGGTGTAGGGAGATAATTCTATCCAAAAATCTGGCAGCAGGGAAGAAGCTGAGTCACTGGTACATGGCCTCAGACTTTCCATCTTTTTTTTTCCCCAATGGAAGAAGGTGGAAGAGAATGTCTGGGGTGCATGGGGTCCTTGATTGTGCTGGCTGCTTTGCTGAGGCAGTGGGGAATGTAGACAGTCAATGGATAGGAAGCTGGTTTGCTTAATGGATTGGGCTTCATTCACAACCTTTTTATAGTTTCTTGCGGTCTTGGGCAGAGCAGAAGCCACACCAAGCTGTGATACAGCCAGAGTGCTTTCAATAGTGCACTTGTAAAAGTTTGAGTCATAGTTGACATGCCAAATTTCCTTAGTCTTCTGAGAAAGTAGAAGGGTTGGTGGGCTTTCTTAACTACAGTGTTGGCATGGGGGATCAGGATGAGTTGTTGATTTAGACACCTAAAAACTTGAAGTGCTCACCCTTCATCCCCATCAATACAGACAGAGGCACATTCTCATTTACATTTCCTGAAGTCAATAACGACCTCCATTTTGTTGACAGGGAGATTATTGTTGCCACACCAGTTCACCAGATTCTATTATTCCTGTCCTGTCACAATTTTCAAAGAATTCAGAGAAAAAGTTCAATTCCTCGTCATTGTTTGAGATCCAACTCACTATGGTGGTGTCATCAGCAAACTTGAAAATCGAATGCGAGGAAATGAAATCAAGTTCAGTAGATCAGTTATAATTTCATTGCAGCAAACTCAATGGCTGGCTGCATACTGCTCCTACATCTTATGGCCTTACAGAAGTGAGCTATGTGATGTACTTGGAATATTTAAGACATTATTATACTTGGGTAAAAAAGATGACCTGAGTGCACCAGATAAGAGGAAAATCAAATAGAATTTTTAAAAAACCAGACTGGACAAATTTTAGTTCAGTTTATGGATAGAAAATTGGACTTTGGTAAACATACATTTTTCCTTACTTGATTTTCTTTGGCTGCTGTGTTTGGTCATCCCTTTAAACAAGCATCCATGCTGAAGAGGGAAATCTGCCTCTTTGCAAAGTTCATGTGACAAACATTGTGGAGCAGAGCCTCTTGTTAGCATGTGTGGTTGGTCAGATATCTTTCAGTTGAAGGATATACAATTTGATTGTGAGCCAATAACAGCATGACAAAAGGAACAGGGACCTCTAACCAATGGGATTTAAGGATTTGGATAGACAAAGCAAGACAAGTGGATTAGAGTAGATAAATTCAATGCCAAATCAGGTACAATAAAAAAAAAATGTGGAAAGTGGTTTGAAGGCAAAAAGGAAAAGAACAAAGATTTAAAAGCTTAATTTGACATTCTTTAATCCCACAATATATTCACTGTTTGAGGAAATGAGACTCCATGCTTTTAATTGTTCACTCTCTAGCTAGAGGTTAATTGATGGTCGCTGGCAATCATCATTTCACTTAAAGGATACTTGGACTGTTAAACACTAGACCTGCTTATCTGTAGTTTTTAGGCCAATTTAACAAGTGTTTTTTTTTAAACCAGATACAGAGTAAGATGCTGTTTTCACAAAGCCAAGTGTAGTGGAAACCATCCAATGATGTATGGTGATTCTTTAATTCACAGGGTATATCTTCACCAGTGTATTTTTGTCTGGTTTTAATTTTTAATCGGTCACTTTTTTTGCTGTTAGGTTAATTGCATTGACCATTCCTAAATGTTACCAACAATTGCAAGCTTTGATTTGAGATTTTAGCTTGCATAAATGTGATCCTGTGTTTGATGCAACTGAGATTTATTTTTCTTCTAGATGCTATCTGAGAACTTGAGAGGAGAAATGACTGGAACAATTGGGGATGCAAAGATCTCTCTCCGAGACAGTCGATTTATACAAGCAATTGCCAGGTCTCTCAGTGTCAGCTGCAAAGAGGTAAAACTTTATAGTTCAGATGCTGTGATATGCTAGAATTATAAATTGACTTTGCTATTTTACATTCTGATTTTTGTAAACACCTTTTTAAAGACTGGATCATTTCAGCACAAGTAATTGGGAGCTGGAAGTGGTGAAATGATTTGTGCTTATGTTTTTAAGAGTAACACAAAATATTTGAGGTTTTTTTTTCAGAATATTGAAAGATATGATCTGTTTCCTTTTTAAACAATAGGAACTGGAGGCCATCAGAGATGCTCTAACTCCTTCATTGGCTTGTGCAGCTGCAAAGGCTGGTGACATCGATGCATTGGAAGCAATACTGGATATGGTAAAAGAAAAATTGTTTTGTACTTGATTTTGCTGGCTTTATTGCAGTGTTGAACACTCCAAATCGAGCAGCACTTGTGGAGAAAACAATACTTAACAATTCCAGCATGGATTTTTTTTGTGGAAATTTTTCTGTTTATAAAAGATCTGAACTTTGTTTTCTCCAGAAACACTGTCTTGACCTGCTGAGTGTTTCCAACGTTTTGTTTGTTTTATGGAACTGAAGATCTGTGGTGGTTTGGTCACTTCTGAATCTTCCAGTGGATTTTGATGGTTAAAGCTAGCTTTGTCATTTAACAGCTACAAGACTCAATTAGTTAAATAGAAACCACATTGCAGAAACTGGTTTTGTGCCAACTAAGTGCTTTTGATCTACCACACCTGCAGTAGGTTGAATCATGTCTTTACGTCAGACTTTTCTATTATAGCATGCTTAATTTAAAAAGGTGCCTTATAACAATTGTTTGGAATTGAGCCATATGCAAGAGCTTTAATACTGACAGAATTCTTGGACTTCTGTTCTGGAGTGCCAATACACTGTAATGTGGCTAATGCTGACATGCATCTAATTAAAGAAAAGACTCTAAGTCAAAAATAAGTAAAGAAGATGTTCAATTCTTTATCCATGCTCTTGCATGGGCTTTCTAATTCAAATTCAAATTGTTTTAGCACCCCTGAGTCTAGGGGGAATGTAGTCAGCATCTGTTCCCATCTCAGATCACTTCAACTTCTCCCAGGAAGTTAATGCTTGTAGTTGTTGGATAAAGATTTGTTCAGTTTATACACTGAACAATCTGCCAGTAACCACAATCTATAGGCTCGTTCATAAAGATAACAGTAAGTGTGGTATCGAAGTGCCACTAGAACTGTATCCTTGAATCAGCAACTTGAAGAGGGGAAAGAAATAGTTCTTGGAGGGAATGGGCATGGGGGCAGAAGCTCCCAATGTGGTTGAATATGATACGTTGCAAACTCTCTGGTTCAACCTGTGACGCGAGACAAGGGAGCCATTCAGTGGGGACAGCACAGATGTTTTGCTTTGGTAAAGCCAAGTTTAATCTTCCCAATGTTCAGGAAACTAGTTCACACCAAGACTGGGTTGGCAGGGGGAACCACAGATGCATCAAGCCTACTTCTGTGCACCATTTTACAGTGTTTAGTCAGGACTTCATTTCATCTTAGTTCCCTGAAGGAAAATTCTTCAACATCCTCCACTTTGAAAATCCAAAACTGCTGAATATTATGTTAATATTTAACATTGGTTTCTTCCTTGCAAGTTAATATTCATTCCCAGCCCAAGCAGTTTGTATAATATAAAATGCTAATTGTAATGAGTTTGACTATCTTGAATGTCCATTTCTTCCACTCTTCCCTGATTTTCCTATTTTAAAGGAGGTGAATAACACATCTGCTTTTGTCTAGCATCTGTTCACTATTTGTGCTGTTTTGGAATGGAGTTGCTTCTGATTGTTGGTCTCATGGTTTATGTTAAACTGATGTAAACATATCATTATCGAATAGGTAACTGAGTCAGTATCTGAAAGAAAAGATGCTTTCTGATAAAACTCAAAATTAATCATTTGCCACCTTAAACATCAGTATTTTGTGCAATTACTGTATTTCAGATCAACAGCACTGACAGTTTATCTTGTCCTATCCTTCCCATTTCTCTTGAGGTATATTTAGAGGCAGATTGCCTAACACTTGTGTTTATACAATGATTAACAGGTTAATCAGGTATTGAATGCATCCCAGTTGAGCTCAACTTTATGCTCACTAGAGATCACACTTAAACATGGGAATCCTGGGTTAGCGATCAAAGCAGGGAGGGTTAGATGCTGTGGGAGGAAGCTAATACAGATCATAAGCACCAACGATATGGCCTGCTCCTCTGTTGTAAAATCTAATTAAGCCTTGACATTTTTCCACTCAATTCTGGAAGACTGATCAATTCTGTATTCCAGTGGATTCATGTCAAGAGAACATTCATGCCACATCTAACAAGAGAACTAAACCATGTAATTGAATGACATTACACTCACTGAATCCCACCCTCAGTATCTTTAGGGTTACCATTGACTGGAAACTGAACTAGACCAGCAATACAAATACTGTGGCTACAAGAGTAATTTCTGCAGCAAGTAACTTACCTCATGACTCCCCAGTGCCTGTCCTTTAATCTATAAGGCACAAGTCAGGATTGTGATGGAGTATTCTCTCCTTGCCTAGATGAGTGCAGCTCTAACAATACTGAAGAAGCTTGTTTTTTTTTTTCACTGCACCGCCACTTTCAACATCCACTCCCCCCTCCATCACAGCACAGGTGTATATTGTGTATATCTACAAAATGTGTATATGTGTGTATATCTACAAAATGTACTGCAGTGACTTACCAGGGGTCCTTCTGCAGCACCTTGTAAATCTACAATCTCTACCACCTAGCAGTAGATGCATGGGAACAGCAACACCTGCAAGTTCTCTTCCAAGCCACATAACTTGGAGCTATATTGCAGTTCCTTCACTGTTGCTGGATTAAAGTCCTGGACACTCTCTTCCAAACAGTACTGTGGGTGTACCTACACTACATGGACTGTAGCAGTTCACCACCTTGGAGTGCAATTATGGATGGCCAGTAAAAATATTGGCCTAGCCAGTGATACCACGTTCTGGATAGAAAAAGAATCGTACCAGGAATTGAATTTCAGGTGTCTGGTAAGTCGAGCGAGCTGCAACACCACAGGCTGCATTCCTGTTTAGTTGTTACTATTGTAACGGACTAATAACTGAAATAGCAAGTGAGTTTGAGGACAAACCTGTAATTCACTCACTTTCTTTCTGATGCTAATTTAAAACGCATGCTTTGCAGGGTGGTAACTTGTGCAGTGAGGACTATGATGGACGGACCCCACTTCATGTGGCAACTTGTGAGGGACACTTGGAAGTTGTCAAGTATCTACTCAGTCGTGGAGCCACTGTTTATGCCAAAGATCGATATGGTGATACACCCTTGAAGAATGCAGTGAGATTCAGGTACACAAGTTTGGGGCACAAAGCAGTTTACTGCAAGCTTTTTTTATTCTGTATGCGATGTGGGCATCACTGACTATGCCAGCATTTATTGTCCATCCCTAACAGCCCTCCATTTCAGAGGGCATTTGACAGTCAGCCACATTCCTGTGGATCTGGTGTCACATGTAGGACAGACCAGGGAAGGATGGCAGATTTCCTTCCCTAAAGGACATTAGTGAACCAGATGGGTTTTCACAAAATTGAGTGGTTTCATCATTGCACTTTGAATTCCAGATTTTTATTAAAATCAAATTGCGTATCATGTTGGGATTTGAACCTAGGACCTCAGATCTTCTCTTGGTTCTCTGGATTAGTAATCCAATGACGAGTTATTGTCTTTGAAATATAACTCCTTTTTGTGGAGGTTTATATGTTTGGTCCTATTTCATAAATCATGGGAGTAGTGTATCCCTAAAAGCCATGGGAAACACTCTTGGTTAGATCCCCAATACGGGGAGTACTATGTGGCCTCATCACCTTCCATTCCAACTCAGCCTGACCTTTTTCTGTGTAGGCCAATTCCAGCAGTTCAGTTATTCTCAAATGTGAAGGCCTCCACCTCTGCCAAGGCTTATCAGAATCCAGTTCTTAAGGGTGCTTTTGCCTCGAACTGGCTGGTCAGCTCCTGGTGATGTAGTGGGATAATCATTATGGTGCGTTGCTTCTTGTCAACTGCAGTACTACAGCCCAGCATGCATCTGTGAAATGCAATTGTGTTTCTCGTACAGCTGGAAGGGCTTTGTTTATGAATTTTTACAAAAACATAATTGAATTGAAATTTTTATTAACATCTTCTCAAACATTATCTTTACTATCTGCACAAGTTGAAATTGGCCAGGTTGTGATCTCATTCTGTAGTTCCAGCTGATGCACATTTTTAAACTTGGACCATAGGGTCTATTGAATGTAAGTGCTAACTACTAGCAACTGAAAATGCCCTCGGCTGAAAGAGGGGTAGCATTGCAACTTGTTGGTGAAATGATTTGAATTAGTGCTTGTGTGAAATTTGTGGAAATCTTGTCAACTTTATCTTTTTGTTTCCTCCTCCCTGTCTTGATCTGTGGTTTTATGCTCTTGTGACTTACCACACAGCCAGGAAAAATCCCAGGATACGCTCCCTGTAGCATCTCAATTTTGTTTTTCAACTTTGTTTAACCACAATAGGCATCACCCTGACCTGTGATCCAGCTATATCATTACTGAGGATAAACTGTATTCCTGGACAGTGACAATTCCTGATATCAGAAAGCAAACTTCAATTTATTAACTAATTATCTGCCATTTCTGTTAATATCAGTAACTGTCTGCCCTTCCCATTGTGAGAACTTATGGAACTGATTTTTTTAACCCAAATAATGGGTTCCAGAAGAGCATTATAGGTCTGGTCCATTTTCAAGGCCATTAACCACCTGTCAGTTTTTGATCCTTGACAATTTTATGTACAATTGACCTGGTTCCTTTTAAATTTCAAAAATGTTTGTCTTGCATGAGTTCATATGCACTTATGGATTTTTTTCATATCATTCTGAGATACTTCTGATAGTGATGCAAACATCTTACCAGCTCTAATTTACTATGGTTAAATTAACAATATGCATATCGTATGTACCCGTTTCATTTGCTTAGCTACTTTCTCAGATGAAAAAGGCTTCAATATCCTTGTCAAATCTTGATAATTCTGCCAAGATTTAAATGTGTTCATATTTAAACAGATGCCCACCAGGCCTTGATTTACAATGGATTCACTTGTCCTCATCACTACTCCTAACTTTTACTGTCACCGCCTCCATTTTAAGTTGACTTTTCAGTTCCAGGTTCCAAAGTTCAAACTTTTTCTACCGCTTTTAATAGGTATTCAAGCTGTTAATTTTTCCTTTGTTCCTCCCTTTTTGTTTTCAATTCAAGCTGTTTCATTCAGAATTGAATTTTAGCCATTTCCAATAATTCCAACTTGTATTTCTGACAATTTGAAATACTGAGGTATCACTCTGCCTTCCTTGCCCTTTCAATGTTAACTGCAACTTGCTTGCTAATTCTAAATACTTTGCTGTAAACAACTGAGTGACTTCTTCCCCCATTCACAAACCTTTAAGCCAATAGGTGGGTAATAGAGGGATTTGGGCAGTTGGCCTAAATAGGACAGTGTGATTGGTGCAGTCTTGGTGGGCCAAAGGGCCTGTTTCTGTGCTGTTCTGTTCTTTGGCCACCTTTTAAAAGAGCCATTAATCCTCAAGGTACTCTATTTAAACCATTGGAAAGAAAACACACATCCTAATTGCTCACCATCTTTGACTCTGATGATCCTAAACCAAACAAGGAGGACAGACTGGGATTCCTGTCAGCTCTTTTTTTTCCTCAATGCAGCATTCTGAACCTCCATGGCAACACAGTTTCAGTGACTGCTGCCTTGTGATTGGGCTCAAGAGCACTTGCATGAAATTGGCTGAATAAAGTGTGCTCCAATACTTGCCATAAGCCCCATGCCATGTTGGTATTGGGAGATCTGCATATTTCCTGACAGTGACTGTAGGCTTTCTGGCCAGCTTCCCAAAGAACCAAGCATTTCACTGAGCACATCCATCTTTATGCTTCTCCCTTCAGTGTCCTCCCCTAAGTTGTCTGCAGCTTGACCCCTGGCAACTTTTTCACCTGGCACAGATATCCTTCAACCCTGCTTGGTTGAAAGTGAGCTGAACTTAGTATCCCTCCATGTGCTGATTCCACCTCTAATCCATCCACCAAGATGCAGGGTCAGCAGCTGAGCAGGCAATTTTTCAGCTAGGATACTGTTCATTTTCCTTTCCTCCACTGTCTGCTCACGTTGGACGCTTCAGTATCAAAGGTACAGTTGTGCGGGCAAGGGGGGGTTGGGGGGGGGGTGGTCTGAGTAAAAGTTGATGCTCACATTATCTGTAGGTTGCCAAAATTTTGGATGAGGGAGAAATGTGGTGCAAGGAGGCAGATTAGCTATAGGATATTGTCATTCTTGCTGGCCACTGTCTCAAATAGCCATTCCAGTAATGACTAGCACCTCTTCTGAGGGGTTCAGATAGTTTAGAGCCATTGGATTTGAAATTTTGCAGAAAATCAGAAAACGCCCTGGACACTTGTAGATTTCTGCCTCAGCTATGACTAGAGGCCAGAAAATTATTTGTTTATAGAATACAAATTTAGCAATGGATGAATTGTTTCTGAAGGAATCCAGAATTCTTAGTAGCTTGTTGCCTGTATTTGAGGGTTGCACAATAGTTAGTACTGCTGCCTCCGTGCAATGGACCCAGCTTCAATTTAGGCCTCAATTGTCTGTGTGGAGCTTGCATGTTCTCTCCATGTCTGGGGTTTCCTCCACAGATGACCCTCGGGGCAGAATTGAGATTTTGTTGGGCAGGCATGGAACTGAGAGCTCCAGATGTTTTTGGAGTGCATTGCTAGGTCCAATCTTATGCACTGTCTTTAAAATTTTGGCCAGAAAAGACTAGTGCAATGAGGCTGTGGGTGAGCTTAATATGCCCAGCAGCCTGTAGAGGGAGGTATTGCTGGTGTGTATTAACAGTAGTAGGGCTCTAACAGACAGAGCTGTCAGACCCCTGCCATTTTAGGCAGCCTCAAGTAGCAACCTCCTGCTCTCAGCAATTGTGGGGGCCCATGGCCTAAGATGCAGCACCTCCACCATCCAAAGTGGTAGCAGGCTCCAGCCCCCATTGGCTCCTCACTGTGGGCTTTGCCAGGTTGCCAAGGGCTCCCCATTCATGGGGAGCAGGTGTTTCTCTCACCAGAGAACACCTCTCCTGACAAGGCCATAAAAGCAAGTACCCCAGACAATTGAGTGCTGGACTCACTAATCAATGTTAAGATTTAAATATGTTTAAATGCATTAACCAGCCTTTCCCATTTCCAGCAAGAGGTTGAGCATGCTGGAAATCCAGCTGCTGTAAAGTCCATCCTGTCATAAAACTGGCACCATTCATGCTAGCTGCTTTACACCCAATTTTATGGTACTTTCCCGCTTCAATGGACATAAAGTGGTGCTAAAATCCCACCCTTGTTGTTGGAGATTAGCAGGGTAAATGTGGGGTTACAGTAATAAAGCCTGGGTGGGATCATTTTCAATGCAGGCTTGAAAGGACAAATTACTACCTCCTGCACTGTGGGATTTTTATGGTTCTATTTTGTGGGAAACAGTCTTGGCAAAGCATCACCAAAACAAAGTAAACCCAGTGCTAATTCTCTTTGGCAGAATTATTGATGGAAGGATTCTTATTTAAATTCTAACACTGGCTGAGTTGGTAGCACTGATCAGAAGTTCAAATCCCTCTGCAAAGAGTTGAACACCAAATGTAAGTCAGTGTCAATATAGTACTGAAGGAGCATGAGTCCTCATTTAGTGGTGTATTTGCTCTGCCTCCACACTGGGGGTAAACTGATTCATTTTAGTGTTTTTAGGGTAGCATGATGGCACTGCTGCCTCACTGCCAGGGATCTAGGTTCAGTTCCAGCCTTGGGTGACAGTGGAGTTTGCACATTCTCCCCATGTCTGTGGGTTTCATCTTTGTCACAATAGAAAGATGTGCAGGCTTGGTGGACTGGCCTTGCTAAATTGTCCCTTAGTGTCAGGGGATTAGCAGGCTAAATATGTAGTGTTATGGGGATAGATCCTAGGTGGAATTGCAGTCAGTGCAGACTTGATGGGCCAAATGGTCTCTCTTACACTAAGGATTGAGTGCTTCATTCTGAGATGCCACCTTTCAGATGGAATGTTAAACCAGGATCCCTGTGTTAGCAAGTAGATGCAAAACATTCCATGACCCTATTTGAAGCAGAGCAAGGATGTTGTCCCAGTGCTCCTCACCCAACTTCGCTAACATAATTTAGTTTGTCTTTTATCTAATTGCTGTTAAAAGAACCTTTGCTGTGCACAAATTTGCTGCTATATTTCCCGAAGTGATATTAATTACACTTCAAAGCAATTCCTTGGGCTGTAACACCCTTGGGATGTTCTGCGGACATGACAAGCACTATATAATGGCAACTTATTTGTGCTGTTTGCCAAAAAATGGGAGAGATCATATCAGTTGGATATGGATGATCTGTTCATTGTTGGCAAGTTCAACATGGTGAGTGAAAATCTCTTCTTTCTGCCTCAAGTCAACTAGTTTAACTATTATCCTTTCATATCTTTAAACCCTTTAATCTTTTTTTGAATTTTATTAATACAATAATTTTTGTCCTACATTATCAAGTGAAATGTCCCAGTGTGTATAGGATTGTAGTACAGTTATGCTTGGATGCACTGTATGAGGTGCTTTATTCTTATGCAGCTATTGGAAGGCTCTCTGACGGTTTTAAAAAATGTTTTATTAGCTAAGGAAAGCATTAAATTTGTAAAAGGAGAACCCTTTGCTTTAGACCAACTTTTCTACCTCCTAGTGATGTTTGAGAAGGATTTTTGCTTTCTGATGATATTTTGCAAGATTATCTATGATAAATTCTTGCTTTTTCATGACTGCAAATTCAGCATTGCAAATATTAATAGTATAATTGAATGAGAGCAACCTGCCACTTGAAGCTGATTTTGTGCGAATTGCAGGAGCAAAGTTACATCAAATCATAGTTTAAATAACAATCATACACCAGTTTTTAAACAACTTCTGACAAACTGTGGCATTTTGCAACTTTGGGGTTAAATTGCAGGCTTGAACCTTTATTCATGCCACATTTTCAACCCCAACTGTGCTGCTATGGAGTGTTACTGAATGAAATTCAGTTATTCTCACTTGGGAAAGGAGGGATGAAGTGTATGTTAAATAGTTGTCTAATTGTACTGTAATTTTTACACTTATTCTGTCACCAAACAGAGAATTTACAGCATAGCAGAAGGCCATTCAACTCATCATGACTTGGCCTGCCAAAAAATTGCAGCATTCAACCCAGTTCCCACTTTCCAGCTCTTGGCGCCTAACCCTCCAGGTTATGATATTTCCAATAGATATCCAGTTTTTTGTGATGGTTTCTGTCTCCATCACCTCTTTGCAGGCAGCGGAGTTCCACCCTATCTTGGTGAGAAGGTTTCTCTATTTCCTGTTTAATCCACTGACCCAAAAAAACTTAAATCTAAACCCTCTTCGACTTCTCTGCTAATGGAAATTGATTCTTTCTATCCCTTCAACCATCTTTGCAACATACCTCAATTATAAGGTTCTTATCATAATGCTGCCCTGCTTGAAACTGAAAAGCCCAGTCTGCAGGTGCAGCAGGTGATCAAGAAGGCGAATGGAATGTTGGCCTTTATAGTGAGGGGGATAGAATATAAAAGTAGGGAGGTCTTGCTGCAACTGTACAGGGTACTAGTGAGGCCGCAGCTGGAGTACTGTGTGCAGTTTTGGTCGCCGCACTTGCGCAAGGATATATTGGCCTTGGAGGGAGTGCAGAGGAGGTTCACTAGGCTGATACCGGAGATGAGGGGGTTGGCCTGTGAAGAGAGACTAAATAGATTGGGTCTGTACTCATTGGAGTTTAGAAGGATGAGGGGGCATCTTATAGAGACGTATAAGATAATGAAAGGGATGGATAGGGTAGAGGTAGAGAAATTCTTCCCGTTTAGAAAGGATAGCAGGACTAGAGGGCACAGCCTCAAGATAAGGGGGGGGTCAGTTTAGATCAGAGTTGAGGAGGAACTTCTTCACTGAAAGGGTGGTGAATCTCTGGAATTCTCTGCCTGTTGAAGTGGTGGAGGCTAACTTGCTGAATATATTTAAGTCACGGGTAGATAGATCTTTGATAGACAAGGGAATTAAGGGTTATGGGGAGAAAGCGGGAAAGTGGAACTGATCCACTTCAGATCAGCCATGATCTTATTGAATGGCGGGGCAGGCTTGAAGGACTAGATGGCCTACTCCTCCTATTTCTTATGTTCTTATGAAAGTGATTTTTGACAGTCATGGGCAATTTTAAAAGTGGAAAGAGATGCCAATCTCAATCTTGTAGTAAAATACTGTAATATCCAAGTACCCTCAACTTGTACTAATTGCAAAAGGTGGAGGTCTTGCAACTTGGATGGTAGCACTTGTCCCCTGACCCAGAAGGCCCTAGGTTCAAGTTCCACTCCAGAAATTGATGACCTTGGAAATGGATATTCATGAAGCCGTTCAACTGGTTATGTAACCTGCAAATCCTTCTAACACTCAACACCCTTCTGAAGGGAGAGTGAGAATGCACAATAACTAGTTCAGGTTCATTTAGGGAATTGTCCTCACTTTTTGCTGTTGGAACCATAATATCTGAAATCTGTCAACACACTGAGTTTAAGTTTTTGATTGAGACAGTACACTCAAGTTATTTTTTGATTTTATTCTTTCTGTAGAATGCTGTGTTTTTACCATTAAAAACTTTAAAATTTATGCGTTCAATTACATCAAAAAAGGACTCTTCAGCCCCGCTTCTAACTGCATTATCAGTTTCCATATTTTGGAAAAATTTGTGGTTCAAATTTCATGACTTTGTTTTGCGGTGAGGAGAAAGAAGGGGAACAAAACTGAACAGTTATGACTTCCTGGAATAAAGTGTGCTCAACAGCCATGACTCCATCAGTGCACGACAACACTGCCCATGGACAGTTTTGGATCAATAAATGGATGCAACAATTTAAAATTTGTGCACAAAAGTCTCAAGGTCCAATTTGCCTGTGAAAGGGGAGAAAGTGTTTTAGATTTCTAATCCCAGGCTGGTGCACTTCATGAAATAACTTGCTAATCCCTGCATTTCTGATGTTTGCTTTTAAGAAAGCATATGTTCTGCCATACATTTGTTCAAGGTGTTTTGCTTCCCAATTGCTAAAATGATTCTTTTCCTTTTGCAGGCGCACTGAGGTCATTAAGTTGTTGCGACAGACTGGTGCCCACTTTTCAAGCAACGAGATTGTAGATGTGGGGACTGACTTGTGCAGGTAATACTTCCCACATGACGTGCCTAATGGAGCTTGATTTACAATATTTATTACATGATATCTGCTGATACACTTGTCTTTGTGAGCAATGGAAACTCTTACTTTTAATAGTTGGTGTGAATAATATTTAAGATTTTGTTTCCAACTGCATGTCCTCAAAGAAGGCAATTTTATTATAAGGGCAAAATATTGTGGTTGCAATGAACCTAAACAAAAAGCATTTATGAACAGTTATGGGTTTGAGTCCAACATGATTCTTTAGAACTGAAAAGAGGCAGAAATGTGATGGGTTTTATGCTGTTCATAAAGAGAGCATTTTTTTCTTCCATATCATGGCACTGAAGTACCTCCTGCCAATCTTCAGTGGTGCGAGCAGCCTAACCATAAGTCTCTGAAGACAATGCTGGTGGCTGCTGAGAAATATTGTTCAGATGAGAACAAAGATGTCCCTGCTGACTCCGACCTTGTTGGCTTGAGCTGGGCCATATCTCCCATCCTTGGATCAGCTGTAATGGATGCAATTTCCAAGCTGTCTGGACATCAGTGCAATTATTCACTGCTTTAGCTAGCTTTAATTGGTAGGGCCTGGAGTGTGTACTTTAACTTCCTTTGAGAAAGATTTAGGATTAGATGGCTGTAAATTAAGATTGACATACTTGATTTTATTCTTCTCATGTATTTGGATAGTGAAAAGTATTGTTTCCTGCACACTATACAGTTTAAAAACATACTGTTCATGGAGGACATGAGGGAAAGGATGATGCAGGATATCTTGCAGGATGAAGAAAAGGATCAACTTAATGGATCTACTTTTACATTCAAAAGTCTGATGGTTGCAGGGAAGAAGCTGAGTCTGTTATTGTTTTCAGACTTATCTTTCTCCTGATTTAAAAACATGGAAGGGAGTGTGTCCGAGGTACATAGGGTCCTTTGCTTTCCTGAGGCAGTAGAAAGATGTAGACAGTTGATGGACTGGGCTATGTTCGCAACCCTTCATAATTTGCAGTTTTGGTCAGAACAGGAGCCATACCAAGCTCTGATACATCCAGATGGGATGTTTCCTGAATGGTACATCGTAAAAGTTGGTGAGTTGCAGTGGACGTGCCAAATTTCATTACTTTAAGTAGAGACATTGGTGGGCTTTCTTAACTATAGCGTCAGCTTGGAGGGACCAGAACAGACTGTTGGTGATCTAGAAACTTGAAGCTCTCAACCATCTCTATTTTATCACCATTGATGTAGACAGGTATGCTTAAGTTGATGACTTCCCCTTTGACTTGAGGGCAAGATTTAGTGTCATAGTACCATTTTGCTGCACTCCATCCCATTGTTTGAGATCTGACCCACGACAGGTATCAATGTTGAAAGTGGAATTTGACCATGCAGTGACAAGTGTATAAGAAGTATATCATTGTCAACACTGGTGCTTGCAGGGCACCAGTGCTGACAATAATCAGGAGACATTGTTGCCTATCTCTACTGGCTACCTATGGATTAAGTAAAGGATCCAGTCAGAGTGAGGAGCAGAGCCCTAAGCCACAGTTTGGAGATGAGTTTTGCTGGAATAATGAAGACAGTTTTATAGTCAATACATGTCTGTTTTTGTTACCAGTATTTCCAGAGTTGAGTGAAGGCCTGGGAAAACTGCACTTGGACTTTATCTTGCCAGAAGGATGCCATCTGACCCCAGCTAGTTCTCCCAATTTCAACCTTTTTGGCAGATTCCTTGGTCTCCACCAAGAATTCTGCCTGGAACTGGGGTGAAGAACTGCAACTGGCCTCAGATCTGCTAAACATGTGCAAGATATGCCCTCTGAAATTCTGAAGAAATATGGTTTTTGCTTAGTTTTGGTCCTATGATTTGCAGTTGGCTATTCTGTGGGTGATGAATCAGGCTTTTTGTAGCCTTAAATAAACCAAAGCAGTGTTGGATAGCAGAATTTTAGAATTATGTAGTAATGTGGCATTGCACATACTGGAAATGCTTATTTACTTGGTCCATTTCCAGTTTTTACATGGAAACTTGCCTATAAATAGCAGATGTATCTGGTGCTGCCAGTCTGCATGCAAGAAATCAAGGGGAAGTGTTAGTGTCAGTGTGCTAGAGGCTATCTGCAATTGTTCATACCCCCCCCACCCACCAGCTTTGCACTCAAAAATTGGCTATTTGCTGGAGAGTGTTGGGACAGACATGATGCAAAGAACAACTTTGCCTGTTGATCCAAGTAACAATAAACCCTGAGCCTAAAAAGCTCCATGGCATTTGACTGACATGAGTCTCACGTTGACATAGCTCCATTCTGAATAAAATCCCAATTTTGAAATGAAACTGTCCCTGCCTGTGTTCAGCTCCAGAAGAGTGTCTGATGCTATGCACACTTGGTCATAAACCATTCCTAAAGCAGTCTGCTGCCATGAATGATTTTTGCTTTAACATGTTACTTTATGCATAAAACTGGGAGCAAGGCTCCAGGTATACATTTCTGAAACTTTTTTTGTACCTTTGACTGAATTCCAGAAATCTTTAAAGGAGAGTCCCTGCTTTATCATTATTGCAGTGGAATACTCAAAAAATATTTCCCTAGCTTTGTTCTTTCTGGAGCAAGTAGTCTGTAATTTGAGCTTGTTTGCTTCTGCTTTGCTTGCATCAGCATCACAGACTAACATTCATACTCTGCTGACATTTGTTTATTGACAGCTAATCTGGTCATAAACAGTGACTTTTTTGCAATGCAGTAGGACATGGTTTCTCAAAGGAAACAAACAAATTACAATGAGATTATTTAAAAGGTGGTAACATCATTGGACTAGTTGTCCGGAGACCCAGGCTAATGATCTAAAAGCACTTGTTCAAATCTCACCACCAGAAGCTAGTGGAATTTCAGTTCATTAATTAAATTGAAAGGCTATTCTCAGTAATGGTGACCACAGGTTAAAATTTGCTATTCTGGAGACTAGGTGCAGTTGTGGGTGAATTGAGGGTGGACTATTGCATGCCACCTACATCAGGATGTTCGTGAGATCAGTTTAGGTTCTCACAGGTGTGGTATGTTACAGGGAATGTGATTTCAGTTGTTTTTAATGAGCATGTTCAGCTCACTAAAAGTGGTGAGAATAAAACTCTGACCTGTTTTCCTGCCACCAGTGGGACTGGAAAATTCCACCTAATTGAAATCATTGTAGATTGTCACCTAGTTCACTAACTTCCTTTTCAAGTAAGGAAATGTGCTGTCCCTGCCTGGGATGACATACATGTGACTCTAGATCCACAACAATGTGGTTCATAATTACCCTCTGAAATCATGTGGCAAACCAAATTGTAATTGGGGACGGGCAGCAAATATTGGCCTTGCCAGCAATGTCCATATCACATAAAAGAACTTTTAAAAATCAAGCTTTTAATCAAGTAGGCAAAAATGAATTCCACCTTGAGCCATACCTTGACTTAGTGCCGTTTTCCTGTGTTCCATCCTTTCCTCCCTGTGCTCCACTGGTTAAGGATTCAATGCCTGTGATATATAATTACTTTCATTACAGTAACCATTGAAATGTGTCGGACCACTTCATAGAATTTCATAGAATTTATCAGCTTGGCATCACCTGAGACCTGACCTTGATATAACACATTAGTACTATGATTTAGTTCTAATTATATCTGATCTTAAATGTTGGGCTTAGTTTTTAATTCTAGAAACCTGTTATCCCACCTTATGATAACCATAACCACAAACTAAGGTACATAAAAACCAGTTGACTGTACACCATAGTTACCAGTGGCTCTGGAGACTGAATTCTAGTGAATATTAGCATTGTTCAGGTTCCTTGCAGCATGAGTCTGCTTGCTTTTGACTGCTGTTATGAATTGTTACACCATAATTGGCATTAAGCATCTCCCTCTGGTTTTCATTGTTTGAACACTTTGTCATGCAGCTGTACTTTATTTCTCACTATTGCAGTCAACAGCAGAATGGTGATTTCCCACTAGGCCATTCATTGCAAACCAACTGTTGGTTGATCAACCTCTAGAAAGCCCTCCTATTATCACAATGTTTTATTGCTTCTGAATTGTAGTCTGGATCAATACCATGCATTAATAGGTTTGCTGTGGCAATAAACCTGTGCTATGTTGAGTGATTCTGTCTTAATTCAAGAATGTATTCCTGCCTTTTTTGATCCAACTAGAAGATTTCTCAAAGAACAGGAACTAAGTTTCCCTTCTGAAAGGGGTAGCACTAACACATTGTAACAAACTAAATTTTGCGTATCAAATTAAGGTCATCTTCTCAGGCAGGAGGTTATGGTATCCAGTCCATCTGATGCCCATTGGCCATGAAGATGACAAGCATACCAGCAAAAATGTGCTTTCTCTAGGGACACCAGAGTGTGGACATAGCCATGGAAGAAAAGTAGGCAGCTGGGTGAATGACAACCCTCTGCCTGGATCCATTGATGGTGACCTTGATCAGACCCCAGAACAGTCCATGAGGAGGCCCTTTAATCTGCCTGCCTCTGTACTAGAATGGGACTGACATCCAGCAAACATTGGGCAGCAGCCTTTTCAAATGGATCTCCTATAAAGATGAGTGGAATTTTCCAGACCCCACAAATTATAGATCTCTGAATCAGAGGTGCACAGAGTAGAAAATGCTCATTGGCCCATCGTGTCTGCACCAATAATAACCACCACTAAAGGTACACTAATCCCATTTTCCTGCTTGTCCCATATCCTTGAATGTTATGATATTGCAAGTGCTTATCCAATTACTTAATAATTGAAAGGTTTGTCTTCTATCTTCCAAAGCAGTGCATTCCAGATTCCCACTACCCTTTTGAATAAAAAAGCTTTCTCAAATCCCACTGGATCTCCTGCCCCATACTCAAAAATAGTGTCCCATTGTGATTAAGCCCTCAACCAAGGGTAACAGCTGTTCTCTACTCACCCTGTCCATACCCCTCAATCTTGTACACCTCCAATCATTAACACAATGCCCCCATGTTCTTCTGTTCCTGAAGAACAATCCAAGCTTGTTTAGTATCTCACTATAAAGCTCAAATGCTCCATCCCAGGCAATATCCTGGTGAACCACCTCCTGTACCCCCTCAAGCATCACAGCATTCCTAAAGTGAGGTAACCAGAACTCTACACAGTACTCCAGCTGTGGCCTACATCAATACACTGTACAGCTCCAATATTACCTCCTTGCTCTTGTACTCTACCATGACTGATGAAAGCTAGTGTCCCAATTGCTGCCCTAACTAAACTCGTTACATGCTCTGACTTCAAGATCTGTGAATAATTAATCCAATATCTTGACTTTCCAGTGTCTTGCCATTCATTAAATACTCACATGTTTCTTCCAAAATACATCGCATCACCTTGAACTTATCAGGATTAAATACTGTCTTCCACTGCTTCCCATCTGACTAACCCAGTTATATCTTGTAACCTACAACCATCTCTATGAATCACTCTACCAATCTTAGTGTTGTTTGCCAACATTTTTTATAAAGGTAAATCACCATAGTCCCTGATGACCATAGGCTAAAATGGTGGTGATTTAACCTGAAGATCACCACACCTCTGGTGAGGGGAAAGATTGAGAAGGTAGGCCTTCAAGACAAAGGGTCATCCTGACTTAACATTGGGTCTAGTCTCTCCTCAGATGCTGTCAGACATGCTGAGATTTTCCAGCATTTTCTGTGACAGGATGCTCACTCCTGATTTACTTTGTTTCCTCCCTGCTGGAAACAAGTTTGTGTTCCATGACAGCAGTGTCTGGTTCATTGTCACCCAATGGATTAACTGGTCTGAGCATTCCCAGTGTTTATCCAGGCTCTCAGGAAGAACAACCATGTAGATAACATGGGAAAGTTAGCTGAAAAAGTGGGGAACAAGTACAAATGTTGGTTGTCTTCTGATTTTTGTTTGTTCTATCAATTATCAATTTTTGTAGAATGTTCAAAGCTTTTGAGTTCTTTGACAGTACTGGTATGCAATAATGTGAGTAAGAACAAACTTAACTTGTGAAACAAAACAACTTTGTTTAACTCTTCAACTCATCACAGGAAATGGGGAGAGAGTGCCTGATGAGAGGGTAGGCCTGGATTTTGCATTTTCAGAAAGTCCTTAAATAGACTACAAGCCTATGATAAATGTAAGATTTACATAATGTTTAGGAAAGTATGCAACAAATATGAAATCAACTTTTAATCATACCCCATTGCAGTCATCTAAATGGAAATACCTGACCAGAAAACGAGCAGGAACAGGTGAACTCACTGTCACATCTAGCTGATCTTAATAGTTGTCATCCTAAAACAGTAGCCTATGCAACAATTACCATGGTCTTGCCTGTATTCACTCCAGTGCTTTCGGACACATCTGTCCCATAGTTGTTTGTTTTTCAGCTATTGGCTAAGTTCTGATCTCATTGGCACAGTGGTTAGCACTGCTGCCTTGGGTCACTGTGGAATTTGTACGTTCCCCATGTCTGCAAAGGTTTCCTTTGGTGCTCCGGTTTCCTCCCACAGTCTGGAGATGTGTGGGTTAGATTGGCTGTACTAAATTGACTCTAGTGTTGGGGATTAACAAAGTGAATGTGTGGGGTTACAGGAATAGGGCCTGGGTGGGATTGTGGTTGGTACAGACTCTGGGCTGAATAGCTGCCTTCTATACTGTAAAGATGCTAAGATTTCCTGCTCCCCAGCCTTGAATTTTGGGGCTACCCAAAGGATGCTCTTGGGGATTCCTCTGGTAAGTTCCCAGGTAAGGGAATAATCCCAAAGTGCTAGCCTCCTCTGGACTATTGCACTAGAATAATTCAACAGTGATTTTTAAATCCTTAATTTCAGAAGTTCTGTCAGTGTTATGCAAATAGTTACTCTGAAAACATTTGAAGAAATAAAACCAATTCTAACTTTAGCATTACTATTTTAAACACTCTTAAATATCTGCTCCCACCTGATTTTTGTGCCAGGTAACAGTCACTCTCACCTCAATTCTACTCTTTTGTCCATGTCTAGATCAGCAAGTGTGGTTAGATGAGATGTAGAGATTGAATGAGTCACTGCAGACTGTTTAGCGTGGCATTGATAGAACTGTGGAACCTGACTGCTTAGCAATCATTCTGGGCCAGGAAAGATGCATGATAAGTCTCAATCCTGGATGAATACTGATTTGAAATGAAAAACACAGGAGAATGGAATCTTATTTGTTTAAATTGCCCGGATCAACAATTAACAAATGGGCAGACCAGAATTTTTTAATAAACCTGCATCATGGATGGTGCTGTGAAGTTGAGGTTATGAATAAACAGATGTTGTAAGTAGTTTTATAGAACATTTGCAAATAAGTTGGTGCCTTTTAAAACAGAATGAACCCAACAAATTTCCATTTTTTTGCGACTAAAAAAAATCATTGTTTGTTGTACACAGCCTGGCTGCAAATGGTGATGTGGACGGACTGAGGGCTTGGCACCTTTCAGGATTGGACTTGGACCAGTGCAGTTATGATGGACAAAGTCTTCTAGAATTTGTAAGCAAACGCATTGCATTGTATTCAAGAGAAACTCAAAGTTAAATCCTACATGTTACATCCCTCCCCAAATGATTCACATGGTACTCTGCCATTCCCTTAGATGAAGTTCTCATGATTTGGTTTTGAAAATAGCTTTTGACAGTTTCTAGATAAGAATCATTTTTCTGGTGGGTGAAGCTAAGATATATGTTTCTGTCTTTGTCTCCAGGCTTTGGCTGATGGTAATGAAAAGGTGATTGCATTCCTTAAGTCAGCACTTGAAGAAAACAAGCTGGTAAGAGTTGCATGAATATAGTGACTGCAGTGTAACCACAGCAATCATTGAACTAAAATCTCATTCTGGGGACCTGTCCCTTTTTTCAGTTCAAGCTATAAGATGACAAATTTGTTCACGTCTGCAGCAGGGCTAAATTTTATTCCCCTTTGAACTGCAAATGGAAGCAGAGTAAAATAGGGTCCAAAAAAGACTGGTGCCAATGTGTCAGTATCCAAATATTAAGACGACACTTCCAGCACTCTCCATTTTGGGGGAAGTGAGTTTGGGCCTGTAAAGCCACTTGCTGCCCCTCTCCCAGGATTGGGACAGGACAACCTATTTAGACTCATTAAGAACCTTGCTAAAGGTAAGTTTACTATACCTGCAATTTTCTATTCAGCTTCAAGTTTCCCAACACGGGTTGGGAGACAGATCGACTGGCCTCCTAGGCCCTTCCTACTTGCCTGGCTAGGGATACATCAATGCCCACTCTGTAGAGCAACAGCAGCCCCCCCCCCCCACCCCCCCAAAAAAAACTAACCTCAGTGGTGTGGCCTGGCTGTCTTCTAATTTTAATGCTTAAAAATTGCTGAGAAGACACCTTGGTGCTGAGGTGCCCAGTTAGCCACTTATCCTGTAATGTAACTGGGTGCCTCTCTGAAACTAAGTCCATTTTGTCTCTTCTTTCAGAACTGCCCACAAAGCATCTCTATGCCATTTAGGCATTCATGCACATAAAATTTTTTATCTATTTTCTTTCTGGAGGTGGGTATAAGACCCAAAAACAAACATACTCTATCCTTATTTTTCCATCTGATTTGGCTCCGTATGTCAATAACTGATTTATACCACTGCACAATATAGCAGGTATTTAGGTTGTAGATACAAGTACCCTATTTCTCCCAGAATAAAGTCCTAAACCATGGCTACATCTTCAAGAGGAGATGGATGGCTCGGTGAGTTACAGTAGACTAATTTCACATTACTTTCAACAGCTTATTGTTGGGTGTCATTTGGGAGATCTTAAGATAGCAGGAACTAAAACTATGAAAAGTAGAACATGGGTAAGTGTGGGACAGATGCAGAATTAATTTGTCAAATGACAGATTTTCATATATTAAAATATTGTCCTTTTGCTTTTGTTTCTCATTGCTTTAGTCAATCCATCTGGTACTGTTCTTCAGTTGTCCTACATATTCTCCTTAGTGTGACCTGCAATGTATCTTCAAGTTACTGCTTTTATTTTACTTGTTAACGTTTAATCTTGTAATTTGCATGTTAGCTTGATGTGTTGGTATTTCTCAAAATTCCTCTAATTGAAATCATGGAAATCCATGATTTCTAAACTAGTGCTATAAAAAGAAGCTTACTAAATTCAAAGCAGGAGCTAATCAAAGATATTGGATTTTAGGGATACGATTCTCCAGTTGTGCTTGCCCCAAAACTGGAGAATCCTGTTCCCAGGTCGATGGACCTTTTTGCATGGTTCCCCCTACCTGCCCACTATGATTCCTGTGGCAGGTGTGGTGAGAATTTCCCCACCCGCTATTTGGGAACTGCAGCAGATTTTAATCCAGCTCTTGTTGACAAGGGCTGGAAATCAATCCATTAAACAATGGAGATCTTTTTCACAAGTTTCATTGGTCTGTAGAAAACTTTAAATTCATTGCATTAAACTTCACAACCTTTTTGGGTAATGCCACTTAAGCCTGCAAGTACATCTGTGAGCATATGTTTATCATGTACTTGATGCTGGTACACAGAACCCAGAACGTGAAATTTTGAATTTGTCTAATTAGACCAAAAAAATTTTGCCTCTTTCTACCTATAAGAAATCCAACCTTTGAAAGCAAATTTGTAAGAGTTGGAATCTCAATGTATTAGTTTTGCTTCCAATTTTCATCCTTTTGCCTTCACATTGTCCATCTCAAATATTTCCCTATCTTGACCTTCATTTCCAGTGACAGACTGACCAACATTAATTTAAACCCACTGACTCCAAGGGCTGCTTCACTACAACTCCTTACCTCCCGCTCCTTGTAAGGACTCCATCCTATTCTCTGTTTCTCCATCTGTTCAGATCTTTGAAAATGGTGCTGCTAACACGTTGGTCTTTTTCCTTGAGGTTCCCTCCCTCACCCTGTAATTGGGGCATTCAACCAAGTTTGCTCCAATTCCTGTACCTCTGCCCTCATCCCTTTCTGTCCTAGAACCACAATAGGATCTCTTGTCCTCACTTGTACTCTAAGATTCCACATTCAAAGGATCATCCTCTACCATTTCCACCAACTCTGGCCCAATGCTATCATGAAACACATCACAGAAGGTATAACGTCTGACCCTTTACCACCTCCCTGCTCTCCATTCATGATCCCCAAACACTCAGGTTAAGCAGTGTTCCACTTGCACTTCCTTCAGTTTGCTCTGTATTGGCTGCTCCCACTGCATTCTCTTCTACATTGGAGAGACAAAATGCAGACTGGATGACTACTTTATGGAGCATCTTTGCTCAGTCCACAAGCATGACTTCTTGTTGCTTGCCATTTTAACTCTTCTTTTATACCCACATGTCCATCCCTCTCTTGGCCTGCTGCAATACTCCAATGAAGTCCAGCACAAGCTGCAAGAGCAGTGTATCATGTTGGGCAGTTTGCAGCCCTCAGGACCTGGAATTCAGCAGCTTTGTATTGGACATTTTCTTCATCTTATACCCCTTTGCAAAATATGGAGCCAAAAGGATTTGATATGGTAACTTTTCTCTCTTTACAAGTGCTGCCAGACTTGCTGAGTTTTTCCAGCATCCTCTGTTCATTTGATTTATTGTCATACATATTAGCATACACAGTATTGTTTTTGCACACTCTACAGACAGCATAATGTACTTGGCGAAGGAAATGAGTGCAAAATATAGTTTAGTCGTAGGGTGAGAAAGATCAACTTAATGTGAAGTATGTCCAGTCAAAAGTCTGACAGCAGCAGGGAAGAGGCTGTTCTTGAGTCAGTTGGTACATGACCTCAGACTTGATACCCTTTTCCTTCTGATGGAAAAGGGATATGTCCAGGGTGCGTGGGGTCCTTAATTATGCTGGCTGCTTTTCTGAGGCAATGGGGAAGCGTAGACAGTCAATGAATGGAAGGCTGGTTTGTGTGAACTGGGCTTCATTCAACTTTGTAGTTTCTTGCAGTCATACCAAGCTGTGATGCAACTGGAAAGAATGCTTTCTATGGTGCACCTAACATTTGGGAGTCATAGCAGACAGGCCAAATTTCCTTAGTCTCCTGAGAAAGTAGAGGTATTAGTTGGCCCTATAGCATTGGCACGGAGAGGCCAAGACAGGTTGTTGGTGATCCAGACATCTTAAAAACTTGAAGCCCATTTCTACATCTCCATTGATGCAGACGGGGGCATACCTTCCACTATGCTTCTGGAAGTCAATGACTATCTCCTTTTTTATGAGCCTGAGTTGGAATATGACTGCCATCAATCTGATGTAAAGCAGAGTTAACTAAGCCAATGGAGACATAAGTTTAAACACAAAGCTAGTTGCAAATGTGCCTGATTGACATCAATTTCCTATTGTTAAAGTGCAACATATATTTGTGCTGTTTCAATGAGTTACTGTTCCTCGGACAGAAATGAATATTTATTTTTAATTTGGGTATTGGTGGTTAGATTTTCATGTGGGTGAACTAATAGCAATCCAGCTGAGTTTGATACTTTGTGGCATGGTAGTGTAATTAAGGTACATGGAAACTGAAATAACCTTGGCAGCATTTGAAGGACAGCAGTTGATCAGTGCTGTTTGGCAGCTGTAGAAGGAGACTTTTTTTCATGGGTAGAAAGATCCACCACAAGCACAGTGCTTCACTTGTAGAAGTAGTTGGGAAGGCATTGATCTGGGTTGAGCTTTAGTTGATACCCCTACTGGGAATACAAGGATATCAGTTGAGAGAGAGCTGTTATGGACAGCATTGCAGCAGCTACTGACGGTCTATTCAGATAACCAGTGCCCAAGTTCCCTGGGCATCATTCTGTGGAGAACAACCTGCAAGAGATTGTGGTGTGGGGGCAGGAGCTACCACTAGTTAGGGTTTGGGGAGGTGGGCCAGTCTAGTTTCATGGATGGTTAGTGTGGCAATAGTTGCCCAAGAGCTAGATGTAGTTTTATTTTTTTTGTGTAGCTATTGCTGGAAGATATTGCAAATGTTGAACAGTTCCAACTGAAATCACATTTTTGAATGATTTCCAGTGCAGCAAATTGCCCATTGGACATTTTCACTCCCTGGCCAGTTGTTATGTAAACTGTACCTTGGAACTTCAGTGGGAGTTGGGGAGTAAGTGTTCCCCAGCGCATCTTTTGGGTTTGTTTCCACCCCCTGCACCACCCACCCCACCTGCCCTGGAGCTCGGTTATGTCCCTACTTTTCAATGGAGCCTTAACACCTGCAATGGTTGCTCATCCCTAATTGCCATTGTCATGGACTACTGTTGTCCCTCTGGTGTAGGTACAACCACAGAGCACCAACAATGGATGGAGACTGACAGAAGCCAAGCAAGACTTTACTCTCGAGCAGAGAAGCGTGAGCCATCTTGTCTCCCCCCTCCCCTACCTTGAGCAGAGAAGCGTGAGCCATTTTATGACTCATGAAGCCCAAGTATATTTTCTGTTTCTCCCTGGTGTTCCCCTTCATTATCAGCTGCAGCAGGCAAGCCAGTGGTAAATCTCATTGGATGACAGTTCTCCAGCCCCTCAAGGCATTGCTTTGATGGCCAGAAAAGGCACTGCAGGGCTGTATATGAGCCCAAGTCCTGCAACCGCTCATCAGGTAAGTACCAGAGGTCCTGGGACCAGGACTGAAATGGATGCACTTGGGGTGGATGAGAGTCCTGAAGCTCCTACCCACCCACCCCAGCTCGAACCCACCACTGGGTGGACATAAAATTCTGGCTCTGTGAAATTGAAGACCTTTTTTCCGCAGAAAAACCCATAAGATTGAGTGACCCAAACTTCTTCAAATGATAGAGTTATGAAGATTATTTGTACTTAACCATGAGAAGCTATAACTGCTCCTAACTTGCACGTTTGTAAATTTAAGAATATTCATGAAATTAAGGAGAAGTTTGAAATGATTTTGTGGTTGCAATGTGACATGCTCTGCTAAAGTGCTCAAGTCAATTATAAATTATTGAAAATGAAATGAAACTATTATTCAAGAGCAGACATGGAGGAGCAAGTGAGAAATTGGAATTAGTTTGGGCGGCCTTTGTAGAAAACATTAACATTACCACAAATATGTGATCTATCTCTATGTTCAGTAGCCTGGCTTTTGGTGTGACTATGATGGCAAACTCAGTTAATCCTTGCTGCTCTATAGGCTACACTATTGAAATCATCACGGGTGGAAATCACTTGGGTTTTTTTACGATTAGTCTTGCTGCAAAACCACTGAACAAAAATTATGCCTTTAGAAGAGGAGCAATCGGCTTTTTACTGCTAAACAATCTCACTGATCCTGAAAAAACACTTCCACCATCTGGAATGTCAAGCTTCTCATTATGATTTTTAAGAGCTGTAGTGCTTTTTCCCCTCAAGTTGGTTTGATATTTCAGCTAATACCTTAATCCCCTGTGTGTATATATCACAATCTTAATTTTGCTGTGTCTAGAATGATTGAAGTATAGTCAGTGCCTTCTACTGCTGGGGGTTTGCCATCTGTGACGGCCAGCTTACCCTGCTGGACGACATCACTGATGCCTTGCAATCCCTTTGACTTGGCACCAGATTCTCAATGTCGTGAGAGATGAAATCCATGCCACAATGTGAGATCCTGTGGGCAACAATAAGATTAATGGTGGGTATGACCACTTTGCTACTGACTGAGAATTTCAGCCCATGGTTTTATACATAGAAATGTGGTGCTGTGGTCTCACTATTGTTCAATTTGTGATGTTCTAGCAGATCTATCAATAGTTCAAAGCTATTTTGAGTAGCTTCAACACCAGGTTAAAGTCAACTAAGTAAGCCCACCTGCTTGCTTAGGAAGATTTTTGGTTAATTTTGAGACAAAATGCTGAGTACTGAAAGAAGCAGTTGGAGGCAAGCCCTCAGTGGTGGTTCAGTTAGTGAGTGGACTCAACCTGGCAATTTAAGGTGCTGTAGATAATAACTGCCAGTATGATTAAAGTTGTGGTCGACAAGTTCAGCTGTTTGGCACAGAATTTCAGTACCCATATTGCTGAACTGCAGAGTACCAAAAAAAAAAGCAGCTTGCTGAAGCAGAGGAAACAATCTTTACAGTTGCGAATGCAGCTTTTTCAACTGAGGCCTGCTTTCAATCCTTGGAGAATCATACACGGTATGTCAGAGATCCAGATCAGTTGGAGAGCCAGGGCCAGAATGTGTCCATGTGACTTGCTTTCCAGCCAGAACCAAGGATGAGGTCCTAGCTAAATTAAGAACCAACCACTAGGTTTTTGTCTTGCTACAAAAGCTGGTAGTATTAATCTTGGATCCTTACAACTGTTTGATCTTAAGGCTTTGGCCTCTCTTTAACCTCCATGGATGGTAATTTGGAGTCTGCAGTTTATTGCTAACTTTATCCCTTGTTGCATTCTTTTTTGATTTTTGTAACTGTTGGGTGATCTAGTATTTGATTGTCACATGTATTAGTGTATAATGAAAAGTAATGTTTCTTGCACGCAATACAGACAAAACAAACCATGAGGGTGCAGGATGTGGTGTACGTGAGCAGTTGGGTGAATTTTGCCTATTATCCTTTGAAAACCAGGAGCATAATAGTATCTGTCCATCAGCATTTTCCTTTTAATTACTCCAAACTTAAGACAGTTGGTCCCACTATATTCTCTGTGCCAGGGTTGCAAGGTACACAGGGGTGGGGACTACCTACAATGCTTCTGGTCTGGTGTCAAAATTGAATCCTAGTTCTTTAATATTAAGAGCTTCAGTGGGGAGCATGCTGGCTAGGTTGTGTAGCACTAGGGCCGAGGTAGGTATCCATCTTGTATTTATAATGTTACTGTGGTATCCTTTTTTATGGCTATTATTGAGTAGCCCCATTGCAGGAGGGGTGTGGTTGGTTTGTAGATGATGTGGGTATGGTGCAACAATTCCTCACAGCTGGTGGTGATAACCCCCTTGGAGCTATTGGTGTCAGTGTTTTTCCTGTAATTTTTTTTTGTTTTGGGTCAAAGAATCTCTGGACTCAAAAATCCAGACACAGCACAATCAGTGCTGCCTCCATATCAATGGCATCTCCAGTATAGCTGGAGATGGGGAAGTTTTAACCCAAGCATGGTGAAAAATGGCTGATCAACCATTTCTACATCCACTTACTACCTTGGCTGAATATTCAATGACAGTAGCTACATTGAAAATCTGGAATGTGCAGGGAATAAATGGAATACATCCCTCAGCCTGATATTTGTTGGAGCCTGGAATATCAGTCTGTATTACTTAAGCTTTGCCTTTGGCCCTATATCAAAATTGAACCCTAGATGATTTTAGTATCCTTGAAGGGTGTAATGTGTTATCCTGATACTGTCATATGGGGGAAATATCCTTTGCTTAGAACTTGTGTTGGGTCTCCTGCATTTTGTTGGAAGATGTACTGTGTATGGCACTTATCCTATCCATGAGTTGTGGCTCTGCCTCTCATCCTGTAAGCAAGGGTGTGCACCATTGTGCCATGTACTACTCATGGCTTTATCCTGTTCAGTACTTTCTCCCGCCAATCTTTGAAACATCCTTTCATTGTTTGTATCTTTTGGAGGCACCATTTGCAGTGAATAATCAGAACCATCACTTTGGTACACTTGTCTTTTTCATAAGAACATAAGAACATAAGAAATAGGAGCAGGAGTAGGCCATCTAGCCCTTCGAGCCTGCCCCGCCATTCAATAAGATCATGGCTGATCTGTTGTGGCTCAGTTCCACTTTCCCGCCCTCTCCCCATAACCCTTAATCCCCCCTCTTATCAAAAACCCATCAACCCGCTTCTTAAAAATATTTAGCGAGGCAGCCTCCACCACTTCAACGGGCAGAGAATTCCAGAGATTCACCACCCTTTGAGTGAAGAAGTTCCTCCTCAACTCCGTTCTAAACCGCCTCCCCTTTATCTTGAGGCTGTGCCCCCTAGTCCTACTGTCTTTTTTGAGCGGGAAGAGTCTCTCCACCTCTATCCTATCCATCCCATTCATCATCTTATACATCTCAATGAGATCTCCCCTCATTCTTCTAAACTCTAGCGAGTACAAGCCTAGTTTATTCAGCCTCTCCTCATAGCTCAACCCCCTCAACTCCGGTATCAGCCTAGTAAACCTCCTCTGCACTCCCTCCAGGGCCAAAATATCCTTGCGCAGGTGCGGCGCCCAAAACTGCACACAGTACTCCAGCTGCGGCCTCACCAATGCCCTATACAGCTGCAGCAAGACCTCCCTACTTTTATATTCAATCCCCCTCGCTATGAAGGCCAGCATCCCATTCGCCTTCCTGACCACCTGCTGCACCTGCAAGCTGGGTTTTTGCCACTCATGCACAAGGACCCCGAGGTCCCTCTGCACCGTCGCCTGCTGCAGTTTTTCGCCACGTAAGTAATAGTCCTTCCTACCATTCTTCCTACCAAAGTGGACCACCTCACACTTGCCAACATTAAATTCCATTTGCCATTTCCTGGCCCATTCGCCCAGCCTATCTAGATCCTTCTGCAGACTCTCCACACCCTCCGCACAATTTGCCTTTCCCCCAATCTTGGTGTCATCAGCAAATTTCGACACCCTGCACTCAGTTCCCTCCTCCAGATCATCTATATAAATGGTAAATAGCTGAGGCCCCAGCACCGACCCCTGGGGCACCCCACTAGTCACCAACCGCCAATCCGAATAGCACCCATTGACCCCCACTCTCTGCCTCCTATTTGACAACCAATCCTCTATCCACGCTAACACCCTACCCCCAACTCCATGTCCCCTGACCTTCTGCAATAACCTCTTGTGAGGTACCTTATCAAACGCCTTCTGAAAATCCAGTGCAAAAATGATTGTACCATACCAATTGAGTTTGTAGGAGTTGAGAATTTTAAATACAAATTAAAGGAAAAAATGAATCTCGGCATCTGCTACTTCCTCCCATGGCTGTCATCCAGCCCAGGTGATTTATCCACTTTCTTGGATGTCAGTCTCTTCAGTACTTATTCTACTTGGAGGTTAGCTGCAATAAGTATAATGTCTATAGTGAAAACGGAGACAAAATACTCATTGAGGCACAAGATGTAGGTAGGATTAATGAACAATTTATATATTCCTGCTATGACCTACTCTTCTAGCTTAGTTTTCCTGGATTTCACCTGCCAGTATTTTTTCATATCCTTTCTTGGCTTTTCTGACTTCGCCCTGTATTTTCTACACTTGGCTTTTCAGTGTTTTTATGAATATCAAACATTTTTCCTACCTTGTCTTATCCTGTATGCTTCAAGATAACCAATGGGCTTTAAATTTGGCAGCACCACCCTTTTTCCTTTGTGGGGACATGATTACACAGTGCCTGTAGAAAGAATGTTGCTTTTGAATGTTTCCCACTGGTCTGTCATGGATTTCCTTTCCAGCCCATTTCACCAGATCACTCCAGCTTTGTAAAATTTTGTCTTTTTTCCCCCAGCCTTATCCTTTTTCTACTATTTTTATATCATCTGTTGACTGGGCCAACATTTATTGGCCACCCCAAATTGCTCTTGAACTGAGATCATCTCCAAAGGGGAATTGAGGGTGAACTCTGGGTCTGGAGTTGTGTCTCAGTCCAGATGAGGATGACAGATTTCCTTCCCTAAAGGGAAAGGAAATTAGTGAACCCAATGGTCATCATTAGACTTTATTGAATTCAAATGTTAGCATCTGTCTTGGCAGGATTCGAACCCAAGTCCCCAGAGAATTACCCTGGGTCTCTGGATTACTAGTCCAGTGACAATACCACTTGCCATTAACTCCCTTCAATTATGCTAAATATTATGGTCACTATCTCCAATAGTCACCCACTGCTGCTTCATTTCTGAAGACTAAATCGAAAATTGCACTTTCCTTGTTGGGCTTATGTGCTGGCCAGAAAGTTCTCTTGAGCGGTTCAAGAATTTTGTCCTCCGCTCTTCACTGTATCCCATTTGACATTAGGATAGTTGAAGCTCCCACTGTTACTGCATATTGTTTTTGCAATTATTTGCCTACTTTTTACATCTCCTCCCTCACTGGGGATATATAATTCCCAGTAATGTGGTTATTCCTTTTTGAGCTCAACCCAAAGCCCTCATTTGATGCTTCATTCAGTTTCAGGCCTCCTCACAGCTGTAACTAATTCTTTTAACTAATAATGTTACACCCTGACCTTTTTAGCTCTTCCTCTCTGTTTAAACTCTATATCAAGGGATGTTGAGCTGTCATTTTGCCCCCTCTTTAAGCTAAGTTTCCATTATAACAATGATATATCATGCTACCATCTGTCTAAATGCATTTGGCTCAATTACTTGCTATACTCATTTGTATTTAAATATGTACCTCAAGTGTCAATTTTTATGCTTTTATATTTTAACCTTCTGTCTTTCAGAGTCCTTCACTAACTTTCTGCCTCCTGTCCTGTTTCTCCTACCAGTCTAGTAGTTTAAACCTCTTCAACACTGGGAAATCTCCTTTTGCAAGTACATTTGTTCTGCTCTGGTTCAGAGGTAGACTGTCCAGCTTGTATAGATCCAACTTTCCTCAAATCTGAAGCTCTCCTCACTGCACCATCTCTCCAGCCATTCATTGTACAATTTCTAAACTCATGCACATGACCTTGGGAGTAATCAGACATTACCTCAAGTCTCACTTGCTAGTCTTTTTCCTGACCCTATAACTCAGCCTGCAGGACATCATCCCTTTTCCCACCAAACCAGTGGTACAAATGTGAACACAATCTCTCACTGTTCACCCTCCCCAGAAAGATGCCCTATGGCCCTCCTATGGGATCCTTGACCACGGCACCAGGAAGGCAATACATCCTGGAGTCATATTTACTGTCACAGATCGCCTAACTATTCAATCCCCTATCACTATTCCTCTTCCTCCCTCCAGTGCAGCTGAATCGCCCATGGTGCCATAGACTTGTTTGGCTGCTCTCCTCTGAGACATGTCCTCTAGTAACAAAAATGGAAAACTGATGAGCAAGCAAGATTGACTCAGGACTCTTGCACTGCCTGGTTGGCTTAGATTGTCAATCACCACAGCTTTACACTCCTAACCTGCAGTGTGACCATCTTCCTAAATGTGCAATGCTCATAGTTTCCTGCACCAGTGACTCCAGCTTCCAAGTTCTGAAACCTGTCATTCAAGTTTCTGCAGCAATGACAGTTTTTGTAGATATATTTGTCTGGGGCACCCATGATTTCCTACAATCCAGAGTCCAGTTAACCTGCCAAACCATAACTTTAAAATCTATTTATTATAATTAGAAGTAAGACTTGTCACTGACTCACCAGTCAAGCTGCTTTCATTGTACTGAAAGGCAGAAAAAGTGCACGCACACACCTCTGCAGATAAAGTAACATTGAGGAAAGACTTTTTATGCTCCTGGGGGGAAAAAAAAACTGCCTCAAGCTTCTGAAAACCAGCTTGAGTGAGCTATCCAATGAACTACTGCAGTTGCTGTCAGCTTGCACACATGTTAAGACTGCAATAAAACTCAGCTTCTTGATTTGGAGTATTTTTAGCTAAACTGCTGAATTAAATAAAAGATAAGAGTTTCAATGAAAACAAACTTCCACTTTGCACTCATCTCCCAAAGCAGCATTCCAGTGCCAGACCCATCAATTTAATTGCATGCATGATACATTCTGAAAGTTAGAATTATTTACATTCCAGCTTTTAAGGTGTCTAGGATTGAGACTATTGTAGAAGCAGAAGTTTGGGTGAAGTGCTTACTGTGCAGCCACTGATCTTAATGAATTGAAAAATTGTCACTGTACTGACATTTGAGTATAGCACTATATTGTGCAAAGAACAAAAAATTACAGCACAGGAAACAGGCCTTTGGCCCTCAGCCTGCACCAACCATGCTGCCTGACTGAACTGAAACCCCCTACCCTTCTGGGGACCATATCCCTCTATTCCCATCCTATTTGCATATTAAGACACCTCTTAAATCAGTACTGCTTCTACTACCTGTTTTCTAAAAAAATCTGCCTTGTGCATCTTTTAAACCTTGCCCCTCACACCTTAAACCTATGTCCCCTAGTAATTGACTCTTCCATGCTGGGAAAAAGCTGCTGACTATCCACCCTGTCCATGCCCCTCAATCTTGTAAACTTCTGTCAGGTCTTCCCTCAACCTCCATCATTCTAGTGAGAACAAACCAAGTTTCTCCAATTTTCTCATAGCTAATGCCCTCCGTACCAGGCAAGTCTTTTCTGTACCCTCTAAAACCTCCATTTTTCTGATAGGCTGCATTTGGGATATAGTCTTCAATTCTGGTTGCCACACTAAGGTTCTATAAAGCTACAATGTTTGAACAATTTTTGAACAGTGTCCTGGCTGAAAACAAGCATGCTGTATGCCTTGACTACCTTCTCTGCCTGTGTTGCCACTTTGACCTGTGTACCTCTACACTACACTAAGATCCCTTTACCTATCAATACTTGGGGTTCTGCCATCTACTATATATTTCCTATCTGTTAGCCCTTCCAAATGCGTTACCCCCCCGCCCCCCCTGCCCCTTGGTCCAGATTAAACTCCAATTGGAGACTTGGGTGGAGAGATGGCAGATGATCTGTATCTTTTGGTCCTCATTTCTATTCACAAATCCACCAACCTTTGTCATCTGCAAACTTTCTAATCAAACCAGTTACATTTTCCTCCACTTATGTACAATTACAAAGGTCCTAGCACTGATCCCTGAGGAATATCACTTGTCACAGCCCTCCATTCAGAAAGGCACCCCCCACTCTTTGAGCCAGTTTTGTTTCCACCTTGCAGCTTGCCTTTGATCCTATGTGACTTCATCTTCTGCACCAATCTACCATGACAGACCTTGTCAAGGCCTTGATAAAATCCATGTAGACAATATCCACTGTCTTACCCTCATCAATCACCTTCGTCACTTTCTCAAAACTCAGTCGTGTTCATGAGGCGTGACCTCCCTTAACAAAACTGTTGTCTCTCACCTAATATTCCCCCTTATTTCCAAGTTGGAATAAATCCTATCTCAAAGAATCCCCCTCCAATAATTTCCTTACCATGGATGTAAAGCTCGCCAGCCTGTAATTGGATTATTCTTGCTACCCTCTTAAACAAAGGAGCAACATTGACTCTTCTCCAGTCCTCTGAGACCCCCCTGTAGCCAGTGAGGATACAAAGATTTCTCAAGGCCTAGCAATTTTCTCCTTGCTGCTGCTTAGTATTTTGGGGTATATTCCATCAGGCCCAGTAGATGAGGGAGAGCTGATTTTCTATTTCTTGTCTTTCTACAAGATCATTGAGCAGAAGTGGTTTGGGTGTAGTGACAAAGCATAAATCCCTTTTTCCCAAGTTAATTTGGACAATATAAGCAGGTTTTGTGCATTAATTACAGTAACTGAAGATTTGCAGCAGCTTTTTTCTTTTTTGATTGAACTTTTTACAACCTGGATCTTGACATTTTGCTCATTTTGTTTTTTTTTTGCTTTAGGTCTGTAGTCAAGAGTGACGGTTTTACATTCTGGATTGTCTGCAGTATGTTAAATTGTGTTCATCCTCTTACAAGATCATCTTTATAAAGAAAACTATACATCTGCAATTTCTATAGCACTAATCAATCAAATTTGAAGTTACAAAGCCAAACAATTTTTAGACCAGTAACACAGGATGGTCTACACCAAAATCTGAAGATTCCAATTTGAAGTCAAAACATGGCAAATATATCGTGATTTGGAAGTTACAAGTCAAGACAGAATACTGCAGGGTATTGTATTGGCGATGTCAGCAAGTTTGTCACTCTCTGCCCTTGTCCAGTCAAGGGCAATGTGGAATAATGGATACTGCATTTGGACAAAACAGGTTAATTACTTCTCCCTACAATGTGATTTGGACCACATGGATGTGCTTTTACAACCCCTTCCTCCTCCTCCTCCTCCCCCCGCCCCTGCCCATGTAGCATTAGAAATTAAATTGTAATATGCAGTTTATCTTGTTGAATTTGTTTTTCTTTAAATTGAGTGGGCAGGGCCCATATCAGTTCAGCTTTGTGCAAATATGACCTGCTAGATTCAGCTGATAGAGGTGGCAAGGAAACCACCCAGTAATATTAATAGAACAAAATCTTCTCTTTGCACCTTACTACTTTGGGTCACCTAAAGGGCCTCAAATGACCCACTAATATGTGGGCTGCCAATACCACCACTAGTAAAATTGTGGTGGGGTTAGGAACAGTGATGGGCAGGCTGCTTGCTGAGTTTTGCATGCTAGCCCCCCCCAACCTTCAAACGCATCACGGAAATGTAAAATCTAGCTCATGGATCAAAGGGGAAAAACTAGGACTGAAAACATTAGAGTATAATAGAAAAGGTGTAAAGGGAGAGATGGAACAGCTGTACTTGGAGACTGACAGTGGAAGAAAAGGATGCATCCATCAGAAAGACAATGTAGAGATTGCTGCTCAGTACCTTTTTATAGGTGTGGTGGAAGGGAGATAAAGAAATTTGCAGACAAGTGAAGGATTGAGTAAACAACCAAGGAATACTAATAGAAAATTTCAACTACCCTGATTGAGATCACAACACCAGGTTATAGTCCAGCAAGTTATTCAAAATCACAAGCTTTCAGAGTGCTGTCCCTTTGGGTGAAGTGATATTAATTGGATAGTAGAGATAGGTATGGAAATGGAATGCCTTTTCCAAGGAGAGGCAGTTGCCATCAGCTTGCTATTCCACTCTTTTTAACACAGCACCAGCATTCCACAATTCTCACCTGGACTTCTGAGCTGGTCTTTTTTCTAAGAAATGAAGCGTATGTATGTTCTCAGGATCCTTCTTTGTAATGAATATCTGCAAGGGTGGCTAACCCAGCTCTACTGCTTTCAGCACTAGCTGCTGTATTTCACTGTCTTTCACTAGCATAATGAAAGGCTTTGGGGTGTTTAAATAGCTTTTCGCTATGTTACTGCAAGAGATAAATGGGTAAGGTGGTGAGGTCAGGTGACGTGGCAAGTCCAAGGGTCAGTTGGGGGGTGGTGGGGGGGGGACAGTTGTATAGTTACCCAGAGTTGAACATGATCATTTCATAACAACATTTTATGGGTAATATATTCTAAGAGATAGCTGAGGCATTACTACTCAATTCATAATTCACTAGGAAAATGTAGTTAGCTCTGCTCTGTCTCCCACAGGCCGGAATTGAACCTGAGTTCCTGGCACTGGAATTTGCATGTCCTCCCCATGCATGTGGATTTCTCCCGCAGCTCAAAGATGTGCAAGTTAGGTGAATTGGTTTCGCTAAATTGGCCCTTGGTATCCCAAGATGTCAGTTAGGGAGGATTAACATAAATGGGTGGGGTTATGGGGATAGGGCTTGAGTAAGATGCTCTGTCACTGCAGACTCGATGGACCAAATTGTCGTCATTCTGCACCATAGGCATTCTATGATCTAAACAGGAAATATAACAATATAGAACTTGCTTGATCAATCTTGGTTGTTCTTGAAGCAGCAAAAGAAGGTAAACAGTGTAACAAAGTAGATGTAACTTATCTGGATTTTGAAATGGTCTTCAAAAAGATGCCCTGTAACAGGCTAGTGATTTATGACCAAGAATGTGAAGTCAAAGATAAGTGGCAAAATAGATAACTAGCTGGCTACAAGCAGAATGGGGCTAATGGTTTTTCAAATTGAGTGCCAGCAAGTGGAAAGTGGTGTCTCAAAGGATCACCGTTAGGACCACTGTTATTCATAATTTAAACCTAATGATTTGAATTTTGGAGGGTGGAAGGCACAAAATTGGTGTGATGCTCAATACTGACAAATTTAGAGAAGGGCATTAATTTTCAAGAAGGGCAAATATTGGTGAATGAAATGCAATACAGTAACATCTGAGGGAGTGAGTATATTTTGGTAGGAAGAATAGGGAGGGCATTTTATTCCTTTGAAAGGTAAAATCTAAATGGAGTCAAGAAACAGAAGGATCTTGGAGTACAAATACACTGATTCAAAATAACCAAGAAGATTGGTCAAGCAAGTTTATCAAAAGTTGCACCAAAGGCCAGCAAGACCACAAGAGAACCAAACATTTTGCTTTATTTTTACTATGTTTGTATCAAACCTTAGATCAATCACAGTCTTGACACTTTAGTAGAATGTGGAGTTCTAGTCACCATATTATGGATAGGGATACTGGGGAGGGTGCAGATGAGATATGAGGATGATGACACAAATACTTGTGTATACATATTAGGAAAGGATTTACAGGCTGGGTCTATTCTTTCTGGAGTGTGACCTAATGTTGGCCTTTAAAATTATTGAAGGTTTTGATGGGGAGGGTGAAGAGTGTAATTAGAGGTTATTGACGTTGAGCAGTGCCTGGAAATCCAATAGACAATTCAGGAAAAACACATGGCCAAAAGAGTGGTCAGAATGTGGAACTAACTACCCCAGGGGCTAGTTGAAGTGAGTAATATAGATGCAACTGAGGGGGAGCTGGACAAGCATTTGAGGGAACAGGGAATATTGGTAGGTTTAGATGGGAAGAGGTTTGAGTGGAATATAAACACTCGTCATTTCTGTACTGTGTCCTTTGCCATTATATGTAACCAGATGTCTCTATTTTCCAGTCAAGTAAAGTATTTTTGCAGTGTTGTAAAGCAGAAACTTGAGGTAAGGCACTTTATAACTTAGTGTAGTGTTTTATTAATATTTCTAGTTTTCATAGCTCAACATAATTTCAAACAATCTATTAAAAGAACCTAATTGTCAATGCAAATTCCTCAGAATTTGCAGCAAAGCATTTATTTCATTCATTCATTAGAATGGGTACAAGAACTGGGAAACATTTAATTTTCTTTTTAAATGCAAGTTATCAAACAAAAAGGGGTTTGGGCATCTGGAAAAGTGTCAATTTCCAACTCTCTAGTAATTCAGTATTTCCAGAAGTTTTGTTCTTTGTCATAAACTTTCTAAAAAGACTTGCACCACTAAACTCAAACTTGAGGGTGGAATTCTAAGTTTTTCAAGTGCGGTGGTGGGTGATTCCAACTGGTGTGAACTTGCACCTGATTCCTTGCTTGTAGCTTCATAATGCACGAGCAGCCATCTCGCAATCAGATTGAGAGCTGGTTTATCCACCTGCCATCCGCTGATGGGCTCGAAGGCCCAGGTGCCATATGTAAACACCAGTGCAGCACGCACATACCACTCTCTCCAGCCCACCTGCCTTGAAGAGACCGTACAGCATGTCCAGAACCCAAAGCAAAAGGCTACCAGCCTTGAAGGGAAAAAGCCTGTACACCAATTCAACCACCATCTCCTCGAGGCCTTGATTCAAGGAGTGGGTGCAGAGGCATGTGCTCTCCCCAAGGGGAGGCTCCAGGAGGTACAGTTGCAGGACAAAATTTGATGTCTAGCTTTTCAGACTTCCTCAGTTTGAGTGACCAAATGGAGATTTTTGGAGTTTCAAAACTGGTCTTTATCTTATTGCCATAGCAAGGAATCTGGTGCTCCAGCTGGTAACACACCTGAGCCCTGAATAAAACATTAGTGTTTACTTCTGGATTCAGTTACAAGTAATTAGCATATACCATTTAAAGGTGTGCATCTGTTCAGAAATGATCTATATCAACTCTCCAGTAGTTAGAATTCTATGATGTATGAAATGAATGTCCAATTGCAACTTGCACAAGTTACAATTATGTATAATTACAGAATTATAAAATTTGATTTTTCTCTACACTTGTAATTTTACCAAAGCCAGTCTTCCATCACCAATCACCCTTTATTTGCACAGTAAGAAGTCTCACAACATCAGGTTAAAGTCCAACAGGTTTATTTGGAATCACAGCTTTCGGAGCTCTGCTCCCTCATCAGATGAGTGGAGAGCTAGGTTTCACGAACACAGCATATGTAGACAAAGATGCATGTAAGATAATGATTGGAATGCAGGTCTTTACAGGTATAGACAATATGAGTGGAGTGGGGGGTACTCACACTGGTTAGAGGTGTGAATTGTCTCAAGCCAGGACAGTTAGTAGGATTTTACAAGCCCAGGCCAAATGGTGGGGGTTACATGTAGTGCAACATGAACCCAAGGTCCTGGTTGAGACTGTCCTCATGCATGTGGAACTTACTGTTCTTAGTGTGCCCAACCCAGTACAACACTGGCATCTCTACACTGCCTTTATTTGTGTTTGAAATACCGTTCGATGGCTGGAGTGTGCTGGTCAGCCCTGAATCTTTTGACTGTTATCCTAAGTGACCTTTGGTCGCTACCCGTCTGCAATGAGCATCCTCACCTACAGATTGCCTCAATCAATAAAATACCTTGCAAATTGTATTGCTAATTTGAAGTTATTTGCATATCATTATTCACTAAATGAAATGAACTTATGATCCTATAGCTCTCTTCTTTAAAGCTGCATTCAATTTGTGGATTTTTTTAAACTCAATGTCATTCCTGAACCATTCCAGTACTACTATTCCTCTGTCAGAGTAATTCAGACTCAAAACGGTGGCTCCATTCACTCTTCACAGATGCTGTCAGATCCACTAACATTTTCCAGCATTTTCTGTTTTGTTTCACTAATCCTAACAATTTTAGAAGGCATTTGAAACGTAATCTTTGTCACATGGGGCATTTCCAGCTCAAGATCTTTCTTTGGAATCAGCCACATTAAGTAGCCAGAATGACTTCAGATACCATAAACTTTCTCCACCCAATTTATTAAGATGTGATCAACACCACTCTTCTTGTCTCACCACCTTAACAAACTAATAGAAATTTTGAGCAGCTTCATGCTCTCTACCCATGAAATTTTATTGCTAATTAGTTGCCTATCCTGGAATTGCCTGTTTTGCAAGTTCATACTGCACTGTTTATCTAGATAAAAATGTCAAACTTTCATTTTGGTCAAAATTTTTATCAGTGATTAGTATAACAGCTTAATCCATGTTTCACTATGTGTAAGTAATTATGTAATGTTATTGTTCAATCTGTATATGTTGAAATGGTTTGAATACAATTATTGTTCACACACCATTACATTCCACCATTGCATGTCCCAACTTAAATAGAGATGTAGACTGGTCACATGATGTGGCTACTAAAGATTCACATGACAGGAGCATGGGAGTTCTCCGTGAAATGCAGGTAGAGTACAAGCACGAAGTAGCTGCTCGGCTAGTGAATCAAGTATTGTTTGTTACAAGTCTTTGGCCAGTCTTTGAGAGCCCAGTACTTTTACATAAATAACAGGAATGTTGGAATATGGGAAAATGGAGTAAAATTTCAAACTTTTCTGATGTTATCAAAGTTGCTGGATTTTCACTCCCCACTCACCTGAAGAAGGGGCAAAGCTCTGATAGCTAGTGGCTTTTGTGACCAAATAAACCTGTTGGACTTTAACCTGGTGTTGTGAGACTTATTACTGTTTCCCCCAGTCCAACACTGGCATCTCCACATTATAGTGCCACCCCAGGACATGTGGCTTTTATGACAGGAGCTGTTTGCACGTTTTGGACAGAGCAGAATGAAGGCACTGGCCTGAAGTTATGTCTGGTGGCGATGCCAACAAACAGATTGATAGAATAGTCAGTCATGCCCAAGTTGTCAAACCCAGCGATCGTTGCTGCCACAGCCAAATATACATCTGCAGGAGTGGTCAGGCTGGCTGTGGGTGTTTTTTTGCATATAGCTTTTGCTGGACCATTCATAGGTCATATGTTCCTCATCTAGGTTGATGCAGATTCAAAATGGCTAGATGTTCAGCTAATGAAATGTATTATGGCCATAGCCACATTTGACAGGCTGTGGTAGATCTTTGACATCCTTGAGGTCTTCGTGCCTACCTGCATTTACGGCTGAGGCGTTGCATCACTTTCAGGTCAAGTGGGAAATGCCACATTTACTTACCACCCTGTCTTGAAAGACTAAGCAGAAAGAGATGTCCAAACATTTAAAGCTTCTATAAAGAAGCAAGCTCAGAGGCCATGGACTTTAGCCAATTTCTTGTTATTGTACAATGCTATGCCAAATGCTCCCACTGGATTATGCTAACTGTGGGGCAGCAGTGCTAACCACTCTGCTGTCACATGTTGAATGTGTGAAGTTGGTAAATATGCTATTTTGTCCTTAACTTGTATCTTACTTCTAGATATCAATTATCCTCCCCATGTCTAAGGTCCCTGGTGTTCAATGGATGATCTCAGGCTAGGGAGGTTTGATAAGCAAACTGTGTTCAAGCTGTAAACGGTGTTGTCTCCCTCTCTTGTACCTTTTAGACTGTTTTGGTGTCTGAACAGCCTTGTTTTGCAATCTGAGTGTTAACACGTGCAGTGTTTGTGCCTCAGGATTAACAGCTGACAGTTTTATGCCCTTAGACACTGCCTACTGCAAGTATCTGAGTTTTCTGCTAAACCGAAACCAAATCTTTTTAACCCTCTTTATTAGTGTGGCTACTTCACCCCCAGCCCCCTCAACTTCATTAGCAATAATGCAAGACTAAACATAGATTGCAACATATAATCCAGCCAAATGGTACAGGCATTAGGCCTACATGCAGCACCCAGGTGACCCTCGTGGCTACAGCAGACAAACCATCCAAGCTTAAGGTGTAGCTACCCTCCATTGCACACATCAACTTCAAGTTTGATATAGTTGATCAGAATGTAAGACCATTATTAGGTCTATGGGATTGCATTAGTGCTCATTCAACTTGGTCCAGGAATGCATGCTCTACAATACCAGACCATAGCGAAGACACTGTGACATCATTGCTAAGTTACCAGTTGTACATCACGTGATGCTAGATGACTTAGTACTGCCAACAATGAGTACACCAGCAGGCATGAAGCAGAAAGTAGTGAATGAGGTGTATTGCATGACAGCATTGGGTGTCAAAACACCTATGGGCAAGGCCACTGGCTTTCAGCAATGGCTGTAGTAAAGAATGTTGGCATAGTGATAGTACGTACTGACCTAATGCACTTAAACAAGGTGTTGCTCAAACCTCATCACGCTAGGAAGGCAGTGGAACAGATGATAGTAGACATCCCAAATGTCAAGGTGTTTAGCAATCTTATTATGAGATGTGGGTTCTGGTAGGTTCCATTAAATGAGGAATCCTCAAAATCACCACGTTGATGTTTCTGGTAGGCTGATATCATTTTCCTTCTACATCCTATTGGATCGCCACTGGCAGTGAGGTCTGCAGCGGTGCATGAAGCAAACTTTGCTGACTAACCTTGCAAAATGATTGTTGATGACATCCTGGTTTGGGTTGTACTGTGCAAGAACGTCTTTGTCTTGTCTTTGACAGAATCAGGATGATACATTTGAAGATTAATCCTGCAAAATGCAGATTCATGTTCCTTATGTGGGCTATTTACTCAGTCGATGGTATAAAGCTCCATCCAGACAATGGCTAAATGGCAGATGACCATTCCCATGGACAAGCATGCCTTATGATGCTTTCTTGGCATAGCAAAGTACCTTAAGTTCATCCCATGTTACAGTGTGCTAATTGGAACTTTGTCAGTTCCTCCACCCAACGTCACATGGTGCTGACAAGAGCACCACACAATGATCTTAAAACCAAAAGAGAAAATGCTGGAAAATCTCAGCAGGTCTGGCAGCCTCTGTAACAAGGCAAAAGAGCTGACATTTCAGAGTCCAGATTTGTCAAAGCTGGTCTTCAACAGACTTAAACAGGTACTCACAACCCCACTGGTGCTATAATACTTAGACGTTTGAGCACCTGTACTTATCAGTAGATGCCTCCCAGCATCAACTTGGCACAGTCTGTGCCCAGAATGGCAGACCAATAGCCTTTGCATCAAGGACTCTCACTGACACCTGCACAGATTTGAAAAGGTTTTGTCTTTGACTGACTGTCAGAAATTTCATGACTTCAAGGAACAAAGAGCCCAACAAGCCCACGCTGCCATCTCAACACCACCAGTCCCCCTCTCCACCCACGACCCCTGTCTAATGTTTTATGGCAATCGAGATTGAGGGAATCTGATTTAGGGACTATTTATTCCTGCCAATCAGCCTAACAACACATCTTTGGGGTGTGGGAGGAAACCAGAGCACCTGGAGAAAACCCACGCAAGCATGGGGAAAATGTGCAAACTCCCACAGACACCGGCCCAAATCCGTGTCTGCACAGCAATCAGCGGTAGTCACTGAGCTGTCGTCTTGCCCAGTATCTGGTCCAGTTTAGGCACACTAACGACATGAAGCACTAGGCCAATCTCGAACAACCAAGAGCAGCCCCAGTACAACCCATCGCGTGTATGCCCCTTGTTGGACACGAGGTGGACCGACTTAAAACCTGTGAATGAAAAGAGAAAAAACATTATTATCATACCACATCCATTTATGTTACCAGGGACGCCCCAATGCTAATGACCCTTATTTAAAACAATCTCCTATATCCACCCATCTCCAACCCAGTCATGTGCCTATCTAAGTTACTCTTAAATGACTCCAGCGTGTTTGCCTCCACCACCTTACTTGGCAGAGCATTCCATACCCCCACTACCCTCTGTGTGAAAAACCTCCCTCTAATATCTGTGTTGTACCTCTCCCCCCTCACCTTAAGTCCATGGCCCCTTGTCCTACGTGTCTCTGTCATTCTATCATAGGAAATAGCTTACCCCTGTTTACTCTACCTATAACCTTCATAATCTTATATACCTCTACTAGATCCCCCCTCAGTTGGCGTCTTTCAGGGGAAAAGAGCCCCAATTTCTTCAATCTTTCCTCATACCCCAGTCCTTCATATATGGTCATCCTATAGTTGTTGAAACAAATCATCAGCCGCTCATAACTACTCTGAAAAAGCCTCTTTACACTGCATCTGCACAGCTGAAACACATATTAAAGTTGCAATGTTACAATCTCAACATCATCTACGAAGGTGATGAGCTGTATTTGGCTGATGCCTTCTCCAGAGCTGCCTTATCCACTACAGACAAGGCAGATTGCGAGATAGACATGGACGTCACATGTAGATAGCTGCATGCTGTCATCGTGAAGGACTGGTCAGAGTTCACAGCAGCTGATATCTTTGAATGGAACAGTGACGAACATTTAGTCTTAATTGATTCATAATCTCAGTAGTTTGAACTTGCCTATCTGCCAAACATGATGAGTAGAATAGTCATCATCAAACTGAAGAGACGTTTCACTGCACATGGCATTCCATAGATTAATGACAAAAATGCTCGCTAATTTGTTTCTGTGGCATTTTGGAACTTTTCACACACATGGGATTCGAGCATATCCCGAGCAGCTGCCTGTATCCATTGGCAGAATGGGCAGTTCGTTCAGCCAAGGCATGTTATAGGGAAATGTGCATGGATTGCACAGATTATTATGCTGTTCTCCTCAGACTGTGAAATCTACCGTGACAGGGCCTGCCCTCATCAGCACAACAATTCTTTTTGAAGTGCACCAGGACCATGATTCCTACTGCTAAGGATTTGCTGCAGCCCAAACTTGAAACCAATGCAAATGATGACCTCGTGAAATGCACTATGACTGTGATGCTCATTGACTTGGTTCCCTAACACCAGGTCAAACAGTCAAGATTCAGACTGCTCCTGGCCATGACCAGTTGGTGGTGGTACACAACTATACTCCACAACTGAACAGTTATGTGATAGCCTCAAATGGTGCCCACGATATACACAATCGCTATCACTTTCTATAGGCATCAAAACCAGCACCAACAGATGACGCAGCAATTCAGACAATAGGCCTATAGCACAGGGCCCTTGCACCAGTGGATCTGCACACTATTACAGAAGTCAAAAAACAGAATGTGCCCACACTAAAGACAGTGGTCAGAGTAAGATTACAGCACCACCAACTGGCATACCACATGGTCTGTGCACCTGAGAAGACCAAATATGAGGTTCCAGTATTTTATTACCACTTAGCCTAGAAATATCTTCCATGTTTTAGCTTTCTACATCAAAAAAACGGGGGGATAAGGAGACAAGATTGACTGTGCACCAGCTCAATCCTTGTATATGTAAATAGTTATGCATGTTAGCTACTTTAACGGGTATGTTACACAATGGTCTGTACTTAGTTTCCGATTGGCAATGCTGTTACTTCTCATGTCACTGGGTGTTCCAGCTAAACAAAGAAGATGGTCCCACAAAGACACGATGACGAGGCTACAAAAGAGATCATATGTTGGAAATGTGGGAGCATAAGTGTTGAAGTAGCTGCTAAGATGGTGGATAAGTTACTCTTTGTTGAAAGTCCTTGCTATCAGGGATTCAGGAACCCACAACATCTGTGGTTATCACAAATTTAACCATACAGCAAAACATTTCCGTGACAAGTAAAGGCTGCCATTCCAGATCAGGCAGGATGGTAGGCATGCGCAAACACTTTCTTCATCTCTCCTCTTGTCAATGTTCTATATCTTCCTGATTTTTCCAATGACGAGAATGTTGGACAAAAATCAGTATTCTTAGGAGTTTCTCTCCATTGCCTACCTACTGCAATGGTTTTCTTCAAAAATATATTCTTCATACCCTTTTCAATATTTACAATATTTGTCTAGACAATATAAAACTTAAAACAACAAGTTATTTCTCATAACTGGTCACTCATTTAATATGGTACTGATATTTCCCTAGTATAGATTAAATTACAGCCCAGGTAAGAGAGAAAAAACAAGCTGAAAGCTCATCACTCATCTATCTGATGATCTTATTATTGCCTCTCTTCCCTCTCTCCTCTCTCTTTTCTCTGGCTCTCTCTGACTCTCTCTCGCCCTCTCTGTGTGTCTCCCTCTCCCCCTCTGCCGCTGCACATTGCCAGAGTTAAGTACTTGACCTTGTTGTATTTGGACAAAGTTGCACTTTTGTGCTTACATCACAGCTCTAAATGTGAGCACAGCAATCCTGGCTGGGGTGCTGCATCCTATTCTCACAATCCCCACACAATTTCACCGTAGTGGCAACCTCAACCAAGAAGGTTAGACACTGAGCTCTCCCATCACTAGTCCTAAACTGACCTCGCACCAAGTCTTGTGTGCCCATAAATGAGCTCTGTCTCTTGAGAAGCAGTCATGCAGATATTCTCTCAACATCCATAAAGACAACAAACCTCTACCTTATGCACCCATCGATGATATGTCAGACTATCAAACATCTTTCTTCACTGCCATGGCATCAGCTAATTAACCAATGTTTGAACACATAGTAATCCATGTACCATGGGCGGAACAGTGACATAGTGGTTAGAACTGCTGCCTCAGTGTGAAGCCTGCATATTCTCCTCATGTCTGCATGGGTTTCCTCTGGATGCTCTCACAGTCCAAAAGACGTGCTGGTTAGGTGCAATGGCCATGCTAAATTCTCCCTCAGTGTACCTGAACAGGTGCTGGAGTGTGGCAACTTGGGGATTTTGACAGTAACTTCATTACAGTGTTAATGTGAGCCTAATTGTGACAATAAATAAACTTTATGGGCGGGGCGGTCCTCAACTGAGAACGAGTCCTGAAATTTGTTACTGTACATCATAAATTCTGATGGTCAAAGCCTGCTGATATTTTTGATAGCGCAATAAATTTAAATCTAATCCTTTTATTATTTGTTTAAGGATGAGGAATATTCTGAAATGATGTCATCAGATTAAATCATGGCATGAGATGAGTGGATTTGTGGAAATGTTGATAGAATTTTGAGAGTAAATTGGTGCGTTGATCACATGGAGAGGTTATCGGGGCAATTTGAAGCGAGAGAGATTTGAAATAAATATTGGAACGGTTTCAATTTCTGTCATTGTAGGGCAAGATGTGGAGATGCCAGTGTTGGACTGGGGTAAACACAGTAAGAAGTCTCCTGTTGGACTTTAACCTGGTATTGTGAGACTTCTTACATTGTAGGGCAAAGCAGAGACAGATCACTAGTAATTGATTGTGGATGTTGTAGTCTCTGATGATTGAACTCTATCAAAACTTGCAGTGTTTGATAGAGTTGCAGTGGGTGAGTAGGCAGCTGTTAAGGCTGATCTGTGCCCAGAATGTGCTGCTGCAAATAGGACAGGACCCAGCAGATAATGGATGAGTTGCTGGCTCAGGATTTCCTCTGCTTGCCTATTCTCTCTGTCCCTGATATTCTTTTGAAGGAGGCTGCATTGCATTGTGCTAGGTGTAGTGATCCCAGAACTTGAAGTCAATATCAAAACTCCAATGTGAAGGCTTCAGTGTCCTTGTAGTTTACTGTTTACCACAATGGGCGCATATCTCAGCTTCCATCTCTCCATGGAAGATTTGGTTTGGTGAGTGAGTGTCAGGCATTCTGGCTAAATGACTAGCCCAATGTGATTGTCTCGATATGGTATGGATTTATGGTATGCATGTCTTCTTTTTGTCCTGCCATCTGACTTTCAGAAGACCTTGAGTGAAAGTGGTTGAGCTTCTTAGCGTGATGCTGGTACACTGTTCAAACCTTGTGTATGTCGAGCAGAATGGGCATGACTATTGCTCTAGGCTTTCAGTTTGGTGGGCAGACTTCTTCCTCATCATTCCCAAGCTGACGTCTTGAAATTTGCTGAAGACTCTGCAAAATTGTTTTGACAATTTTTGCATGTGTGATGTCATCAATATCGACAGTTCATCAGAGTTGTGCTGCCAAAATAGGTGACCATATCCACTGCTGACAGGCTCTGCTCATGGACTGGGCTTGAGGGGGTTTTCCTGGAACAGGTTGGTTATATGACTTCATTTTTCTTGTGCTGATTATAAGATCAAAGCTGTCACTTGTCTGGGAGAACAAGTCCATGTGACATTGCCTGTCCATCTCAGAACCCACAACTAAAGCACAGTCATTGGTGAATTGGAAAAGAAGATAGCATAAAGTATGTTTTTGGCATCTTAGTCAGAATCACCACTATGGAAGACGCTGGAAAGCATGGCAGAGAAATGTGCTGAAAAATGTTGGTGATCACCATAGAATACCTACAGTTCAGAAGGACGCCATTTGGCCCATTGGGTGCGTGCGTATCAGTTTTCACTGAACCAAATGAAATTAACTTAAAAGATCCTACAGCTCTCTTTTCTTTAAAGCTGCATCTAATTTGTGGATATGTTTTACTCTTTCATTATTCCTGTACTATTATTCCTCTGAGAAAGGGTCATTTTGACCTGACATTGGCTCTAATCTCTCTCTACAGATGCTGTCAGACTGAAATTTTCCAGAATTTTCTCTTTTTGTTTCATTATTAACCTTCATTAAGTTTCAAATACCAACTCGAGGTCTTTACTTTCTGGAACCATAATGACCTCAGATGCCGTAAGCTCTCTTCCCCAATTTGTTAAAAGACGTGACCAATGACACACTTAATGTCTCACCCTCCTAATTAGTGAACTGATAATAAACTAAAAAATTTTGAGCAGCTTCGTGCTCCCTACCCATGAAATTTTATTGCTAATTCATTGCCTGTCCTGGAATTTCTCAATGAATTGCCTGTTCTGCACGTTCCCACTTCACTTCATTTCACTTGACAAAGTACCAAATTTTCACTTTGATCAAAAATTTTAGATTTGTTACAGTGATTCATATAACAGCTTAACCCATGTTTCTCCAGATGTAAGTAATTATGTATTGGTGGGCAGACTTCTTCCTCATCATTCCCAAGCTGATGTTTTGAAATTTGCTGAAGACTCCACTTGTTTTGACAATTTTGCATGTGTGGTGTCGTCAATATAGACAGTTCACGAGAGTTGTGCTGCCAAAATAGGTGACCATATCCACTGCAGTCAGGCTCTGCTCACAGACTGGGCTTAAGGGGGTTTTCCTGGAACAGGTTGGTTATATGTATTTGTTAGCTGTTCAATCCTTATGTATTGAAATGGTTTGAATACAATTATTGTTCGCACACACGTTACATAACACCATTGCGTGTCCCAACTTAAATGGGGAAGATGTAGACTGAGTGGTCGCATAATGATGTGGCTACTAAAGGTTCACGTGCTAGGAGCGTGGAATTCCTCCCTGGAATGCAGATAGAGTACAAGCATGGAGTAGCTGCTCAGCTAGTGAATAAAGTATTGTTTGTTACAAGTCTTTGGTGGTCAGTCTTTGAGAACACAGCACGTTTACAAAAATGACAGGAATGTTGGAATATGGAGTAAAATTTCAAACTTTTCTGATGTTATCAAAGTTGCCAGATTGGCAAATGGTGAGGATGATACAAATCACCCACAATATGACATGGGTAGGTCAGCAGAATGGACAGGCATGTGACAGATGTAATTTAATACAGGGACTTATGAGGTGATTCATTTTCATAGGCGGGATAGTTAGGAGGATGAGACATGAAGGGAGTTGCTGGGCAGTTGAAGAAAGATGGAGAGCTTGTGGGATTTGAGCATGAGATCATTCTTGTTGCTTAATAACATTGATTCTGGGAAAGGAAGATGCAATTCTGGTCACCACACTCACACTTAAGGAAGGATGTGAGTGTCTTTGAGGAGCATTTTCTAAAGTAAAGCAAGACAAACAATTGTTCACACTAAAGTTACATTTTGATTCAACCAAATAGTTGGTGATGTATCGCCATATCAAGTGGGACTAGTCCTTTTCCCCCAAAATGTCAGATGGAGTAGAAGCCAATTGCATTCACAGCAAGAGTCTTATCTGGTGCTGAGAAGAAATTTTCTCAAATTGTGTCGATCAGAAGCCACCATTCGGACTATTGCGAGAGGATAAGCCTATGCTGCTGATTGCATCTGCGAGGGTGCTGGGATGGGCCCTGCTGCTGGCAGTGTACAGCTATTCTTTCCAACATCAACTGGGGTTGCAAATTTCAAATGTAGATGCACTCAGCCTTGGCCTCTACTGGAAAGTATACCACCTGTACCACAAGAAATGATGTTTGCATTGCACTTGCAAGACACATTAGAACAGGACAGCACAGGAACCTCCAAACCTGCACCAATCATGTTTATCTATCTATACCAACTGCTTATATCCCTCTATTCCCCTCTATTTGTTCATGCGCCTATCAAGATAAATCTTAAATGTGGCTGATGTGGCTGCCTCAACCACCTCACTTGGCAATGCATTCCAGGCCTCCGCCACCCTCCTTGTAAAAAACACTTAACCCCACACATCTTTCCCCACTTATCTTGAATTTCTACCCCCTTATAATTGTCATTTTACGCCCTGGGGAAAAAACTTCCAACTATTCACCCTATCCATATCTCTCTTAATTTTATAAACTTCTATCAGGTCACCCCTCAGCTTCCATCTTTCCTGGGAGAACAATCTCAGTTTATTCTATCTCTCTTCATAGCTAATATCCTCCACGCCAGGCAATATCCTAGTAAACCTTTTCTGCATTCTCTCCAAAGTCTCCACGTCCTTCTGGTAGTGTGGTGATCCGAATTGGACACAGTATTCCAAATGTGGCCGAAACGACGTTTTATACAACTGTAACAAAATTTGCCAACTTTTATACTCTGCCTCATCTGATGAAGGCAAGCATGGCATGTGCTTTCTTCATTTTCACAGTACACGTTGTTGGTCTCAGCTGCCAATATATATTCCTGAACTGAGTGGGGATTATTACTCTCCAAAGTTAAGAAGACGATGTTACAAGTTGGCATAGATCAGATGTTAGCTACAATGTAAGATGGAGATAATGTGGGAATAGTGTTATTGTTGGTGGAGGGGGAGGGGGAGGGGGGGGGCGGTGCTTGTGTTATAGTGCCAACCCAGGGCACATGGCTTTTACTACAGGAGCTGCATAATGCGCATCTTGGGCAGGCAAAATGAAGACACGGGCCTGAAGCTATGTCTGGTAACAAGATGCCAAAAGGAGATTGATAGAATAGTCAGTCATTGCCCGATTTGTCAAACCCAGTGATCATTGCCACCACCAGTAAATATACATCTGTGGAAGTAGCCGGGCTGGCCATGGGTGTGTTTGCATGTAGAATTCTCTGAACCATTCATGGGACATATGTTCCTCATCCAGATTGATGCACATTCAAAATGGCTAGATGTTCAACAAATGAAGTGTACCATGGCCACAGCCACATTTGATAGATTGTGGTAAAGGAGAACTGACCTCAGCAGGAGGTCAGTCAGGGGACCAGAAAAATTAGCAGCACCCTCATTGTAGATTAGCTGTCACTGTACATACATGAAATAGCGCAGACAAAGGGAATATTTCACTATAGCAACAGGACAAAGCTGAATTTCCTTGCTAATGGCACTGAAACTTTGATTAAGATATGATTAAATGACCATAGTTTGAACAGACATTTCATCCATCCACCACAAAGGATTATGAGATTACCAATAGGACATGATTAAACAGCAATTGTCTTGGGCCTACCTCTTTATATCTTATGTAAATAATTTATTGGTGTGCATGACTATAAATGATTATCTTTACTGGAAGTTGTGTCCTATTTAAAAAAAAAACTGATTGCTGTACAATTGAGAAGGCAGATTGAAGAAGCCTTAGGAATTCTTCAGTTTTCAGTTTTCCTCTGCTTATCGATGAGAAGGCAAAAAAGGATCCATCACTTGCAAACACTGTGTTTGAATATCTTCTTAGCTCCGACAGGTTGTGGTAGATCTTTGCCATCTATGGCATCCCTGAGGTCTTTGTGTCCAACTGCATTTACAGCTGAGGAGCTTCACTAGATTGTCAGGTCAAATGGGAAATGCTACGTTCATTCAATCCCTTACCACCCAGTCTTGAATGACTTGGCAGAACAAGCTGTACAAACATTTAAAGCTTCTATGAAGGAGCAAGCTCAGTGCCACCAATTTATGGTTGGTAAGTTTCTTGTTATTGTATAATGCTGTGCTAAATCCTTCCACTGTGGTTATGCTAGTTGAATTATTAATGCAATAATGCCTATGAATCTGCTTGGATTTAGTGTTTCCAGATTTGTCGGGGAGGATAAAGGCTAGGTAAACCTTCTAAAAAGAACATCATGTATTGAAGAAAAGGGACAGTGTGTTTAAGGTTGATGACCTAACCATGGTAAGGAACTTTGGTGGTGGTGGACTGACCTGCGTGTCAGGAATAATTGTAGAGAGAACAGGTTTTGTACATGTTGGAAGTAGAAAGTTTTCATGTCAAAAAACACGTGAACCATTTAAGGAAGAGAGATGTGTTTGAGCCAATGGACCCCCAGGTGTATCCCGCCTCAGACTCCTGTATACCAGCTACGGAACCGGGGATACCTGCAGTGTTTGTGGAGCTGAGACAACCTCTGGTATGTGTAGCCAAGAAGGAAGAAGATACCAGAGAAGACATCAACCCTGAACAGATAGGTTTGTCTTTTTCTTCTTCAGGACCAGATTCATTGGCTGCTGAAAGACCCTGTAGAGAGTTGCGACATTCCTTAAGAGTTCAGAAGTCTCCAGACTAACTCTGTGAATGGAGTTTCCTTTGATGTGCCAAACGTGATACTGCGTCCATACCAGTGTTTCCAATCATGATTTAGGAGCTAGGAGGTAAGGAGTGTGGTAACGTGGCAACTTTATTGGGGTGATCCTATGCGGGCACACGATCGGGCCGGAACCCATGGAGTAGAGGCCCAGGAAGTCAGGCCAACCAGGTGCAAGGGCACGAGTCCTGGGACAGGGAGGATGTCACTCAGAGCCAGCAAGAAGAGAGTAAATCTGTACATGTGTTCTGTTAGACTTTTAGGCTGGTATATTACCACTCGCCTGTCCCGGAATCAGGGCGGACGAGGCTCACAGAACAGAAATCTCCATTGGCCTCGGCTGAGCAAGGTCGTAAAAGCCCACCCTTAGTGTGTAAATAATTATTGTAGTTTAATGAATCTTTCTCAATCTTTTACTCATAAAAGATCAGTCCGGAATTTGTGTATTGTACCATTTGGTGCATGTGTGGCATCTCCCAGTCAGATGTCCTATTCAGGAGAGCACATCAATACGCTCAATTCTGCCTGGATCCTGAAAGCCAAACTACAGGAGGGTTGGGACTTGTAACAATCCCAGCTTTCCTGCAAGCGCCGGACACTATTGACATGTGGTCTTCAGAGCTCCCTGCTAAGGGCCAACCACATTCATCAATAAAAGAGAATGCCACTCTTTGGCTGTGTAGCATATATGTGATCACATGAAGGCAATTCCTGCTTGTTTATGCTCCATTCTCAAGGGCTGTTGTGATGCCAACAATCTGACCTATTCCGATAGGTTTTTGAAGGATCTCCATGATTGCAGAGCTGGATAAGGGATAGCCCCAGTAGATACCCCCCAGCATCCGCAGTAATTTGTTTTTATACCTCAGGAGATCTGGTTGGTGATGCCTGTTCAGTCTTTGTTGCAGCTCTCCTAGGCAGCAATCAACAATGTACATGCCTCCGCCAGATCTGTGATTGAGCAGGCCTCCTGAAGATGAGGTTCAGATGTTTGGACTGCCCAGGTGGAACTTTCCAATTCTCACCTTAGTGAGTTGGCTGCTGTGCCCTGCACAATCTAATGCCACAAAGGGGGGGATATCTTGGCTGAGGGAGACATGGAGGAATAAAATGTTTTTGATTTGATTTATTATTGTTATATGTATTAGTATACAATGAAAGGTGTTGTTTCTTGTGCACTATACAGACCAAGCATAGAGAAGGAAAGGAGAGAGTGCAGACTGTAATGTTACTGTCATAGCTAGGGTGTAGAGAAAGATCAGCTTAAGGTTGGTCTATTCAAAAGTCTGAAGGCAGTAGGAAAGAAGCTGTTCTTAAGTTCATTGGTCCTCAGACTTTTGTACCTTTTGTGTCTTCTGACAAGGAGGATGATGAAGAGTATGAAGCTAATGAGGGCTAGAATGTCGCTGGATGAAATGCAGAGGCCTGAGTGGGGGTATGACACAGCAGACAAGAGCACACCAATCTGATAGTTACCAGATTCCAGGCAGAGTAAGCTGCCGTTATTTTTTTTTCATTTTTTAATTTTCTATCATACAAACATGTGAACTAAGAGCAGGAGTAGGCCATTTAGCCCCTCAAGCTACTCAGTCATTGAATAAGATCATGGCTGCTGTAATAGTAACCTCAAATCTGCATCCCACCTACCCCCGATAATATATCAGTCCCTTTCTAATCAAAACCCTATCACCTCTGCCTTAAAAATATTCATACCCTGCTTTTACCATCTTTTAAGGAAGAGATTTCCAAAGACTAGAATCCAGAAAATGTTTTGCCTCATCCCTGTTATTTTTAACAGTGACCCCTAGTTCTCAATTCTCCGACAAGAGGAAACATCCTCTCCACATCCACCCTGTCAAGATCCCTCAAGATCTTATACATTTCAGTCATTTTGCCTTTGACTCTTTAAACTTGAATAAAGGTCTAGCCTGCCCAACCTTTTCTCGTAAGAGCACACCTATTTCCAGTATTAGGCTGAACGGCTAAATAAGATGACTAATACTTTACACAGACACCAGATATTGTGTAACTGAAACATAACCCCTTAATGTACTTTTATATTCAATTCCTCTTTAGTGATTCTTATAATGTGACACTCAGGTCATTCTGTACTTCAGATTTCTGCGATCTCTCACCATTTAGATAGTATGCTTATTTTTAGACTCTCTCATTCCGCCACATTATACTCCATTTGCCAGATCTTTGTCCACTCATTCAAAGGTTTGAATTATAGAATCAAAGAATCATCTTAGAAACCTTACAGTGCAGAAGGAGGCCATTTAGCCTATCGAGACTAATAATCCCACCCAGGCCCTATCTCCATAACCCTACATAATTACCCCATAATCCCTCCAACCTATGCATCCCGGGACACTAAGGGGCTACTTAACATGGCCAATTAACCTACCCGCACATCTTTAGACTGTGGGAGGAAAATGGAGCACCCTAAGGAACCCCAAGCAAACACGGGGAGAACGTGCAAACTCTACACAGAAAGTGACCTAAACTGGGAATCAAACCCAGGTCCCTGGCACTTTGGGGCATCTTTGCTAACCACTGTGCCACCATGCTGCCCTGAGGTTCTGCATTTTCACCTAAGGGTTAGGAGAATGAAACTTAGTGGGAGTTGCTGGTCAGATGTGTTTTAGCAGATTGAGGAAGGACGGAGAGCTTGTGGGACTTGTGGTTGAGATCATTCTGGTTGCTTGATAATGTCGATTTTGGGAAGGGAAGATTCAATTCTGTTCACTACACACCACACTTAAGGAATGGCAGCAGCACTTTCCCAGAAGATGTCAGATAGAATAGAGGCCAATTGCATTGCAAACAAAAAACCTATCTGACTCTGAGAAGAAATATTCTCAAATTGACATATCTGGCAGTAAGCTATCTAGTGAAGAAGTTTCACTAGTGTATATATATATATGGGAGACATTTCACCATTGTATCAATCACAAGCCATTGTTAGGACTATTATGATAGGATAAGCTTGTTCTGCCGATTGCCTCTGTGAGGGTGCAGAGATGGGCCTTGCTGTTGACAGCGTACAGCTATTCTTTCCAATATAGACTGGGAATGCAAATTTCAAATGTAGATACACGCAGCCACTGCCCTCCGATGGAGAGTATACCATCCCTACCTGTACCACAAGAAATAATGTTTGTACTGTACTTGCTAGACACATTGCTGTTCTCAGCTGCCAGTATAAATTCCTGAACTGAGTGGGATTTATTATTCTCCAAAGGTAAGAAGATGGTGCTACAAGTTGGCATAGATCAGACCTTATCTATGGTGTAAGACAGACTTATTGTGAGAATAGTGTGTTATTGTTGGGCGGGCAGGGACATGGGGTCGTGCAGGGTGTTTGTGTTATAGTGCCATCCCAGGGCCAGTAGCTTTTACTACAGGAGCTGCATGATGCACATCTTGGGCAGAACAGAGTGAAGACACTGGCCCGAAGCTATGTCTGGTGGCGAGATGCCAGCAAGGAGATCGATAGAATAATCGGCCATGCCTGAGTTGTCAAACGCAGTGATCATTGCTGCCGCTGGCAAATATACATCAATGGGAGTGGCTGGGCTCAGCATGGTTGTATTTGCACATAGATTACGCTGAACCATTCGTGGCTCATACGTTCCTCATCCTTGTTGATGTGCATTCAAAATGGCTAGATGTTCAGCTAATGAAGTGTACCATGGCCATGGCCATGGCCACATTTGACAGTTGTGGTACAGAAGAACTGAGCTCAGCAGGACGTCAGTCAGGGTGCCAGGAAAATTAGCAGCACCCTGGCTGGCTGGCTGGCTGTCCCTGTATGTGCATGAAATAGTAGGCACTGACAAAGGGAATGTTTCATTATAATCTATCAATAGGACACAGCTAAATGTCCTTGCTAATGACACTGAAACTGTGATTAAGATATGATTAAATGATCATAGTCTGAATTCCATCCATCTACCCTGAAAGATTATGAGATTACTGATGGGACGTGATAAACAGCTATTGTCTCAGGCCTACCTCTTTGTATGTTATGTAAAGAATTTATCAGTGTGTGTGACTATAAACAATTATCTTTACTAGAAGTTGTGCCCTATAAAAAAAAACTGACTGTATACAATTGAGAAGGCAGACTGACGAAGCCTTAGGAATTTTTCAGTTCTCTCCTTATTACTCGTGAACGCTGTGTCTGAATATCTTTTTAGCTCTGACACAGGTTATGGTAGATCTTTGCCATCCATGGCATCCCTGAGATCTTCATATCTAACTGCATTTACAGCTGAGGAGTTCCAGCAGATTGTCAGGTCAAATGGGAAATGCCACGTTCATTCAATCCCTTACCTCCCAATCTCTGAATGACCTTGCAGAAAGAGCTGCACAAACACTTAAAGCTTCTGTGAAGGAGCAAGCTCAGAGACCACTGATTTATACTTGGCAAGGTTCTTATTATTGTATAATGCTATGCCAAATGCTGCCACTGGGTTATTAATGTGCTGATACCTATGAACCTGCTTGGATTTGGTGTTTCCAGATTTATCGGGGAGGGTGGAGGCTAAGTAAGCCTCCCAGAAAGAACACCATGACTTGAAGAAAAGGGACAGTGTGTTTAAGGTTGATGACCTAGCCATGGCAAGGATCTTTGGCAGTGGACCGACCTGGGTGTCAGGAATAATTGTAGATAGAACAGGCTTTGTATGTGTTGGAAGTAGAAAATTGTCATGCGTAAAAACATGTGGACCATTTGAGGAAGAGAGCTGTGCCCAGGTATATCATATCGTAGACTCCTGTGTACCAGCTATGGACAAACAGGTTTATTTGTAGCAAAGGCCGCAAGCTTTCGGGACAGCCTGTCCCTTCTTCAGGTGGCTGGGAGTTCCCAGCCACCTGACGGAGGGACAGGTTGTCCCGAAAGCTTGTGGTGTTTGCCACAAATAAACCTGTTTGGACTTTAAACTGGTGTTGTGGGATTTCTTTGTGTTTTACCTCAGTCCAACGCCGGCATCACCATATCATACCAGCTATGGAACCAGGGATACCTGCATTGTTTGTGGAGCCGAGGCAGCCTTTGACTTCTGTAGCCAAGGAGGAAGAAGATACTGGGGAAAACATTGGCTCTGAGTTGATGGGTTTACCTTTTTCTTCTGCAGGATCAGATTCATTGGTTGCTGAAGGACCCTGTGGAGAGTTGTGACATTCCTTAAGAGTTCAGAAGTCTCCAGACTAATCCCGTGAATGGAGTTTCCTTTGATTTGCCAAATGTGATACTACATCTATGCCTATGTGTAATGATTTTTTTTAAACCATACAGATTGATTTAAGAGCTGGGGGTAAGGAGTTTGGTCACGTGGCAACTTTATTGAGGCGATCCTATGCAGGCCACATGATCGGGCCAGATCCTATGAAGCAGAGGCCCAGGAAGCCAGGCCAACCAGATGCAAGGGCATGAGTCCTGGGACTGGGAGGACTTCACATGGAACCAGTAAGAAGAAGAGAGTAAACCTGTACATATGTTCTGTCAGACCCTTAGGCTGGAATATTACTGCCTCGCCAACCCAGAGTCAGGGTAGGCGAGGCCTACAGAACAGAAATCTCCATTAGTCTCGGGTGGGTAAGGTCATAAAAATCTGCTCTTAGTATGTAAGTAGTTATTGTAGTTTAATGAATCTTTTTCGTTGCTGGAATCTCATTGAATCACCTCAAATCTTTTACAATAACAATACCAGGGAACTGATATTTATACATTGTTCCTTTTCATTTCTACTGAATTTTCAGTGCTTTATCTAGAATCAACAACATGTGTCATACGTTGGCACAATGGTTAGCACTGCTGCCTTACAGTGCCAGCGACCGGGGTTCAATTCCAGCTTTGGATGACTGTGTGGAATTTGCACAATCTCCCCATGTTTGCGTGGGTTTTCTCTGTCTGCTCTGATTTCTTCCCACACTCCAAAGATATGCAGGTTAGATTGATTGGCCATGCTAAATTGCCTCTTAGTGTCGGGGGATTAGTAGGGTAAATATATGGGATTAAAGGGATATGGCCTAGGTGAGATTGTGGTCGGTGCAAACTCAATAGGCCGCATTGCCTCTTTGTGCCTTATTGGGATTCTATGACTCTATAGCTGTGTAACGAGAAAAATGTTAGAGGAGAAAAGGAAGTAGGAATTGTCTAGTTATATTGTTTGCATTAGAAAGAAAATAGCTGATTGGTACATTCTCCTCAGAAAGTGAAAGAAATATCTGGGGTTACTGAAACTAACCATTTCTGCAAAAAGAGATGTTATCAAAGCTTTTTATCTTGCACTCATCAGGGTGGCTGATAAGGAATTTCCAGCAGTAGTGAGGGAACCACAATTTGTACTTAATGAAAAGAGAATGCTGGTTGGTTGGTAAGTGGCCTCTGGTGGAGATATTGCCACGGAGAATGCAACATGGAGCAGTTAACTGCTCAGCATTGTTCAAATTCAAATCAGTTGGGTCAGCTCTCATTGTTTAAGGCATTACCCTGGTAAATGAAACTGGGAGTAAGTGAAAAAAGCATAATGCTTGGGCATTTTGGACAAAGGACAGGACACTGTCTGGAAATGGATATTGGTTCTAGCATGTGCAAGTCAGCCACACTGAAAGCCCAACTAATAATTTTAAACTTCATGGCATGATAAAAATATAAAGGGATATGGCTTTATGATGAGTGAGTTACAATTGGAGGTGGGAAGGAAAATGATCTTCCCTCATCAATTTGCATTGAAGAGCGATCATGGGGGGCCATATCATCTCTTAAAATTCCTTACCCATTTATCCTCCCAGTGCTCCATTTGGTGCATATGTGGCATGTCCCAATCAGATATCATTTTCAGGAGAACACATTGATATGCCCAATTCTGCCTGGATCCTGAAAGCCGGATTATAGGAGGTTTGGGACTTGTAACAATCCCAGCTTTCCTGCAAGTGCTGGACACTATTGACATGTGGTCTTAGAGCTCCCGGCAAGAGCCAATCATAGAAACATAGAAGAGAGGAGCAGGAAGAGGCCATTCGGCCCTTCAGACCTGCTTCATTATTCATCACAATCATGGCCGTTCGTCCAACTCAATGGCCTAATCTTGCTTTCTCCCCACTCATCCTAAGTGCTACAGCACTTTGATGTTCAAGCACCTGTACTTATTTCAGTAGATGCTGCCAGCACAGACTTGACACAGTCTGTATCCAGTATGGCAAACCAATAGCCTTTGCATCAAGGACTCTCACTGACACTGAGACCTGTTAAGCACAGATTGGAGAAGTTTTGTCTTTGACTGTCAGAAATTTCATGACTTGATATATGGTCATCCCGTAGCTGTTGAAACAAATCATCAGCCACTCATAACTACCCTGAAAAAGTCTCATTACACTGCTTCTGCACGACTGAAACACATGATATTAAAGTTGCAATGTTACAATCTCAACATTGTCTAAGAAGGTGATAAGGAGCCGTACTTGGCCAATGCTCTTTCCACAGCCTTCTTATCCACCAGCAACGAGGCAGATTGCAAGGAAGACATAGACATTATTATAATAGAGGTGCTGTCCTCTCATCAAATTCAGAAACTCAAGGATGCTTTACAGGTGGACATCACATGCAGACAGTTGCATGCTGTCATCATGATGGACTGGTCAGAGTTCACAGCAGCTGATATCTTTGAATGGAACGGTGAAGAACATTTAGTCTTAGTTGATGCGTAATCCTGGTGGTTCAGTCAGCAGAAATCTCACTCATCTTACCAGAATGCAGTAGATTACTGAAGGAAGAATTTGTGGTACTTCATTTAGGTTCGCCACTGCTCCCCCAAGGTGCTACCTCCATTTCCTGTGTCCATGCCCACTTGATTACGATAGAGGATTGCTTTAGGTCAAAGGGGAACAGCATTCCATTCTACATTCACTGCTTTCATGTCAGAATGTCCCAGGTCTCTTGGTTGCTGTCTCTTGGCCTTCCCAGCAATGGAGTAGAAGAGGTACATGGGTCACTATATGTTTTGTCCTAGATCTGGCCCTTTGTAATGAGACAGGAATAATTAATGATCTTTCAGTTAGGGATCTTCTCGGAAGGAGCGATCACAGTATGGTTGAATTTAAAATACAAATGGAGCATGAGAAGGTAAAATCCAATACCAATGTCTTATGCTTAAGAAAAGGAGACTACAATGGGATGAGAGAAGAATTGGCAAAGATAGAGTGGGAGTAATAACTTTATGGTGGGACATTGGAGGAACAGTGGAGGACTTTCAAAATGATTTTTCACAGTGCTCAGCAGAAGTATATACCAGTGATAGAGAAGAACTGTAGGAAAAGAGATAATCAGCCATGGATATCTAAGGAAATAAATGAGGGTATCAAATTGAAAGAAAATGCATACAAAGTGGCAAAAATTAGTGGGAAACTAGAGGATTGGGAAATCTTTAAAAGTTAAACAGAAAGCCACAAAAAAAGCTGTAAAGAAAGGTAAGATGGATTGTGAAAGTAAACTAGCTCTGAGTATAAAAATAGATAGCAAAAGTTTCTACAAATATATAAAACAAAAAAAGGTAGCTGAAGTTAACATTGGTCCTTCAGTGGATGAGAAGGGGGATGTAATAACTGGAAATGAGGAGATGGCTGAGGCATCGAACAGGTATTGTGTGTCCGTCTTCAATATGGCAGGTGGATGGCTATGGCAGGTGAGAACCTAGAAACTTTCATTATCACTAAAGAGGTGGTGTTGGGCAAATTAATGGGGCTAAAGGTAGACAAGTCTCCTGGCCCTGATGAAATGCATCCCAGGGTACTAAAAGAGATGGCAGGGGAAATTGCAAATGCATAAATGGTAATTTACCAAAATTCGCTGGGCTCTGGAGTGGTTCCTGCAGATTGGAAAACAGCAAATGTGACACCATTATTTAAAAAGGGGATAGGCAAAAGGCGGGTAACTATAGGCCAGTTGGCTTAACTTCTGTATTAGGGAAAATGCTTGAATCTATCATCAAAGAAGAAAAAGCGAGACATCTGGATGTTCATTTTTCCATGGGAAAGATGCAGTATGGGTTCATGAAAGGCAAGTCATGTTTGACTAATTTGGTGGAATTCTTTGAGGACATTACATGCATGGTAGACGAGGGGAACCTATGGATGTGGTGTATCTGGATTCCCAGAATGCATTTGACAAGGTGCTGCACCAAAGGCTGCTGCTTAAGATAAAGATGCGCAGTGTTATGGGTAATGTATTAGCATGGATAGAGGATTGGTTAACTAACAGAAAGCAAAGAGTTGGGGTAAATGGTGCTCTTTCTGGTTGGCAATCAATGACTTTTGGTGTGCCTCAGGGATTAGTGTTGGGACCGCAATTGTTTACAATTTATATAGATGATTTGGAGTTGGGGATCAAGTGTAGTGTGTCTAGATGCTTTAATTTGATTTATTATTGCCACATGTATTAGTATACAGTGAAAAGTATTTTTTTTGTGCACTATACAGACAAGGTGTATCGTTCCTAGAGAAGGAGAGAGTGCAGAATATAGTGTTACAATCATAGCTAGGGTTTAGAGAAAGATCAATTTCATGCAAGGTAGGTCCATTCAAAAGTCTGATGGCAGCAGGGAAGAAGTTGTTCTTGCAGATGACGCTAAGATGGGTGGTAGAGCAAAGTGTGCAGAGGACACTGAAAGTCTGCAAAGGGATATAGATAGTCTACGTGAGTGGGCAAAGGTCTGGCAGATGGAATACAATGTTGGTAAATGTGAGGTCATCCATTTTGGTAGGAATAACAGCAAAGTGGACTATTATTTAAATGATAAAATATTGCAGCATGCTGCTATGCAGAGGGGCTTGGGTGTCCTTGTGCATGAATCTCAAAAAGTTGGTTGCAGGTGCATCAGGTAATTAAGAAGGCAAATGGAATTTTGTCCTTCATTGCTAGAGGGATGGAGTTCAAAAACCGCGGGGTGATATTGCAGCTGTATAAGGTGCTGGTGAGGCCACACCTGGAGTATTGCGTACAGTTTTGATCTCCTTACATGAGAAAGGATGTACTGACACTGGATTGGGTGCAGAGGAGATCCACTACATTGATTCTGGAGTTGAGAGGGTTGGCTTATGAGGAGAGACTGAATAGACTGGGGCTATATCATTGGAATTCAGAAGATTGAAGGGAGATCTTTTGGAACAGAAGATTTTAAAGGAATAGATAAGATGGAAGCAGGGAGGTTGTTTCCACTGGCAAGTGAAAGAAGAAGTAGGGGGCATGGCCTCAAAATAAGTGGGGGCAGATTTAGGACTGAGTTGTGGAGGAATTTCTTCACATAAAGGGTTGTGAATCTGCGGAATTCCCTGCCTAGTGAAGCAGCTGAGGCTATCTCTTGAACGTTTTAAGGCAAGGATAGAGAAATTTTTGAACAGTAAAGGAATTAAGTGTTGGGGTGATTGGGCGGGTAAATGGAGCTGAGTCCGTGGAAAGATCAGCCATGATCTTATTGAATGACAGAGCAGCTCGAGGGGCTAGATGGCCTATGCCTGCTCCTAGTTCTTATGTTCTTTCGTTAGAACTGATCTCTTATCCAGAAATAGCTGACTCAATTTCACTGGAATTTCAGCTTGTTTAGCAATTGCTAGAGGAGGATGTGTGACTTGACTTTTCTACAAATAAGAAGTGGTTAGAGACAGAGAGAAAGAGAGACAGCTGAAGACTGAGAGATAATGTGAGGAGGCATTATCAGATCAATACTGATGAGCTTTCAGTTTTTTTCTCTCTCAAAACTGGGGCTGTAATTTAATCTGATACTGGGAACATGTAACTATTGTATTAATTTTATTGACTAACAAGTTATACTCCATAATGTAATGATGGAACTGATATTTCTCAACTTGAAACCTAATGAGTTAAATAAAACACCATAAAGATGAGAGGGCAGATAATGTGTGGCACTATGGTATGTGGGAGTTGGTGGACACCATGTGTATTTTCCATGGCAGTGACATCTGTAATCAGTGTGGCTCAATGAATGTTGATTCAGGAGGTAATGAGTTGGAACCTGAGTTTTAAGACTAGCTGGAGGGACACTTTGTTTACAGCAATCTGAGGTCCCTACCTGCTTCAAGAAGATGACCATCATTCTGGTACTGAAAGCCAGGCAACGTGCCTTAATAATATCGCCACGTAGCTCTGACATCCATCATTATGCTTTGAAAGGTTAGTCATGGCACGAATCAATTCCAGCCCCCAGACTACCTGGATCCACTACAGTTCACCTATCGTCGCAACAGTTCCACAGCAGACACCATCTCCCTGGCCCTACCCTCAACCCTGGAACACCAGGATAACACAGACACGCATGTCAGTCTCCTATTCATAGACTACAACTCAGCCTTTAACATTCCGACAAGACTCATCTCCAAACTCCATAGCCTGGGGCTTGGCTTCTCCCTCTGCAACTGGATCCTAGACTGCCTAACCCACAGACCACAATGAGTAAGGATAGGTAACAACATCTCCTCCACGATCATCCTCAACACTGGTGCTCCGCAAGGCCGTGTACTCAGCCCCTCACTATATTCCTTATACACCTTTGACTTTCTCTACACCCTAACTATGACAGTAACATTACATTCTTCACTCCTCCTTTCCTTCCCTATGTAATGTATGCTTTATCTGTATTGCGTGTGAGAAACAATACTTTTCACTGTATGCTAATACCTGTAACAATAAATCAAATCAAATCAGATGCATCAGAGAAGTGGAAAGTTACCTGGACACTGTGGTCCAGGAATCAGTCATATCCTTAGGCTAGGAACTTCAGGTTAAACCCATGGTCAGGTTCAGGATGGTATGACTGCAAGAGAGACAGGTATGTGGATCCAGCAGAGAGCAATGGAGGAGTCTCAACGCTTGCAATTGTGTAACAGGTTTGACATTCTTATAGACAGTGTGGGCAAATGCAGGGACTGTAGGAAGGATGAGCCAACTCACCATAGCACCATGGTGCAGGAGACCATGAATATTGGGGGGGAAGTATAAAGGAATCTACTGTAGTACAGTAGTACTAGTAGCAGACAATATAGTCACAGGAATGAACAGGGTTCTCAGTAACTGAGAGAAAGAGTCCTGGAGTTGGCTACTCCACAATATAAATTCTGTTGATTGTGAAAGCCAGCTAATATTTATGATAATATGATAAGTATGAATGTAATCCTTTTATTATCATAGAAACCCTACAGTGCAGCAGGAGGCCACTTAGCCAATTCAGCCTACATGAATAACAATCCCACCCTGGCTTATCCCCATAACCCCACATATTTACCCCATAATCCCTCTAATGTACACATCCTGGAACACTAAGGTGTAATTTAGCATGGCCAATCATTCTAAGCGGCACATTTTTAGCCTATGGGAGGAAACTAGAGTACCCAGAGAAAACCCACCCAGACACAGGGAGAACGTGCAAACTCCGCAAAGACAGTGACCCAAGCTGGAAATCGATTCCCGGCTTGGGTCACTGCCTGTGTGGAGTTTGCACATTCTCCTCGTGTCTGCGCGGGTTTCTTCCGGGTGCTCTGGTTTCCTCCCACAGTCCAAAGATGTGTGGGTTGGATTGATTGGCCATTGCTAAAATTGCCCCTTAGTGTCCTGAGATGCTTAGGTTAGAGGGATTAGTGGGTAAAATATGTCGGGAAATGGGAGTAGGGCCTGGGTGGGATTGTGGTCAGTGCCAACTCGATGGGCCGAATGGCCTCGTTCTGTACTGTAGGGTTTCTATGATTTCTACATGGGGAGAACCCATGCCAGACAGCCCTATTTAATTCCGTTAGTGACTGGAAACCGCTCAGAACACCTGTCCTCATTCAGGAGATGTGTGAGTTCAGACATGGAACTGTCCCCGTATACTGGAGGTTTGAATACAGTGTACATTAGAGAAGGTTGTGCAGTAGAAAATTGAAAGTACCTTGTGTATGAGGGATATGTGAAAAGGGGAACGAAAAGCAGAATGTGTCAGAGAAGGGGGTGTCACTGAATGGAAATTGACAGAACTGTGATGCAGTTGACTCTACATAAAGCTCCCTCAGCTTCTGATTCCTCATTCTGCCCCTCTGCTCTGATGGCTGCCATGGATCCCTGCTCCAGGGGGTCCCAAGCCAACGCAGTGTCCGAACGCCGGTGGGAGGACGTCATCAATGAGGCGAAAGTTCTGGTGATATATACTGGCGGAACCATCGGTATGGTGCCCCAGGGTGACGAAGGTAAAGCATCGGGAGAGATTGTAAATGGTGAAATAGAATCAAGTGTTGCAAAGTGTCAGAAGGAGATTTTGAGTTGGCAAAGAAGCCAATGATGGTGAGCAAGTAGGAGACAGAATTAGAGAAGTTATGTTGAAAAGATTGGCAAAAGAAACAGAGGAAAGCCAAACAACAGAAAAGATGAATTGACGCGGCGGGGCGTAAAATAACAACAAAGTTTTTAAAAATTAAATAAATACCAGGAATAGCAAAAAGTACATCAGAGGGTTTCTAGATGAAAACAAGCTGGATCAGTTGCTGGGGGAGTTGAAATGAATGGGCATGGCTGGATTTTAACACAAATTTGTACTTGTGTAGTTTGTACGATGCACAGAATCCTGGACCAAATCTGCGAACATTGAGAGCGAGCAAAAAATGAATCGCAAACGGCAATCTGAAATAGGAGTCAAAATGGAAACTCAACTTAAAACTAAACAATGTTGGACTCCACACTAACCAGCCCCACAATCCAGTGGAGGTCAGGAGTGTGAGAGCTCATTTGAGACCCTGAGTAAGAGTTACCAGTGACAGCTATCCCTGCCCTGTTTTCATTGAAGGATAAATATTGGCCAGGATACTGGGGTAAACTAAAACAGAAAATGCTGCAAAATCTCAGCAGGCCTGTCAGCATCTGTGGGGAAAGAATAGAGCCCATATTTTGAGTCTAGATGACCCTTAGTTAGAACTCTTATTATCTGTTTCATTTCATTTCATTTTCTATTTTCTCTTTATATGCCCCTTCCTTTGAGTTGGTGGAATCCTCAAATTTCCTTGTTAGTTGTGGTTAGATCACTTTTCCTACAGCCTCTTTGTATCTTAAAACTATGTAAATCTGATACAAACCATGCATTAAATCCTTAAATGCTATCCACTTAAAGATACTCTTGAACATTGAAGATTATGACCTTTGCTTACATAAATACCACAAGCTTGGTTAAGAAACAGTAGAGTTTCCATCTTCATCGCTGTCACCACCTTAACATGCTTGGATTTGAGTTAGCCACCAGAGTTAGTAAATCCAGTGTATTTAGTTAATACAAAAAAAAACACAATAGCATTCGCGTCCCGTGCCTTTTGGTTACAAGCAAGCATCAGGTCAAGCCCAAGATGGGGTGCAATGCTTTGTCTTGTCAGCTTGAATCTTGTTTGTTTATCTTGTGGGGACCATGAATTGGATTCAATTGTAATTTGGTGTTTGGAGTAAGCAAGGAATTTGTGTTAAAAGGGTTTGCCTAGTTCACTCTGAACATTGGCTTTTGAACTTTAAGGATCTAGTTTAAAAAAAATTAGGTGGATTAGCCATGTTAAATTGTTCCTTAGTATCCCAAGATGTGTAGCTTAGGTGGATTAACGGGGTAAATAGTGGGCGTATGGGGAGAGAGTGGAATGCTGTGTTGGAGAATTGGTTCACATTCAATGGGCTGAATGGTCTCCTTCTGCACTGTTTGGATTCTATGGTTCTAAGATGATTTCAAGTTTTACAACACTTATTGCAACAAGCTAAAGTTAACTAAATACTACTTTTGTAGGCAACTTCTTTAAACTACAGAACAAAACTTTAAGAACGTAAGAACATAAGAAATAGGAGCAGGAGCAGGCCATCTAGCCCGTCGAGTCTGCCCCGCCATTCAATAAGATCATGGCTGATCTGAAGTGGATCAGTTCCATTTTCCCACTTTCTCCCCATAATCCTTAATTCCCTTGTCTGTCAAAAACCTATCTACCCGTGACTTAAATATATTTAGCGAGGTAGCCTCCACCACTTCAACAGGCAGAGAATTCCAGAGATTCACCACCCTTTGAGTGAAGAAGTTCCTCCTCAACTCCATTCTAAACTGCGCCTCCCTTATCTTGAGGCTGTGCCCTCTAGTCCTGCTATCCTTTCTAAGCGGGAAGAATCTCTCTACCTCTACCCTATCCATCCCTTTCATTATCTTATATGTCTCTATAAGATCACCCCTCATCCTTCTAAACTCCAACGAGTACAGACCCAGTCTATTAGTCTCCATAGTCCAACCCCCTCATCCCCGGTATCAGCCGAGTGAACCTCCTCTGCACTCCCTCCAAGGCCAAAATATCCTTGCACAAGTGCGGTGACCAAAACTGCACACAGTACTCCAGCTACGGCCTCACCAGTGCCCTGTACAGTTGCAGCAAAACCTCCCTGCTTTTATATTCTATCCCCCTCACTATAAAGGCCAGCATTCCATTCGCCTTCTTGATCACCTGCTGCACCTGCAGACTGGGTTTTAGCGACTCATGCACAAGGACCCCCAGGTCCCTCTGCACCGTAGCATGCTGCAGCTTTTCGCCCTTTAAATAGTAATCCCTCCTACTATTATTTTTGCCAAAGTGGATAACCTCACACTTGCTAACATTGTACTCCATTTGCCAGGTCCTCGCCCACTCGCTCAGCCTATCCAGATCCCTCTGCAGACTTTCCACACCATCCGCACAATTTGCTTTCCACTCATCTTCGTGTCATCAGCAAATTTCATCACCCTACACTCAGCCCCCTCCTCCAGATCATCTATATAAATGGTAAATAGCTGAGGCCCCAGCACCGATCCCTGCGGCACTCCACTAGTCTCCAACCGCCAATCAGAATAGCACCCATTGATACCAACTCTCTGCCTCCTATTAGACAACCAATCCTCTATCCACGCTAACACCTTACCCTCAACTCCATGCACCCTAACCTTCTGAAGCAACCTTTTGTGAGGCACCTTATCAAACGCCTTTTGAAAATCGAGAAACACCACATCCACCGGTTCCCCTCTGTCTACCGCACTAGTCACATCCTCATAGAAATCCAATAAATTCATCAAACACGACTTCCCCTTAACGAATCCGTGCTGTGTCTGCTCTATCAAATCATTCCTTTCCAGGTGCCTCGCTATTTCTTCTTTGATAATGGATTCAAGCATTTTTCCAACTACAGACGTTAAACTAACTGGCCTATAATTCCCTGCCTTTTGTCTGCTACCTTTTTTAAACAGCGGCATAACATTGGCCGTTTTCCGATCTTCCGGCACTTCCCCGGAATCCAGCGAATTTTGGTAAATAAAAACTTTCTCCTTTTAACAATTTAAAATGACCAATGGTTATAGTTTACCCTGTCCCTTAAGTTGACATTCAATTCCTCCGAGGGCTTCTATCCAATTTTTTCCTTTCGCAGTCTTGCAAATTTTAACCCAGCAACTGTCCTTCACACAAATCTTTTCTGAAGATACTCCCTCAAGTTCAACTAATGCAAATCTTCTGACCTTGTATTACGTCTTTGTGAATTTGGGCTTTTCAATCTGAGCTTGAGCTCCCACCCACATTCCTGCCTGGTGAACCATCTCTATTGACAACTCTAGGTGGGATTTTGCAGCCTTGCTTGTCCCAAAACCATAAAATCCTGCCAGAGGTCAATAGATCTTTTCATGGTGTGCCTGTGGTAGGCGGGATGGTACCTTTTTTTTCTCTCTCTCTCTCTGATCCTGGGAGACTGACCTCTATGTGAAAATTCAGGGATATGTTTTAGGAGAAATTTGTACTCTGATGCTATAAAGACTGCCTTAGCACTTTCTCCCTACCAAAGCCCATTGTGAATTATATAGGTCAGGTATATAGGTGGTGAAGTTGGTTGGTTATCCTTTAGACCCCAACTCCATTTTAGTTTAGAATTAAATAACCAACCTAAAGAACAACTGTTTACAATCTAACATCATTAGTCTCCAAGTCCCAGGAAGGTGTCTAAGAGCTGGACTTCTGCAGGGTCATAACCTTTTAGAAATGATGTATTCCACAATTCCCAACCCCATCTTGCCCCCCCAATTTTACCTTGCGTGGGTTAGGGGTATGGGCAGTAAGCCCACACCTTATACTTTTGACCTAGCTGGCTTTGTTACAGGTCCTTGCCCCTCACAATTTGAGTGGAGTTGATCGGACTTGTGGTTCATAGCTCCTCAGAGGATTTGCAAACCTTTTGAAAGAAAACTTTAGAAGCTATTACCCATTCCATGCACATGTCTTCACGCCAACTCATAACCCTACTTCCACAATCCCTTATAACCTCCATGTCAACTCATGTCAAATCTATGTCTATTGACCTGGTATTCACAATGTAGAGAAGAATTCAGCCTATGGGAACTATTAAAAACACCCATTCATAATCATCTTTCAAAGAAACTGCTGTTGCCACAGCCCTGTAAAAGTAACAATCAACTGGGCTTTCAAAGACAGAAGGGGTGTGAGCTACAAAATATCTTTATCTTATACAAATAATCAGTGAGCCAGGAGCCGAAGAGACCACGGAAAAAGAGTATGCTCCAATTGATAAAGCTGCCGCTAAACTTCCTAGCTAAGTCAACACAAGGATTTAATCATTTATTGAAAACCTGGGCTCTCATCCAAGAATGTGGAATAAGGTGTGGCTGAGAACTCACACGTACGTTAAAAGATTAAGTTCTGTTGACTTGGCTGGGGAGATAATTGACATGATGTGGAGATGCCGGCGTTGGACTGGGGTAAACACAGTAAGAAGTCTGACAACACCAGGTTTAAGTCCAACCGATTTATTTGATAGTAAACTCACAAGCTTTCGCGGTTTCCCTCTTTGTCAGGTGAATGAAGAGTCTAAGGTGAACTTCATTCGCTAGCTCCTGTGATAACCTATGATCTGCATCTGGTTTGGTGGGTCTGATTCTATCCAGCACAGGATCCTGAAATGAAAATGATGCCCGATGGGGCCCATATTTCCCTGAGGCGGGTGAAGTGAGCTGGAAATATCCCACCTTGCAGTATTCTCCTTGTTACTGAAAATCTAACCCTGATTGATAGGCGGCACGATGGCACAGTGGTTAGCACTGCTGCCTCACAGCGCAAGGGACCCAGGTTCAATTCTGGCTTTGGGTGACTGTCTGTCTGTGTGGAGTTTGTACATTCTCCCTGTGTCTGCATCGGTTTCCTCCGGGTGCTCCAGTTCCCTCCCACAGTCCATAGGTGTGCAATTTAGGTTGATTGGCCATGCTAAATTACTCCTCAGTGTCAGGGGGGTTAGCAGGGTAAATATGTGGACTTACAGGGATAAGGCCTGAGTGAAATTGTGGTCGCTGCAGGCTCAAGTGGCCAAAAGGTCTCCTCCTGCAGTGTAGGCATTCTTGGATTCTAGGACTGGCTGACCACCAGCATCACAGCTGCTTTCACCATTGTTTACCTTGCACTTTCTTCCCTGACACCAACTTTAATCTTTAACTGTCAAGCCACCCAGATTTTCTGTCAGCAGAATTCAGAACAGGTGAAGGACCCCTTTTGCTTCTACATTTTCCCCATATTCACGACACTGACAATGTTCCAATTAACATAACAATCTCATTATGGGGCGATTCTCCCAAAAGTGTTGACTTGGCAGAAAAACTGCTCTAGATCACGCCCGTTTCTGACAAATCAGCTTCTCACCCAAATCTCCATATTCTGTGCAATGCAGAGGGCCCAATTGTGAATCTCATTAAAAACCTGGGTGGGGGTGGGGTGGGGGGGGTGGGGAGTGGGCGGGGTGTGGGGGTGGTGGGGTGGTGGGGGTGGTGGGGGGTGGGGGTGGTGGGGGGTGGGGGTGGGGAGGGTGGGGGTGGGGAGGGTGGGGTGGGGGGTGGGGGTGGGGAGGGTGGGGGTGGGTGGGGGGGTTGGAGGGGTGGGGTTGGGGGGGGTGGGGTTGGGGGGGTGGGGGGTGCGGGGGGGTGGGGGTGGTGGGGGGAGATGCTATTCACGCCAGAGTTTGACAGTTCTGGATCTCTGCGCAAAAGCAGTGGCCCCAATGTGTCAAATTCCAATTTGCTAGCCAGCTTCAACCCTGGCTAGCCCCAGTGCTGCCACTCCAGCCCCCACCCTGCCATGGCCTAATTGTGGCCCCCACAGCAATTCCCGGGCCAGCCCTGACCCCACCCCTCTATCCTGGAGTGCCTCGATGCACAGCCCACCCCCCCAGCTGTGGTGACCACCCACCCCCAACCCGCTCCAATCATGGCCCTCCCTCCATCCCAGGCTGATCCCAATGCAGAGTGGCAGCGGGATCCCCCACCAATCGTACTTAGACCCTGCTCACAATAGACTCTGCCCCCTTGGCACTGCCCGATGCCTGATGGGCAGTGCCAGGGGGTAGAGTTGGCACTTCCAAGATGCTCAAGCCCAGGGGTTACCACCACCCCCGCAGCCTGACCCCCTGGAGGGCCCTGATTACTGCCCCTTCATTCCAACAGGGTCTCCTGCTAGCTCCGGAATGTGGGGATCTGATCTGAACCCTGCCGGAATGAAGTACTCCTGGGAGATTCGGTCGGGATCTGAAAGATCACAATAATGAACTAATCTACATATTTAAAAAAGATTGACAAAATATTTAAATTACTTCCCTGCCTTCCCACTGGTTTCCTGCTCGGTCTGATCTGCGACTGCTCACCGGCTCTGGGAAACGTGCATACATTCCTCGTGCATGTGCAAATCCCCATTCAAGGTTGCAGACGCGCGTCTCCTGACCGGGCCCGCCGGAAAAGTGGTGGGCGCGAATGGGAGAATCACGGCATATATCTGTAACGCTGATAATGAATATGACAAGCACAGTGGCACAGTGGCTAGCACTGCTGCCTCACAGCACTAGAGACCTGAGTTCAATTCTGACCTCAGGTCACAGTCTTTGTGGAGTTTGCACTTTCTCCCCATATCAGCGTGGGTTTCCTCCGGGTGCTCCGGTTTCCTCCCACAGTCCAAGATGTGCGAGTTAGGTAGATTGGACATGCTAAATTGACCCTAGTTCCAGGGTAAGTATGTAAGGTTAAAGGGGGTTATGGGGAGAGGGCCTGAGTGGATTGTGATTGTGCAGATCTGATGAGTCAAATGGCCTCCTTCCGCACAATAGGGTTTTTACAAAAATGTTGTTCCTCTTCTGGCTAGATATGAAAGTAATCTCATGAATTTATGGTTAGTACTAAAAGTTTTTATCCTCATAATCTATAAATAAAATAACCATAAAAGTCTGTGTATTTACAACTGAAAAATATTAATTATACTTAATTATAGCATTAAATCACCTTGTTTAATTCATATAAAAGTCATAGAGCAAAAATACCATGCAGGTTGGTGTAACAAATTTCCAATATATAAACCTCAGCTGCTACTTTGGATTTGAATGTTGTTGTTTGTCCATCGTCATCGATGAGGACCTTGACACCATTAGTCATTTTGAGGCTGGTTGCAGTGTGTCTGAAGATGACTGATCAGGCCAATTCGGGCACGGAATGTCCTGGCACATATTGGACAGACTTGTGTAGACACTGTAGTTGTTGCGCTGGTGGCCCTGGACTTGTGCAGCTCGTGCTTAAGTTGTGCTTCAGCAATGCACTTTGCTTCGTAAGCTTGATAGCCTTTGTGGATGAGGCAGCGCCAGGTTGGGCAGTTTTGTGCCAATGTTTCCCAGGCGGTCGCGTCTATGTCAAGCAACTTCAGGGAGGCTTTGAGTGTGTCTTTGAAACGTTTCTTCTGCCCTCCATGCGAGCGTCTTCCAGCAGAGAGTTCCCCAAAAAGGAGCTGCTTGGGTATGATCTCATCTGACATACAGATGACATGACCTGCCCACCGGGTCTGCACTCTCATCAGCAGTGTGTGGACCGATGGTAGACTTGCTCTAGAGAGAACTTCAGTGCCTGGTACTTTGTCTTGCCATCTGATGTGTAATATTCTACGAAGGCAAGTCATGTGGAAATGATTGAGCTGTCTTGCATGCCTTCAATACACAGTCCATGTTTTACAGACATACAGGAGGGTTGTGAGTACCGCGGCGCTGTAGACCTTCAGTTTTGTAGCTGGGCTGATTCCTCGATGTTCCCATACAGTGGAGCGCAGTCTACCAAAAGCAGAACTTGCCTTTACTATTCTGCAGTTAACTTCTGTATCAATAACTACTGCTTGGGAGAGGGTGCTGCTAAGATAAGTGAACTGGTCCACTGCCTGTAGTTTCTGCCCTTTGATTGCGATTATGGGTTCTGTGTACGGTGCATGAGGAGTAGGCTGGTGCATGACTTTGGTCTTTTTAATGTTGATGGTGAGTCCAAAGTTGTCACAAGCTGTGGAAAATTTGTCCATACTGACTTGCATCTCTGGCTCTGAGCCAGTATACAGTGCGCAGTCATCAGCAAAGAGGAAATCTCTGAGAACAGTCTCTTTCACTTTGGTAATAGCTTGAAGTCTCCTCAGGTTGAAGTGCTTCCCATCCACTCTGTCCTTGAGGCTGATTCCAGCAACACTGTCCTGGAAGGCATCATTCAGCATGGCAGCAAACATCATGCTGAACAGTCTGGGTGCAAGCACGCAGCCCTGTTTGATGCCATTGGTGACTGGGAATGCCTCAGAGGATTCTCCACCATCCAGTACTCTGGCCATCATGCCATCATGGAACTGGCGTACCACCTGAATGAATTTGGGGGGGGCAGCCGAACTTTGACATTATCCTCCACAGGCCTTGTCAGCTTACACTGTTGAAGGCTTTCGCGAGATCAACAAAGGTTGTGTAGAGCTCGCGATTCTGCTCCTGACACTTCTGAAGTTGGTGCGCAGCAAAAATCATGTCAGTAGTCCCACGACCTTTCTGTGACTCTGGAAGCAGGCCCAGCTCCAGATGAGTGATCAGACAATTTAGTAGGATTCTTGCGAGGGTTTTTCCTGTGATGGAGAGAAGCGAGATTCCTCGATGATTGTCGCATACTTGACGATTGCCCTTCCTCTTGTAGAGGTCTACGATGGAAGCATCTTTAAATTCCTGAGGAATGGATCCTTGCTTCCAAAAGGAACAACTCGGCAAGCTTTTCGATAAGTACAGGACCAGCAGCTTTGTAGATCTCTGTGGATATGGCATCTGCTCCTGCGGCCTTGCCACTGGATAGCTGGCTGACAGCTTTCGTGACTTCAGCTACTACCAGTGGGTCATCCATGGCGCTGTTGATATCAACCTGGGGAATCCTGTCTATATTCTCATCGTTAATAGATGGCAGTCGGTTGAGGATGGCTTCAAAGTGTTCAACCCATCTCTGCAGGATCTGAGTCCTCTCTATAATGAGAGTTGTACCATCTGTACTCAAGAGGGGGGAGCTCCCGAGAGATTGAGGTCCATAGAGCATGTTGAGGGCTTCATAGAACTGTTTCAAGTCGCTTCTGTCAACCAACCCCTGTATTTCATCTGCCTTGGCACTCTGCCAGGCATCAGCACTGAGGATGACTGGCAATGTTTCAGGGATGCTGCCCATACATTTGCACTGAAGACACTCGGGCCCTCCACCCGCAAGCAGCATGACTGGTTCGATGAGAATGATGAGGAGATACAAGCTGGGGACAAAGGGTGGACAAACTGCCCTGAAAAGATGTGACATATTCCCCCACCAGAGGTACTACCTCTCCCTGACATCCCATATGTGCCATTTGGAATGTTATAAAACATAAGTTAGCAGACTGGGATATATGGCCAGTGGACTTCATTTCTTTTAGCTACAATACCAAGATGCAAAACGTACTGAAATTTTTTATGAATTGTCCCTTAGCTTCAATACCAGAAAAATATTTTGGCCACTTTGGACCAAAATGACTTCAGAATTGCTCAGTATAAAAGCCCAGATTGCATGTTGTCCAAATTTGGTGTTGGAGAACCTAATTGCCAGATGCTATGCAATCCAGCTAGTTTGCAAAGGAACAAATGGAGGATCTTTAACCTAATTTAACCTAACCAACCTCCTGGCAAATTGTTGGGGTTGAGCGCAATGCTGATTTCACACCCTGGGTGGAATGCCACCCAAGCTTGTAAGATCCCATCTGAGGCCAACGGAGAATGCCGTTCTGCGAGCCTTGCCCACTCCAATTCGGGGGCAGGCACGCTGGTAAGATTTCAGCCCCGTTGGCTTTTACTTTCCATTGAAGTTAATGGAACATTATATTAATTAGGATATTAAAGTCATGTTCCATCCAATCCTGTGGGTTTCTCACCCATTGAACCAGGTTTGAATGACCAGCACTGAGGCTTACCTGTCTATTAGTGATTAGAGGAATCACTTTGTTAATAATTCATTTGTACGTATCTCATGTTGTAGCAACATCCATGACTTCTACTGTTAGAAAATAGAAGGAATTTTAAGTAATTAATGTTTTTATTTGTGGGAATTGGAAGTAAGGCATAGCTTCGAGAAAGCTTAATTTTGTGTTTCTGGATATGGTGCGTGCAAGTCTGTACATTGGTTAAGATATCTGCATTGTAATGAGGGTTACATGAAAACAAACAGTGTTTCAAGGCTGCTGCTGAGACAGCAAAAGCATTGAAGCAAAAACAGAAAATGCTGGAAAATCTCAGCAGACCTGACAGCACCTGTGGAGAGAGAATAAAGCCAACATTTTGAGTCCAGATGACCCTTCGTCAGAGCCCTTGAATCGGTTGTAACCAGATAACCCAGAAGAAAGTCATTTGCATGGGAACTTCCAGAACAAGGAAGACATGAATTCAGACTGCCAAGGGCAGGTCCCATGCTAAAGAACAAAAAGTTCTTTGGAAACCAGGGAATGGGACAGTTGAAAGTTCCAGGAAAACTTTGAAGTTAAAGGAACAAAGAATACGGGTCTGAACAAGGTGCTGTTTGGTGAAGTTTAAATAAGAATCAGAATGTATCTCCCAGTTCAAGACCGAGCTGCAAGGTACATATTTGGTGAAGTAACTATGTGAGAAGCCAGACATCTGAGATGATCTGAAGGTTGTTGACTCATTAGTGCAGGCCTCTAAATCAGTAATGTTCTTTGTCATGGCTGAGTACCTGAGAGTCTCTGTGGGAGGCAAAGCTTGAATGCAATTGGTGATCCAGGGCAGAGGAATACTCAAAGGAGAGATTAAAACCCTGGACGTGGATCCTGGGTGAAGGCATCTGAATGTTTTTTGTAATATGATTCCAAACCATATTTTTTGAGAGTAGAAATTGGAAATCCCTGTGTGAAAGCCAGAGTTCATTGAGAGCAGTTAACTCACAGTGTGACAAGCATCTGGGGGTAATTGAAGATAAATCTGTAGCAGCTGTATTGGGCGGCATCTGCCACTTGGTTTCAGAGTGGGATAGGGGTGGTATCTGATCACCAATTAGGTATATATGGACTGACTACTTATTGAGAACTTTAAAGTATAAGATTGATTTTGTAACTTGTGTTAATTGTTGCAATTCTGTAATGGAATAATTTGGATAATGGAGTAGTGTAACATAGTTAATCTTTTGTTTAGTAAATGTTTTGTTCTGTTGTCAAAAGATTGTTGGCGCCATTATTCTGTTCATCTATGTATCTAAACAAAAAGTTAAAGCTAGAGTCTACAAGTGCCACCTGGGAATTTGACTTGTCCAGTAGTGACATCAGTCAGGACTGTAAAGTTACACAATTAGCAATGTTTCATTCCAGGGTGTTATGATGGCCATGGGGGATTGTCAACAGATCTCCCATGAGCCTCATAGATTATGAATTGCCCTCTTAGGCAAATGGAAGCTGGTCCAAAAGGGAAGGAGCACTGTGGGGGGGGGAGGGGGGGGAGTGCGATAAAACTAGCTGGCTCCAATCAGGCTGGCAGTTGAAGGATTTGGAGCTGACCTGCACTCTATCGTATTCCAAACACACTATAAGTAAACCGTGATTGGCAATGGAAGATTGGCCTTGGTAAGGTTATTACAGTGCAGAAACGTGAGTTTGCACTAAATTCTGACATTAAGACGTAGATGAGACACTTGCACTTTCGCTCCTAAAGCTTGGCTTCAGATTAGGTTCCAAAATAAGTTTCTTCCTCTTTCAGATGTTGTGAGTTTACTGTGTTCATGTGAATTGCTGATTTGATGTGAATGTCCAAAAAGGTTCAAAGAGGAAGTGATTTATTGGCAAGTTTGGTGAAACAGAATGTGATGGGATTTTATGGTGCCTATAAAGAGTGGGAAATGTAGAGTGTGGTGTGACTTAATTAGGCAACATGTCGAAGGCAGTGAGAAAGTCACCTGTGTGTTTGTGGCATGTACCTCACACTGGCTTGTGGCAGGATCAAACTTGTAATACCTATCAAACCATGAACACTCACTAATGCATGTCATACCTTCTAGATAAAATAAGCAGTGGACAGGAATCCCATGGTGCCCTGTTTATGTTTCGTTGAAAGATTGCGTGCATCAGTTGGTTTTGTGCAGTTGTGTGTAAAGTCAATGGCTTCCCTTGTTTTCACTTAACGGCATGAGGAAAGGGAGTAGGAAAATGGCAGCTTGTATGGAGGTTCCTCACCGTCAAGGGTGAGTCAGTGGTGAGGGGTGCGGAGTGCAGTTGTAGGCAGGGAAAAGTGAAGTGGGAAGGGCTTGATGTGCAATGTGTGGTGGAAGGACGGGGGGTGGGAACAGTTACTCAAGGTAAGGAAGTCTGGGGCCAAAATGGAAGTGTTAATACTGTGCAAAACTGGGTCCATCTGAGTCTATTGGCTAGCAGAGTCCTTACAGGGCTTTGAGTTCACCTACAACATTTCAATTATTCCTGCTGAGAATGATCTTGGACATTGTCCTTTACAATGCAGAGAAGGGAGTGCCAGTTGAGGCAGAGAGTGGGGGTCAATGGGTGCTATTCGGATTGGCGGTTGGTGCCTAGTGGAGTGCCCCAGGGGTCGGTGCTGGGGCCTCAGCTATTCACCATTTATATAGATGATCTGGAGGAGGGAACCGAGTGTATGGTGTCAAAATTTGCTGATGACACCAAGATTGGTGGAATGGCAAATTGTGCGGAGGGTGTGGAGAGTCTGCAGAAGGATCTAGATAGGCTGGGCGAATGGGCCAGGAACTGGCAAGTGGAATTTAATGTTGGCAAATGTGAGGTTGTCCACTTTGGTAGGAATAATGGTAGGAAGGACTATTACTTACGTGGCGAAAAACTGCAGCATGTGACGGTGCAGAGGGACCTCGGGGTCCTTGTGCATGAGTCGCAAAAACCCAGCCTGCAGGTGCAGCAGGTGGTCAGGAAGGCGAATGGGATGCTGGCCTTCATAGCGAGGGGGATTGAATATAAAAGTAGGGAGGTCTTGCTGCAGCTGTATAGGGCACTGGTGAGGCTGCAGCTGGAGTACTGTGTGCAGTTTTGGTCGCCGCACTTAGGCAAGGATATTTTGGCCTTGGAGGGAGTGCAGAGGAGGTTTACTAGGCTGATTCCGGAGTTGAGGGGGTTGAACTATGAGGAGAGGCTGAATAAAGTAGGCTTGTACTCGTTAGAGTTTAGAAGAATGAGGGGAGATCTCATTGAGACGTATAAGATGTTGAATGGAATGGATAGGATAGAGGTGGAGAGGCTTTTCCTGCTCAGAAAAGACAGTAGGACTAGAGGGCACAGCCTCAGGATAAAGGGGGGGTGGTTTAGAATGGAGCTGAGGAGGAACTTCTTCACTCAAAGGGTGGTGAATCTCTGGAATTCTCTGCCCGTTGAAGCAGTGGAGGCTGCCTCGCTAAATATTTTTAAGACGCGGGTTGATAGGTTTTTGATAGGCAAGGGGATTAAGGGTTATGGGGAGAGGGCGGGAATGTGGAACTGAGCCACGACAGATCAGCCATGATCTTATTGAATGGCGGGGCAGGCTCGAGGGGCTAGGTGGCCTACTCCTGCTCCTATTTCTTATGTTCTTATGTTCTGCAAGTTCAGTCTTGTCCCACAGAATGGCAAAGACACACTGGCCATGAACATGAACATTCAAAAAAGATTGAATGCAAAAACACAACATTGCTTCTTTCTTTTAAAGGAAATATGCTAACATGTGGCAACTGTAGGATTTGCCAACGCATTTAGTTCCCTGAATAAACTAGTCTCAAATAACAATACTGCACGCATGAATAAAGTGAAACCAATGTCACATGAAATATTTACAGGTCAAATTTAATCTTGAAAAAAATCCAAGTCACTTTTGTGACCTCAAGACCAATGTTAATGGCAATGGAGTTGGACAGGAAAATTCTGATGGTGATGCAGGGCCTTCCTGTTTTATCCAGATGCTCTGTTATAGCCCCATAGCTGCAGCACTGTCAACTCTTAGTGAGTTTCACCAATGAAAAGCATTCCCTGCCATTGAATCATGTATTTCCCATGCTTGCAGCCTACACTTAGAATTTAAATTGTAATTACATGGGAAACAGGAGGAAGCGTAGGTTACATTGTCGAGAAGAGCATGCTGTTGAAGAAATCTCCCCCCTCCCACCCCCCGTGCGCGCGTGTGCACACACACACACACACACACACCTTTTAATGTTTGGGTTTTTGTGCAATTTGAATTAAAGCTACTTGAAAATTACACACCCTAATCACTATTAGTATCTATTGTAAAGTTTTGTATGAATTTTATCAAGAATCTTTATAAATGCTCAAAAACTAAATGTGTGTGTGTGCGTGTGTGTCAGTCAGGAGTAAATGCTTCTAAAGGAGGCAGGTTTGACCAATGCCTTTTGTTGCTGATGTTTATTTGATTTGTTTCCTTTGTTTTTAGGATATGGACCAAAAGCGAATGCCCTGGTCAAAACCCTTAAAAAAATGCCAGGCCTGCATGATGAAGATTATGCCCAAAAATCCAAGCTTTATAAAATGTGTCCATCAAAAAATACTTTGGTTCTTCCGTAAGTAGTTTTTCTTTCCTGACTGCTATCAAACTCCGGAAATACTAAATTTTAGAAATGCACAGGGGACAAATCTGTGTTCTGGGTTGTATAATGTTGAACTGGATTTCAATCCAAATCCAATGCCTTTCAGACAAAGTGATTTTCCGGCTTGATATTATACTCAGCTTGGCTTGGCTCCTGGCATTATTGTTTCCCAATCACAAGGAGCCATGTCTAAGACCTACACCAGGACATGAATCCTGGCTGACACTTCAGTATGGAGGAAGTGCTCTATTGTTAGAATTGGCATCCTGCGAATGAAACATGAGATTTTAATATAATTTAAGGCACGTTTCAGTTTTAAAAGAAGAGCAGGAAATTCATTTGGTGCCAGGCAATTAGTCTTCCTCTGCTGACATCACCAGAAATAGAAGGTGTGTCAGGAACACTCATGCTATAAATGCAGTTTGACTGTGTGGTCCCACAGCTCCTGCTGACTCAGCAATCTGCTTCCCAAGCTAAGTACAAAACTGCTAGTTTTCTGTGTGAGACACCCAGGCAAATGAAAGCAGAAGTCTGAACTTGCCAGTGCTCCTCCATGACAATGTGGTATAGTTTCAGATGTTCCCAACAGAAATGTTTTTTTTCATCAACAGAACTCTTTGATTTGATGTTTCACATGGATAATTTATGTCTCTAATGGATAGAATTGCCCTCTCTCCAGACTCCTTGCTTCACAAAAGAACTCTCATGTTTACAAAGCTCTTTTCAACATCTTTTCATCTGTAAATTACACAAATAATTTGGATCTATTACTTAAATAATCTTAGACATCAATGCTCTCCCTAAACCTCAACAATGAGTCGTCCATTGTTTAAGTTTCTCTCCATCAACCTGGGTCTTATTGAATAAATACAGGCTAGCTTTTAAATCTAATCAACTCAGGCCTTGCAATTATATCAGAGTTGTTAACAGTCTTTCAATCCTGTGTTTCCATTGGCCTTACATTTAAAAAGAAATTCAAAGTCACAAACAAAAATTGTACTTTTAAAACGTATGAATTATGAAAATGTGTTTGTAAGGGGATGATTGCTGGATTATGTTGGCAAAGGAATTAGATATATTTCACACATATTGTCAAGGGTGCCTTGTTACTTGTGCAAAACACAGGGAAAGTTTATTTACTGACCTTTTTGTTGGTTTTAAATGTTTTCCATGGTGAAAATGAAGATCTTGTTTCTCTAATTTTGTTGATTTAAAAGTTTAGTTAATCGCCTGTGTCTTGATGTTGAGTAGGTTTGAAACCTGTTGAAAATGAAAACCTTGCTTTTTTGTTTTGCTTAGTGAAATCCCTGAATTGAAGAAAAGGATTGTATATATAATCATTGAGTATTCACCTTTGCTGGACTCATGTTGCATGACCAGAGAGGAATGGGCTAAAATTGCAGTTGATATCAAGGTAGGCTAAAACTTTTGTCAAGTATCACGTGGTGCCTGCAGATAACCATGGCAGTCATGTATGCAAAGACCTGACATGTCTGGTATGGGGGACTGTATCTTGCGCAGGATTTCTTGTTGTTGGACCAGAATTGTAGGCAAAATCTGGATCCATCAATTTCTGCTTCTGTTCCATTCTTCTCTGGAACCCTGGTCAAGGGAGCTGCTTCATCCTTCAGTCACAGCCTTGCTGGAGTCATTTAGAGGCAGGGTGAGTGTTGGTGGTGGATTGTGTTCTCAGACTTCTCTGGGAATTCTATTCCAGTACACCGCTCTTAGATGCAGTAGATCCCATGACTGAAGATAGAGGCCTGAGGTCTGCACTGGGCTAACGGCCCCAAAGATATATTTCACCACGAGGGTAACCTATCCCAGAAAGCTCAATAGGCCCTAAGGTCAGCGTGAAACCAGTAATTCTGGACGTTAGATTTTTATCTGTGTTGATTACAGCAAAGCTGCAGGACCATGAAATCATCAAAGATTTTGAAATTCAGGTACTTCAGTTTTACCTTTGTACCCAGAACATCCTGTTCCATCTTTAATGTCAAATGTCAGGGGTTGGGAATTCTGCAAGTAACTCAAATCCTGACTCCTCAAACCCTGTCCACCATCTCGCAAGGCACAAGCTAGAAGTGTAATGGAATACTCTCCACTTGCCTGGATGAGTGCAACTCCAACAAGTTGAAGTTAAAATTTATTTATTAGTCACAAGTAGGCTTACCTTCACACTGCAATGGAGTTATTGTGAAAATCCCCTAGTCGCCAACTCTGGTGGCTGTTCGGGTACACTGAGGGAGAATTTAGCATGCCAATACGCCTAATCTGCACATCTTTGGACTGTGGGGGGAAACTGGAACACCAGGAGGAAACCCACACAGACATGGGGAGAATGTGCAAACTCCAAACAGACAGTGATCCAAGCCGGGAATTGAACCCAGGTCCCTGGTGCAGTGAGGTGGCAGTGCTAACTGCAGTGCCACTGTGTCGCCCCTGACAACCACAGGTGGGGGGAAACCTCTACACTCAAGAATTGCGACACCATCCAGGACAAAGCATCCTCCTTGGTTGAAACCCAATTGACCACCTTAAATATTAATTTCCTCCACCACCGCACACAGAGGCACCAGTCAGTATCATCTACAAGATGTACTGCAGCAACTTGTCACAGGTCCTTTGACAGCACTTTCCAAACATGCAACCACTACCACATAGAAAAACAAAGGGCAGCACCACTTGCAAGATCCCCTCCAAGCCATACAGTGTCCTGACTTGAAAATATATCACTGTTCCTTCATTGTTGCTAGGTCACAATCCTGGCTCTGCTCCCTAACAGCAGTGTCACTGTGTACCTCTAGCAGATAGACTGCAGTCACTCAAGAAGGCAGCTCACCACCACCCTTCTCAAGGTCAAGTAGAGATGGGTGACAAATGCTGGCCTGGATGGAAGTGCCCACATCCCATAAAAGAATAAATAATTAGTTTAGTATATTATGTTAACTGCATAATGCTTTTCCTGAATAAACATTCTTATAATTCGGGCTGGAATTTTCCATTTTTTTTTCAAAGTTGTTGTCTTGGGCAGGGAAAGTGGAGGGCAAGACACATGTCATCAAAGACTTTGTAGAAAAAAAGGAAGGGGCAAGTCCCACATCGTCACGCTGCTAGGCCCTGATTGAGGCTGTCTACCAGGAGCAAGCTTATGAGAGATCGGGGTGCCTTTTAATGGGCACCGGCATGAGGTCACGCAGATGTGAACGAACATTTGAACATGGGGGACTATTGGGCGTAAATGGCCTGATAATGAGATGTAAACTGATGTTACATCATTGGCAGGAGGTGGGGACAATGGACGGGAAATCCTGCCAGCGTTAAAGGTACAGCAGGCAGTAAAGAAGGCAAATTTGGTTTTTTTGGCCTTCATAGTGAGAGGATTTGAGTACAGGAATAGGAATGTTTTACTGCAATTGCATAGGATATTGGTGGGGCCACACCTAGCGTACTGGGTCCAGTTTCGGTGTCCTTAACTGAGGAAGGATGTCCTTGGTATTGAGGGAATACAGCAAAGGTTTATCAGGCTGATTCATAGGATGGCAGGTCTGCCACATGAGGAGAAACTAAATTGGTTAAATTACATTCGCTGCAGTTAAGAAGAGTGAGAGGAGATCTCGTAAAATTCTAACAGGGTTAGACAGGGTAGATTCAAAAAGAATGCTCCCAGTGGTGGGAATGAGGTAAACCTTTCTGAACTGAGGTGAGTAGAAATTTCTTCACCCAGAGAGTGGTAATTCTGTGGAAATCACTATCACAGAATGTAGTTGAGGCCAAAATATTTTCTGATTTCAAGAAGAAACTAGATATAGCCCTTGGGATTAAAGGGAACAAGGGATATGGGGGATGGGGGGAAGGGGGATCAGGATATTGAATTCGATAATCAGCCACGATCAAAATGAATGGTGGAGCAGGCTTAAAGCCTGAACTCAAAGTTAAACATTACATTTTTGCATAGACGTGTTTTGTTATGTTCAAATCTTTATAGAAATAGTTTTGATTTGTGCAGTTTTCTTTTTATTTGAATGCTGTGGAAACTGGGAAGGTGCTTATATGGGCAAAAATTTCAGATTTTTTTTGCAGAGAATGATTACGCCTGCTTCTAGTTTCTATGTTTCTATGCTTTGTCACTCTTGTAGATTCTCTGAGAATGGGAACGGAAAGCACGGCCTAGTTTTTTTTTACGATTTTAAAATATTTAAGTTGACATTTAAAGATCTAAAAACAGGCATCGATATATCTGAATATCCACAGTCCTTCTATTGTACTCCTTTTGAAACTTTGGAAAGAGTGCATTGAAATAATTGCAAATGAGGTCAGAACACGGACATATGCCAGATCCTGCGTTTCCAATGGAAATTCCATGGGGCTTTTTAAATGGTGGATTTCCATCTTCCTCTTTTGCAGGTCATTAGTGTAGGAAGGTGTAATAAGTATTCAGAGGCAAAAGTTCCTTCACCAAAATCCTCTTTATTTGTAAATCTGACAACAGCATGCAGAGTGCTTTCAGTTAGCTGTCTACACTAAGAGTTCCAAGGAACTGACACTCCTGGTTATGCGCAAAGCAGGAGCTCCCTGACTGGCCCATCCATTTGGCCCTTAATCAGGGAGTTCATGTTCTAACAGGCCCATCTCAATTGCTGGATTAAAGTCATTAAGAAAGGAATAGTTTTAGGGAGACATTAACTTCAATGCCCAGTTGTCCATGTGTCCCAGTTGATAGGCTCCTGGTCCCCAAATGGATCATGTAGGCCCCAACATGGAACTCCAGGCAAGGGTTATGGTCCTGAACCCAACTGAAAAGCTCTTTTAAAATATTATTTAAGTGCTATCCTGCTTTCTTTCAGAGGGAATCTCTGAATTAATTCCAACTCTCCGGAGTCTCCTGCATGTTGCAGCATTATGTGACAAGTGGGTGTGCTGCCCATACAATCCATCCATGGTCAAATCAATTGTTATATTTAATTTGTACTAATTGTATCAGTTCCCTTTTAACACCACCATCAGCTTGAAGTGCCTGACCTACAAAATGAAAGAAGAAATGTTCTCATTCATTGCTAAAGTAAAATTTGCCATTGTCTTTTTCTTCCTAACATTTTTTCCCCTGTTGGATTCCTCGCGTAGACAGGAAACCATTCTGGTAGACCTACTGCTTTGTAAGCTTTATGTCATTCCTTCCCTCAGAAAAACTACGAAGAGTACAAAGGTTTTGTGATCCTTCATGGCACAGATACGATGGCTTATACAGCTTCAGCACTTTCATTCATGTGTGAGAATGTAGGAAAGCCCATCATCTTGACTGGCTCTCAGGTAAGTTCCAATGTTTTAGACAGAAACTTCATCCATTGCCCTACATTTTCAAAGGAAGGGATGCAGTGGTTTAGATTTCTCACAAAACATGGAGAATATTGCTCAGCTGCTGAATTTATACAAGGAGGTAACCTTCATAAATCATCTGTAAGACAGATAGGATTGATCTTGTCTCTGATACTGAGCTGGCACAAGAGCTACAAAGCAATGTTCAACAGACTCAAACAGGCACTCTCAGTCCCACCAAAGCTACAATAGAATAGATGCCACCAGCTGTTTTCTCTTGCCAGTTTTAACTGTTGGCACTGTCTATTCTGCCAGCATCAGGTGATAAGGTACTGATATAATTGGAAAACATGAAATTTTGAAACACACTACTGGTGAAGGTGGTGCCGTTGTCAAACGCCAGGACTTCTGGTATGTTGTGTGTCCAGAAACTCTGCTCCGGCTTCTTGATTGTGGCATGGGAGCAGTAGTGTAGTGGTATTGTCGCTAGATGAGTATTCCAGAGAGTCCCAGCTTTGAATCCCACCATGGCAGATGGTGAAATTTGAATTCAATAAAAATCTGGAATTATAAGTCTAATGGTAAGTCTAATGATAACAATGAAACCATTGTTAGTTGTTGTAAAACTAATGTCCTTTAAAGAAGGAAACCTGCCATTCTTACCTGGTCTGGGCTACATGTGACTCCAGATCAACAACAATGTTGTTGACTCTGAAATACCCTGTTGTATCAAAGTGATATCTCTGCAATATAACAGGAGGCTTTGAATGATAATGCTTTTTAACCAAATTTACAAGCTCATTAAGGATCTTTGAGTCAGGGGTATACGCGTAAGTTAACCTTTTTATCACTGTTGGGGACAAGATCAGAAATTCCAAGGTGTACAATGAAATTAGCCTAAACCCCAACTTTATTTGATTTTGGCATTAGGATGAGCATAAGGTGTTCCACTCCAGGTATAATGCTATTGACCCACTAGATAGTTTTTAGTAAAAACAAACTTTATTTAAGAAAACATTTACAATATAACAAAAATAATTAGTGTAACATTTACCAATTAAAATACTTAAACATGAGAATGTATAATTCTTATAGATATCTATCTCTACAGTTACAATTTAAGCAATACCCCCATAGACATAAATCCTACTTCAGAACCAATTAACATCAAAAACAGATATGCTCACGTGGATGCTAGATTTCCAGCCTTTTAATCTCTCTGGCCAGATATAGTAACATACCTGCCTTCTGACTCCCATACAGCAGTTTCCAGAGAAAGATCCTCCTTCAAGCAGCAGGACTACAGAGAAAGAGACCTTTTTTTGGTAGGAGAGAATGAGACAGGCAGAAAGCTGTTTCTTCTCTCTATAAATCCCAAGTGCTACTGGGCTCTCAGTTCCTCTTTGAGCCTGACCCCGGCCAGTCACACAGCTTTTCCTGTCAAAACCTGAGTCAAGCCCCATTCTGAAAAAATCCAGTGGAAAATACTAAAATAACTGTATTAGTCCAGGTAAACACAAACATTTTAACAATTAAGATCAGTTATGTTGCTGTAGTCACAACAGGGGCTCCTGGAGGGTGGGGGGGGGGGAGAGGGGGGGAGAGGCAGGGGGGGTGTGGGATACAAAGAAAGTGGCACTAATAATAAAACAAGCTGCTAAAACAAATCCTACATAAGAAACAAATCACTCATACATTTTCTAAAGGCACAGAATTGTCATTTTACACTGAACATGTTGGTGACATGTTGGCCTGAAGAGGGTGGGGGGGGTGTAATCTGGGCACAACTTTTCAGTTTTTCTTTTCTCCATCAATCCAGAAGAATGTGGACTGGTGATTGATGTGAGGTTTGTGTATGATTGCAAATAATTTTACATTTGAGTGAATGTTTTCAGGTGTAATGAGACCCCTGGTTACTACCTGTCTGCAGTGATTACCCCCACCTACAGGTGACCTCAGTTAATAAAATTCCTTGCAAATTGTTTTGCTTGTTTGAAGTTACTTACACATCAGTATTCACTAAATCAGATAAAATTAACTTAAGAGATCCTACAGCTCTCTCTTTTCTTTAAAGCTGTATCCAATGTGTGGGTATTTCTTACTCAATATCATTATTCATAACCTACACTAAGTTTCTAATCTCTACCAACTTTTTATCCTTGTCACATGGGGGATTTGCAAATTAACATCTTTATTTCCTGGAATCAATATCGTTAAGCAACGAGAATGACTTCAAATACCACAAGCTCGCCTTCCTTCTCTTATTTGTTAAAGCACATGTGACCAGCAATAACCTTCATGTCTCATCCCCCTAATTAACTAATTTTTAAAAATTCATTTGAGGGACATGGGTGTCACTGGCCGGCCATCATTTATTGCCTATCCCTAGTTGCCCTTGGAGGACAGTTGAGAGTCAACCACATTGCTGTGGCTCTATAGTAATTAAATGTAGGCCAGACTGGGTAAGGACGGCAGATTTCCTCCCCTAAAGGAACCAAATGGGTTTTTACAACAATCAATAATGGTTTCATGGTCATCAGTAGATTCTTAATTCCAGATTTTTTTTATCGAATTCAAATTCCACCATCTGCTGTGGCAGAATTCAAACCCTGGTCCCGCAGAAAATTAGCTGAGTTTCTGCATTAATAGTCGTGAAATTACCACCAGGCCATCGCCTCCCCAGGAGGTGACTAACACATTTTGAGAAGTTTCATGCTCTCTATCCATGGAATTTTATTGGCAATTAGTTGCCTGTCCTGGGATTTGTCAATAAATTGCCCGTTCTGCAAGTTAACACTTCATTGGATATCCACTGGGGTCTTCCCATCCGCCTCTGATGACACGATATGTGCAAATGGAATTTTCACTTTTGTGGTCAGAATTCATGTGTTTGTTACAATAATTAAAATCACATGGTAATGATATGAAGTGGCATTTTGAATGTGCATTTCAGATAATGTATGTTAGATCAAATGTGAAGATATTATCATTTCCAATTGCAAGTCATGTAATATAACTAACTTTTAATACATCTTGAATGGAATAAATATTTACGTTCAGAAGTCTCATTCATCAAATAATTTTAAATCCTAATCCCCTGAATGTCTTGATGACATGAATTGTAAATTAAAGCAAGACTGCTTCTCTACATCTTTGCAATTCTTATATTCATGCAATTTCATCACTTTATCCAATGTTATCATTTCCAAAATCATTTTGAGATGAAGCTAACATTGTTTCAAACACTTTTTGCAATGGGGAGAAGCGGGGTGATGGGCCAACTTTGGAGGGGAGGGCTTTGCCACAATGCATGTGTCCATGGGTGGGGGAGGGGGGGTGGGGCGTGGTGGGTGGGGGGGGCAGGAGGGGTGGGGGAGGATGATTTTGCCATTTTGATTCTAAGTGCTGAATCTGGGTGTAATTCAGATCTGAGTTGTAAAGCTGCTCTCAGGCGCCCCCATACGCACTTAGCCTGAAAAAAAAGTTGCGATTCTGAATCGTGCAGTGGGTGGGGCTTATCGTGCCCAAAACCCTGCAGCTCCGATTGGAACATTGAACTGTACATGCGCAGTAAAAAAAATGTCAAAAATGCTCCCCGTCACATCGCTCCTAGGCTGCAAAAAGCAGATGAAGTGGCCCGGGAGTCATGGCCCCTGCAGACGTTGCCCACCTCCACAACATAACTGTCCCCTTTATCCACCCATCCCCCACCACTACCTAGAACGATCGTGACCCCCGTCATACTTCCATCCCCCCCATTGAGTAGTAGTGGACCCCCCTGCTGCCCCCCTCCCCCCACCCTTCACCCCACTCCCCCCAACTCCCCACCAGAGATCCATTTATCCTCCCTCTCCCCCACCACCAGAGAACGATTTGACCCTCCCTCCCCTGTCCTCAGCAAAGACTGATCAGGCCTCCCTCCTGCACCCCCAGCCCCAACAAGAGAATGATCGGGCTCTGCTCCTAACCACCACCAGAGAACAAGTAGGCCTCCCTCCTCCCCCCACCTTCCCACCAGAGAACACCTGGCCTTCCTCCTCCTCCTCCCCCCCATCCCTGATCTGAGTTAGAGAGACGTTGAAAACTCTGAACTTACCTCTTCAGAAGCTGGTGCATGTTTGTTTTATGCTGAATATGAATGGGCAAATTATAGAAACCCAACAGTGCAGAAAGAGGTCATTCGGCCCATCGAGTCTGCACCAACCACAATCCTACCCAGGCCCTACGCCCATATCCTTACATATTTACCCACTAATCCCTCTAACCTACACATCTCAGGACACTAAGGGGCAAACTTTTAGCATGGCCAATCAACCTAACCCGCACATCTTTGGACTGTGGGAGGAAACCAAAGCAGCCAGAGGAAACCCACGCAGACACGAGGAGAACAGTGACCAAGCCGGGAATCGAACCCAGGTCCTTGGAGCTGTGAAACAGCAGTGCTAACTGCTGTGCTACCGTGCCACACACTGTGCTACTGTGCCGCCCACGGTGCTCCCATGCCGCCCAATGCGATGGTAAAGGGGGAAATGCAGATAAGATTGGACATCCAGATCATTAAATCAATTTAAATGCATGCGAATGTATTTAAATCAGTGTCGCGCCCATTTTGGGCACCATTCCGACCGTGACCATTTTCAGGCCTTTGTAAAATAATCATCTGCACAGGCACAGATCGTGCCAATCGCCTTGATTTTACCACGTTTTCGGGTGTGATGCAATGGCAAAATTGAGCCCAAGAGTAATTAAGCTAGTAATTGTTGATCCAAGTTACGTGAAGCTGTCACCAATCCCCAGGGTAAAGTTGTTAATGATGATGGAAGGTGGAGTTCCTGTCCCTAACTTTGGTCTTCCTGACACTGATTGCCAGTCCAAACTCCTTGCAGACCTGGGAGAACCGGTCTCCAAGCTGTTGCAAGTGAATTTCACTATTGGACACACCGTTGCAACATCATCAGCAAACAGCTACTCACAAGCCAGGACATGACACACATGTGCCTTGGCACAGAGACTTGCCGTAGGCTCCAGCATGCAGGTAGACATCCTTTTTTGAAAATGTACAATAGCAACATGGAGAAAAATGTACCTAAAGGAGTTGGCTGCTTGATGTAACCCCCTCCTTTGTCCTGCTGCTGATACTGAAAAATCTCCCATGATGTTCTAGTGTAACTGATGAAACTGCTGTGGAGAGATTAAATGATGCCCAGAAATCCAGGTGGGCAGCCAATTTTCCACAACAGTTTAAAAAGTCTGGGTCTGCTGAAAAAAACATTGCTGAGGTCTGTGAGAACAATGTAGGATATTCTGTGTCACTAGTGACATTTCTCCTGTAATGACTAAAATGAGAAATATGTATCCACTGTCAGTCCGCCAGCTCTGAAGCTGCACTGATACTCAGGGTAGATGCATGATGCAAGATTGTGTAATCTAGTCAGAGCAATGTGAACAAAGGCCTTCCCTTTGATATTTAACAAGGAGATGTCTCGGTAAGTGCAGCACTCACTGCAATCCCCTTTGTTTTTGCAGTGACTATTTTTGGATCATGCACATCTTCATGTACAAATAATAACAGCAAATTACTGCAGATGCTGGAATCTGAAACCAAAAGAGAAAATGCTGGCACATCTCAGCAGGTCGGGCAGCATCTGAAAGGAGGGAAAAGAGCCAACATTTCGAGTCCAAACGTCAGCTCTTTCCTCTCCTTACAGATGCTGCCAGACTTGCTGAGATCTTCCAACATTTTATCTTTTGGTTTTATGTACAAATTGTTGCTTCCAGTAGATCATAGAATCATAGAACCCTACAGTTCAGAAAGAGGCCCTTCGGCCCATCGAGTCTGCACCGAACACAATCTCACCCAGGCCCTACCCCCATATCCCTACGTATTATACTCATTAATCCCACTAACCTACGCATCCCTGGACACTAAGGGGCAATTTCTTAGCATGACCAATCAACCTAACCTGCACATCTTTGGACTGAGGGAGGAAACCAGAGTACCTGGAGGAAACCCATACAGACATGAGGACAATGTGCAAACTCCACACAGACAGTGACCCAAGCCAGAAGTCGAACTCAGGACCCTGGAGCTGTGAAGCAGCAGTGCCACTATGCTACCGTGCTGCCCAGCAGTTCACAGAGATGCTTTGGCAGTGCTGCTTTTCCACTTGCGATGATATCAGGTGGAATGTCATTGTTTCCTGGTGCTTAATACTGGCAAGATAGTCAGTGGTTTTGTTTGGTTTGACTATGGTGAACTTGGTGCCCAGCCCCTCCTTGACAGCAAAGTCCTGAATTGGCACAGAGAGCTTTTTCAGTGGCAACATTCTGTGTATCCCACCCACCCACTTTTCCATTAACTTACCACGTTCACTGGTGGTCATCCCTGGCTTTGCCTTTAAGGGGGCTAATTTTGTTGCTGCTGAACTGGTTGCTTTTGTGATTTCTTCACATATGCTGCAAGCATCCCTGGATTCAGCAGCAGATTGTGTATCTTTACAGAGTTTCAACAAGTATTGATTAGCACATTGTCAAGCCGTCTGCTGAGACTTGACTCTGGCAGCTCTGAGAGCATCTAGCTTTAGTTTTCTGGAGATTTAGTTAGACCATGATGACTGTGCTTATACTTGTAATAGCTGACTCAAGCCGGTTAGCCTTCCTCTAATCTTGTTTCCAGTATGCAGTGTGTACAGAGTTATAGATGGTGAGGTGCAGATAGTCCCATTTTTGACACTACGCTGTAACCTTGCCTATTGTCCAAAAGAGCCTGATTGAAGATATTGATGAACTCCTGGATCCTTTCTTGGAGTAGTACAGCTTCCTTGGTTGCAGCCTGACCTTGCCACACACTGGGGAGTGGTCAGTGATTACGCAATTAGAATCAGATAAAATGTCCCAAGTTCCAATTCACACCACCAGATTTTTATAATTCAGTGTGGCCAGTGGTTAGCATTGCTGCCTCACAGTGGCAGAGACCTGGATTAGATTCTCGGCTTGGGTCATTGTCATTGTAGAGTCCAAACATTCTCCCCATGTCTGTGTGGGTTTCCCCTGGGTGCTCCGGTTTCCTCCCACAATCTGAAAGAAGTGCTGGTTAGGTGTATTGGTCATGCTAAATTGCCTCTGAGTGTACCCCAACAGGTGCCAGAGTGTGGAGACTAGGGGATTTTGACAGTAACTTCATTGCAGTGTTAATGTAAGCCTACCTGTGACATTAATAAATAAACTTAAATTTTTGTATTTCTCCCTAATATTTGAAGTTAAAATTCTTTGTCGTAATAACCAGGATTTCACTGTGAACACGACAAATGTTGAATCCACAGAACTGATCAGATTAGTTAACTTTAATAATTCCAATTGAATTCAGCCCCAAACTTATAAAAAAAAAACACAAAATGTGCTTCTTACATTTTACCAATCCTTTCTTCCAGAGCCCTTTCAGTGATAATGTGTAAGAAATAATTAGCTTTCTTAGTTAGCATCGCTGCCTCACACCGCCAGGGACCCGGGTTCAATTCTGGCCTTGGGTGACTGTCTATGTGAAGTTTGCACGTTGCCCCATGACTGCATGAGTTTCCTCCAGATGTTCCAGTTTCCTCCCACAGTCCAAAGGTTAGCTGGATTAGCCATGCTAAATTGTCCCTTAATATCTCAAGATGTGTGGGTCAGGGGGATTAGCGGGATAATACATGGGGTTACGGGAATAGGTCTTTGGTGGGATGATCTGTCAGAGAGTCAGTGCAGATTCAATGGGCCAAATAGCATCCTTTTGCACTGCAGGGATTCTATGAAAATGTTCATTCTTACACCAAAAAGAGTTAGAGGATGGAGTTTCCCACAGCTTCTTGACTCCCAGCTGTCACACCAGTGTTTTCATGAGGTAACGCTGCCACCTTGCAACCTTTTATAGTACACCAGAGGACAGGAGCTTTTCTGATTTTTCTTTATTCCATAACAGATTAATTTATCCTTTTTCTTCTCACTTAAACTAATTTTCAGTTTCTGATGTTTGCCACTTAATCTCATTGGGTAAAGCAGGAAGGCATGGCTTTAATTTAAACTGCAAATAGGCAATGGTAGTTTTTTTTGAAAAAAAGAGCTTTAGTTCAGATGAAGTGTATCGAAAACTTCAAACAGACCTTCAAAATTGAAGCTTATCTTTTATAAAACAGAATGTTTGATGCTTTTCAAGGTGCTTTTCGAGCAAAACTAATGGCGGGATCTTCCAGACCTGCTGAAGCCAATGACCATTTGGCTGGCTCGCTGCATTCGCTGAGGTGAAACTTGCCACGTAGGAGCCAGAAAATCCTGTCCTAAATCTGAATACAAATGAATCCATAGCAGCTTCTTCCAGTTCTAATGCAATGGGTACTCAATCTCAAATTGAAATGAAGGGATTGGACAATCTCATTCCCACTTTAATACTTCTATGCGTCTTAGAAAGACTGATTTCTCGAATGGGATTACGAGTTCAAAGTGCTAGGTTTTCTTGATATTTCTTGAGCACAAGGAATAGTTTCAGTTTCAGCTGGTTCAGAACCACAGCTGATACAGATTTCTCTCGAAAATGCCAACATGTGTACATCCAGATAGAGATGGTAAATAACAAACTTATTAGGATGGTTAACATGCCACCTGATCAAGATACATCTCACCTCATTGATACTCAATCTCTAGGACATTTGGAGAGGTGAGTTTCCTTCAACAACTATGCCAACAATGTATATTTAACTGACACGAGAAATAATATCTCAAGGCTCTTCTCAGTGGCATCATAAAAGGAAAGTATACCACCAAGCCACATAAGGAAATAATAGGTCACATAACCAAAAGCTTGGGCAAAGAGATTTTAAGGACAGCCTGAAAGGGGGAAAGCAAGGAGAGTTGTAAGGTGGAAATTCTACAGCCAGGGGTATGGGCAAGTGAGGCATTGCCTCCAGTGTTGGAGCAATTGTAATTGGGAATGCATGGAGCACTTATATCTCAGAGAGCTATGGTGGGAGATAACAAAGATATGGAAAGGCAAGACCATGGAGGGATTTGAAAACAAGGGTGAGAATTTTAAAGTCCAGGGCTTGATTGACCAGGAACCAATGTAGGTCAGTAAGCATGGAGGAACAGGAGAATGGAACTCACTGTGAATTAAGCCACTGGCAGCAGAGTACTGAATGACCCTCAAGTTTATGGAGGTTCGAATGTGGGAGAACAGTCAGGAGTATATTGGAATCATCAAGTTTAAACATAACAAAGTCGTAAATGAGGATTTCAACAGCAGATGAGCTGAGGGGCAAAGTCCGGCAATGTTAAGGAGATGGAAATAGGCAGTTTTCCTGATGGTATGAATATGAGGTTGGAAGCTCATTTCAGGATCAAATCTGGCTTAATCTCTCAATGTCACCAGAGATAGTATTGGAGTTGGTAGCTGGGGAATAGAGTTTGCAGTGTGGACTGAAAAGTATGTCTTAGTCTTCCATGTATTTCATTAGAAGAAATTTCTGATCATCCAGTATTTGACGTTGAGTTGAGAGAGGTGCTAATGTGATAGAGAACTCAGTGTTGTAGGTGTACATGTGAAAATTAATGCTGTGTCTTTGGGTTATGCAGCTGGGAGATAAGAAATAGCAGGGAGCCAAGCATAGATCCTTGACACCAGAGCTAACAGCGCAGGAGCAGGAAGAGCAAATCATTGTAAGTGATTCTCTGATTATAATTAGATAGGTAAGACTGGAAACATATGGGAACTTTCCCACCCAGTGAGACAAGAGTGGAGAGGTGTTGAAGGAAGATATCATGGTTGATCATGTCAAAGGCTGCTGACAAGTTGTAGAAAGGGACAAGCAAGTAAAGTTTACCTTTGCTGCAGTTACATAAGATGTCATTTGTGACTATGGAAGCTGTCTTGGTGCAGTAGGAAGGCAGAAAACTAGATTGATTGAAACATGTAGTTCCAGGAACAATGGAAAGGACTTTGGAGAGAAAAGTGAGATTGGAGGTGGGACATCTGAGTGAGAGCAAGCATCCATTAAGATCAAATGACACCAACTTTCCAATGGCACTGACACCTCAAGACTCCATATTCTGCCTCTTCCATGCACTTCTACAGCATTCTCCTTTGCTTTGCTAATTCTTACTTTCACTTCGTCTGCCTTTTTCCTGAAGAAATGAAGTTGTATAGTATAGCAACTCAAGTGCTTTATCACATTACAATGTGATGTATTGCGAATGTCTAGTTCATAGTTCATGTTCATATTTTAGAAATAATGTTTAGTTCTGGGAACTAAAATACTGGGCTTTAGAGATTGCCAAATCATCTCAAGGAATAGCAGTTCAGTAGGTTACCCTTGTTTGTTTAATGGAATCAGCTTAGAAGCCATAAAACAGCAGGTGGCCTTATTTGGAGAACTGGAGACATAAGGAAGGACTTTACAGCTTCACTCGTCCTGAAACCATAAAATCCTGCCCAAGTTCAATGGACCTTTCCATTGTCTGCCCCTTACTTGCTCTGATTTCCACACTACTTGCAAAGAAGTGCAGGCTGGAATGATGTTTTGTTTTGTGAGTTAATTTGGGAGCTAAATTAGTTCCAGGGTAAAACAGTCCCTTCAGGAATGACATGTCCTGCCCATCAGAGTAGGCTTTGAATGATTAGGGTCTTAATGCTGGGCATACTGGCATGGGAGAGGGTGCTGTTACATTGTGTATCCACTCTGACTAATGTGCATATGGCTCACCATGAAGTTGGCCACACTCTCAATATTGGAGTTCAAAACACTGAGACACTATGGAAGACATTCTTATCACAGTGCCTCAGGTAGCTCCAACATGTGGGCATACATCACACGCTAGCCCTCCAGTTAAATCTGCCTGTTTCGTGATGCCTGAGGCACTGCATCCCAGGCCAGCAATTGCTCTCGCTCTCCATCCTCCCAGGGGCCTGGCCACAGTTGTCTCTGCTAAATCCTTCAGTTCTGATGTGCTGTGTGCTTCTCCCTGTACTGTCTTTACTGATAATGCACAAGGACCCACTAAGATGCAAGAATCTGCACCGATGAAGGGTGCACAAGAAAGATGAAACAATGTAGTTTTTGAGCTGTCTTCTGCCTCCACATCCTTGGGCACTTGTTGGCAATGTGTGGGCTCTGGCCCTCTGCAGCCGGCACTGTCAGAGACAAGAGAAGATGGTAAAGGCAACAAATGGTTCCATTGTGTCCAACAATGGTGATGACAGCTCGTGCATTAAAACCTTATTGCTTAGGGATCATTTACCTCCTGAAGCTGGAGATGTTGCAATCTTTCATCCTTCCAACAGTAAACATCTAATTCTCTGTCTCCAGCATCCCTGTGGCTTGCCACTCTGGATAGGTCATGTTTAGTGCCTCGAAATCTGTGAGTGTTGTAAGCTGGGGTGAGCCACTGACCAGGTATACCCTCTCACTCTCCCATTTGGCCAGAAGAATGATGCCATTGGAATGAAGCATCTCTCCCTCACTACATGCTGCTTTAATTCTACGTTTAGTCAGTGCGTCCAGTCACATCTCCAGTGAGAGATCTGAAAGATGGCTTGCGGGCCCTCCCTATCCACTGCTCTCTACTCAGCTCCCCCTCACATCATGAGGAAGAAGGCAATCACAGTTATGGAGGGGGGGGGGGAAGCCATTCTCTCAAAAAAATTCAAAGGATCAAATTTGCTTGAAAATTGGAATAAGTTACATTGTTTTTGTTTCAGTGGGAATTTAAAAATGAATCTCTCACTCTGTGCACTGCTGAGTCATTACTGTGAATCACGCTAAAAAAGGTGTGAGTAGGGTCTATTCCCACCAGGGAGGCTGGTAGCATAGTGCCAAGTGGGCCACTGCGCATGCACTGATCTGTCAGCATTGAGATCGGCGCGTGCAGTGGCTTCTCTCTGTGGTAGCTGGTCAGCCCCATGACCCACCCTCTCTGCAACGCTGGCCCTATCACCAACAACTCCCCCCCCCCCCCCCCCCCCGACCCTCCCACCCCCAGGATCTGATCGCTGGTCTCCTGGACATGTTCAAGCCAGTCTCGACCTCCCCCCCCGACCACCCTCCCCCAAAAACCTCCCAGTCTGCCTTGATCTCCGACCTGCCCCCCACCCCAAGATTCCCTTCTCCTCCCCTCCCCCTTCATGGGCAGTCCCAATCCCTCCTCTTAATGCTGAATGGTGGGGGTTACACATAGTGTGACATGAACCCAAGATCCTGGTTGAAGCCATCCTCATTCGTGTGGAACTTGGCTATCACTTGGCTTGCAAAATCCTGCTAACTGTCCTGACTTAAGACAATTCACAACTCTTTAACTTGTGATTATCCCTCTCTCAATTTGCATTGTCTGTATCTGTAGAGACTTGATTATCTGTTAAGACTGGCATTCCAACCATTATCTTCAGTTGTGCCTTTGTCTATATATGCCAAAGCTTGTGATACCAAATAAACCTGTTGGACTTTAACCTGCTGTTGTTGGACTTATTACTATGCCCATTTCAATTGCACACAATACACAAAAGGCAAATGTTACTTGGGTCAGGTGGTCCAATTCTATCCATGCATAGATATTCCTAACATACAAAGATAACAAGATTCTTGGTCACTTGTGGTATACAGACAGGTACTTTACTGAAACTATTAAAAGATACAAGATGATCAAAAATGGAAAGGAGGAAATTCTATTCCAGATGAAATAAAAATAAGTAGTTTTAAAAACAAACATTTCACTTGCGTTCCTAAACCGTTCTGCTATTTATGAGTTCTAGTCAAATTTCCATTAATGTCTTTTTTCTCATTTACTATCTCCAAACATTTTCAAACAAGAAGGTTCTGTACTCCGTCAAATTCTTCCCTTTGGCTTCAGCTGTGAATGTTCTTTCGTTGCTCATTCCAAACTTCGGAATTCTGAATAACAACCATAACTTGGATTTGACAGAGTCTTTATTACAAAAAGAAAATCTCAATATACTCCATGGAGATGGAGTGCAATGCAAAGAGAATATAGGAGTAGATATGTTGCTCTGACATGGAGTAGGATTCAGAATATATTTGGCTGCACATTGTCCAGCCATGCTCTTGTGGGATGGTTCAGAGCAGAGACAGAGATAACCATTCTCCCGGAGAGTTGGAGAAACTGGGACCTCATCACTGCCAGTGGATCATTTACTTGGTCATAAGCGAGTATTGTGAAGTCTGGTGCAGCCAGAAATGCGCTAAAGTACTAAACTCCCACTGTTTGGAGGAGTTGGGGAGGAAAGTAATGGGTTATCAGATGTAACAAAAACAGAATGCTGAACAGTCAAACAATTTCCTCACTAATTCCTAACCAATGTTATCTAGTTTTGTACTTTCACCATTACGTTCTTTCTGCCTTGCCAGATCATATTTTGCACCTGCTTTCATTTTGCCAGATTCCCATCTATGAAGCGAGAAGTGATGCCCCTGATAACTTGCTCGGGGCACTTCTGATTGCCGGCCAGTATCCAATACCGGAGGTAAATGCTTAGCTTTCAGTCATTTCAGATGCTTGATCTTGTTTGATTTGAGAATTCTGCAGCCACTTATTGCTTTTTATTTCCATTACTGACAGTGTGTTCAATTATTTAGGTCAGCCTGTATTTTCATGACCGATTATACCGAGGAAGCCGGGTGTCTAAATGTAATGCACAAGGTTTTGCCGCATTTGATTCGTTTAATCTGTGTCCACTTGTCAATGCTGACATGGAAATTCAAGGTAAGTCACGGTTAGACTTTGACCATTTTCATTCTCAGAGCTCCCTTTTCTTTCTACACATTGAGGAAGAAGAGTTTATAAAAGGAAATGAATAAATATAATCTGTTGGGTGTGATTTGGAGACACTGGGTGGGATTTTATGGCCTTGCTTGAGCGAGACTGGAAATTCTAGCCCAAGGTCAATGGACATTTCTGCTGTCCGCTCCTCACCTGCTCCGATTCCCTTGGGAGAGGGGACGGTAAAATTCACTCCATTGATACTAGAAATCTGAAATGAAGAGAAAATGCTGTGGTGATGTTTAATATGTTTCGAATAGAGATCCTTCATTAATTAATATGAGTAAAATCATTAATATTTTAAATAATCTAAAACATTAAAAGCAGCCAGCATAATCAAGGAACCCATACACCCCAGACATAATCACTTCTACCTTCTTCCGTCAGGAAAAAAAGACAAAAGTCTGAGATCATATACCAACCGACTCAAGAACAGCTTTTCCCTTATTGCCATCAAACTTTTGATTGGACCTACCTTACATTAAGTTGATCTTCCTCTGCAGCCTAGCTATGCCTGTACACTGTATTCTGTCACTTTCTCCTTTCCTTCTCCCTTACTCTACAAAAAGTATGCTTTGTCTGTGTAGTCTGCAAGAAACAATACTTTTCACTGTATCCCAATACATGTGACAATAGGAAATCCAATCAAATCACTTGAAATACCTCACTACTGGGACATCTCACTCCTCAGTGTCACTGCGAAGGCCTTTCTGAGTTCTAAGACTCCATCAGTTAGCAACTGAGTGCATATAGAAGCACAGTTCAGTTCTCATGCTGGCAGAACTCCAGTGGTAGTAACCTTCTCCGTATGCCAGCCACAAGAGAAACGTGGGGAACAGAATATACCTCTACACCTTGCTTTCGAAGGTCTCACAATAGCAATCAACACTGTCAGCTGAACAGGAGTCCACAAAAACCTTGGAGAAAATTGACTACACTTCCAAAGTACTCCATTGGCTGCAAAATGCTTTGGGATGTCCTATGCTCGTGAAAGGTGCCGTGCAAAGGCAATTTGTTTTCTTCTTTCTGTTTCTTGAACTGCAGTCATTGTGAAATTGTATTTCTTATCTCTACAGTGAACTGGAACATCATTTGGAAACCAAAGACAACAAAGGAGTTTGTGGTTCAGACAGAGATGAATCAGAATGTGGGAGTGCTGAAGTTGTACCCAGGAATCACCGCTGCCATGGTAACCCTCCTTCTCCAAGCTACTTAGCTAAGAATTTACTAATGATCAAAATTAAGTTGAGACTGCACATCAAGATTTTACAAAGGGAATATGCAATATGCACTAGTGTGTTTTAAATGAAGGCCAATTAAAAAATGCCCGGCATTGGTTATAATACCAGCATGAGAAACGACATCTGATATAAAATTGGTAGAAAGTTATTTGAAAGTAGCCTGAACTGACATGAGGGGTGCACGGTGGCACTGTGGTTAACATTGTTGCCTCACAACTCCAGGGACCTGGTATCGATTTCTGGCTTGGGTCATTGTCTGTTTGCACATTCTCCCCGTGTCTGCACGGGTTTCCTCTGGGTGCTCAGGTTTCCTCCCACAGTCCAAAGATGTGCAGGGTTAGGTGTATTGGCCATGCTAAATTGTCCCTCGGTGTCCCGGGATGCGTAAATTAGAGGGATTAGCGGAGTTAATATGTGGGGTTACAGGGATGGGGCCTGGGTGGGATTGTTGTTGGTGCAGACTCAATGGGCTGAATGGTCTCCTTCTGCATTGTAAGGATTCTATGAAACCGCCAGAGCATCTTACCCAGGCCACGTTGCTGCCCTATCCCCGTAATACCACAGATTCCAGCATCTGCATTATTTTGATATTTTAAACTAATTGGGGTGATTCTCTGGCCTTGCCGTATCTGGCGTGAATTCTAGAACCAGGAGATTCTAGTTTCAAGATAAGTGGCAGAGGTGTAGAGGGGGCATGAGGAAGAACATTTTTATGCAGTGGGTAATGGGTGTCTGGAATTCGCTGCTGGGATTGGTGGTGGAACCGGAGACCCCAAACTCTTTTAAAACGTACGTGGATCTCCATTTTAAGTGTGGTAAGCTGCAGATTTTTGGGATTGGTGCAGGAAGGTGGGATTAGGAAGGGCACCTGGATTTTCTCAGGCTGACATGGACAAGATGGACTGAATGGCCTCCTTCCACGCTGTAGTGGTTCTATAGGTAGCAATGGAGGAGTCTGGGACATTGTTTGTAAGGTATGTATATGTGTGACTAGTCTGTGGGATAGTTCTCCCAATCTTTGGCACAAGTCCCCAGATGTTAGTGAGGACAATGTGGTAGGGGTTGACTGGACATATTGAGTCATTGCCCTTTCTGATGCCTATGTTGATATCAGGTGGGTTGTTCAATTTTAGTTTCATTCAAGTTTTCTGTAGCAGGTTTGATACACTGAGTGGCTTGTGAGGCTATTCTAAGGGTAGCCAAGAGTTAACTCCATCAGTGTGCTTCTGGGGTTGCGTGTAGGACAGCAGATTTCCTCTCCTGAAGCCCATTAGTTTCAATGACTATCTGGTAGTTTCATAATATGCATTATTAAAATTTTATTCAGATTTTTATTAGTTGTTAAATTAATTAGCTGACAATCATGGAGCTCCTTTCCTAACAGCACTCTGGAGGTATTTACAACACAAGGACTGCAGCAGTTCAAGAAGCCAGCTCACCACCATCTCCTCAAGGGTTCCAGCATGGTGGCACGGTGGTTAGCGCTGCTGCCTCTCAGTGCAAGGGACCTGGGTTCAATTCCTGGCTTGGGTCACTGTCTGTGTAGAGTTTGCACATTCTCCCTGCCTCTGTGTGGGTTTCCTCCCACAGTCTGAAAGATGTGCTAGTTAGGTGCATTGGCCATGTTAAATTCTTCTTCAATGTACCCAAACAGGTACTGGTGTGTAGCAACTAGGGGACTTTCACAGTAACTTCATTGCAGCATTAACGTAAGCCTACTTGTGACACTAATAAATAAACTTTAATTAGAAATGGGCCATAAATGCTGGTCTGCCAACATCTCATGAAAGATTATATTTTTTAAATCCCCTTCAATTGGTGCATTCTTAATATTGTAGATACTTTAAAAACTCATTTTGCTTTCAGAAGTTTCATTTAGTGGTTAAAAATGAAAGTTTTATTCAGATTTTAGGACATAAGCCAGACATGTTGTATTGTGAAGTTTGGGGGTATTTTGTATTTAATTCCTGCATCCTCTTTTCAGGTACGAGCATTTCTGAAACCACCAATGGAAGGAATTGTATTGGAGACATATGGAATGGGTAACGCCCCAGATAACAACCAGGACTTATTGAAGGAGATTAAGAAAGCCACTGATTGTGGAGTGTTGATAATAAACTGCACTCAGTGTTTGAGAGGCTGTGTTTCTGATAAATATGCAACAGGAAAGGTGAGTCATTCTTCTACTATGAGATTGTGGTTAAGGTTTCGCATTTGATGCATTCTCCAGGTCAAGATTTTCCATCCATCCGTTCTAATGGGCAGGACTTCATTATTCACCAAAATTCATCAACAATCCTTAGACAGCAACTTCCAAACCCACAACCATTTCCATAAGGACAAGGGTAGCAGATTCCTGGGAACACCATCACCTGCAAGTTCCCCTCCAAGCCACTCACCATCCTGACTTGGAAATTTATCGCGCTTCCTTCACCATCGCTGGGTCTAAATCCTGGAATTCCCTCCCTAATGGCATTGTGGGCCAACACACAGATTGCAGCGTTTCAAGAAGGCAGCTCACCACTACCTTCTTGAGGGCAACTAGGGATGGACAATAAATGCTGGCCAGCCAGCGACACTCATGTCCCAAGGATGAATTAATAGGGGAGGCGATGGCCTAATGGTATTGTTGCCAGGTAATTAATCCAAAAGCTCAGCTAATGTTCTGGGGACCCAGGTTCAAATCCCACCATGGCAGATGGTGGAATTTGAATTCAATAAAAAATAGCTGGAATCTACTGATGACTATGAAACCATTGTTGACTGTCAGAAAAAAAAACCTCACCTGGTTCACCAATGTTCTTTAGAGAAGGAAATCTGCCATCCTTACCTGGTCTGCTCTACACGTGACTCCAAAGCCACGGCAATATGGTTGAATCTCAAAAACTCTTCAAGGGCACTTAGGGATGGACAATATATGCTGGCCAGCAGCGATGCCCATGCCCCACGAATAAATAAAAAGAACAAGAAGGGAAGAACAGGAATGGATAGCCTTTCTCATATCATTACTTCCTCCCCCCAAAATTGATTGAATTAGGAAATGATATTCAGGTTGATTCTATGACATGGTTCTTTGAATAACTTCCAAATCATTTTCCAACCTTGCTACCTCTATTGTCTAGAATGACAGCAGGTGCATGGGAAGCACTACCACCTGCAAATTCCCCTCCGATCCACATATCATCCTGATTTGGAACTATTGGCTGTTCCTTCACTGTCACAGGATCAAAATCCTGGAAATCCTGTCCCAGCAGCATCAGAGTTGCACCTGCACCACCTGGTCTGCAGCAATTCCAGAAGGCAGTTTGCCAGCTTCTGAGAGGCAATTAGGGATGGGCAACAGATGCTGGCCCAGTCAGCGATACACACATCCTGTGAAAGAATTTTTTTTAAAAAGTTGAGTACTACAGCCTTTTGGCTTTTCTCTGGACTGTGGCGTCAGCGGGAGGAAGGTGATCAAGAAGACACGGAATTCTGTTGTCTCCCTTTGAGATGTTACCCTAACCACACTGGTTTTCCAATCCTGATGTTTTCACCCTACTGGAGGTATTGTAAGCCCTCACTTAAAGTTGTAGCTGTGTCCCTTAAAGTTATGACTTTAAGTGAGGCAACTTTAAGTGAATCATGGGTTAAAATAGGAATCAAAGTTCAAACTGGAATTGGGTTCTTTAAGACATTTCTTACTCAGAAAAACCAATGTAAAAGTGAAATATTGCACTACGTGTGTACAGTACTATGCACTGAATAAATCACTAAATTTGAAAGAAATACTGTGTTAGGCATTTTAGTATCTTTTTTAGCAAGCAATAATTAAAATATAATTTTAGTGCTGTGCATTCTTAAATACCTACATTCATAAATGAAATAATCTTTCAAATAAATACGTTTCAAAATTTGAAAGAAGTACAGTGTGAATTTCAACATAAAGAAACACTCTCCAGCTACCTGTCCTTGGTTTGACTGGGCTCCATCTAGTAGCAGAAGTTAGTCAGCGCAGGTAGCAGCTGAAGGAGTTCCAGGACTTTGGATTATAAAGGGCAGAATGTGCCAGCACAACTCAGCAGGTCTGGCATCACCCGTGGTGAGAGAAGCAGAGTTAACATTCTGAGAGCAGGGAGCAGGAATGAGAGAAAGAGGGACTTCAAGACTGAATATGGGAATGGAAGCAAGGCCAGGTGCCAGCTGGAGAATTCCCTTGTGGTGGCAACTGACAGTGGGGCCTTTAAGTGAGCATGAAGGGCAGCAATGGGAGCCAGTGAGTAAGAGGGACTTGAGGGCTTAGAGTGGAAATGGAGATGAAGGCAGGAGCAGAGGGAAGAATGCACTGACGCCAGCAGCACAGTGGACAAATGTGTGTGTATGTGGAATATGCAGGCCACGGAACATGAAATCTGTGCCAAAAAAGGTTATAATGAATGTCATAATGTTTAGCCGATATATCAATGACGTAAAAGTGAAACAACAGGAACTACAACAGTGGGGACTTAGTGTAGCTTCCTGACAGCCTGACATGTCTGTCTGAGAAGAGGAATGTAACAATAGTGAGGTGATTCACTGACTCTCACCTCAGTTAGAAGGTGGTGTGTTAAAGTATCACTCCAGGATTTGAGCACAAGATCAAGGCTGAAAGGCCAGTGCCATATTGTTGGAGAGCGAGAACTCCAGAGGTCTTGGTTTCTTGGTTATGGTGTTATCTGGTGGCCCTGTCTACCCTCTCAGATTAATGTAAAATATATGAAAGTGGAAAATCAATAACTTGGATTCCTGCCTATCTGAACCATTGACCATAAAATCTAGCATTCACTTCAGAAATGTATATTTTTATGTGTATGGTCAAATCTCTTTCACACTGATTCCATCAAATACTTTAAGTTCCTCTTCATTCAGCTGAACTTGTTTCAAGTCCCGTGAATTTTTGGTTTCAGGTTCTTGCTAAAGTCGGTGTGATTCCTGGATTTGATATGACATCTGAAGCTGCTTTGGCCAAACTGTCCTATGTACTGGCCAAGACTGAACTGAGCAAAGAAGAGAAGAAGAAGGTAATGTGTTTCAGTCACAAAACAATGTTCCAAAAACACACAAACACTTTTCAAAAACTTATTTTTTAACTGCATTGAGCAGTGAAGAGGAGGAAACCATCTCAAAAGATTTGCACCATATTTTTCCTGAGGTATTCTTTGCAAGAACAATCTAATCTCTGGCCAATATCTTATTCCTTCCATTCTTGAGATTGTAATCTATTACTGACAGTATTCTAATAAGATAGAAACCTGGCTTATGAAGTATCATAGAACATGTTTAGACTGAATATTACAAAGCACTGTGTCACGTACAAGGCATGATTAGGATTTTGTTCTTGGGACAGGACCTGAAATGGAGGTTAGGAGGCATTTTTGCTGACCCTGCTTCAGCCATCACTGGAGCCCAGCATCACATCGAGGTAAGGGCTTTTAGGACTCTGAGAGGAGAAAATTCTTCACCCAGAGCGTGGTCAATCTCTGGAATTCGTTACCACAACATTGTGTGACTTCAAGAAGAAAATAGATATAGCTTTTGGGATATGAGTGGAAGAGGGGATGTAGGGTATTGAATTTGATGATCAGCCATGATCAAAATGAATGGCGGAGCAGGTTCGAAGGACTGAATGCCTACTCCTGCAAGGAGATTCCCCCCCAACTCCTCTTGGAGACCTCCTTGATATGACTGACATCCAAAAATCCCAACCGTTGCATTCTGTTGACATGATTTATTATTGTCACATGTATTAGTACAGTAAAAAGTATTGTTTCTTGTGTGCTATACAGACAAAGCATACTGTTCATTGAGAAGGAAAAGAGGCAGTGCAGAATGTAGTATTGCAGTTATATGTTATCGTATAATGGCCTATTCTCAGGAAATGAAAATAAACATAATACTAGAATTCTGCATGACCTGTCTGTAATCACTTGCCACTTGTACTTGACCCTTCAGTTGATTTTCTTTCAAGAACTATATCCATAAAACATCATGCAAATATACAGTCAAGAAAGGGGAAACCAGTGAAGAAATTCCTTTCACATGAAAATAACACAACACTTTAATTACATGAAAGGAAGAAATTCTCTGTGATCATTTGATCCAAGTACACAATCACATATTTATGTAATTGAAGTGAGCAATTGATCCTTTGTTGTAGCAACATACTTTTAGACTATATTATTGTGCTTGGGTCTAACAAATGATCTGAGTGCAGCAAATAAAGGAAAATCAAATATGAAAATTGCATGAATGACAGGACTGGACAATTTTTATTCAGCAGCGGAAATTATCCAGTAACTTATGTCTATTCAGAATTCAAGGAAGCCTTTACTTGCCATATATTTTTGGATGATTTCCATGTTAATGACATCCTTCATTTGCATCTTATTGTGAATTTTAGGCCCAATACTTTTTCCTGTTTTTTTGTGTTACTGGCCCGGTCTCCATTTAACTATATTGCCCTTGATAAAATCTATGATAATTGTACTGGCCACCACTTTAATAGCTGTTAGAGAAAAGAGTCTTCTTGAAGTGAGACATCAATTATTGTAATTTTGCAACATTCTTTTGAAACTTTGCTCTCTCCTAGATGGTGTCTGAAAACCTGAGAGGGGAAATGAGTGGAAAGCTTCCTCTTCAAGTTGCTGTCATTGACAACTGCCAAATGGTAAACCTCATTGTCCACATAACATGACATAAAATGAGCATAAACCTTTTGATGTTATTTGACATTCTGACAATTTTTTTTAAAGACAAGATTAGGAACTTAAAGTGTGTGAAATTAAGTTAGTTCGTATGGGTATATAAAAGTATATTGAATGTTTGAAATTTATTTTTACTCAAACAATTTCGAAAGATTTGATTTGTAACAAGTTTCTGGTTGGTTTTGGAGATGCTTCAACTGCTTTGGAGGCTTCTTTAGCTGCAAGGGCCGGTAACATTGGTGCATTGGAAGCGATACACAAAATGGTAAAGAAAGAAAAATAAGACTTGCAAAATCTGAAACAAAACACAACAAATCAGACAGCATCTGGGGCTAATAATTCCATTCTTGGAGAAAATTGTTCTGATGAAGGGTTCATTGAACTATTCTGTTTCTCCATCGGATGGTTTTGTAATTCCTGAATTTTCCGATGGAGTTTGGGTAACTTCATCACCTACTATATAAAAGAATGCAAACTACTTCTACAGAAATCACATTACAGAAACTAATTGTTTATGTGAGTTCTAAGCTGATCCGCAGTCTTACAGAGAGCTTTTCCATGTGCACGGTGGCACACTGGTTAACACTACTGTCGCATAGCATCAGGGACTTGGGTTCTATTCCTGGCTTTGGTCATTGTCTGTGCTGAGTCTACATGTTCTCCCTGCTTTTATTTTAAAAATTGGCAAGAGCCATAGCAGATATGCCAAATTTCCTTATCCTCCTGAGAAACCAGAGGCATTGGTGGGCTTTCTTAACTATAGCGTCAGTGTTGGTGGACCAGGACAGGTTGTTGGTGATCTGAACACCTAAAAACGTAAAGTTCTCAACCATTTCTGCTTCATCACCGTTGATGCAGACAGGGGCAGATTCTCTAAATAAGTTATGCTTTCTTATTGAATTCAAATTATTAACAAATTGTTTACCTTCATAAACTTCACTGACACTGTATTTTGTGCAATAGCTGTTATTATTTAAGATTGACAGCACCGACAGTTCTAGTTATCTATTTTTCATTTTTCACCTTATCCTTCCCATCTCTCTCAAAGGTATATTTAAAGGCAGATTGCCTAAGTTTTCGTTTATCGCATGTGTTTTTACACAATAATTAATAGGCTAATCAGGCATTGAATACATTACAGTTGAGCTCAATTCTACGCTCACCAGAGATCACTCTTAAAATCAGGAATCATGGGTTAGCAATCAAAAGCAACAAGGGTTAGATGAAGTACTGTTGGGGGACGCTAATGTGCAATATAAACACCAATTATTTGACGTGAATACCTGTTTCTGGACTGCAAATACTAAAGAAACCATGACTAATTTTTCCACTGCTCAGTTTATGAGTATTGAGACCAATGCTGTATTCCAGTGGCTTTACATCAAAGATTAGTTAGGGAATTGAACGTATGGTCAGTAGCGCTGCTGACAACTCCACGGGGTGCATTTAAGTCTTTCCTGTTTAGTTGGAATTACTATTGTAACAAAGAGTAATAACTAGAATAACAATACGGAGAGTTTGAGGAGGACAAACACTTTTTTTCTGATGCTGATTTTTAAAAATCACATTTTTCAGGGCAAAAGCTAATGCGGTGAAGATTGCGATGGATGAACCCCACTCCATGTGGCAGCTTATTAGGGACACCTGGATGTTGTCAAGTATCTACTTGGTCTTGGAGCCACGCTTGATGCCAAACATTGATATTTTGATACAGCATTGAAATATACAACAAGACTCAAGTACACAAAACATTTGGGGAAACTAAAATAACTCACTGAGTCACAATGTGGAGATGCTGGTGTTGGACTGGTGTGGGCACAGTAGGAAGTCTCACAACACCAGGTTAAAGTCCAACAGAATTATTTGGAATCACAAACTTTCGAAGTGTGGCTCCTTCATCAGGTGAGTGGAGAGGTAGGTTTCACAAACATGCCATATGTAGACAAAGAATGCATCTTTGTCTATATATGCTGTGTATGTGAAACCTACCTGTCCACTCACCTGATGAAGGAGAAGTGCTCCGAAAGCTTGTGATTCCAAATAAACCTCTTAGATCTTAACCTGATGTTGTGAGACTTCTTACTGTGCTCACTGAATCACAGCCTTTGAAGTGTAACTTACTGTCTATTGGAAGTTTGTATGTTTGATCTTTTCATTCAATTCAAGAATTCAGCACAGTTAAGTCTTCGTTGAATGGTCACAGTAAATGGTTTCAAAAATCATGGACAGGAATTCTGGTGGGAAATGACCCAAAAGTTTGAGCAATGGTGAAGCTCCCCTCTGCTACATCATCTCACTGAGATATCCTGATCTCTCCTCCTAACCCATCCACACTACTGTTAGCCAAGGCCTCCTTGGGAATAGTATACCCCTTGAAGCCATGGTAAGGACTCTTGGTTTCCCAGTAGAGAGGGAAAACTTTGTAATGTCTTTGTCACCCTTTATTCCATTCCAGACTGACCATTTAATATAGGCCTATGGAGTCATAGAGTCATACAGTGCAGAAAAGACTCTTTGGCTCATTGAGTCTGCACCAATAATAACTACCACTAAAGTTGCACTATTCTCATTTGCCAGCACTTGTCCCATAGCTTTGAATGTTATGATGTATCAAGTGCTCATCCAAATATTTCTTGAAGGTTGTAAGGTTTTCGGCTTCCACTTCCTTCCGAGGGAGTGCATTCCAGATTCCCAACACCTGCTGAGTGAAAAACTGTTTTCTCAAATCCCCTCTGAATCTCCTGCCCTTCACCCTAAAACTATGCAGCCCCGTGAGTGACCCTTCAACCAAGGGGTTCAGCTGCTTCCTATTCACAGTTTGTACATGTCCCACCTTCCCCAGAAATGGCCCCAGTGATCCAGGAATCCAGGAAGTCTTGCAGCAACGCTTGAGCCACGCATTCATCTGCCTTATTTTCCTATTTCTATACTCGCTATCATGTGGTACCTGGAGATATCTAGAGATTACATCTTTTGAGGCCCTGGCTTTTAGTCTATTGCCTAGCTCCCTGAATTCTTGATGTACCTCACTTTACCTATTGTTGGTACCAATGTGTCAGAACCTCAGTTATTAATCTCAATGTGTAAGCTTCCAACTCTGTCAAGACCTATCAGAATCCTGTTCTTTAGGGTGTGTTTGCTTTTTTAACTGTCTACTCAGCTTTGTTGATGTTAAAATGGAATTACTGCAGTGATGAGCTACCTCTGCGTCAGAGCAGTCCAACCTAGAGCCCACTTTACATTTCTGTTGAACCCAGGCCAGGTTCCTGCGAATGATTGGAAGGACTTTATGTTTGTTAAGATCCATGAAACAACTTTGCAAGTTCAAAGGATTTAAACTTAGCACATGTCAACCACTTTCTCAAATGTTACAATGAATGCCTGCACCAGAAGTCCAAACTGGCCAGAATGTCGCATTAAACTGTACTTTCAGCTGATTTGATGCACATTTTCAAACTTGGACCATGGGAGCCCACTGAAGTTATATATATTGTGTACATTGGGACATGCCCCTTTAAGAGAACAGGTCAGGTGACTCAGGACTCATGCTCCACCCTGGGTGCAGTCTTGTGCTGACTGAGCGAGAGGGTAGATGTATTAATAAACAGTTCCATTAGTTTACTTCTGCTAACCTCATAGTCTTTCATTAGTCTTTATGTCACACCTCAAAGAAATATACTTACATTTCTTCAGCTGCAAAGGAATCATCTCTGTTTTAAAAGGGGCGAACACAGTAGGAAGTTTTACAACACCAGGTTAAAGCCCAACAGGTTTATTTGATAGCAAAAGCCTGTTGGACTTTAACCTGGTGTTGTGAGACTTCCAGTCCAATGCCGGCATCTCCACATCATTAAAAGGGGTGACCATGCAACATGCAGGTGAAGTGATTTGGACGAATGCTTTAGCAAAGTTTGTGGAAATACTGTGGAGTTTCCTTGGAGATGTTGTAGTGAATTTGGCAAAGTGGATTTGACAAAGTAGGCTTGATTTTCACTACCAAAGCAAATTCATAACCTTCCCTGATTCTGCATGCCCACCTTGTGAGTAAGGGCCCGATTTTTTTCTCTTGGAGGCTGAAGGGTGACAAAAATGGTTTCTCACTGTCAGTGTTGTCATTGGGAAGGTGACTGAGAACACAACTTTCAGCTCTGCAATAGAAACTAGAACTTAATTTCAAACTCCAGCAACTATGAGAAGAAGAACAGTAACACGAAAAGGCCCAGGCTTTAACAATCAGCACTGAAACTCATGAGAGAGAATGGCTCTGATTCTAACAGAAAGAAAGCATAATAAAGCCATAGTGCCACATCAGCTATTTTTGCAGGACAGAAACACTGGTACATACTCGTGAGGTTCCAGTATCCACCCCTCCACTTGTTTGTTTTATGTACATTCGTAAGGGTGGCAGTGGCACAGTGATTTGTCACTGGAATAGTGACTCTGCACCCACAGTAATGTGATTGACTCTTAAATGCCTTCTGAAATGGCCTAGCAAACCATTTTATTCGGAGGCAATTAGGGATGGGTAATAAATGCTAGCCGAACCAGCGACACTCTGGCCCCATGAATTAATTTTAAAAAACACAAATGGCCACAAGAGGGTGTTGTTACATTCTTAATGAAGCAGTTACACAACATTAGAGTTCTGTGCAAGTTAAATACATTTTGGTTTTGCTTTTGTTTACAGATCATATTCTTCCTTTTCCTGAGAGGACATTTTCTTTCCTTGACCCAGATCTTGCTGAAGGACTTTGACCTATCTTGACCTGACTCTGAGGAGAAATTTCCTCCAACAAAGTCTGTTTTTTAAACCATGAGCTTCGGTTGAATTTTCCACTCCAAGGGTCCTGTTTGTCTAACTCGGACTTGGATCTGAACTAGTTTAAGGCATAATGTTGGAGTAACATTTGATGCTCCAATCCTATCCCAATGATCTAATTCATCAGACTCATTTGATTCTCCCCATCTCCCATTTCAGGAACCTCTAAAGGCAAAATGTGATCCATATGTATAAACCTATCCTTTCCACAACCAAATGTCTCAACCAAATATGTATGAGGACCAGATACTTCTACAACTCTATCTTTCACCTTAACCTTCTGGTTTAACTGCAGATTTCTTTCTTTCACTCTGCCTCTGTTAAGACTCTTCTCTCTGGGATTGTTTTTCTCTTACTGGCTGTGCTAAATGCGGCTTCAGCAATGGAAACCACACTCTTTGCTGTTTTCAAAGACATTATTCAGCTGGCGTTCTGCTGATAGTCATGTGAGATGTGCTGTGATGGATAAATAAAATAATTGCCAATTTGGTGATATTTCTATCTAGTATTTGTTTTGCCGGAGCACTCTTCCCCAAAGTGTACTGTGTGCTGTGCTGTTCCATATGAAGCAGGATGACATGGTGGAACTTGAATGTGTTTTACCCCATTCAGTCCCATAACATTTGCAAAGCCTTCGGTGAAAACTGAACTCTGTTGTCACATATAATTTCCTCTGGGAATCCCCAGAAGCAAGGAACTACACAAAATACCTATTTTGCTATTTTGTAGAAGAATAAGAACATAAGAACATAAGAAATAGGAGCAGGAGTAGGCCATCTAGCCCTTCGAGCCTGCCCCGCCATTCAATAAGATCATGGCTGATCTGTCGTGGCTCAGTTCCACTTTCCCGCCCTCTCCCCATAACCCTTAATCCCCTCTCTTATCAAAAACCCATCAACCCGCTTCTTGAAAATATTTAGCGAGGCAGCCTCCACCACTTCAACGGGCAGAGAATTCCAGAGATTCACCACCCTTTGAGTGAAGAAGTTCCTCCTCAACTCCGTTCTAAACCGCCTCCCCTTTATCTTGAGGCTGTGCCCCCTAGTCCTACTGTCTTTTTTGAGCGGGAAGAGTCTCTCCACCTCTGTCCTATCCATCCCATTCATCATCTTATACGTCTCAATGAGATCTCCCCTCATTCTTCTAAAGTCTAACGAGTACAAGCCTAGTTTATTCAGCCTCTCCTCATAGCTCAACCCCCTCAACTCCGGAATCAGCCTAGTAAACCTCCTCTGCACTCCCTCCAAGGCCAAAATATCTTTGCGCAGGTACGGCGCCCAAAACTGCACACAGTACTCCAGCTGCGGCCTCACCAATGCCCTATACAGCTGCAGCAAGACCTCCCTACTTTTATATTCAATCCCCCTCGCTATGAAGGCCAGCATCCCATTCGCCTTCCTGACCACCTGCTGCACCTGCAAGCTGGGTTTTTGCGACTCATGCACAAGGACCCCGAGGTCCCTCTGCACCATCGCCTGCTGCAGTTTTTCGCCACGTAAGTGATAGTCCTTCCTACCATTATTCCTACCAAAGTGGACCACCTCACACTTGCCAACATTAAATTCCATTTGCCATTTCCTGGCCCATTCGCCCAGCCTATCTAGATCCTTCTGCAGACTCTCCACACCCTCCGCACAATTTGCCGTTCCCCCAATCTTGGTGTCATCAGCAAATTTCGACACCCTACACTCAGTTCCCTCCTCCAGATCATCTATATAAATAGTGAAAAGCTGAGACCCCAGCACCGACCCCTGGGGCACTCCACTAGTCACCATCCGCCAATCCGAATAGCACCCGTTGACCCCCACTCTCTGCCTCCTATTTGACAACCAATCCTCTATCCACGCTAACACCCTACCCCCAACTCCATGTCCCTCGACCTTCTGCAATAACCTCTTGTGAGGTACTTTGTCAAACGCCTTCTGAAAATCCAGAAAGACCACATCCACCGGCTCTCCTCTATCCACCGCCCTAGACACATCATCATAGAACTCCAGTAAATTTGTCAGACACGACTTCCCTTTAATGAAACCGTGCTGCGTCTGCTCTATCAAGCAGTTCCCTTCAAGATGCCTCGCAATTTCCTCCTTAATGACGGATTCTAACATTTTACCTACCACAGACGTTAAACTAACCAGCCTATAATTCCCCGCCTTTTGCCTGGCACCCTTCTTAAACAATGGCGTAACATTAGCCGTTTTCCTATCCTCCGGCACTTCCCCGGAATCCAGCGACGTCTGGAAAATAACCACCAAATCATAGAATCCCTACTTGCAGTAGGAGGCCATTCAGCCCATTGAGTCTGCATCAACCACAATCCCACCCAGGCCCTATTCCCATAACCTCATGTATTTATCCTGCTAATCCCCTGACACTAGGGTCAATTTAGCAAGGCCAATCAACCTAACCCGCATATCTTTGGCCTGTGGGAGGAACCTGGGGCACCTAGTTGGACTAGGGGAGGAAACACACGCAGATACAGGGAGAATGTGCAAACTCCACACAGACAGTGGAATTGAACTCGTGTCCCTGGCATTGCGAGGCAGCATTGCTAACCACTTTGCCACTGTGCCAACCAGTGGCACCATGGTTAGCACTGTGTTAGCAACAATATTTGTTGTTTGATTAATCATGAAGCCCACTTTGAATGGCTATCTATCACAGTGAGAAACTGCTGCCCTCCGTATTCTTGAGTGTTTGATTCACTTTTGGGCTTCCTTCAGACAGAAAGGTTGTCATTTTCCTTTTCCCACTGCCTGATTTAACAGCTGGATTATCAGGATTTTTGAGAGTATTATTAGGGCTGAGGAACATGTCCAGCTGCTGCAAATAGGCACTGAAAGGTTCTTGGTCATGGCTGTACTCTCCAACTAATTCTTGTTGACACTAAAGTCTTTGACAGTCAGTCCACTCGTGTGTACCATTTCACAAAGACCAGTTTATTAAAACTGATTTTTCACCAAAAAAGGAACTCATCTGCTAATTTTCTGGAAGCTTCTCTAAAGCAAAGTTGTTTGGCTTGGGAAACCCAACCCCACTTTGCTTTCAGACTGTAATATCTTTGGAGGATTGAAAACACGGGTGCATGCAGCATCGAGTTCTAGCACCCATTAAACTGGCCACGAGAGGGTGCTATTCCACTGGACTGAGGAGCCCTCTCTTCCTGGCGTTACCTTTGTGAACCTCTCACTTATTGCTAGTGTCAGCATAGGCAAACTACAGAGGCTTCTTTATAAAGAGTGCAGATTTCCTTTAAGAAGAGGAGGCTGCCTTTAAGAAGGAGACGCTAGTTGAACTACATGCTACTAATTTGATTTATTATTGTCAGATATATTAACATACAATGAGAAGTATTGTTTCTTGCGTGCTATACAGACAAAGCACACTGTTCAAAGAGAAGGAAACAAGAGAGTGCAGAACGTAGTGTTACAGTCATACCTATGGTGTAGAGAAAGATAAAATTAGTGTGAGGTGGAACCATCCCAAAAGTCTGACAGCAGCAGGGAAGAAACTGTTCTTGAGTTGATTGGTACATGACCTCTTTTGTATCGTTTTCCAGATCAAAGAAGGTGGGAGAGAGTATTCCCAGGGATTATGCTGGCTGGTTTTCCGAGGCAGGGGAAGTATAAACAGAGTCAATGGATGGGAAGCTAGTTTGCGCAATGGATTGGGCTACATTCACAACCTTTTGTAGTTCCTTGCGGTTTTGGGCAGAGCAGGAGCCATACCAAGCTGTGATACAACCAGAAAGAATGCTTTCTATAGTGCATCTGTAAAAGTTGGTGACAGTCGTAGTTGACATGCCAAATTTCCTTAGTCTTCTGAGAAGGGAGAGGTTACTCTGCCCCCTGCTGGCATTTAATCCAATAGCACACTCAGTTAAATGGTTTTACATTCTGCTGTCTCAACAGGACCAGATGTGATCTGCTCATGTCTGAAAAAGAGCCTGATAGTTGTGCATGAATCGCAAAAACCCAGTCTGCAGGTGCAGCAGGTGATCAAGAAGGCGAATGGAATGTTGGCTTTTATAGCGAGGGGGATAGAATATCAAAGCAGGGAGGACTTGCTGCAACTGTACAAGGCACTGTCTGTGTGGAGCTTGTACATTCTCCCTGTGTTTGCATGAGTTTCCTCCGGGTGCTCAGGTTTCCTCCCACAGTCCAAAAATGTGCGGGTTAGGTGGATTGGCCATGCTAAATTGCCCCTTAATGTCAGGGGACTAGCTAGGGTAAATGCATAGGGTTATGGGGATAGGGCCTGGGTGGGATTGTGGTCGGTGCAGACTCAATGAGCCGAATGTCTTCCTTCTGCACTGTATGATTCTACAACCAGATTTTGGTAAGTGGTGAGAGTGGGGTAGATGGGGATGCCTGATTTCTGAGACACTGGGTGGAATTCTCCCATCTGGGGATCCCATGACAGGGTCAGGAACTTGGAGTGTTGCCTTGAACTAACTAATGATGTAACCGGGGGATTTGCTCTATATTCTGTGATGGGTCAGGCCTAAAGGTGCCGTAGTCCACTGTCCTATCTGGGTGCCATCTTGAAATGGTGTTCAACATCATAGTCTGATGATTGGAGAAAGAAAGTGGACCTGCTGAGAGAGAGGATGAATCTCTAGAAACACTGTGAGACTGGAAGACTGGACCTCCTCCTGGACACTGAAGTGGGAAGATCCACTTACTTCTCCCGACACCACCCCCCCCCCCCTCCCCCCCAGCCCCACCTACTGTTTTGGTATTCCAGGATCCAGAGTTGTCATCGGCCTCCATCTTGAACTGTGGTTGCGGCCTTTGGCGTTGTTCAGTGGAGTCCTGACATCAGCGCTCCACGTAGTTCCACATGAGCTTTGTACCAGTGTGTTTTCCTCCTTGTGCCGCAGAGAATCAGGCATGGGTGGTCAGGCCTTCATTTGCAACCCATGAAGGAAATGTTTCACACAGGCCTCCAGCGGGTTTCTCGATCTGTCATGGCAGATGCCAGTGGAAAATCCCATGGGAAATTCATGCTGGTGTGAAACCATATTTTTTTGGGGCCTCCCACTGAATTCTCCCCTCCACCCACTATTGAATCCGCTGGCAGGGATATGGGAGATTTCCCACCCACGTTCTTTCCTTTGTGCCAATATATTTGTTCTGAAGTCTTTGTATCCCCTCCTTGAATGCCTCCCAATGCCCCAGCACTGATGCACATCAAGTAGCCATTTCTGCCTTTGCCAAGTCACATCTCACCTTTGAAATCTTTGTCTTTCTCCAATTTAAGACTTTTCCTTCTGACTCTACAAAATATCAAAAAAATTCCAAGGCCAGCACCTTACAGCCCTCACACCCAATGGGATTTTACAGTCCTACCAAAGTAAAATGCAATTTAAATGATTGCTACATCTGCCAGTGGGGGAAGCACTGTAGCGGAACTGTAAAATCCTGGTGTTCAACTTGCTTTTATCAGCCACCTGCAGTCCCTTTAAGGAACACTAGGTGGAGAGTTCAGGACCTGGAGACATTAGCTGGAGTTTGCCTATCATAGAATCCCTACAGTGCAGAAAGAGGCCATTCGGCCCAGCAAGCCCGCACTGACAACTGTCCCACCCAGGCCATCACAAGCACTAACTGGGCAAACAAATTTTAGAGACCAGGGCCGGAACTCTTCGACCTTCCAGCTGTGTGTTTCCCCCTGGTGAAATGTGTTGTGTTTGTTAGCTAGCGGTGGGATTCTCTGGTCCCATCGCTGTGAATGGGAATTCCCGTTGATGTCACTCCACACAGCAGGAAACCCACAGGTGGAGTGTGCTGCTGGCAGGACAGAGAATCCAGCCAGTATGAATGGCCGGAGAATTCCCACCTAGATCTAAACATAAGAACATAAGAATATAAGAAATAGGAGCAGGAGTAGGCCATCTAGCCCTTCGAGCCTGCCCCGCCATTCAATAAGATCATGGCTGATCTGTTGTGGCTCAGTTCCACTTTCCCGCCCTCTCCCCATAACCCTTAATCCCCTCTCTTATCAAAAACCCATCAACCCGCTTCTTAAAAATATTTAGCGAGGCAGCCTCCACCACTTCAACGGGCAGAGAATTCCAGAGATTCACCACCCTTTGAGTGAAGAAGTTCCTCCTCAACTCCGTTCTAAACCACCTCCCCTTTATCTTGAGGCTGTGCCCCCTAGTCCTACTGTCTTTTTTGAGCGGGAAGAGTCTCTCCACCTCTATCCTATCCATCCCATTCATCATCTTATACATCTCAATGAGATCTCCCCTCATTCTTCTAAACTCTAGCGAGTACAAGCCTAGTTTATTCAGCCTCTCCTCATAGCTCAACCCCCTCAACTCCGGTATCAGCCTAGTAAACCTCCTCTGCACTCCCTCCAGGGCCAAAATATCCTTGCGCAGGTGCGGCGCCCAAAACTGCACACAGTACTCCAGCTGCGGCCTCACCAATGCCCTATACAGCTGCAGCAAGACCTCCCTACTTTTATATTCAATCCCCCTCGCTATGAAGGCCAGCATCCCATTCGCCTTCCTGACCACCTGCTGCACCTGCAAGCTGGGTTTTTGCGACTCATGCACAAGGACCCCGAGGTCCCTCTGCACTGTCGCCTGCTGCAGTTTTTCGCCACGTAAGTAATAGTCCTTCCTACCATTCCAATGAGCGCATCAGGTCCAACTCAATATTGAAATAAAGACAATGACCAATTTAACAGCCCAAAACCCAACGCAGATCAGGTTTGATCTGGGCGGCACGGTAGCACATTGGTTAGCACTGCTGCCTCACAGCACCTGGGACCCGGGTTCGATTCCCGCCTTGGATCACTGTCTGTGTGGAGTTTGCACATTCTTCCTGTGTCTGTGCGGGTTTTCTCCGGGTGCTTTGGGTTTCTCCCACACTCCAAAGATATGTGGGTTAGATGGATTGGCCATGCTAAATTGACCCTAGTTTTGGGGGGAATTAGCAAGGTAAATATGTGGGATTACGGGGATGGTGTGTACTGTTGCTGGTGCAGGCTCAATGGGCTGAATGGCCTCCTGTGTTGTAGGAAATCCTGTGATCTTCTGCGCTTCTAACGTGGTTATCCATAAAATGATGCACCAGTTTAAAATGTATAAACAAAAGTCACCAGATACAATTTGCCCGTGAAAAGGAAGCAAAGTATAGTGACAGCCGTCACTGAATGCAAATGACTCACAGTTGTGAATTGCTAAATTATTATTACAAGGTAAATGAGATTTATTAACTTGATATGAGAGTAACTTCCATAATGGACTGGCTGATATTCCCTCTGGCACTGTGGTAAAAGACTACAATAGCCTTTTGTGGCAACATTGATGCCAGAAAAATCCAATGTCCTGCTACCAACCCATGCTGGACCACCCCGAGATCATAGAATCCTTACAGTGCAGAAGGAGGCCATTCAAGTCTGCACCTACCACAATCCCACCCAGACCCAATCCCCACATATTTACCCCACTAATTCCTCTAATCCATACGTCCCAAGACATTAAGGGGCAATTTATCATGGCCAATCAACCTAAAACATCTTTGGACCATGGGAAGAAACCAGAGTACCCAGAGGAAACCCACCTAGACACAGAGAGAATGTGCAAGCTCCACACAGACAGTCACCCCAGGGCAGAATCGAACCCTGGTCCCCGGTGCTGTGAGGCAGCAATGCTAACCATTGTGCCACTGTGCCGTCCAAAGATTGGTGACCATGGATCGAATATGGGCGCTTCCCGGTAAATACAATGTAATTATTAACCACTTTACCAAGTTGAGTATTCAACTGGCAGAACCCAGAACTAGTGTTTTGACTAAGTCTGAGAAAAGGTTAAGGATTAGTCAATGCAGTGCAACTTCTGCTTACCAGAAAGTTGCTCCAGTTTTCTATCATTTTGATAGGCAGGTTCTTTGCCCCCCCACAACTCCCCCCCAGGAATTCTATCCAGAATTGAAGAGAAGGACAGTTGCAAACAGCCTCTAAAACATGGCTAAGATCTTGAGTGAGGAAAATGCTGCTGAAGAAACTTTTAATGTTTTGAACTGGGCACTACAGCATTTGCAATCGGCTGCTTTCTGTGCAATGCTTAAACCCCACGAGCACTTTAGACGCTAAAGTTTTGATCCCGTGTTGCTGTGGGTACTATTGATCGAAAGACCCACTTGTCTCATGCTATTCCTATCCGTAAGTAGCTCATAGTATTTTGTGTTGGCTTATCTGTGTTTGTGAGAAATCGAGGAGATGTGTAAGTCGCAGCAGTGTGCCAGAGGACGCCTGTGATCGTCTTCATGTCCCACCCACCATAGTTCCACTGAGAAGTCGAAAATTGGCAATGGGTAGCTGGTAAAACTACATTCTATCATTTTGCTTGGGGGGGGGTGGGTGATGTGGAAGGGGGAGGGGGCGGCAGCGGAAGCAAAAAAATAACCTGGCTTGTTGAACCAAATTGCAAGAAATCTCACAAGCTCCAAAGGAGTGTCTCTTTGAGTTGATGCTTAGTATGCTTAGTCATAAACCCCTCCTAGACCAGCCTGCTGTCATTCATAATTCTTGTTCAACTTGCTTTCTTCATGGTAATGTGTACCATTGGGTGGAGTTACTGTGTCGAAAACTGGAATGGGGATCCAGGTGTACATTTCTGAAACTTTCATTGACATTTGACTGTGGATTGTAGAAACTTTTAAACAGGAATACCAGGTTGTACAGCAATGTCTGTAATCCAAAGTGTTACTCCAAAATAATATTTCACCTGCATTTCTGTTTGTTCTTTTTGGAGGAATTAAACTTGTAATTGAAGGGTGGGTGTCCTAAACGTGGGTGGCGTTTCCTACAACTCAGCAGTACATTGGGAAATTATAAACGAGTCGCAATGGCAATACCAAAACTGATCCATTCACCACTGCTTGCAATTAAAAACATTCCTCTGGCACACTGGAGCTGTTCACCATTTCTCAACATCCCTCAGAAAGCTGCTCGCACAATCAAGTATAGGAGATTCAGTGTGACCTCACCTGCAGCTACCTCATCCCCATCAAAGCAGAGTGAAGAGTGGGATTGAAGTGGCCTCCCCTGGCACCTGGACAAAAATACTAAAAAAGTGTGAATAGAGGCAGTCTAAAAGGAGCACGGTTACTGGGGCAGCATCCATGGAGACAGCTAAATCCAGAAAAATCTAATAACAATGAACAGAATGGACTTTGTTTCTTAAAAAAAAGGAAAACTCTGCAGATACTAGAAATCTTAAATAAAGCAGCCCGATGTCTATAATGTAAAAACAATTTAACATATTTTAGAAATGTTCTTTGTTTACAGACATAGGGATTTTATCTTCCTAATCTGCCTTGGCTCATGTATCTGCTTGTGTAGCTGGTTTGCAAAGAATGCTCTGGGACACAGGTTAACTTGTAAATGGGTAAAATCAGAGATTTGCAATCTCCTTTGCGCACTTTGAAAAGGATTCGAAATATGTGTATTTTTATTTTGTGAATTGCCACTACAAGTTGTCATGTTGGTCATTTTATTACCAGAGATTTGGGGGTAGAAATTGGTACTGATCTCAGTGGACTTTGGCACTCAGTGCTTGATTATTGCCCTGGGTTAACATCAGGGCTATCTATCATTTTGGCAAACATTAATTTCACTTTGAATCATAACTCAGTGTCACATCTGGTTTTCATTGTACATGGAAACAGTAAAAATTGTGCACAAGGGCTTAATGCAGTTTTCCTGTATCTTGTGTTTTCTTCCTGTGCGCCATTGATGCAGGGATTTGGTACCATAGAATCCTTACAGTGTAGAAAGAGGTCATTCTGCCCATTGGCCTGAACTCTACCACCTTGTCCGCCCTGGAATTGCCACGGGTAAAGGTTCCACAACAGTTGGCCTCGTGTAGGATCTTGCGGTCTAGTCGAGCGAGATTATAAAATCCTGTCCATTGAGTCTGCACCAACTCTCTGATAGAGCATTTTACCTGGCCCATTACCCTATCCTCACAGCCCCATGCATTTATCCCACTAATCTTCCTAATCTACACATCCTTGGACACTAAGGAGAAATTTAGCATGGCCAATTCACCTAATCTGCACATTGGATTATGGGAGGAAATCAGAGCACCTGGAGAAAACCCACACAAACACGGGGAGAATGTGCAAACTCTACACAGACAGTCACCCAAGTCTGGAATTGAACCCGGGTCCCTGGTGCCGTGAGATAGCAGTGCTAGCCACTGTGCCACCCATATAGAATCATAGGATCTCTATAGTACAGTAAAAGGCCATTCAGCCCACCAAGTCTGCCCTGACTCTCTGAAAGAGCATTTTAATCAGGCTCCCAGATCCCTGGTTCTGTGAGGCAGCAGTGCACACCACTGTGCCACCATGCTGCTCCCTTTGGTAGATCAAATATTTGGTATTTAAATACCATTCATGAACAGTGACACTGATGGTACAGTATCACACCAGAAATTGGTGAATTTGGCAGCAGCTCTGCGATCACTTGATAAGGTACTTTTCCATTATTAATATGGCACATTATTGCATAACCAGCTTGTATACAACTGACTTTTTAAGTTTTGAAATTTAGGAAACAGTTCTGGAGATTTGTTATCCCACATTTATTGGATTGCAATTACTCTTTGATTCTGCCCACACTACAATATGAAGGAACAGGGTGACAAGAGATGAGCCACGCAAAGCAAGTTAATTATGGTCTGAGAAACTCAATTTTGTGGAATGGTAGCAATGTTCTGATGCCCTGCTCCATGTGGTTACTGGGTCAGAGTCTGGTTGTGCTAACACGGATTGCAGGTCATCAGAATTGGGGGTTAAGTACCTTCCTCTGGTTTTCATTGTTTGACCACTTTGGCCTACAGCTCGACTTTCTCTCATCCAGCAACCTTGTCAAGTAGTATAACTGTCTGTCTGATTACATCAGTCATAATCCCTCACCAGGGCACTTATTGCAACCAATCAATATGGATCAATTCAACAATAGCCAACTCTACAAATTCTCCCAACATTTTTCTTATTATTTGTGAAATATATTTGAATGCCAGGTCTTAATGGTTTTATTCTTGCAATGGAACTTTTTATCTCTGGCATGTTTCCTGTTGAGCCCTGGTCTGGCTATCTATCTCGTATATCCTTCTGATATTTGGGAGATTCAATTGAATGTATCATGTTTACATTACAAATCGCAGCAGGACAGTCTCCAATGAATTGCAAATTAGATTATCCGAGTTATGTGCAATATGTTATAAAATTAAGGAGTTTGTTGGTTTTATCCTTGGTTACATTTTCTATATGATAAATAATTCAGAGAATGGTGGCAGATTTCATTACAGGGTATTTATGTGAGCCAATTGCCATGACAACATGATGATTATTCAGTTGATTCAATTGATTTCAACTCAACTTTATTAAGCTCTGTTATTAGTTTAGTGGGTAAGTGCAGTTCTTGCTTTGTTACTGACACACGCAGACCAAGAAAGCGCTAGGTTGGGTTCTTGGACTGATCTGAGCTGGAGTAGCTTTTGGAGTTTTTCAGCTAGCCTCACGGCCTCCATTAGAAAGAGAAAACTATTCTGAATTTCTATTTCTGATTCCCCCTCCTGGAAAGAGGCTGTATGGGTTGTATTTGCAGAGAGTTGGAGGTACTCCATGGATCTTTTAGCAATGATGGGTGGGACTTGGATGCAGAAGTCCACCCACATTTCTTGACAGATCCAACTTTTGCCAGTAGGGGAAAGGCAGTCGGTGTGAGGCATGAATCACACAGGAAGGAAACTCAAGCCCAGTAGGGCCATTTGAATTTAGTGCTGAGTTCAAAAAGATCTCATTTTGGCAGCTGCAAGAACCATAATCTACAATGCAGGAATCATAAATTTATGCACTACATATAAACATTTTGGAAGGGCAACAGTCTGTTTAATTGTCTCAATTTTTAAAATCACCCATTCTTGAAACATAAAAATAGAACAGGCTGAAGTTATGATTGAGAGTTTTTTAAAAAATTCTCTTTTGGACTGGTTTGATGACAGGCCATCTGGTAGAGGTTAATAAAAATATTATCGTTCAATTTCAATTAGTTCTTTGTTGAAATTTCCCAAAGGATTATTATTATGTAATAAGAACATAAGAACATAAGAAATAGGAGCAGGAGTAGGCCATCTAGCCCTTCGAGCCTGCCCCGCCATTCAATAAGATCATGGCTGATCTGTCGTGGCTCAGTTCCACATTCCCGCCCTCTCCCCATAACCCTTAATCCCCTCGCTTATCAAAAACCCATCAACCCGCGTTTTAAAAATATTTAGCGAGGCAGCCTCCACCACCTCAACGGGCAGAGAATTCCAGAGATTCACCACCCTTTGAGTGAAGAAGTTCCTCTTCAACTCCGTTGTAAACTGCCCCCCCTTTATCTTGAGGCTGTGCCCCCTAGTCCTACTGTCCTTTCTGAGCGGGAAGAGTCTCTCCACCTCTATCCCATCCATCCCATTCATCATCTTCTATGTCTCAATGAGATCTCCCCTCATTCTTCTAAAGTCTAACGAGTACAAGCCTAGTTTATTCAGCCTCTCCTCATTGTTCAACCCCCTCAACTCCGGTATCAGCCTAGTAAACCTCCTCTGCACTCCCTCCAAGGCCAAAATACCCTTGCGTAAGTGCGGCGACCAAAACTGCACACAGTACTCCAGCTGCGGCCTCACCAATGCCCTATACAGCCGCAGCAAGACCTCCCTACTTTTATATTCAATCCCCCTCGCTATGAAGGCCAGCATCCCATTCGCCTTCCTGACCACCTGCTGCACCTGCAGGCTGGGTTTTTGCGACTCATGCACAAGGACCCCGAGGTCCCTCTGCACTGTCGCCTGCTGCAGTTTTTTGCCACACAAGTAATAGTCCTTCCTACCATTATTCCTACCAAAGTGGACCACCTTGCACTTGCCAACATTAATGTTGAATGTTGAATCTAATGTTGAATGTAAGGCTGAATTTCAAAATTAACTCAGCAGGGAATCTGAGTTTACATTTTAATTGACAACTCAGAGGCTATTAAAGGATTAAGTAACTTTGATATGTGGTCTGCATAGAAGCTTGATTGTTCTTATAAGAGATTACCCATTTGATTTAAAAGATTTAAATGGATTTCATAAATAGGAGTTTTTTCACTAAGTATGCATAAGAAAGAGCTGCATTAGACCATTAGTAGTTCATTTTTATATCTCCATATGGCTCATAAAGAGATCTATTGATGCCATGGTAGTGTCCCTGCCCCTGAGTCAGAAGCCATTATTTCAAGTCCACTTCAGGACTTCATGGCCAAGGAAGGTGCATTATAAATAGAGGCAAAACAGGTTGAATATCAACTCAGAAATCTTTCCAGTATATGTCAATGTCAGGCTGTCAGAGACTGAAACACTCCCAACTAGTCATGTGTTGGGAAATAAATTAGAATCTCCACCATCACTATCTGTATCTCCTGGCTACAACATGCATAAAAGTGTATGTTGCAGTAGCAACTTGCATACCTTGGGGGCTGGTTAACTTAGTTGGTTGGACAGTTGGTGAGAATCAGACTGGTGCAAACAGCATGGGTTAGATTCAGCATTTGTCTCCTTGTCCTGCCCATGGCTGTGGGTTGGACCAGCCTTCAGGCAGACAGTTTAAGAATGACTCCTGAAGGCTATCCATGGCCGATGCTGGGTGCATTGCTCTGGGTGTGTGTAAGGCCCATATGGAGAATAAAGGGACACTGGACATGGCTGAGGTGCATGAGTGAGTCGGGAAGAGGTTTGAGGGACATGAAGAGATATTGTCATGGGGAGGAGGGTGAAGTATCACTACATGCGTGTTGTGGGGGTGATGGTTATGAAGAGTGAGAGCTAGAGGGCCTAACAAGTTCTAAGACAACTGGGAGAAAGTTCTGGAGAACCAAGGATGGCTTTCTATCTGGCCTTCCTTGGCACTTGCCTGCCTGTCTAGGATCTGTCTCTGTGATTGGTGGAGCCCATTTGATCCCACCCCTGTTTCTGTGGAGTGAAAGTTCGATCTAAAATTGGGCCCTCTAACCAAGACAGAAGGTTTTCACAACTAAACTTCCCACTTTGATAGTGAAATTCTGGCTGTCTGTTAACATGCTGAGTACAGAATCAGGCTGAGCAAGGTTTCACACAAAGCGTCACCTACCTTCTGAGCACTCCAGTGGTTGTCTAGACTTACGCAGGAAGACAGGTCGGTAACATGTAATCAAATTATTTTCAATGAAAATTTTCTGATGACATGATTTGCAGAGATGCAGATTTTGTTTCCATGTGATTTCTTGTAATGGTGATTTATCTCACACCAAGTACCAATGTAAAATTGGTTTGTGCCAAGGGCTGATACAATAATCAATTTCAAATACTTCTGTATTTACATAAATGGGAAATTGAACACACTTTTGTTAGCATTACATCTCAATCATAACTAGAAGCCATTTTTGGGATGCAAAGAAAAATGCAGCCTGACTTTTTTGTGGGGTGCATTTTCATGTATTTGCCACATTTAATGGCTGAATTGATCTATTTCTCATGCATTGTTCCCTTGACTTTGTACGTAATGACCTCAAAAATGGGAGGTTGATTTTAAGCCCTGGTTTGGAGGAAGGCTTGTTCTATGCCACTGTACACTCTTAAGATAGTATTAGAGCTATACTTAAGATAGTGGGTGCTCTCACAGTCTCCTAATAGCATTTGTAACTAGAAGTAGATAAGAGCAACCCATTTGTTTCCAAATTTCCTGCCTTCTTATGGGGAAACTGCTTAGAGTTTGGCATTCACCCAATGGGATCTGATGACCATCTATTTTTGCACTCTGTGGCACAATTTGTATCAGCACAAAAATGCACTGTGCCACCAGATTTCCTCAAGTTATACTTTTTGCTGAGTTACAGAAGTTTCAGAGAAGTGATTGCTCATTATAATACGCAAAATTCATCTTCTATTGCGCAGATTGTGAGAGGGGAAGAATATGAACAATGTAAATACCCCTTTGCTTGTAGAAATAAAGATGTAATGATGAATACTGAAGCTTATGGCTCAATCCACACATTGTGAATACCATAAGGCATGGGCACCCAACCACAACTCACCCATACAAATACACACACATCAGAAAATGGTTGGAAGAGAAGTAGAGTTTGAGTCACTGTAGACTGCATCAACAGAAATGTGGGACGAGACCACTTATGCAACATGTTGTCAAGGAAAAGATGCATGATAAGAGGATAATCTCAAACCTGGGAGAAAATTGATTGGAAATGGGGCTTAAAGGAGAATGGTATACTGTGGAATAAAATAATAGCATTTCTGGGATTGCAAAATATGGCACAATCCATTCTCTTTATAAAATAAATTACAAACTATAAATGATTTTTAAAATTGAATAGGCATTTTGTCTGAGCAGTTGTTATGATGAACCTTTAAAGCTGAAGAGGTTATGAGTTGCCAGATGACGACACTGGTAGTTTTATAGAATATTTGGAAATAGGCTGCTGCTTGTAAAACAAAATGTGACCAACACATTGTTCTGCATTTGGCTTCTGTCACTGTATTTGTGTGAATAAAAACATTGTTTTTTGTACACAGCCAGGCAAACCGTAAGGAGGAAGGACTGGAGGCTTTGCAAATTGCAGGATTGGACTTCAGCCAGTACAGCTTCGAAGGAGAAGATCCTCTGGACTTTGTAAGCAAACATTTTGAACTGTATTTGAGAGCAACTCAGTAAAGTTAAAAATCTTACGGCTTGCATTCCTCCCAAATGAGACGCACATGGTACTTTGACATTCTTAGCTGAATTGATCATTAGCAGGTGGTTAAAAATAGCTTTTGGCACTTTCATGATATGAATCACATTTTTCTGTTGGGTGAAGCTAAGTTGTATAAATGTTTCTGCCTTTGCCTCCAGGCTTTGACTACTGGGAGAAAAGAGATGATTGAATTCTTTCGATCAGCACGCAAGCAAAACAGACAGGTAAGAGAGCGTGAAATCGGTTGTTGTTGCCACAATTCCATATTGCACTGAAATTCCGTTCGGTAACCAAAATATGTTTTGGTAATGTCCTTGACTTCATGCTTTAAACCAATCAGAGTTTTTTTTTCATTTTACAACATCATAGATGGAATTTTATGGTCCCTCCCAGTAGCAGGATTTTCCAGTCCCGCTGAAGTCAGTGGTTTTTTCCAACGTCTCAGCTGCATTTTTCAGTTCCACCTCTGATGTGATGGCCTGTAAAATTCCACCCTGTATGCCTGTTATTGATCCAGGGGGAGACAGAATTGTACAAGTGCACCTTATTAATGGGCTGCCGTTCATCTTTACTTTCTGCTTCCGGTTCCTAGCTAATCAATCATTTATCCGTGCTAATATGTTATTCCATACACTCCCATGTTGTGTGCTAAATCATGATCTTACTGAATGGTGGGATAGGCTCAGTGGGCTGAGTGGTCTACCCTGCTCTGTAAATCTGGAAAAATCAAACCCATGCACAATCCATTACATTTTGAGTTCTGCCTTCCTCTTCCAACAGTGAGAGCTTTTGAGGACAGGAACTACATTTAAATTTATTTGTAAGGTTATTAGCATACTTTAGCCCTACCATTAAAGGTAGAAGCAAAATATAAAGACTTGATGGGACATCATGAAAATCCTTTGACTTGAAGTGAGAGGCCTGAGCTTCCTCGCTTGTAATTATCTTGTGACGTAGCCTATACCGAAGGAATATGAGAGAATCTGATCCCCTCACAGGGGGAAGACTGTGGTGAAGTGGTAATGTCACCAGACTGTTAATCTAGAGGCTGAAGCTAAAGAATGATCTGGGGACATAGGATCAAATCCTTCATGATAGCCAGTGAAATTTAAATTCAATCAATGAATTAATAAATCTGGAATTGAAAACTAGTCTCAGTAACGGTAATCATGAAACTATCATCGATTGTCTTTAAAAACCTATTTGGTTCACTGATCTCCTTTAGGAAAGGAAATCTGCCATCCTAACCTTGTGTGGTCTGCATGTAACTCTAGAGCCACAGCAAGGTGGTTGACTTTTAATTGCCGTCTGAAATGGCCCAGCCAGGCACTCAGTTCAAGAGCAGTTAGGGATGGACAACAAATGCTGATCCTGCCAGTAACACCCACATCTTACAAAAGAATAAAAACAGAATGGAAATCTTGTTGAATGAAATGTAACCAGGTTTTTAGAGAGTACTATAGAATTATAACTGAGCAACTTCTATCAAAATTTTATATTTGTGGAATGTCAAATTTCTCCATAATTATTTTCAAAATTCTACTGAATTTATTTTTCCTTTAAAGTTTATGATTTTTTGGTTTCTACATTAATCTAATTTGTATGTCCCATCTTTATTACACTCTGTGTAAACTAATTAAAAAATGAAAGACGATATCTTTCACCTCACCACTGCCCACCGGGCATCAGGCAGTGCCGAGAGAGCAGAGCCTAATAGAGGTGGGGTCTGATGGGGGCAATTGGTGGGGGTGGGGGGGTGTCGCTGCCATTCTGCAGTCAGGATCAGTGGGGGAGGGAGGGAGGCCAGTGATTGAGGCTGCCATTCGGGAGGGGCAGCCTGCTTGGGGGGGGGGGGCGGGGAGGGGGGTGGACACTGGGGCTGTGGAGAATAGGTTGGCACTGTCGGGCGGTGGGCTTGGGACTGCCAGTGGGGGAGGGTGGAAGGGGATTGGGGCGGAGGGGTGGGGACTGTCAGGTTGAAGATCGAGACAGACCAGGAGTGGAGGAGGGGGGTTGAGGCTTGCTTGAATATGTTTGGGGAGGAGCCAGTGTTCGGGCTGTGTGGGACTTGGAGGGGCAGCAATGCAAGGGTCACGGGGCGGGCCAGTGATCAAGCTGGCCAGCAATTGGGAGACATGAGCCACTGTGCATGTGCCAATCTCAGCACTGACCAATTGGTGCGTGTGCAGTGGCCTGCTCACTACTGTATTGTTGGCCTTCCGGGCAGGAATACAGATTTTCAACAGCATTCACGCTAGTGCACTCTGCTGTGCTCAAAATGTGGATGATTCTTTTTTAAACTACTGAAAGGAAAACGGCATGATTTACTCCAGTTTTCATAGACATTTGAATTTTTGTTTGGGAGAATCGCCCCCACTTACTTCTCACTGAAAGGATTTGAATAGAAAATCTGGTTTGGGATTTGATAACTTAGAGAATTCGCACTGTTTGATCTGCTATCAGTTGTCATAAGTGAATGTTGCATGAAAAGTACATAACTGTAATGGTCTTAATGTTAATGCCGTACTTGTCTGGATTAATGCAGTGACGTCTAGGATTCCGGCCATTGGAAATACCATTTGTTGCAGCAGAGGTTTGGGTTGAACAGGGCTGACCTTTCACTGCCCTCAATGAATTGAAGCTTTTGACTGCACAATATTAGAGTGCTCTCCTTGAGTAGATAATTTCCATTGCTCTGTAGCTACCTTTCCACAAGATCAGTCAACATAACATTTGATTTGGTGGGGTATTAAGCAAATATTCCTTTTTCCCAAGTAAATTTTGTGCGTTAATTATTATAACTGAAGATTCCCAGCAGCCTATGACTTTTATTATTTTTACAAACTCAAGAACTTGACATTGATCTGAATGTGTTTCTGTTTTTCAGCTTTAGGTTTCCACCATCAAGAAAAAGGACTGAGTTGCTTCCTGCAGCAATAGCATAATCAATTCTCAAAGCACAATAATGTTAAACGCTGCACTTCAGCCTGTTAGCTTGTTTTCAAAAAAACTAGATGTTACATACTAGATTAATTTTAATGTGATAGCCATTCTATTATTATTATTATGCTTTGTTAAGTTGGCAAAACCAAGTAATTTGGATGGGGAGCACAGAAGGACGGTCTGCACCGGGCAATACAAAGGAATCACAACATGGGGATAGCTCATGTTATTTGGAGCTGAGGGGGGCCTAGAAGTTTTACCATAAAATCCTTACAGTGCAGAAAGAGGCCATTTTGCCCATCGAGCCTGCACCAACTACAATCCCATCCAGACCCTATCCCCATAACCCCATGTATTTACTTTGCTAATCTCCCTGACACTGAGAGGCAATTGGGCATGACCAATCAACCTAGCCATCACATCGTTGGGCTGTGGGGAGCACCCAGAGGAAACCCACACAGACACAGGGAGAATGTGCAGACTCTACAAAGATGGTGACCTGAGGATGGATGTGCACCCGGATCCCTAGTGCTGTGAGACGGCAGTGCTAACCACTGTGCCACCCTGCTGCCTTAAAAAATACTTTTGAGACCAACTTTTGGAAATGATCACCATTTGTCTGACTTCACACTGGTGTGGATTCTTTTTTCTTTACTTTCATCAAGTTCAACCACTCAGAAATTGGTTTGTGATTGTGATTGTGATTGGTGGTTGCCAGTGTCCTGTGCAATAATAAACTGCCATTCAGTGTTTTATTCCTTCCTGCCCATTTTTTAGTAAACAGTGCAAGTCTGGGTCACTTCTGTGATGAAGAGCACAAAAGGATTGCATTATCTAGTGTCTCTGAACTAGAAACATTGGCCAGAACTTCGCGCCCCCCTGCCAGCAGGTTTTGCAGGTAATTGAAGGAACAGGATTCCCTCTGGGTTCTCGACTGCACTGAACGTACAGCCATTTTACACTGGAGTGGCCAAGGCCTTGGATTGACAGCCCACACTTGCCCCAACTGAGGCCCTCAATTGGTTAATTGCTGAACACTTAGCCTGTTTCACAGCCAGCCTCAATTTTTAGGCTAGCAGGAGGATTTACCTCATGGAGGGGGAAAGGGTGTGAAACCTCAAAAAGAACGAGGCTAAATCTTGGTTGGGAAGTGGGGGGAAGGAGTTCCTTCTTCTGACTGCGGGCTTGAGGTCCAGCGGCCACTTGAGCCCCTTCTCCTCCCAGTCTTTCCCCCGAGACTCCGATCACCTCTTTTGTGGGAAGAGGGATCCCACCATCTGAAAAATTTAGGCCATTGTTTTGAAATTATCAAGTTCTTTGAGTTTTTATCTAGTTTGTTGGACATACTTCCTGCATTTGTAACTTTTTTTTTGATGATGTATTTGCTTTGTTTGCTTGAAAAGCTTAAATAAAATGTAATTACAAATACCCCACATCTCTGCCTGTGAATGTATTGTATAATCTATATTCACTGCCACAGAGGATTCTGAGACATCGATTTCTTCTCAATATGCAATTGTTTTTCCACTGGCCAACATGATGTAAATTATAAGGCTAGTCCAGGGAATGGGTTTTTTTTGTTGGAGATGGGATCTTGCCCACTTTTCCCAAGGAGGCCACATTCAAATCAGACACAACTTACTGAGGGCATGAATCCTGTCCCAAGAACTCCCAGCCAATCAGAGACTTGCAGCTCTCTGGTTCCACTGTGATAGGTGGCCACTGCTGGTAGTACAAAGAGATCTGAACAAGGGATTGCTGATGGATCCCTTATGAGACATGAATGTGAATTGTATGGGAATCATGGGCAGAATCATGCTGATGAGGCGGAAGAGAGTTGGCATTGGAAACCAGGGCAGGAGGCCCTTACATTGACCATTTCTCCCTGCTGCCACTGGTACTTTGCCAGTGATGATGGACAGGCCACATGGGCACGCAACCAGGTATATGCTGGTGAGTATGTCTATAGGCTTAAGGGTGGGGTATTCCTCCCTACTTGGGTGCCCAACAGAGGAACATGCTGACAGCGGGAGCTGCCTTTACATGAGGACACCCTCTTGTTTTTGAAACAATCTGCTCCCCCTTTTGCTGGGGCCTGCATGACAGGCCCCAACAATTCCGCCTCATCTACCTTTCCTCTGGAACTCCAGTGATGATCTTCAGCTGAGTCCATTGTAAGAGCAGCAGCGGCCACCACTTTCTGGGACACTGCTGGTGATAGAGGTTAGAGGCTTCTGAATGTTTGGCAGAGGCAGGATGTCTCAGAGACAGGACATCCACTGTGAAAATACCAGGGACCCTGATGCTAACCAGATAAGTGCCTGATGTGGGAGTAAATCACATTGTGGTTCCCAGTAATGACTGCAATGGTGTTGCCACTGGCTCTCCAGCTGGTGGATGGGTCGACCACCTCAGTAACTAAATACAGCCCTTTCTGTATAATTGTCCAAATTGCACCAATGTATGTCATGTACAGCATAGAACTTCAGTATGCATTTCGGTGAGCTCACAAAGGGATCTAGCAAAATAGCATGAGAGGAATCTACACTGGTCAGGTCAGCAAGTGAGACACTCAGATTTTAGAGCCCTTATCACCCCATGAACGGGGTCATCGACAGTCCAATCAAGTAATACCTTCTCAGCAATAATCTGCTCAGTGACGCTCAGTTTGGATTTTGCCAGGGTCATTCAGCTCCTGACCTCATTACAGCCTTGGTTCAAAGATGGACGAAAGAGCTGAATTCCGGAGGTGAGGTGAGAATGACAGCCCTTGACATCAAGGCCGCATTCCGGTGAGTGTGGCATCAAGGAGCCCTAGCAAAACTGAAATCGTTGGTATCAGGGGGAAACCACTCCACTGGCTAGAGTCATACCTGATACATAGGAAGATGGTTGTGGAGGCTCAGTCATCTCAGCCCCAGGATATTTCTGCAGGAGTCTCTCAGGATAGTGTCCTAGGCCCAACAATCTTCAGCTGCTTCATCAATGATCTTCCCTCCGTCATAATAGTGGGGATGATCGCCAATGATTGCATTATCGTGATTCCCTAGATACTGAAGCAGTCCATGTTCAAATGTAACAAGATCTGGACAATATCCAGGCTTGGGCTGACAAGTTTCAAGTAACATTCACGCCACATAAATGCCAGGTAATGACCATCACCAATAAGAGACATTTTAACCACTGCCCCCTGACATTCAATGGCATTATTATCACTGAATCCCTCACTATCAACATCCCTGGGGTTACTATTGACCAGAAACTCAACTGGATTCATCACAGAAACCCAATGGTTATAAGGGCAGGTCAGAGGCTAGGAATACTGCAGCGAGTAATTCATCTCCTGATTTCCCAAAGCCTAGCCATCATCTACAAGGCACAAATCAGGAATGTGATGGAACACTCCCCACTTGCCTGGATGGGCGCAGCTCCAACAGCATTCAAGAAGCTTGACACCATCCAGGACAAAGCAGCCCGCTTGATTGGCACCACCTCTACTCACATCCACTCCCTCCATCATCTAATGCTCAGTAGCAACGGTGTGTACTATCTACAAGATGCACTGCAGCAACTCACCAAAGATCCTTAGACAGTGCCTTCCAAACCCATGATCAAATCTATCTAGAAAGACAAGGGCAGCAGATAAATGCGAACACCATCACCTGCAAGTTCCCCTCCAAGCCATTCACTATCCTGACTTGGAAATATATCACTGATCCTTCACAGTTGCTGGGTCAAAATCCTGGAATTCCGTTCCTTCCGGCATTGTGGGTCACCACAGAACATGGACTGCAGCAATTCAAGAAGGCAGCTTACCACCACCTCCTCAAGGGCAGCTATGGATGGGCATAAAATGCTGGCTAGCCAGCGACGCCCATGTCCCACAAATGAAAAAAAGCCACCTAAGGATTGAGTAAAATAACTCTTCCACATTCTTCAAGCTTTGTACTATCAATTTGGTTCATTCAGTCAGCTTTTGATTAAAAGAAAGAAGATCTTGTTGCTCAAATAAGGCGAAATAAAGGAAACTGCTCGAGTTTTGTTTGCCTTATTTCAATCCGTATTAAAAGATAATTGAAATCAAGTAACTTTAAATTCAGAAAAGTTGACTGGGGTCAGTATTATATTTGAAACACATCATTTGTCCTCTGCAGGTTAATTGTAAAGAACAGTGCCTCACATCATAAAACCCTGGATTTTAGCAGAAATGATGTGGGGTGGCACGGTGACACAGTGGTTAGCACTGCTGCCTTATGATGCCAGGGACCTGGATTCAATTCCGGCCTCAGGTCACTCTCTGTGTGGAATTTGCATATTCACCATATGTCTGCGAGGATTTCTTCCCACAGTTAAAAGATGTACAGGTTTGGTGGATTAGCCATGATCAATGCGTGGGGTTAGGGCAGGTGTTTGGGCCAAGGTGGAGTGCTCTGTCAAAGGGTCGGTGCAGACCTGATGGGCTGAATGGGCTCTTCTGATGATCCCTCTTCGAAGTTCATGAGTAGGTGGGATTGGGCTAACACATTAGCATGGATTGAGAATGGATACAAGGAAAGGAAACATTAGAAGCAACAAATGGGTCATTTTCAGTTTGGCTGGTTGTATTTAGTGGAGTGCCATAATGGTCAGTATTTGGGCCTCAGCTTTCTTTAACCCATTTCAATGACTTAGATGATGTGACCAGGTGTAATACATCCAGGTTTTCTGGCAAATAGAGCTAGGTGGGAAAGTAAGCTGTGAGGAGAATGCAAAGTGATGACAAAGGGGTATAGGCAGGCAGATATACAAATACATATAATGGAATATTGCAGTTTATTGCAAGGGGAATCAAGTATAAAAGTAGAGAAGTTTTGTTACAATTGTACAGGGCATTGGTGAGGCCACATCTGGAGTAGTGTGTGAAACTTTGTACTCCTTTCTTAAGAAAGGGTATTCTTCCCAAGCAGAAGAATCTGGAATTAGGAATAATCCCAGGATAAGGAATGGGACATTTACGACTGAGCCGATGTGAAATTTCTTCCTTCAGAGAATTGGGAATCTTTGGGATTCTCTACTTCTATACCATCCTTGCAGCACCCCACTAAATACAACCGATACAAAGTTGTTGAATGTATGCAAAACTAAGAATGATCAATGTTTGGATACTAAAGGAATCAAGGGACATGAGACTAGATCAGGAAAGTACAGGTAATTCAGAAAATCAACATTGGCCATCTCCGTCCGGTGAGGGGTATCCCAAAGATGCTCTGGGGAATCCCTCTCAGAGGTATCCAGGTAAGGGTTGATGCGACAGTTGTTCAGAAGTGCTAACATCCCTGGACAAATGCCTTGTGCAGAGTGATTTAGATCACTAACTTTGGATGATTCTGCCGCTATAAAACTGATAGTTACTAAGAAAGAGCCAGAAGAAATAAAAACACTGCTAACTTTAACATAACCATTTTAAATACCCAGACCAAGTCCTGCACAGGACACATCGCCAAAGTATTTCGGGTATGCCTGAGCCGTGGGAATTTCCCCACACCTGACGCCCAGTTGTGTGGGATTTCCCCTCCAGTAACTCGTGGGCCCGATCTTACATGCCCTCCGTTGACAACACTACCCCAGCCCCAAAATCTGACCCCAACTCACCCTGTGCACTGTCCAACTGACCCAACCCGATCTTCCCAGATGCTTGGCCCCCACTGTCATCCAGCATCTCCATCCCACTGACAACTGGCCCTGCCTTGACCCCTCCCTCAACCCGAATCCCTGCTAACCCAACCTCCCACCCCAACCTGACCCCCCTTCCCGTGACTCCCAGCACAACCCCAGCCAAATACTGTCCTTCTTTCTGGCCTGTCAATTTCGTTGGGCTCTTTAAACCTTCCTGCCTTATGGCAGCCAGTGCAGTAAAATAGGGGGCGCATGGCCTCCCTGAATCTGCCGGAGCTGGGCAGTGTTAGAGCCTGTGGAGATTCCTTTGCTGCAGGACCCTAGCAGCTGTAGCCAGCAGCGATTTCAATGTTTTGCTACATACTGAATGCACTGCAAAAGTAACTGGCTGGTTGCAAACGAGTTTTGCCCTATCACATTTACAAGGACATTACAATGCATAAATGCAAATTCTTTATTTCTTAAAGGTTGGGTTGTTTGAATTAAGGGGTGATTTGCTGTCAGAACCACCAGCAGATGCATGTCAGGTTTGACATTGTTTTTTATGAACTGCTCGATTAAGGAGGTGGGTGGCACAGTGGTTAACACTGCTGTCTCACAGCATCAGGGAGCCGGGTTCAATTCTGGCCTCGGGTGACTGTGTGGAATTTGCACGTTCGCCCCATGTCTGCGATGGTTTCCTCCCACAGTCCTAAGATGTGCAGGTTAGGTGGACTGGCCATGCTAAATTGCCCATTAGTTTTCCCAGATGTGTAGGTTATGGGGATTAGCCATAGTAAATGTGTGGGTAAAAGCAAATTACTGCAGATGCTAGAATCTGAAATCAAAAGAGAAAGTGTTGGAAAATCTCAGCAGGTCTGGCAGCGTCTGTAAGGAGAAAAAGGAGTTGAATTTTCGAATCCAGCTTTTCAAAGCTGTGTGAGGTTACGGGGATAGGGTGAGGAGAGTACCTGACTAAGATACTCTGTCAGAGAGTTGGTGCAGACCTGATGGGCTGAATGGTCTCCTTCTGCACTGTCGAGGTTCTATGATTTATGATTATGGAATGCATAGAGTGAGAACCCTGTGTCGATCAAGAATGTGAATGAGTTAACAAAGTGATCTTACACTTAATTGAAGAAGTAGTTTCTGAGGAGATCACGGGCATGTTGTAATTCTTGCCTGGTGGGGAGTGATCTGCCTTTCACTGAATGTAGCTGTTACCATTAACGCTTCATATTCCTCACAACACTGAGCTCACAGTTACCTCTCTCCCCTTCACATATATATTTGGGGTACTAGTGGGGGTCAAGGTCAGGGAAACATGAGCAATCTCTCCCTGTGCCAGATCTGTATCATGGAGCTGTGCCAGCACATTCTCATCTCCTCCCCATTCAGTTTGCTGATATGAGTATAGATACAATCAGCCTGGGACTATCAGTACATCAGAACAAACAGTCAAGCTGGTCTTGTCCAACCTCTTAAAGGTGCAGCAGCACATTGAGGAAGTTGTTTCAAGAAGATTATTTACAGAAATAAACCAAGTTTTGCAGGTAAATGGCCTGTAAAAAATATTATGCTGGAGAAGCATTTTAATCTCTGCAGATTTGGAGGCAAGAATAAATCTATTTCATTATATTCTATGGGAATATATTTAATATCACTTTGTGTTAGAAATGTCAAAATGAACGACCAAAGGCAGCAGTCAGGCTATTTAAAACTACTGCTCTTTAAATCTTTGAATGTTTGTCTAGTAGAGTCAAAATGGAAATGATAGAGCCATAAAACAGCAAGTGAGTTTACTAAGCTTGAGAAATCATAAAGCAAGGATAATTAGCTTGGATCTCAGCTTGAGAATAGAGCAGAGTAGGCTATGAAATCATTAAACTGGGTGGAGCTCAATATTAATCTCTTATTATTCAATTTATCCGAGTGTTTTGCAGCGGGGAAGAGGTTCTATACAGAAAAAGGCTGTTTTTTGCAGTTCGCCAGCAGTTAGGGCTCAGAGAGCTCAGGGAGACTTTTGGTACAGCTGGGGATTCCAGTTTTTAGCTTGTGTGGTTTACAGCTCACAGTCAAACCCTGGGAGTTGACTGGTGCAATTAGAGCACATGGTGAGTTCTGGGAAGATGGTAGAAGGTCTGTTGTTGATGCTGGAGAGAATAGTGACTCAGGAGAAGTCGAGTGCCATTTGTAGTTCAGTGCTGCAGGGAGATCAGGGTTTGGAGAAATTCATGGACAGCTTAGTGAAGCTAACAGTCTTTGAAATGTTGGTGTGCCGATAATTAGAGTTAAGAATGTAGCTTGGTGAATCCTGTGAAACACAGTCTCAGGAGGAGAGATTGAGCCTCGGGAGGTGGCCAGCTGTTAAGGCAGTCTGCATCAGAAGGAATAGAGAGGCTGGATCTTCAAGAGTGAAGAATTGAAATCCCTCAAGAAAGAGATAGAGTATTAACAAGATTTAGTAACTCACAGTAGTCACTGTCTGAGTAAGTTGCTGGGGAATCCATGAAAGCTATCTTGTTTGCATCTGTCATTTAGTGTGGTGCATTTAAACACTTTTTTCTATTAATTCATATTAACCTCATGTTAACTATTAGTGTTATTCTGTAAGATTCATTCTGTAGATGGTTTTTCTGACCTTGTATAGCAAATTTTATTTTGTTTGCTTAGTCCTGTGGAGTCGTGTGACTTTATCACTCTGGTGGCAACTAGGTTTCAATTTTTGTCTATGCTGGTCTTTAACCAAATCATAACAAGTCAAAAATACTGGAAATATTCAGCTGGTCAGATGGTGTTTGTGGACAGAGAAACAGAGTTAATGTTTCATGTTGTTGACTTTTGATCAGAACTATAAGTTAGACCAGACATCACAACTTCTAAGTAATGACAGAGCCAGGGGACTGTAGTTGACCCTCTTACTATCTCATAAACACTCACCCCTCTCTCTCCCACAGAGGCACGGAATTGTAGTTGAGCCTCTCTCTCTCACACACACACACACACACACTTACACCTCACTCACTCACAGAAGTAGAGGGAAATAACAAACAAAGTGGAAACTCCGTGATGAGCTGGAATCAGGAGGAGGAATAAAATGCCGAAAGGGATGATACTGCATTGAATTAGAAGAGATTAGAAGAGATTATTAGATTGAATATAAAAGTAGGGAAGTCTTGCTGCGGCTGTATAGGGCACTGGTGAGGCCGCAGCTGGAGTACTGTACAGTTTTGGTCACCACACTTACGCAAGGATATTTTGGCCTTGGAGGGAGTGCAGAGGAAGTTTACTAGGCTGATACCGGAGTTGAGGGGGTTGAACTATGAGGAGAGGCTGAATAAACTAGTCTTGTACTCGTTAGAGTTTAGAAGAATGAGGGGAGATCTCATTGAGACATATAAGATGATGAATGGGATGGATAGGATAGAGGTGGAGAGACTCTTCCCGCTCAGAAAGGGCAGTAGGACTGGGGGGCACAGCCTCAAGATAAAGGGGAGGTGGTTTAAAATGGAGTTGAGGAGGAACTTCTTCACTCAAAGGGTGGTGAATCTCTGGAAATTCTCTGCCCGTTGAAGTGGTGGAGGCTGCCTCGCTCAATATTTTTAAGACGCGGGTTGATAGGTTTTTGATAGGCATGGGGATTAAGGGTTATGGGGAGAGGGTGGGAATGTGGAACTAAGACACGACAGATCAGCCATGATCTTATTGAATGGCGGGGCAGGCTCGAGGGGCTAGATGGCCTACTCCTGCTCCTATTTCTTATGTTCTTATGTTCTTATGTAGAAGCAGGATCTGAATAAAAGATTCAAAGCTGGCACCATCTTTGGAGATAGAAATAACAACAGTTGATTTCATCATCAGCACCAGTTTTGGGAGAAACTAGTAGTAATATTTATTATTAAATCTGCAACTCCTACTTCTGATGGATGGTCATTGACCTGAAATGTCACTAAATCACCATTTGGTAATAGCACAAAAAGAGGCCATTCAACATGGTTTGTCTGCACTGACTTGCTGGAGGAGCAGTTTACCTACTGCCATTTCCCCACTTTTTCCCTGCCTCACTGCACATTGTTCCTGTTCATTTAACAGCCCAATTCCCTTTTGAGTGCCTCAATTGAACCTGCATCTACCATATTTTCAGATAGTGCACTCCAGGTCCTGACCACTTCACTGTGTGAGAAAGTTCTTCCTCATGTCTCCCTTGTTTCTTTTGTCAATTACCTAAAATCTGTGCCCCTGATTCTTTATTCTTTCATCAAGGGGCAGAGTTTCCCTTTCTGTCTGTCCAGATCCCTCGTGATTTTGAATTCGTTTATCTAATCTCCTCTCAACTTTCTCTTCTCCAAGGAAAAATTCCAACTTCTCCAATCAACCTGAAGGTCCTTATCCATGGGAGCACTCTCATGACTCTTTTCTCCACTCTCTCTGACTTCTTCATATCCTTCCTAAAGTGTGACACCTAGAACTGGGACGCAATACTCCAGATGAGGCCAAACCAGTGTTCTAAACACACTTTGCAAAGCTTCTTTGCTTCTATACATTATGCCCCGATTAATAAATCCTAGGATGCTCTATGAACCATTCTCTCAACCTCAATATTAACTCTTCTTTTCGCCTCCTGCTTGCTGCCTGACTGCTGAGAGTTTCCAGCATTTCCTCTTCTCATTTTAGTGTATCGAGTTGATCTGATTTCTTTTGATTCCCAACTATTGCTTCAATATTAGTGTCACTATGAAGTGATAGACACTGTGTATATCCAAAGATTCAAGGGCCAGAAAAAAGTAACCAAACATAAGCATCCTGGCAAGGGCTACACATTAAAGTTTAAAGTCTATTTATTAGAGTCACAAGTAGGCATACATTAAAACTGCAATGAGGTTACTGTGAAAATCCCCTTGTTGCCATACACCGGTGCCTGTTTGGGTACACTGAGGGAGAATTTAGCATAACCAATGCACCTAACCAGCACGTTTTTCAGACTGTGGGAGGAAACCGGAGCACCTGGAAGAAACCCATGCAGACACGGGCAGAATTTGCAGACTGCACAGACAGTGACCTAAAGCTGGGAATTGAACCCGGGTCCCTGGCGCTGTAAGGCAGCAGTGCGAACTGCTGTGCCTCCCAATATATATTATAGCCTTGATCCACTGAGTGTTAATTCTCCTGCAGGACCTGATTGAATTTTTTTTTGCTTTATGGAAATGTTATGAAAACTGAATTGTCTTCATCCAAAGATATAATGCAATCACAGTTCTCGGTGAAAATTAAAATATTGAAGGTTTTACTTGGGTTATTGGACCTGTACTTCATTTGCAGATTCCACTTAATCATGCTTCAATAAAGCTGGCTATTTTTTCTTTCTCTTGCAAATGGTTTCAGTTTCTACTGATAGGTGAAAGAGATTTGTTGTTATTGCACAGGATTGATTTGATCTGCTTTTGAAAATCATTGTTCAGCATTCTCACTGGAGTCGAGTTTCATCACTGTTGTCTCTAAACGCTGAGTTTGTCATTTATAAAATTGCAGCTGGCTCTCTATGCTGGTGCTGGCAGCTGAGTGTGTTGCCTTTGACCAGCTTAATAAACTTCTTACAAATTGGGTCAGGCAGGAAACTCTTTTAGAACAGCTGCTTTGAGGATTTTTTTGATCTGGCAAATAAAATTGTGCAGATTAGTGATTCCTTGTTCGATGGTTTGTCCTAATCACTGGCCAGAACCTTACCACCCTGCTTGTCACGGAAATCGGAGCAGGCAAGGGACAAACCAGGGAAGGTCCGTTGATCTTGTGTGGGATTTTATGGTTTCAGGACAAGTGAGGCCGTAAAATCCCACCCATGATGTGCAAACGGGAATGTTGGAAAAATCACTTTGTTTCCCCACACCTCACCACCACAGTTTACTGCAATTCTTGCTGCAAAATCTGCCGCAGAAAAAACGATAGCCCTCTTGGCAGCATAGCAACACCTCTTATAGCACCTGCCCGAAGCTGGTTGGAACAAGATTGTCCAGGGAGTCATGGAAGTCATTTTCTGACAACAAGAGGGGTCCCAAGCTAAGTGTACACGCTTTTGCAAAGACAGTATATTATTACAGAGTATACAGAGATAAAAGTTGTGTGATGAACTGCTCCTCTGGCTGAAAAGCAACCCCTGTCACTTTCTCAATCAGCAACATAGAATACCTATGCAATTTCACCGTGGGTACTTAAGCAGTTTGCATCGTTAGACATAAAGATTGAATTTTATATACCGAGAACCAACATTACCAACAGATTCCACATGCATATTACAGGGAGGCATGGTGGCACAGTGGTTAGCATTGTTGCCTCACAGTGCCAGGGGCCCAAGTTCAATTCTGGCTTTTGGTAACTATTTGTGTGGAATTTGCATGTTCTCCCCATGTCTGTATGGGTTTTCTCCAGGTGATCCAGTTTCCTCCCACACTCCAAAGATATGAAATTTAGGTGGACTGGCCATGCTAAGTTGCCCCTTAGTGTCCAAAAATGTGTAGGTTAGATGGATCAGCCATGATAAATGTCTGCACTTACGGGGTTAGGACAATGGTATAGATATTCATTTGGAGAGTCGCTGCAGACTCGATAGCCCAGTTTTGTCCTTCTGTACTTTATGAATTCTATGAATGCACTTCCACAGGGAAAGTTGTAGAGGGGGACACATAGATATCTACCTAAGTATTTTGGCAATTCTAACATCTGGATACCTTGGATGCATATCTATCAGAAAGCAACTCAGGACCACACAAAACACATATTTTCCATTAGAAGGAGCTGCTTCCAAAGGCATTTTTTAGGCTTGGTGGTAGAAAGAGTATTTGACAACTGCCAACAAGTATCTATTTTTTACTAATCACACTGTTATCCTTGCTCACTTTCTCAATCAGTAATATGGAGACATGGAATAGCATAAATTATTGCAGCATTGAAAACCCAAGTTTACTGAGGCTGATAAATAGTGATTTTGAGGAGGGCCAAATGGAAGTAGTAGCTATTCAGTCAAACCTGAGACTCCAATTCAGCTTGTGAAAACAGATCCCCTGTTGAGATCCATCTGAAGAAGTCGATGGCCATCTGCCTGTTTATGTTGATAGTGTTCACATATAGCCTCGTTATGAATGCTTGGCTGGGTTCCACAACTCACTAATGGAATAGCTTAGCAGAGGGGCTGTTTTCACATTATTACATGCATCATGGGAAATGTGATGACTTCCCAGAGAGCTGCAGGGGATTCAAGGACAGTGGGATCTTAGCAACATACCATTTACCTTACAAATGCTGGGATTGAGAGTGAGATGAATGACATCAAAGGTCTCACTCCAGGGTGTCAAAACACAGATGGTGAAAGGAATACTGGACCTTAACCTTTATTCAATTACAACTTTTGTCCACAGAGATAAGCATTTCATATCATCCACCTCAAACAAACTATTGTCCTTTAGTTTGACTCTTGCACATTAATATCTCCCATCTGAATGCATCCAATTCCAATTCTCTCCCTGCAGAATTAGAAATGCACTAAGTCAGACTTCTGTCTGTTTCCATAGCTAGTAATTCCTGGAATAGGTCGCTAGAATGGCACCAGGGGCTTATAGCTTGAGGGCACCACCTCATATCAAGTATGGCTGACCAGGAATCTCTCTCATTCTTACTGCCAGCTATTGATGTGTTTGAAACAATTTGCAAATTGACACACTCAACCTGCTGACTGTGTTATGAATGTGTCTTCCTTGGTCATCAAGTCCTGGAGTGGAACCCAAACCCAGGGCTACTGGCTCAGAGGCAGGAAAGTTACTACTACACCTCAAGACATCCTATATGCTCAGTTGATATATATTTAACGTGTGCTTTGATTTCATGGCAGAGCAATTTCATGGCAGCAATGAAATTGCCATGATACCAGATTAACTACAGTTCAGTCGTTCTGTGCAGTCCACTATTTTATAGATCATTTATCATACTGTTAGAATGTCCAACACCAGTGGCAGGGCAGCAGAGGCAATAAGACACTTTCTCTCATGGAAACCAGTCTGCACCTTCAAATGATTGAAGGGATGACCATCAGCAGTCTCTACATTATTGGACACGGGTTCAGCTGTAGCAGTGACATCTGCACCCACCTGCTTCCCTTGTGGACCACAATGAACAATAGTCTTTTTCAACAGTGACTTAGGCCTCACTGGCTAAGCCGGCATTTATCACCCTTCCTTAGTTGCCCTTCAGGAGGTGGTGGTGAACTGTCTTCTTGAACTGCTGCAGTCCCTGAGGTGTAGGTACACCCATCATGCAGTTAGGGAGGGAATTTCAGGATATTAACCTAGCGACAGTGAAGGAATGGCAATATATTTCCAAGTCAGGATGGTGAGTGACTTGGTGGGGAACCTCCAGTTGATAGTGTTCCCATGTATCTGCTGCTCTTGTTCTTTGAGATCGTGGTGATCTTGGGTTTGGAAGGTGCTGCCTAAGGAACAAGGTTCAACATGGCTCCTTTCATGAGAAAAGCTATCGTGAGAGGAAGCACAACAAGAAGCACTCTTGTAAGTAAATATTACTCAATCCACTTTTTGAACCTTATTCTATTTAACAGGGAGCTTCTGCTGCAAGATACTTGTAGAGGATGACGTAAAAGAAATGATAGTAGCTGGAATGTATGAAATGCTGTTTATGAGGACACTGTGTGGTTCATCAGGAATGTTTGTGGACAGACCAGATCTGGGAATTATGTGCAGCCTGCCTGCCACACCAATCTTCTCGGGCGCAGCTCTACACTATTTCTTCACTGTCTTCTACTATTGCAGCATCAGTGGCCTCGTCATCATCCTGTGGCCTTCTTCCATTGTGAAATATGACAAACGATTTATTTGAGTACCTTTGTGAGATAATGGAGCAACAGAAATTAACACAGGGAGCAAAGCGCAGCTGAGTTTATTAGAAACAACTTTGTCGTAACATTCCCAAGTCAATCTCAGTTTCAGAATCCAACTTCTGCAAATCAAACTGATTTTATTTTATGGTGAGCAGAAGGACCTGGGCCCTTTTTACATAACCCATAATTTTACACAAACAAGGTTTGAGCTGGCTACCGACACAGCCTCCATTGTTGTGTGCCGCTCTTTGCATCCAGCCTTGTATTGACCCCTAAACGCTGTTAGCTGGGTATCTCAAAATTGAGGCTTTAATGTCCAGATACTAGAATGAGGAGATGGTTGTTGTGTAGTTGGAGAAAAACTGGATTGAAGTTCAAATGTAGCTGAAAGCTGCAGAAAGGAAAAATCAATCTATTGTTTCTCTTTGAAAATGTAAAGTTAACATTCCTGACCAGAGGGCAATGGGTGTTGTTTATTCTTAAACAGAACAAGCTCTAACAAACATCTATGCACAATACGCCCATGTACAGGCATGCAAAGGTGTGGCTGATATTTCAGTTTTGCTTTGTTTATTAGTTTGAGAAAAACACTGACATAGAAGCAATGTCCAGTTAATGTGTAATAAATAGCTGTTACGTTCATGCTATTCCAATTCATCTGTTATTATATACACCGACTGGTGTAATATTTGTGAATGCAGTGTGGCTATGATTATAACATTTTTCAAAAGAGATGATAGAAATGGAGGAGCAGAATCCTGCTCAGTGAATCATGGAGATGAAGAAATGTTACTCTACCCAGGAAAGAACAAACAGGATGAAAATGACAGGGGCCAGGGTGGAACAAAATCTTTTATTAAGAAGGATTTTTGTTAAGTTTACTTATTAGTGTCATAAGCAAGCTTACGTTAACATGGCAATGAAGCTTCTGTGAAAATCCTCTAGTTGCCACACTTTGGCACCTGCTCAGGTACACTGAGGGAGAATTTAGCATGGCTGATCCATCTAACCAGCACATCTTTCAGACGATGGGGGGAAACCGGAGCACCTGGAGGAAACCCACACAAGACATGCAGAATTCTGCAGAGACAGTGACCCAGGCTGGGAATTGAACCCAAATCCTTGGCGCTGTGAGGCAGCAGTGCTAACCACTGTGCCACTGTGCCACCGTGCCACTCCGACAGACCCATGCTCTAAGCTATGAAGCATTTCTCAGCATGGATTGGGATAAACGAAGGAATACATTTTGTCTTTCGTGTGCAAAATATAAAGTATATTGCCTTTGTAACCAGTGCTCTTCATGCATGCATGGAAACTTGTTAAAGTATTTAAGATGCAGCTGTCTATTTTTGATGGAAACAAAATCTTGTTGCGTTACATTAAAGAATACCCAACCCACCTATTCCAATTAACAGATAAACAGTCTTAATGCTACATGTGTAGGAGGTATAGAATTCCCTAGTGATTAGTTGTTGAAAAATAATTTAAATGGATTGTTATATTGGTGGGTGTATACCTTTGGTCACTAAATTATGGGAAGAAGATGGATCTGCAAGTAAATGTCGGGAAGATTTAATAACTATAGGGGAATTGGGGGGGAGGGTTCTTCCAAACTTATATAGTCAAGAGAGAAAATACAGAATAAAGGGCAAAGAAACAGACAAATTCTCAAAATATGTTTCCAATCCAATGAGGAATGAATTTTTTAGTTTTAATTTATTAGTGTCACCATTGGGCTTACATTAACACTGCAATTAGGTTACTGTTAAAATCCCCTAGTTGCGTCACTCCAGCACTGTTCAGGGACTTGGAGGAAGAATTTACCATGGCCAAGCCACCTAACCAGCATGCCTTTTGGACTGTGGGAGGAAACCGGAGCACCCGGAAGAAACTCACATAGACACAGGGAGAATGTACAAACTCCACACTGACAGTGAGCCAAGGCGGGAATCGAACCCAGATCTCTGGCACTGTGAGGCAACAGTGCTAACCATCTGCCACCATGCTGCCCTGGAATTAGTGAAGGGGGCAGATAAAGAGCATGTTTTAACAGAAAGACAACTGGGAGACAGTAGTCATGCAATGTCATTAAGTTGAGTTATGGGAAAGGACAAGAAACAACCAAAGAATAAAATAATCAAGCCAATGCACTAAGCGGAGTGGACAAGTCCTTAACCCATCTCCTCCCTTGCTCCAAAAAACAATTCAACTTCAAATTGAATCCAGTTCATGGTCCCTGCTAGAGAGACAAACAAGATCTAACCTGTCAAGAGCAGGGATTACACCTGATCTTGGGTTTGATCTGATCTTTGGTCTCAGGCAAAAGGATGAGATGCAACTCTGGTGGATGCAGATTGTAAAATAAGATTGAAAGGTAAAATGGGAGAGCTTCAAGGGGCAGATAGCTGAGGTACAAAGTAAACACATTTTGATGAGGGGGGAATGGAAGGGCGGACAAAATTAAAATTCCCTTAATGCGAAGGAAGTGAGATAAAATGAAACAGAAGAGAAAGGCTCATGATGAATCTCGGGGCACCTTCCAATTCTGAAAAATTTATGGGGAGGGGGAAGTTTAACCTCACAAACAAAGAGGTTTGAGCTGTGTCAGGGAATAGGGTGACAAGGGGGGATACGGGGTGGTGGTATTAAATATTTAAAAGACTGAATCATAACTACAATCCATTTCCAGTCCACTGAATACTGCTTTAAATGGAACGAGGACAGACGACAGACAGCTAACCTGCTCCAAGGGAGTTGATTGGAACTTTGCATGACGTTGTGTGTCCAATTTGCAATCACCATTTGAAGTTTGCACAGTTGGGGTTCCTGGACAACAGGAAAGCTACCAGCTAAACCCAGGCAAGGACTGTGAAAAACTGTCTTTTCCAATCCCCTGCCAGACCCAGTGCAACTGTCTGGAAAACCCCTCCATATTCCTCAATCCCTCTGTTTCAATACCCACACCCCACCCTGTAACCATCCTCCACCCCCTCCCCCCAATCCTGTTCCCACCCACTGAACTCCCCCACAACCTCTGATTTATCTCCCCCTTCCATTCATCCAATTACCCCACCTCCAATGCCAACCTCCCTAGATCAGAACAAATCAAAGACTGGACACTTGTCACCATTATCACTACTCCTCCCCAACCCTTCTCTCCAGTATTGGGGATGGGCTTGGTGCCAATATGCCAGTGCCAACCTGTGCCAAGGATCAGTGTCGTGGGCATTACTTGGTTATTTCTCTCTCCTCCAGGGGCTATATTTACATTTATGCCTCTGAGAAACCCTCCATGACAGGTTCATGTATACATGAACCTGTTATAAGTGGCACCAGCATGATGTCGTATTGGTGCCTGCTGAATACCCCATCGGGGAGGAAGTCCCAGAGAGAGTGCTCGCTAATAATATCCTAATGTATTAAAATGAGCTTTCTGGGGTCCCGCAGTGTGTTTCACACTACTCTACCAGTGAGGGAGCTGGAAGATCAGAACTCGGGAACTCACTAGTGTGAATCGCACTTTCTGAGTCTCCATTTCTGGGTGCTGCCATTCCTGTGGACAGAGAGCACTGGCTCAAAATCACCCCCACTGAGTATTTGCGGGCTGGGTGCATGTAAAATAAATGGTTAGTCCACCACTTTCCCACCCAACCCCTGCCCTGTCATATTATGAAGGCTGGGAAAGACCTTAGGCAGCCCATCCATCCTTGGGCCTACTGAGGCCCTCAATCCACCCCCGGTACCGGTTATCGCCCAGCCTGGGAAGGTGGGAGAGTGGCAAGCATCCCGGCATCTTTCACTGTACAGGCTGTTGGCAGGCAGGAAGAGAAGGGTTATACTTCCTTTGGAGCAGGCGTCCCCTGTGCCCATCGGGGGACACAACATACCCTGCCCTTTATCCTTCCCTGCCAGCCTCTAAAACCTGACCTCCACACCATCTCCCCTCTTACTGAGTGAGGCCTGTCTAAGCTCCGGAATCAATGGTACTGCGTCTTCAGGGACTGGCCCAGGACTGACTCCCTCTTAATCTTGATGCTGCTGGGATGATAGCTGGTCAATCAAATTGGCTGGCAGGGTGGGACTTCCTGTTCCTGAGGGGCAGAAACCCCTTTCTTTACTAATAAAGGCCTCTGCTAATGTATCGTGCCACAGAATTTCTAACTGGCACTATGCTGATGGACTTTTCAGCAGTTGGGGTTGGAGAGCAGGGGAAAGGGAGGGAGACATTTATCTTCCCACAAAATTCACCCGTTAGTAACCTTCAGAGGGAATTGTATATAATTTTTAAAAAGCCATTTTCTGGGCTTCTTTTAACTGATTATCTAATGAGTACATTTTCTTCACTTCTGCATTGTCCTTGCCCCTGCCTCTCCTCCGAGCACGCTGACCATTTATTGGCACTTCCCTCTTCAGGGAACCACTTCTCATTGCAGCCCAGCCCTAAAAGCTCCCAAGCAGACCACTTCTTCTTCAAGGGCTGCCCTAAAATTACCACTTCTCTCTCCGGGCCACTTTCTCAGCCCTTTGTTGGTGGATTTCCTCCGAGCCTTTGCGTTATGTTTCTGTAGCTTTCCAGCTGCACATGCAGTAAATTTGTTTGAAATTGTAGCCAACACGTCCTGTAGTGACTTACAAATGTATTCATCTGCATGTTGCTCAATGCCAGATAAAAACTTCACCATTGGCAATGAGGCTGCACTTACACAGATATGGCATTCCACTGTTATGCAGCTTAATAAGATAGTACAGACTGATCCCTATGGTGCTAAACACCTGATGTTCAGTGGGATCATGGTCTGTACTAATGTTCCTTCCTCACTCTTGTTAATTCACATGGTAAAAAGTTTTCAAATAAGGAATTGGATTTTCAATGCTTTACTTCTGCTTGCATTGTAGAAATAAAAGATGCAACCAGGAGCTCTGACCAAGATCCATAACTGGATAAAAGCAAATTACTGCAGATGCTGGAATCTGAAACCAAAAGAGAAAATGCTGGAAAATCTCAGAAGGTCCGGCAGCATCTGTGAGGAGGGAAAAGAGCTGGCGTTTTGAGTCATGCTGACCCTTTGTCAAAGCTGGTTTACACACAAAGATTTATAGCTGTTGAGTAGTGGCATTGTGCTTTCTAACTCATTCTTTGAGGATGCAGTATAATACATGATTGCAATCTTGTATTGCACAATTTTGTAGTTCTGCCTCTATAATTTTATTGAAATGTCATAAAACATCCATTTAATTTTTTTCCCTGCCCATCTATTTTATGCCTTTCTTTGCTCAGCCTCTGAAATTTACGATGGTTTTCTCAATTCATAGAAACATAAAATATAACATAGAAACATAGAAGATAGGAGCAGGAGGAGGCCATTTGGCCCTTTGAGCCTCCTCTGTAAAAAAAAGTAAATGACACAGCTTAGGGACAATCCAGAGTTTGATGGGGAGTGAAAAAATAGACAGTTTGCATGATCACAAATTTAAAAACAAGGAATAGTTGTTTCTGAATTAAAGTTGAGGTGATTCAAATCTTACTTATCAGATAGAGGAATTGCCATAAACAGGCTGTGGTGAAAGTATCTACTGCTGCTGTCTCTCCTTGTTTATTTATAGTAAGAAGTCTCACAACACCAGGTTAAAGTCCAACAGGTTTATTTGATAGCACAAGTTTTCAGAGTGCTCATCTGTTGAAGGAGCAGCGCCCTGAAAGCTTGTGCTACCAAATCAACCTGTTGGATTTTAACCTGGTGTTGTGAGACTGCTTACTGTGCCTACTCCAGTCCAACATCGGCATCTCCACATTTTGTTTATTTATGCCTTAACATTTGTTTTGTAACTGCAAGAAGATGATAAGAAATAGCTGTAGGAGAAGCTATTTGTCCTCTAGAGCCTGCTCTGCAATTCGGTAAGATCATGGCTGATCTGATTGTGGTTTTAACTCCAATTCCCTGCCTGCCCCCACAACCTCCTGCCACCGCTCCCTAACGCCTCCCCTCCTGCCACAACCACTGGCTGACTGAAAGAACAAACATCTGTCTAATTCAGTGTTGAATAAATTCCTGACCCAGCTCTCTACAGAAGGGAATTCCAAAGATAACGACCGTCTCATAATCTGTTTTTAAATGGAAGGCCCCTTACTGTAAACTGTGCTCCCTCATTCCAGATTGCCCTTCGATATTCTCAGCATCTACACTGTCAAGCCCCCTCAGACTCTTACAGCCGGAACATTGTGGCCGTTCGTGGCACACCCCCGCCATGAATTTTCCAGCGGTGAGGAGTGCATTTGACGGAAAACCTTATTGACAACAGCGGGCCCAGAACATCCCACCTTCCGCCAATGGTGGGCTATCTATGCTGCTGCAAAACATGTTGCGGGTTGCATGGAAAAGCCCACCCAAGATGTTTCAGTAAGATCACATCTTTGGGGTGAATGGGGTCAAAGGTTATGGGGAGAAAGCAGGATTAGGCTATTGAATTGAACAATCAGCCATGATCGTGATGAATGACAGAGCAGACTCAAAGGGCCGAATGGCCTCCTCCTGCTCCCACCTTCTATGTTATATTTTATGTTTCTATGTTTACCCGTACATGTCAATGAACTTGGATGAAGGAATAAAGTTGTATATCCAAGTTTACAAATATATTAGGAGAAATCGTGAGTTATGTAGATGAGAGCAATAAATATTCCAATGAGTATAGGCCCAAACTGCTGAATTCTTTTTCACCCCAGGAATCAACCTATTGAACCTTCTCTGAACTGTTTACAATTGGCAACTGCCTTTTGGAAATCCAAATGCACTTTCTCTATGTTAGCCCTTTATCCACACAGTTTATTACATGTCAAAGAACTTGAATACATTTATCAAACACAATTTCCCTTATACAAAACCATCTCAACTCTGCCTGATTGTAGCGTGATTTTCTAAATGTCCCACTAACATTTCTTCACAATGGATTCTAACATTTTCCCAATGAGAGTTGTTAGACTAACTTGACTGCTGTTTCCTACTTTCTGTCCCCTCTTTTCTTGAATAGAGGTCTTATATTTGTAGTTTTCCAATCCACTGGAACATTTCCAGAGTTTCTAGAGTTTCGAAAGATTACAACCAATGCAAACATTATCTCTGTGGTCACATCTTTTAGGACTCAAGGATCCAGGCCATCTGATGCAGGGGATTTGTCAACCTTTTGTCACATTAGATTCACTGACAATTTTTCTCTAATAAGAATGATTGTTTCAAATTCCTCACTCCCTTTTGTCTCTCGATTTTCTACCATTCTTGGGATACTTCTTGTAACTTCAAAAAAAACCTTACAAAATGCTTATTCAACGTCTCTGCCTTTTCCTTGTTTCCCATTATGAATCCCTCTAAGGGACCAATGCATGCAGTAGTTACTCTTCTTTTTATATATTTGTAGAAGCTTCTATTGTCTGTTTTTGTATTCTTTGCAAGTTTATTCTCATACTCTAATTTCTCATTCTTTGTTATTTTTAATCATCCTTTGCTGGTTTCCAAAATGTTCCCAATCTTCTGGCCTACAATTAATCTATCCAGCATTTGATATCACTTTTTCTTTCAATCTGATGTCACATTTAGTTTCCTTAGTTAACTACAGATGGTGCATCTTTATCACAAGGACTTTTTTTCTCAATGTGATATATCTTTGTTGAGAGCTATGAAAGATCTGCTCAAATGTTTATTGCCGCCACTTAACCTATTTCCAAGTCCAATTTAGTCAACTCTGTCTTCATATCTTTGTATTGCTTTTATTCAATTTTAAAACACTAGTTTCAGAGCCACACTCCTCACTCTCAAACTGAAGCGTGACATTTTGCTCCCGACTTGGGAGCACAGATTTGGTAAAATTCCCAACTCTGCAAACACGACTCAGACTTCAGTTCTGGGGGTGTAGGTGTTAGTGAGAGTCGGGCCTGCCACCTCTAGAAACAGTGGAAGGCAGCCACAGGGATTGCCCGGTTGGAAGACAACCATGTGAAAGGCTGGCCTCAGTCCTCTGGAACTTGCAAAAAAACACAATAAACAGTCCTATAGCCCTCAGTGCTCACCTTTCACACACCCTCACAATGCTCCCAATGCTGAATCCATAGCAATCCTCATACCACCTCATGCCTCTGCCTCATTGTCTTTCATTCTGTCTGTGTCAACCGATGCCCCTCAACCCACTGCCCTGGTCCTTCAAATCTCCTATGCCAACCTATGCCTTTGTAACCAACTCCATGGCCCTTCATAGCTCCTATGTCAATCTAGCGCCAACTCATGGCATTCCATTAATCCCCATGGCCCTTTATAGCCCCCATGCTAACTTAGTGCCAACTTATGTTAAACTCATGCCCACCATCTTTTGCCCTTACACCTACCAGGCGAACTCACCCAGTACCCACCATGGACAGACCTGAGGAGCCACCCCGAGGTTGAATAAAGTCCAATTATCTTTTGATTCCTTCACTGTTTAAAAAAAGCACCCTGAGTTATAAATCCTATTCACTATATTTATTTCACTTCTTTCAACTTATAAAATAGGACATTTCATTCATGTACTTAATCCCATGAGTATTGTTGAAAGAAGACATTTTATCAAAGCTGTTTATCTTGCACTCATCAGAAAAATTGCTAGAATATCAATGTCAGTGGAACAACAACTTTAAATTGTATAAGGGGTGCTGATTCGTAGGCAAATAGGCCTTGATTGGTAGAGCGATTGCCATGGGGAATACACCAGTTGATGTCAGATGGCAGTTCATTCTTTGAAATTAAAACCAGGTAGCTTAACTCTCATTGATCAAGACATTGCCTTGTAGAATGAACTGGAAATGGCTTTCACTTATTTTGATTAGCTGAAAGAGGTGCAATGTTTGCAAAGAACAGGGCTCTGTGTGTTAGTATATGTAGTTTTCAGTGTACATAAACATGCCACATTGTGAGCTTGACTGACAATCTTAAATTGGTTGTCAGTGTAATTTTTAGCGTACTGAGGATTGTTATTCAAGTGTTGCCCAATCACACGTAACATTGGACACTGTGTTTTGCATTTTGTCAACATGGACTGTTGGGTATGGTCTATACTTTGCAAAAGGCAGAAAGGGTGTGCTGTTTGGTATAATCGCCCAGTCTTTGGGATGTACAGCCCACATAGCTAGCATCGCACTGGCACTGAGATTCACGTGTTACATTACTCATTTCTGATAGGCAAAAGTCTTTTTGGCTTTATCAGAGCATCTTATTAGGAGATGCTTAGAGGAGAATACCACTCATGTTGCCACTGCATGACAGCAGCACGAACAGCTTGCTTCGTCTGTTGCTCTAATATTTGAGATACTTTGCCTTCCAGAGTAGTCTGAGGTAGACTGGGCACTTTTCAGGGCTGAAAACTTTAAGTGCGTTCATAACTTTGCATATAATGATCTGATCAGGATAGCTATTATCCCACAGGGTGTCTTTGTGTCTTATTTCAGCATCAAACATACATGGTGAACGAATGGCACAGGTCCTTCAGTTTCCACTCATTGCTCACGTGATCCATGACTGGACTTTAATCAATCGCTCAGCAATCAAAACATTGTATCACTTTGTTTTTGAAGGGTGGCACAGTGGCACAGTGGTTAGCACTTCTGCCTTTAGCACCAGGGACCTAAGTTCAATTTTAGCCTTGGGTGACTATCTGTGTGGAGTTTGCACCTTCTCCCCGTGTCTGCGTGGATTTCCTCTGGGTGCTCCAGTTTCTTCCCACAGCCCAAAGATTAGGGTCAGGTGGATTGGCCATGCTAAATTGCCCCTTAGTGTCTCAAAATGTGTGGGATAGGGGAATTAGTGGGATAAATGTGTCAGCTTATGGGGACAGGTTGTGGGGTGGGCCTGGAAGTTGGGGGTGGGGGTTGGTACTCTATTGGAGAGTTGATGCAGACCCGATGGGCCAAATGGTCTTCTGCACTGTAGGGATTCTATGATCCTATGAGTCATAAGTTGGATAGGTAGGCACTCTTTGGGCAGGCAAACTGTCCTCTTTTATGCTTTGATTTCAAGCAAGGGGAAGTTAGTGAAAGGTTTGCAGTCTTATAACGGGCCCTGTCCAAGTAGATTCTGCCCCTACGCTGCTGTTTAATTAATTGTTTCTATGGAAAAAAAAATGAAAAGTAGCTCTAAGTGGATGGGACCAGTCAGTATGATTTTGTTCTGACAACTGGAAAGGCCAGAAGTGTATCTGGTGGCTAATCTATTGTTTTCCACCTAGGCCCCAGTTGAATTACCCTGTTCATATAGCCCTTTCCTGGTTACTTCATTCATAATTTTGAGTTTTGTTTCATTAGAGGCCTGAAATTGGAGGCTGCCATTTGTGCTAAATTCAGGGAGATGTAGCAAAACTATAATAGAGAAGCTGAAATATCCTCAGCTGATACAAACAAAGAGCTTCGTTCACTCATCAGGAATTAGCACTTTTACATTTCAGGCTGTTTGATCCAAAACTGTCAATAATTAAATATGTCATCGCAAGAAGCCAGGCAAACCACAGATAACAGACTGCTTGGAACATGGGCTGCCTTTTATCCTGTATTGAATTTGCATTGATGGTTACCACAAATGGGCTGATGAGAGTACACATCCATTGTGAAACTGGCTGATTATTCCAATAACTGGTGTCACCCTCTACACGCTCTCTGCTCACCAGCACTGGAATGTACTGACACAGGCAGGCTCTGTAAATCCAGCAGATTCACCATGATGGTGATAATGAAGCTGCGGGTGAATTAAGCTGGCAAGATGCTGGAGGAAGGTGACATGGTCAATGGTGTGGGAGGTCATTATTGCATTTATGTAGGATGAGGGCGGCCATTTTCCAGGCCTAGTCTTCCTGGGCCCTGCAGGAATCAAAGCTCAATCTTTAGGATGCTATAGAAACAAGCAGGAGAAAAATCAAAGGGCCATTGAAAGTACTTACTTATTTAATTTTCTGTTTATAATTTAATCAGTTATAAAAATAGTGGAGATTGGGGAAAATTGCTGTTTGACTAACAGTCAGGATTAACCCAATTGCGTATCAAAGAATCTGCTCATTTTTCAACTGGAAGAAATGCAGTGGGTGGGATTTTATGACCTCGCTCGGGTGAGACTGGAAGTTCCTGTCCCAGGTCAATGGAGATTTCCGTTGTTGGATCCTCACTTGCTCTGATTCTAGGTGGGTGAGGTGGTAGAGTTCCAGCCAGTGTGACCACAGAGTGGACCACTGATGGGAGTGTGGGTGCAAAAAGGGGGAAATGTGGTGAAACCACCAGAAATGCACCCAGTCAGAGTTGGCAACCATGCACAGGATGCTGCTTGTGATTTTGAGCATTGTGATTTCAATAGGATGGATAGGGTGGAATTCTGACTGAAGAGTCTTCATCGGGAAACAAATGAGAACATCGTTGTGAAGCAATAATGTACTGCAGGAGTTTAGAAAGCAACAGAGGCCCAGATAATCAATCACACTACACTCATTAAATGGGCACCCATGCTAATCACTCAAACAGAGAGCCTACCGCCGTATTGGATTGGTGGTCCATAGTAAGTACTCAGGAAACTCATTATACTATACGTGGAACACGCTCCATAACTCAGTTCTCCACTGCAATATTCATTGACTTGTCCACACACTCCATGACTGACTATATTGTCTCAATGCCATGCACAGAGATTCCATACAAGTTAGATTTACGCTATCTGACATGATGCAGAGACTCCCTGGCAGGCCATCCAATGCTTCAGACATTTGGAAAAAAATAATATTGGGAAGAACAAAGTCAATGGGTGGGATTCTCTGTCCCAAGACAAGAAATTTCCACCTGAGCTTAATTTGAAAGGTCCATTGAATTTTCTGTCTCGCCTAATACGATTCCTGTGGCGGGCTAGGCGGGAGAATTTTGGCTAATGTCTTCAACCCCTGCTGCAAAATTGATTCTTAGCTACACTCTCCGGCCCCACCCTAGTAAATCTCTAAGGCTGAACCAGACTGCTTGCAACTCTTGTGTTTTATTTGACCCAGCGATGAGTTCCAGCCACCGATTTCCATCTCCATAATGTTGCTCAACTCTATCCCGTCTCAACTCTTCTGCAGCTAAAAACTTGAAGTTTTTACCTCCAGATCTAATTATTCTAATGGACGCCTAGGCACATTTCCATCTTCCACCCTCTAAAAACTAAAACTCATCCAAAACTCTATTCATATCCTAACACTGAGCCCCATCCGTGAATCACTCCTATACTCCATGACATGTCTGGTTGAACGACGCCTTGATCTGAAAATTCCCATCCTTGTTTCTTAATCCCTTCATGCTGTTACCTCTCACCCATGTCTCTAACCTCCTCCAGGCCTGTAACCTTACAAGATATCTGTGCTCCTCCGATTCTGGTCTATTTTACATTCCTTTTCATTTTAATTGCTCTGCATCTGGTAACCCTGCCTTCAGCTGCTGAGTACCTGAGCTCAGAAATTTCCTCTTACACTATTCTACTGCACTTTCCTCCTTTAAGATGCGTCCAATTTTTCATCTCCTGTCCCAACATCATTTTATGCGGCTCAGTGTCTGATTTTGTTTGCTAATGCTCCTGTGAAATGCCTTGGAATGTTATATCATGTCAATGGTGCAAATTGTTGTTAACAGTCTTTTTTTACAAGGATAGACCATGGAAGGCCCCATCTGCAGCCTCTTTAGCAAAGCTGAGATGTGTACCTAGCACCTCCCTCACCACAGACTGATGTTTCCATTTCCTGTCCTCCACCCTGCTCCACTGCGAACTGTGCTGGTGAATATCCTTGAAACTCATTGCCTAAAATATGAGTGCTAATCAATGAACAAGGTGTGCCAATCCTCTGGCTAGGTCTTGATAGAATCTCTTGTTCTTGGAGTTAATTATATCATTTTAAGATGGAGTTGAGGAGGAATTTCTTCTCTCAGAAGGTACTTAATCTTTGGAATTCACTCCCTCAGGAGCAGTGAAGCCTGAGCCATTGAATATATTCAAAGCTGAGTTAGACAGGTCTTTGACACAACAGAATCAAAGACTATGGGCAAAGATATGAGAATGGAGTTAAAACCACAATCAGGACTTCCATGATCTTATTAAACAGTAGAGCAGGCTAAAGGAGCCTGGTTGACTCCCACTCCTATTCCTTATGTTTTCATACTCTTTATTCTTCCTTCCTTATGGACGCTCCTGTCCCGAGCCAGTGCTTGTCAGGTTTAGGAGGGCTACTTTCTGCTTCTTCTACTATAGATGGTCTTAGGATTTCAAATGACCTAGAAAAGAGTTAAAGCCAATGGGAAACAGCAACGAATGAGTGATAACTCCATGGGTTACCATTAATATGTCTGAGTGAGGGAGTTCAGTCTCGAGGGAAAAGGAGAGGAAGGCGGCTAAGCACTTAGTGGGGGCTTTCCATGGTCTCCTCATCTGCTGCACTTTGATCACCCCATCGACGCTTAGCATCAATTGTCATCCTCTTCAGTCACCTGGATCAGTGTTGGTCCTCCTCTGCATCTGGAGCACTCTTTCTTATTGTGTACCAGTCTATTCTTCAAGAAGGAATGAATTGTATGGGTTGTTGAATGATGTCTGTGGCAGCTTAGCATTACATACCTGGTGAGGGAAAGAAATGGCAAGTTTGGAAAGGATGGGCCTGTACTTGTGAAGATTGTAGCAGAGACCTAGTGTGTCAGAGAAGTAGTAAGAGGTACACTGAAATGTGCTGCTCTGATTAGAAGGGAAAGGTGGCAAGGAGGGGGGGCAGGAAGCCTTATTGGTCCACGTATCAGGCCACAATACAATGGTATAGTGCTGTGTGAAAAATAAGAAAATTGTGAATGGGAGTCTTACCTCAGAAGCTTTGGTTGAGTCATCGAATTTATTTCTAAATTGTTACCAGTTTTGTGGTTTCAGATTCCTGACATTTTGCTGTCAGGTTATCTCTGTATCAGCCTATAGGTAACAACATGAGAATCCTTTCTTGTCATCACCTCCACCAAGCATTCATTGTACTGGAATTCTAGAAGGCTATGTGACATTCACCATTACATAGAATCATAGAAAACTTACAGTGCTGAAAGAGGTCGTTTGGTCCATCAAGTCTGCATCGACCACCCAGGCTCTATTCTCATAACCCCTCATATATACCCTTCTAATACCCCTAACGTTAGAGTTAATTTAGCATGGCCAGCATATCTTTGGTCTGTGGGAGGAAACCGGAGCACCCGGAGGAAACCCACGTAGATGCGAGGAGAATATGCAAACTCCACACAGACAGTGATCCGAGGCTGGAATTGAACCCGGTTTGCTGGCATTGTGAGGCAGCAGTGCTAACTACTGTGCCACCGTATCACCACTAAAGATCATTAATTTGCTAAAGGTCATCTTCCAATTCCAGTTATGAAACTACAGATTAGAAAGTGGTTCATGCCTCATGTCAGCTGGAGTAAGCAAACATAGCAAATGGCCCACCCACTTTGTAATGGTTTATGATGTAACTTTAAAGTTTGAATCATAGAATGGTGCTGTACACAAGGAGGTCATGTGGCCCACATTGTTCCCATAAACTTTATAATACCTAGTTACAAGTGCAAAACAGAACAAATAGGCAATGAATTAGTATCACCAAGACTATCTGAAGAATGAAAACAACAAACAAAGCCAATACAGACCTGAGATTGAAATTATTTCCCCAGAATGCATGCTTTTCTTTTTTGAAGTCTATTCGCTGTCTACTCCTGTGTCGGTCATGAGATTGTGTTATATGTGTCCTTTTGTAGCCTTCCTTTCTCTCCTCAACAATTCCTGAATTTAAGTAAGATCATTTTATACAATCAATCTTGCAAGAAATCAAAGAAGGTAGGACTGCCTTTGGGCTTCATTTGAAATCAGTCTTCTTTTATGAAAGGGAATTTAAACATGTTCTTCTTCAGAATTATTACACTGGATGCAGGAGCACAAAGCCAAGTTACTTGAGAAAAACCTTGAAAAGCCTTTGCTTCTATTTTGTTTTGCTATTAGATCAAGATCAGAGTACCACCCATTGATTGTAATGTTCTTGTTTATTTGCTTCTGTTGGATGCAGTGTTGCTATTTCTAAGGACTCAAAAACATTGAACTCCCCATGAAAATTATCATTATTAGATGATGAGAATCAAAGAAAATTTATACATCTTGAATAGAAGTTTTGTCGGTTCTGCTGGAAGATTGTTGACCTAAAATGCTAAGCCTATGTTTCATTCAACAGAAGATGTATCCTGGCTGCATGATGCACAATGTATGCAGCATTTTATATATTTTTTTAATTTCAGATTTCCAGTAGCTGCAGCATTTTGCTTTCTTTTTTGGAGAACTATTTCATGTGAGCGAGATTTGTTTCTGTCCAATTAACATCTTAATTTTGTCAAGGGATGTTATCTTCAAAAGGGCTTATTGTAAATAGTTGTTTATATTTTCAAAAAATACCCTCAGTTAGAAAGACAGACAGATCATCTTATTAAAGGAATTGCTTGCTTGAAAATCCAGTCTAGAGTTCTGTATTGTCTGCCTAGGAAGCTTGGGGTGAACCACAGTCAAAAGGTTTTGCGGTATGCCAAGTGATATTTCCCTTTATAAACCTGAGAGACCATTCCTTCACAAGGTGATACAAGTCACCAAATGATGATCTTGGGGCCATGTTCCTGTTGTATGAGGATTGAACTTTGCAAAATTAGAACAAAAGGTAAGTCGAAACTTGATTTTTTTATTGTGTGGAGACTAAATTTCACTCAGAACATTGTCTGTCTTTATGCCTCCCTTCCCTTCCACAGATTGTAACACTTCCCGATTCCCCTCCGTAATAAATACAATTTCCTGCCTATAGCCTGGCACTTCTACTTCACAGTCCCACCCATCATGGGCAGCACGGCGACACAGGTCGATTCCCAGCTTGGGTCACTGTCTCTGTGTAGTCTGCATGCCCTCTCCATGTCTGCGGGGGTTTCCTCCATGTGCTCTGGTTTCCTCCCACAGTCCAAAGGTTGTGCTAATTAGGAGCACTGGCCATGCTAAAGTCTCCCTCAGTGTACCCAAACAGGTGCTGGCAACTAGGAGACTTTCATAGTAATTTCATTGCAGTGTGAATGTAAGCCTACTTGTGACACTAGTGAAAAATTTTAAACTTTTGAAGTCTTTCCCTTTCATAAAAGAAGACTGATTTCAAATGAAGCCCAAAGGCAGTCCTACCTTCTTTGATTTCTTGCAAGATTGATCGTATAAAATGATCTTACTTAAATTTGGGAATTGTTGAGGAAAGATGAAGGTCAGTTTCGGGATGTTCAAATTAGGCCGTGGAGTTAAAATCACTCAGACTGTCACTTGGATCGCTGGCCACTTTGAGTTAAAAATCAAACCCATCTCTTCTGAGAATGTGCAGAAAGAAGATCTCAATATAGTAAAATATAAAATAGATAGGTTGGTGTTTGTCTCACTCTCTGTGGTGCTTTATGGTCGTTATGGTCCTGCTGTTGCCATCAGCATTTCTTGTTGAATGTACCCCTTGCTGCTGGGAAACCCATGGCGGAGGTGCACTATCAGCAGCACCGTAAGATCTTGCCAGCGTGAATTTGGCAACTGGGGATGTGTTTTTTCCTTTTCTGCAGCGTGTTTTGGGGTGGTGGGAGGCGGCACGCATCTCACTGGCAGGGGGATCTTATTGTCCCACCGTTGTTCAAGAATGTACCCCATGCTGCCTAGAACCCCACGGCAGGGGTGTTTTTTTTAATTCATTCGTGGAACATGGGCATCACTAGCTGGCCAGCATTTAGTGTCCATCCCAAGTTGCCCGAGGGCAGCTGAGAGTTAACCACATTACTGTGGCTCTGGAGTCACGTGTAGACCAGACCAGGCAAGAACGGCAGTTTTCCTTCCCTAGAGGACATTAGTGGGCCAGATGGGTTACTGTCAGCGGGAGTGTAAAGTACCACCGGTGTGAACAGCAGCGAGATATCGGCATTTCTTGAACCATCTGAAGTCCTAAAAATCTGAAAACATTAAAGGGGTCGCATGAGTTGTCTGATAGAACTTTGAAAAAGTTTGTGTTCTCCCAGAATGTGAGCAATTGGCAATGATGTGTATTCAATTAATTAATCAAATCTCAGGATAAAGAGAAAATTAACTAGCAAGCGGAACATTAAAGGTTTCTGAACTTTGCAAGAAACAAAATTCTGAGATACATCAACAATAAGAATTAAATAAAACATTTCAGTCAACTCCCTATAAACTAAAGTGACATCTGTGCACAGGAAACAATTGATTTGTGAGTGACTGGTGAGTGTTATTTAAGTTTCAAAGTTATTTATGTTAATTAATTTAATACGATAAATAGGCAGGGCAACTGAATCCCATGCAGTGCATCATATCATCCCTACAGTGCAGAAGAAGACCGTTCGGCCCATCGAGTCTGCACCAATCACGATCCCAGCCAGGCCCTACTCCTGTAACCCCACATATTTACCCTGCTAATCCCTTGACACTAGGGTTAATTTAGCAAGGCCACTCAACCTAACCCACACATCTTTGGAGTGTGGGAGGAAACTGGAGCACCCAGGGAAACCCACACAGACATGGGGAGAATGTGCAAACTCCACACAGACAGTGTCCCGAGGCTGGAATTGTACCTGGGTCCCTGGCAGAGTGAGGCAGCAATGCCGCCCTATCTGTGCCTTGTAGGTTTCCAAGAACGCTTTCTGTGTCCTGACCAACCAGTTGTGCAAGAAGGGTTGCCAGTTGGAGCTTGGGGTTTTGGTGTTTGAGCAGCGATGGAGTCACAGGGGTGTATCTGAATTTTATGTTAGCGTATTTCTGGGTGTGGTCACGCCTGGGTTTAAGAGACTGCAGGTGGTGAGGAAATGGATGGCTGCCAGGCACTCAAGGAAGACCCGGCAGATAGTCCAGGCATCCCCAGAGTGCAGTTTATTGTCCAACCAGTTGTCTGTTCTGAATACTAATGAGAGTTATGGTTCTCCGGAGGTGAGCCAAATTCCTGTCACTAAGTGGCTCAGCTATAATTAGAGGCAGGAGGATGATTGGGAAAGCAATAATGATAGACAATTCTAAATTTATAGGAAAAGACTGCTATTTCTGTGGCTTCAGACTTGAATCCAGGGTGGTACGTTGCCTCCTTTGTACCAGGACCAATGATGCCATGACTGGTTGCAGAGCACTCTAAGGCGGGAGGTACAACAGCCAGCTGTCATTGTCCATTTCAGTACCAATGACATAAGTAGAAATAGCAATGAAGCTTTGTGAGTGGATTTTAGGAATTAAGGAAGGAACTAATGAAAAAGAAGAACATACAACGGATGAAAAAAGAGATGGAGAGTAAGCTGAAAGAAGAAAAGTTTACATGTGATAGATGTCAGGATGATAGTACAAGTGAGAATGGTGCTGAATATGGAAAGTGAGAAAAAGAAATAAGAGCAGCAAAGAGAGTATGAGAAGAGACTGGCAATTAACATAACACAAAATCAGAATGTCTCCTATGGGTAGATAAATAGTAAAAAGGTTGTCAAAAGAGAGGCGATCTCCAAAGGCAGTTTACATGAGGAGGCAGAGACCATGGCTATGAATCTGAATGACTATGTTGTTTGCATCTGTCATTAACAAGAAGGTACTGTCAAAGTCACAGTGAAAGAGGTGGTTGCTGAGTCAAAAGATATGCTAAAAAGAGGAGGCATTAAAAAATGATACTGAGGAAAATGAGGGGTAATTGTGGAGGCACTGGCCATAATCTTTCAATCCTCCTTAGATAAGTGGGGTGGTCACAGTAAGAAGTCTCACAACACTAGGTTAAAGTCCAACCAGTTTATTTGATAGTAAACCCACAAGTTTATCCAAATAAACTGGTTGGACTTTAACCTGGTGTTATGAGACTTCTTACTTTTTTTAACCCAGTCCAATGCTGGCATCGCCACAACATAAGTAGGGTGGTGCCAGAGGAATGGAGAATTGCAAATGTTAGACCCTTGTTCAAAAACAAGGGTGTAAATGTAATCCCAGTAACTGTAGGCCAGTCAGTTTAACTTTGGTGGTGAAAAAGCTTTTAGAAGTAATAGTCAATCTTTTTGACTAACCAATCAAACTAAATCAAATTAACTGAGGGACAAATTAAAAGGGGCACCCCCCCATAAAGCAGGGAACCACCCAAAACAAATGACAAAAGAAATAATAGTCCAGGACAAATTTAGCAGTCACTTCAACAAATTGTGATGAATTAAGGAAAACCAGCATGGATTTATTATGGACTAGTTGTATTTAACTAACTTGATTGCGATTTTTGGATGAGGTAAGAGAGATCGTTGGTGAGAGCAATGCAGTTGATGTAGTTGGACATGGACTTCCCAAAGGTAAAGTGCGCATAACAAGCTTGTCAGCAAAGATAAAGGCCATGGAATAAAAGGGGCAGTGGCAGCAAGGGTACAAATCTGGCTGAGCGACTGGAAACAGAGGATAGTGCTGAATGGTTGTTCCTTGGACTGGCGGATGGCATGTCAGGCCCTCCAAGGGTCGTGTCAGGAACACAGCTTTTCTTGATCTATATTCATGACTTAGTGCTGGGCAGAATTTCAAAATTTGCACATGACACAAAATTTGGGAGCATTATGAACTGTGAGGCTAGTGAAAAACCTTGAAGAGTACATGGATAGGCGGGTGAAATGAGTGGACACGTGGCATATTACATTTAATGCAGAGAAGTGTGAAGTGATACATTTTAGTTGGAAGAATGAGGCAAGAAAATATACAAAGAGAGTGCAGGAGCAGAGAGACCTGGGGGCTACATGAGTACTAATCATTGAAGGTGACAGGGCAGGTTCAGAAAGGAGTTCACAAGGCAAACAAGATCCTGGGCTTTATAAATCGAGTATAATACCAGGAAGTCATGATAAATCTGAATGAAACATTGGTTTGTCCCTAACGGAGGGTGTTGTGTCCAGTTCTGGGCACTATACTTTGGAATTGATGCAAATTTACCAGAATGGCATCAAGGATGCAGGACTTCAGTTACGTGGATAGTTTGAAGAAATTGGGGCTACTCTCCTGAAGGAAGAGGGGATTTGATAGAGATGTTCAATATCATGAGGGGTCTGGCTAGAGTAGGTTGAAAGTAGTTGTTCCCATTGGCAGAAGTGTTGAGAGCCAGTGATCACATAGATGGCTCAGAACAAAACAACCTCATGGATTCAGGCCTATTGCCCATTAAAGAGTATATCGCCCAATGGCTTCCATTAATATTAAGATGAATGGCAAAGAACCAAAGTCAATGTGAAGAAAAGTTTTTTAAACACAGTTAAACATGGTTAGTATCTGGAAAACACTATCTCAGAGTGGTAGAGGCAGATTTGATCATACTTTTCAAAAGGGAATTGGATGATTATCTAGAGAGACTGAACTTGGAGGGTTACGTAGAAAAGACAGGGGAGTGGGACTCATTGTGTTGCCCACACACACAGCTGGTGCAGATGTTATGGGCCAAATGGCCTCGTTCTGTGCTGGACTGATTCTCTGATTCTATAAAGCCTAAATAAATGTGTAATCACAGTGAGTAATGGTCTGTCTAAGATAATACCAAGCAGCCCAAAACATTTTTGGGGAAATATAGTGAACACAGTTTGTTCAACAGGGTAGCAAGCCAACCAAAGGCGACGAAGGGCAAGAAGTCCAAAATATGTGCCCACTAATGTGTAGGGCATCCTTTCCCCAACACATGTCTAACAGACCTGAAGAAGAATAGCAACCTCCTCTTTTCATAGAATCGTAGAATCCCAGTGCAGAAGGAGGACATTCAGCCCATCGAGCCTGCATTGACAACAATCCCACCCTGGCCCTATCCCTGTAACCACATGTATTTACCCTGCAAATCCCCCTGACACTAAGGGTCAATTTAGCATGGCCAATCCACCTAATCCGCACATCTTTGGACTGTTTGATGAAACCGGAGCGCCCAGAGGAAACGCACGCTGACATGGGGAGAGCATACGAATTCCACACAGACAGTCACCCAAGGCTGGAATTGAACCTGAGTCCCTGGCACTGTGAGGCAGTAATGCTAACCGCTGTGACGCCATGCTGCCCTCTGTGCCACCATGTTGCCGTCAGTCGAACTGCCTTTCAGTTGAACCATAATCATCAGTGGGACCAGTGCAGTCCTCTTGCACTGTGCAATCAATATTTACAAGGGTGTCATAACACGTTCATAATCTACATTTTTGTAAAACATATATATGAATATACAGTTAATTATATAATGGCTTCCTAATGTCTTTAAGAGTATAGACCTGTATTACAAGAACTTCATAAAGGATCTAAGATTTCTTGCTGAATAGAACTGTGTAACCTCTGGGAGCTGGTGCTCACCAGATGGGGTTAGTTAGCCCAGAGATTCCTGAAGCCCATTTTGCGAGCTAGTCCTTCATACTCTGTGAAGGAAGCAGGGGTTTGGGAAAGTAGGCGGACTGAGTTCAGGGCTTGGTATTACAACAGATGTCCTTTTACAGGACATCTTCACTGCCTGTAGATGACTCTGAGAAAGGGTCATCTAGACTTGAAACATTGGCTCTGTTCTCTCCCCACAGATGTGATCAGACCTGCTGAGATTTCCTTTTACACTGCAGCCTTAATGCTGCCAAAGGCTCTTTAACCAACCTGCCAATCATCAACAGGACACTTAAATTCGTGAATGCAGTTGTCATTGACAGTTCACACTTGTATCTGCAGATGCAGAAGAAGAATTTTCAGTCAAACTATCTGCTGAATGCAATCAGTCGCTCTGACTTTATCCCCCTCCTCTTAGCTCACCCATACTTGCCACAGAACAATTTACCATCTACCATGGTGAGATTTGAATCCAGCAGCCCAGAGCACTGCACTAGATTTGTGGTTTACCAGCTCATTGGCCTATATTACTAGGCCACAGGAGGACTATAACCAATTTAGCAGCTAAAGCTTTGGCATCCATTTTACATTAGAGCCACCTGCACTTGACCTGTGACCTGATACAAATGGAGGAAACTGGAATAAATGTAAAGTACTGTGGATGCTGGAAATCTGAAATAAAAATAGAAGATGTTGGATGAACTCAGCAGAACTCTCTCTATGGAGAGAGAAACAGAGTTAACATTAGGAGTCGGTATTACTTTTCTGTGTGGATACTTTTTTGCATACTTTTTTGTATGGGTTTTCTCCAGGTGCTTTGGTTTCCTCCCACAGTCAGAAAGATGTGCAGGATACGTGCATTGGCCATGCTAAATTCTCCCTCAGTATCCTCTTGGCGGGTACTGGAGTGTGGCGACTATGGGATTGTCACAGTAACTTCATTGCAGTGTTGTGACACTAATAAATAAACTTAAACTTTCTTCAGAGCATTGAAACCATAACTGTTTCCCTCTCCATAGATGTTGCGGGACCTGCTGAATTTATGCAGTGTCAATGTCAGTTAACTCCTACCAGCCTACACATTGCTTTGGAACACTTTACTCAGCTCCAGAAAGGCCTGATGGAAATCAAAAGTGAGAGCAAATTTCGAGGGCTGTGCAATAATGCAGGAGTGGTGCCCCCTAAGACAGCTCCCATTTTCCTGGCACTTTACAGCTAGAAAATAGAGGATTATTGAAGTGTCTGTGTCTACAAGCATGCAGTAGGAAGAGAAAGTTATTTATCTTGCTGTAAAAGCAAAATGCTATGAGATGGAAATCTAAAAAAAAACAGAAAAAGGGGAAATAATAGGCAGGTCAGGTAGAATGTGTCGAGAGAGATGTTCAGTCATTCGTTTGTGCACAGGTATCAAACAGAAATCAGATATAAAAGTCTGAGAACGTGTACCAACCAACTCAAGAACAGCTTCTTCCCTGCTGCCATCAGACTTTTGAATGGTCCTACCATATGTTAAACCGATCTTTCTTTTCACCCTACCTGTAACTGCAACACTATATTCTGCACCCTATCATTTCCTTCTCCCCTATGTACTCTATGAATAGTACATTTGTCTGTATAGTTCACAAGAAACAATATTTTTTGCTGTCTCCCAATACATGTGGCAATAATAAATCAATTCAATCAATAAATTGGTTGAAATGCTCCTTAAAGAAAGGAGGTGAATTTATACAGCAACTTCCACATTCTCATAATGTCCAAAAGTGCATTGCAGCCAATAAAGTACTTTTGAAATGTTGTCACATTGTAAACTTTTGTGTCACACAAACGTCAAATGTAGAAACATAGAAAATCGGTGTAGGAGTAGGCTATTCAGCCCTTCGAGCCTGCACCACCATTCAACATGATCATGGCTGATCTTACACTTTCAGTATCCCACTCTTCCTTTCTCTCCATACCCCTTGATTCCTTTAGCCGCAAGACCATGTCCAGCCCCCAAGTCCAACACAGTAAGAAGTCTCACAACACTGGTTAAAGTCCAACAGTTTAGTTGGTATTATGAGCTTTTGGAGCACAGCTCCTGATGAAGGAGCTTGTGATATCAAATAAACCTGTTGGACTTTAACCTGGTGTTGTGAGACTTCTTACTGTGTTTACCCCAGTCCAGTGCCAGCATCTCCATCTCTTGAACGTATTTAACGAACTGGCGCCAACAGCTTTCTGTGGTAGAGAATTCCACAGGTTCACAATTCGCTGAGTGAAGTTCTTTCAGTGTCATAAAAGAGCAGCTGGTTTATTTTTGAGAGTGTTGGCTGAAGGAGGAAAAAATGGTGGGCAGGACATAGGAAGACCACTCCCCACCACCATGTTGACTATCTTTGAACATTGCTGTGGGATTTTTGGGGTCCAGTTGAAGACAAAGGCATCCTATCCTTTCCTTCTCCCCTAATTAAGGTCCCACCTGAAAAAAAACAGTAGTTCCATCAGCTAGCATTTCCATCAATGTCAATTGCATGATTAAAATGGGTCTTGACCCCATAACTTTCTCACTCAGCAAACATGCTGCACCAAAAACACTCCTACAAATAATAGCATGGGTTAGCAGGGGTGGCATGGTGGTTAGCACTGTTACCTCACAGCGCCAGAGGCCAGGGTTTGATTCCCATCTTGGGTCACTGTCTCAGCGCAGTCTGCACGTTCTCCGCGCAGGTTCCTTTGGGGTACTCCGGTTTCCTCCCACAGTCCGAAAGATGTGTTGTTAGGTGCGTTGGCTATGCTAAATTCTCCCTCAATGTACCTGAACAGGTGCCAGAGTGTGGTGACTAGGGGATTCTCACAGTGTTAATGTAAGCTTATTGTGACTAATAAATAAACTTTAACTTTACGGGTTTTTAATAGGCAAGCCTTCCAGTGTGTCAGCTTGTGTGTGCAAGTATGTATATTTTAAATGGGTCCGTGTTTGACAATTTGAGTGTCTTAACATGTGTGTGTGTATATGTGTGTGTGTGTACTGTGGCACAGATGGGTGGAGTGTTCATTAGAGCTGGAGCTGACAACGAGCTTCCCAAACCAGTTTAGCAATTTGCTTTTTGCTGGGGTTTGTCTCACAGCCGCTTCTATCAGTCATTGTCCTGACAAATAAGGGTAGGTACTTTTTTTTCCCCTCTGTCGAGGAGATGCAGTAAGTGATGCAACCTGGAAGAACTGGTCATGTTAGTAAAGGACTTCATTCCTCAGTTAGGTATGTGACACCCTGAAACAGCTATAAAAAGAGGCGCTTGGGGAAGCGGGCACTGCAGAAGGCACAGCCCTGTGATGTTTAACAAGAAGAAATCTGGGCCAATAGCCCTCTCTCTTCAGGTTAGTGGCTACTCCACCATGAAATGAACTCGGGACGGATTTGTCTTTTTTTCGGGAGGTTTTTATCTTGAGAACCTCGATTGTCTGTATGCAGCAGGGAAAAGACAAGTGGGGATTGCAGCGAGGAACTCGGGGGACAGTTTGCCAACGCAGATTGCGCTGTGTCGTTAGAAACATTTACTTAAGGTTAACTCTGCACGGCTCCGAACTGTTGCTAAAATAATATTTTCTCTCTCTTTCCCCCTTGCTAGCTGTTAATGCCGCTCGGAGTTTTAAAACAGCGACTCGGTCACATGGTGGCCAGATAGTCCCGAGGATATTTAAAGGGACCCTGCTGATGTCTCGCTGCAAGCTCTCCTGGTGTAGTGGTTCTAAACAGTTCAACAGTTCTCTATCGACATTGTGAAATGTTTAGGACCACTTGATCCGCAGGGCATTGACCGCCAGACAAGTGGAAATGGACCCGGGTGTAATGCACCTTCTCCGGCTATTGGTTTGAAATGTGCCTCTCCGGCTGCTGGATTTGTATAGTGTAAGCTGGGTTGTTACAGGTGTGTCAGTGGTAACCCAGTGTGTACAAACATTGTGTCTGGGTTGCTGCACCTTGAAACGAACACAGCCTTAATGAAAAAAAAAGGTCATTCAGTTTATCATTCCTGTGAAAGCTCCTTGAAAGAACAGCCCTGCTTATCCTCCTTTTTATCTGCCATTTTTGAGTTTCTAATATCTGTTCAACCCCCTTTTAAAATTATTTCTGGGATCTACTTTAAGTTTATTTATTCATGTCACAAGTAGGCACTGAATGAAGTTACTGTGAAAATCCCCTAGTCACCATGCTCTGGTGCCTGTTTGGGTACACCGAGGGAGAATTTGGCATGGTCGGTGCACCCATACAGCATGTCTTTCGGACTGTGGGAGGAAACCGGAGCATCCAGAGAAAACCCACGCAGACACGGGGAGAATGTGCAGATTCCACCCAAACAGTGACCTGAGCCGGGAATCGAACATGGGTCCCTGGTGCTGTGAGGCAGCAATGCTAACCAGTGTTTCCACCACATCCAGATTTTGACCGAGTGAAAACTTTTCTCATCATTTCTCCTCTAGACTTATGATTTTTTAAAAATCCATGAGCCCCAGTTATTCAATCACCTACCACAGGGAATAGTTTTCCTTTATCTGCTCCTGTCAAAATTTCTTATCTTGAAATTAGGTCAGGTCACCTCTCAGCCGATGAGAAAATGCTAAACTGCTCCAACCTCTGCACATCAACGTACCTCATCTCTGGGCAGCGTTCCCGTGAACTTCCTGTGCACCTTTTCTAAATCTTCTACATCTTTTCTAGACTTGTCTCCAGTTCAGGCCTGGCCAGGGATTTATACATTTCTAACCTTCTGTTGTATACATAAAAGCAAAAACTGTAATTCTGTTGAGCTGTTTTTGTAATGATTCCAGAGCAGCGAATAACTGAGCCCAAGAAAGATTTGCATTTATGTTGTGCCTGGGGATGTGCCAGTGCTGCACAGAGCAGGAAGATCAGTGTTTTCTGAGTTAGCTGATGGCAGCAGGAGGACTGCAGTTGTCCTCCGTTCCCCCTGAATTGGAGAGGTGAACAATCAGCCCTGGTTTCCATTCCTTATTGCTGTTCCACAACTTCCACCAAAAGTCTGCACGCTGTGTTAAGATGAGGGCCGTCTAGGCTTCTCCTCCACATTCTTTGTCAAGCTTCACACAAAAGCAATGAATACTCCAGTGAAGTGCCAGATGTTGACTGGAACAATATCCCACTGAGGAGCTGATTTCTTTAGGTGGTGGAAGGGGATGTGTGGTGGGTCGGAGTGAAAATCAGAAAGGAACAATTACTGCTGCTGTGATTCACATTGTGTTGACAATGGTCTTTGGCTCTGTTTCCTTTCGATGTGATCTTGGTTCCGACGAAGCTTTCCTTAAAACAATTAACAAGAATGTTGTGAATTGAGCAACCTGTTATGACTATGACATGCGATGTTAAACATCACAGTAAAAGAGACATACTGTGCATTATGTTAGCAAACTCCAACTGTAAAGTTGAAACTGTGCTTCCTTGCATGCCTTGGCTTCCAGAGTGTCAGCACCTCAACTTTAAAATTTTCATCCTTATTTTCAAACCCCTCCTCGGCTTCACTCCTCCTCTTTTCCACCCTTACAACCCTTTTGAGATCTTCAATTCTGGCCTCTGATTTTCATCGCTCCATTGGTGCTATACCTTCAGCTGCTTCAGCCCTAAGCTCTAGAATTCCTTCCTTGAACTGCTCTCCTTCTCCTTTCTTTAAGATGCTTGTTAAAACCTACTCCTTCACTCAAATATTTCCATATCTGATGGGCCACTCAGCCCATCGAGTCTGCACTGACAATAATCCCACTCAGGCTGTATCCCGATAACCCCTGCTATCTACCCTGCTAATCTCCCTGACACTAAGGGGCAATTTAATATGGCCAATCCACCTAACCCACACATCTTTGTCAGATTCTCCTAAGATACTAATGTTGAATATCTAACCTATGAACTCCTGCAAGTCCTTTGAAATCTCACTTCATGTGAATGAAAGTTATTAATCCAACACTACATTTCTCGTCATGGATGCTGTTTTACCTAGCTGAGTATTTCCAGAATTTTCATTTTTTATTTCAGATTTCCAATACCCTTTACTGTGCAGCTCTGATGTCACTTAGCTTTTCATGTTTTTTTATTAGCATTTTTAATATATTCATTTCCCACCATCGGAATTAAACTTTTATAAATCTTTTGTGTTTTCTCTAATGTACTGTGCCTTGCTGTAACCTAGAGTTCTGTTATATCTACCACAAAGACATGCGTGTCTAATTTAAACAACTCCCAACCATTCATCCTACCTTGCTTACCAACAGTTCAAGCTCTTTCGTTAAGGTGGAGGCCATCTGACATGTATCGACTATCTTCTTCCCAAAGCTGTTGTGCTGTTTGAAAAATCAAAACCCTGATTTCCTACATCAAAGTTTTAGCCATTTATTTGTCTAATTAGTTTGTTTCTCATGAATGGCATGTGACATGAGTGGTATGACAGAAAATTATAGTCTTTCTTCTGAGCTTTCTTTCTAATACCATAAATTTAGCACAAAGACATCTGTTCTGCTTCTACTAAGGCTATTTGTTTTCATATGGACAACGACAATCGGTCCCTCACCTTCTCCCTCTAATATTCTAGAAGCAACAGCCCATTCATTCTTCTGGAATCAATTTGCACAGAATCCTATTTGTAAACCACGGAATCAAATACCTTAATTCAGCAACATATGTGCTGCTCTTTCTCTGTTTTCTCCTCTTCCTGTTTTGTTACCTGACCACAACTTCTAGTTCCCTTTTTCAAAGAATTACAGAATTGCTACAGCCCAGTTACATTTGGCCCATCATGTCTGTACTGGCTCTCCAAATGAGTGTTATAACTTAGTGCCATTCCCCTGCCCCCCCACCCCATACCCCTGTACAGTGTTTCTATTCAATTAATCATTCAATGCCTTGGTTAAACCTATGTCCACCACACTTGCAGGCAATGCATTCCACACGCTGTGTGAAAAATGTTTTTTTTAAACAATGACCAATTCTGCTCTAACTATTGGGGTCTTGTCTCCTACTCTGAGCCTCAAAGTGGCCTTCATTAATACCTCATCTAGAAAAACTTCCTCCTAAATATTTTGAAGATTGGGTGAGATTTGCAATTTTTGTTGATGGGAGCAAAGAGGAACAAAAGCGAAACTGTGACTTGTTAAAATTCAATGATACTTGTATAATCTGATTAAAGTAAACTTAACCTAAAACCTGTACTATTTGGCATTTCTAAGCCACAAAATTTAAAATCAACCAAGCCATCTGGTCATTTATGATTGAGGTGTAACTTAAGAGGCACACTGGTTAGCGCTGCTGCCTCACTGCGCGAGGGATCCGGGTTTGATTCCCAGCCTTGGGTCACTGTCTGTGCAGAGGCTGCACGTTGTCCCTGTGTCTGCATAAGTTTCCTCCCAATAGTTCGAAAGACGTGCTGGTTGGGTGCATTGACCATGCTAAATTCTCCCTCAGTGTACCCGAACAGGCGCCAGAATGTGGCGACTAAGGGATCTTCGCAGTAACTTCTTGCAGTGTTAATGTAAGCCTACTTATGACACTAATAAATAAATTTTAAAACTTGTGTTTCAGTTTTGCTGATGATGCTTTTCAACACAATTTGTGCAGTGTATCAGAACACACTTTCAAAAGTTACCAAATAATCATTATTCTCAGTGGCTGGGAGTTACTGCTAGATTGTATTTTTTTTGGTCCCAATTCTCCCAACCAGCACTACGGATGACAAAATGTTAAAGATAAATTTTATTCAGCAGAACTTTATTTCTATCCTTTTTGCACTAGTCTTTGTGGCTCAGTTTGTAGCAGTCTTGCTTCTGCACTACAAGGAATTATGTTCATGTTCTATAGGGTTTGAGCACAAAAATCAAGGCTCTTCTGCCAAGGTGCCAGTGCCAAGGGGCACCATCCTGTGCTTGACCCTCTGGGGGCCTCAATTGTCACCCACTTCACTGCAATGGAGTCAGATTGCCAACTCCCCGCAAGTGGGGAGTTATTGTTAACCCTGCTGGAATTAACCACTTCTAGTGGTGGGGAGAGACTAGCGGGCCTCGAGACTTCAGTCCTGGGTCTGCTAACGATATTCAAAATAGATTGTAATAAGAGGCTGAATACACTATGCAGCTCCAGGCGATTTTGAGCACAGAGCTGACAGCGCCAGAAATCTGGCACCGGGAGATGCACAGAGGCCCGGACGCCTAGCATGGATCGTGTGAATCGGCCACTGCTCGAGTCTCCTGGCGTACTGCACAAAAAATGCAGCGCAGCAGGATGGGAGAATCACCCCCTGTATATTTTCCTCTTTTCTTTGACATGTGAACAGGGAGAAAAAAGAGGAGAAAAATATTTTCAAAACATAAGAGTTAAAACTGTCAATGTCCCCGCCTGACAGTTAATGGAATTACTATTGCATTACCCCACTATCAACTTCCTAGAGATTACCATTGACCAGAAACTTAACAGAGCAGGTTGGAGACTGGGAATTCAATGGTGTGTAACTTACCACCTGAACTCTGTTCACCATCTACAAAGCACAAGGCAAGAGTATGATGGGATACTCTGTACTTGCATGGATGAGTGCACCTCCAGTAACACTCAAGCCTAACAGCATAAAGAACAAAGCAGCCTGTTAGCACCCCTTCCATCTTTGATGACCTTTGACCCAGAAGTAGAACAGTAATGATAGTTAAATGTTAGTGGAATCTGTAATTGGTTTTAAGAATGTTTGAAATTGACTCTTAATGATAAGTATCAATTGTAATTTTCTTGAATAATAAGAAATATTTATCCATGTGACTAGCAATCCTTGACCTGGAAGCAGTACTAACAGGAACAAAGTTAACATATGGAAGTTGTGCAGTCATACAGAAAGGAGAGCTGCAGCAGAGGGAAGAAGAGGGAGGGCACATTTACAAGGAACTGTGTGTGTGATACAGAAAGCTGAAAAGACAGGGTGAAAAGCTGAGATTGTGAATTGGACAATTTTACTGGTGCTGCTTCAGTTTTGCCCAAGCCAACGAAATTGGTTAACAGGATTTATTAAAGGAGTTGGATATAAAGACCCTTTGGAGATTCAGTTTCCCCACAGGGATCATAACCTACAAGAACACAAGAAATAGAAGCAGGAGTGGGCCACCAGTCCCTTCAAGCCTGCCCTGTCATTCAATATGATCACGACTGATCTATGCTGGTCTTGGCTCATTTCCTGTGCCATTTCCCCATTGCTTGCTTTTCCTTTATCTATCAAATATTTACCCACTTCCACTTTGAATGCTTCCAATGATGCAGCCTCCGCTACCCTTTGGGGCAGAGAATTCCAGAGATTCACCAGCCTCTATGAGAAGAAACTTCTACGCACCTCAGTTTCAAATAATCAGCCTTATCTTGTAGCTGTGCCCCCTTGTTCGAGACTTGCTCACAAGTGAAAACATCTCACCATCTACCCTGTTAGCTCCTGTCAGGATTGTGTATGTCTGAATAAGGTCACCCCTAACTGTTCTAAACTCTAAGGAATACAAACCAAGATTAGTCTCTCTTGATAGGTCAACCCTCGCATCCCACCTAAAATCTACAAAATGCACTTTAGCAACTCTCCAAGGCTCCTTTAACAGCACTGTCCAAACCGCATGACCTCTACCACCCAGTAGGGCAAGAGCAGCAGATGCATGGGAACACATTTGCAAGTTCTCCTCCCAGACAGGAGTTGGAACTATTTCTATTTCTTCAATGCCGCTGCATTAAAATCCTGAAACTCCCTTCCTAGCATTGCTGGGTGTACCTACATGTGAACAAGGAGCAGGACTAGGCCATTGAGTCTGCTTTGCTATTTAATATGATCATGGCTGATATGATAGTAACCTCAAATCTGAATTCTGCCTACCCCTGATAACCAATTAGCCCTTGCTTACCAAGAATCTATCCATCTCTGCCTTAAAAATATTCAAAGACTTTGCTTCCACCACCTTTTCAGGAATAGAGTTCCAAAGACTCACGACCTTCTGAGAGAAAAAGAACTGCCTCATTTCTGTTCAAGTGGGCAACCATATTCTTAAACAGTGACCTCTGGTCCCAAGTTCTCTCACAAGAGGAAACCTCCTCTCCACATCCACCCCATCAAGAGGCCTCAGGATTTTACATGTTTCAAGCAAGTCACCTCTTTCTTATTTAAACTCCAGTGGATACAAGCCGAGTCTGTCCAACTTTCCCTCATGGGACCACCCACCCATTCCAGGTATTTGCCTGATAAACCTTCACATTTACATTTGTCCTTAAGTAAGTTGACCAGTACTGTGCACAGTACTCTAGATGTGATCTCACTCGTGCTTTGTAGAACCGAGGCACAACCTCCCTGTTGATGCATTCAATTTCCCTCGCAATAAATTCTGACATTCTTTTAGCGTTCCTAGTTACTGCTGTACCTGCATACTAGCCTTCTGTGATTTATGCACTAAGACGCCCAGATCCCTCTGAATCTCAGAGCTCTGCAATCTCTCACCGTTTGGATAATATGCTTCTCTTTCCTGCCAAAATGGACAATTTCACATTTACCCACATTATACTCCATTTGCCAGATCTTTGCCCACACACTTAACCCATCTATATCTTTTCATACTGCTCTGCTCTGAGGAAGGGTCATCCAGACTCAAAACATTAGCTCTATTTTCTCTCCACAAATCATAGAACCCTTACAGTGCAGAAGGAGGCCATTCAGCCCATCGAGCCTGCACCGATTACAATCCCACCCAGGCCTGATCCCCATATTCCCATGCATTCTACTAATCTCGCTGACAGTAAAGGGCAATTTAGCATGGTTAATCCACCTAACCTGCACATCTTTTGACTGTGGGAGGAAACCGGAGCACCTGGAGGAAACTCCACACAGACAGTGACCCAAGGCCAGAATTGAACCTGGCTCCCTGGCGCTGTAAGGCAACAGTGCTAACCATTGTGCCATTGTATTATCTCAGATGCTGTCAGACCTGCTGAGATTTTCCAGCATTTCCTGTTTTAGTTTCAGATTCCAGCATTTGCTCTGTTTTGTTTTTATAAGTTTTTTGTAGCCTTCTCATTTCCTCTAGATAGCTTACTTTCCTACCTATCTTTGTGTCATCAGCAAATTTGGCAACCATCCTACACAGTACAGTGGCACAGTGGTTAGCACTGCTGCCTCACAGTATCAGAGACCTGGGCTCGATTCCCGGCATGAGTGACTGTGTGGAGTTTGCACATTCTCCCCATGCTTGTGCGGGCTTCCTCCGGGTGCTCTGGTTTCCTCCCACAGTCCAAAGATGTCCAGGTTAGATGGATTGGCCATGATAAATTGCTCCTTAGTGTCAGGGGGATGAATAGGATAAATCCGTGGGGTTACAGGGGTAGAGCCTGGGTGGGATTGTTGTCGGTGCAGACTTGATGGGGTGAATGGCCTCCTTCTGCACTGTCGGGATTCTATGTGGACTTCAGTGATTCAAGAAGGCAGCTCACCACTACGTTCTGAAGGGCAATTAATGATGGGCTATAAATGCTGGCCTAGTCAGTGAAATTCACATCCCATGAACAAATATAAAAAAAACTGTGGTCACTGAAACCTGTTTGCTACCTTAAAGAATCAGCAAAGAATTTCACAGATAAAAACAAAATATTGGGGTGTCGGGAAACTGAGATAAAAATGGAAAGTGCTGGAAAAATTCAGCAGGTCTGGCAGCATCTGTGGAGAGAGAAACAGAGTTAATACTTTGAGGCAAATGTGACTCTTCAGAACTGAGGAAGGTGAAATCTGTAATGGATAAAAGCAAATTACTGCAGATGCTGGAATCTGAAAGCAAAAGAGAAAATGCTGGATAATCTAAGCAGGTTTGGCAGCATCTGTAAGGAAAGAAAAGAGCTGACAAAGGGTCATCTGGACTCGAAACATCAGCCCTTTTCTCTCCCTATAGGTGCTGCCGGACTTGCTGAGATTTTCCAGCGTTTTCTCTTTTGAAATCTATAATGGGTTCTATGCCATAAAAGGGGGAGGGAAGGAGGGGAGGGGAGAGGGAGAACAAAAGGGAAGATCTGATAAAGGGCGGAGAGGAGGAGAGAATAAATGACAAAATGCAGAGGGAATGGTAATGGTTATAATAAAGAAACAAAGCACAGATTGAGTGTGAATAGCAGAATAATGAATAGCTCTGTCCAAAAGCAAAAGCATGCTGAATCCAGAAGGCTGGTGAATGCCTAATCAGATGTTGTTAAGACTGTACATTGTATATTGAATGTAACTTCACATGACATTTTAATAAAGTGAGTTTTGCATACATTTACTTGAACAGTTTGTTAGGTGCAGATAATTCTTTAGCTTAAGCACATAATGAACCTGGAAAAACAGGTAATGCCAGGAAAGAACTTCATTCCAAAAAAAGACACATAGTTTTAAAAGAATGATGGAGTCTGGTTCCTCTTGTGCAGATACCAAGATCAGATGCAGAAATATAAAAACAAAAATTAAACAAATCTTTCAATCTCTGTCAGGTGAGTTTTGCCTCAAATATTTACTTAACGCTCTTTGATGATTGTCACAGAGGATATAATATAGATTAACACATTTACTGAATACATTTCTCTTTTTTCTCCTGCGTCTAGTGACACATAAGGCATGTGCCTCTATTCCATTGGTTTCCATGGAACAGGTTGCAAGCTTATCACCAGAGATTATAGCTTGGGGAGAGGACCATTACACATCAAAACAGAGCTGACCCTTCCACTCTTACCTCCTGCCATAGGCATACTGAAAGAATTTGTTCGTTGATAATCAGCCTTCATTGCCATGTTATGAATTCACCTTCCTTTCCCATCAAGTGTTTGGGTTGAACTTGAACTTAGATCTTTGGGTATAGATGCTACACACTGCACCAGAAGGCCTCCATGTTAAATATATTGCAAAATAGGAATTCAAAAATATCAGGTGTATATTTTGTAATGGAGAACAAAGTCAACTGCACCATAGAAGAACTGAATTTATGCATTTTGATTTATTACTGTCACATATGTCTGGATACAGTGAAAAGTATTGTTTTTTCGCATGCTGTGCAGACATAACATGCCATTCATAGGGTACAAAGGGGAGGAGGAAAAGATAGGGTGCAGCATATAGAGTTGCAGTTACAGATAGGGTGAAGAGAAAGACCAGCTTCATATATGGTAGGTTCATTCAAAAGTCTGATGGCAGCAGGGAAGAAGCTGTTCTTGGTTGGTACATGTTTTCAGACTTTTGTATCTTTTTCCTGACGGAAGAAGGTGGAAGAGAGTATGTTCGGCGTGCATGGATTATGCTGACTGCTTTTCCGAGACAGCGGGAAGTGTAGACGGATTTTCTCTCATTTGGATTGGATCAATGAAAACAGTACGCAAAAACCTGTTTTAACAAATTTGTGTCTCCTGTAACTATCCTCTTGGATTCAATGGTTTTACTTCTCCGGGAAGTGAACTATATCTGCTAGTGTGACATCATGTCCTAGGAATGTAACAATGACGCCTCCTTGTGATTGAATGGGATATTTCAATCTTTTTTGAACTTTCTCTTCAATTTCTCCAAATGTGAAAGGAAGCAAGCTCTTGAAACTGGATTTTTGCTGCGGAGGACAGGAGTTGGGCTTGTTTCTGTGTTAGAAACCTGCCTCTGGTGAGAGGCTGACTATAGTTCAGATTTTCCTGGGGAAAATTGATATTCCAACAATATGTGATTCAACTATACTGCAACGTTCCCTGTAACAAAATCTGACAGATCACATGGATCTGCGACATCTCTTTCTGTCCCCCAGAAATTTGGAGTTTGGCTCTTGCCATGTCCCCTTTGCCCTAGATTTGGCCAGAATAATAGCTGTTATTCAAACCTATTACCATGCTCCTCTCTTTCTGAAACTACCTTCGAGCAAAGTTCTACATCTTTATTTATTCATCAGTCATAAGTAGGTTTTCATTAACACTGTAATGAATTAACTGTGAAAATCCCCTAGTCGCCACACTCAGGCACCTATTCAGGTACACTGAGGGACAAAGTCAATCCGCCTGACCAGCACATTTTTCAGATTGTGGGGGGAAACCGGAGCACCCGGAGGAAACCCACACATACACAGGGAGAACATGCAAGTCCCTTACAGACAATGACCCAGGTGGGAATCGAATCCAGGTCGCTGGTGCTGTGAGGCAGCAGTGCTAACCATTGTGCCATGATCTGAACATTTGTTCAGAGCTGCTGAGAAGAGATAATGATGTTCTGGATAGTTTTGATTGTCCTACACGGTAGTATCAATGTTTTCCTTAAATAACCATTCACCAAAAGCTGATTACCCACAAATTTCTTTTTAATTCTGTGCAAACCCACTTTATTTTGCCATCCAAAACGTAAAAATAAGTTTTGTTTTCAAATTCTTTTCATGAAATATTATCCAAAAATCCTCAAGCATGATATTTCTGTTCGGATTTCAGTCCGTATGAACTTTGCATTTTTCAGAGCAATTTGCCATTTAATGTTTCCTTGTTGAAGTGAATCAGAGCATTTATTTCAAAAGGAATTTGTGTAATTAAATGATTGAGCAAGTGAGAAGGGAAAGTATGCATGTGGGCTGTTTAAAAATAAAACCAGCGTTTCTTTGTCATAATTCAAAGGTATTGTCTCACATCTAAATCAGGATAGAACTGTAAAGGTGATTTTGTTTGTTTAATTATTTTCGCTTTGACTTGGTAACAGGATCGTTGCAGGAGGAGCTATTTGCAACTTTGAGTTTAAGCGGCATTCAGTCTCAGAGAGGACACAGGGGGCCTGGGTGGTGCTGTCACGTTAATGAACTTCCCGTTGTCTGCAAATCCTGTTCGTGCATTGGTTCCAAACAGCTCAACAATTCTCCATTGAGATGGTGAAATGTTTAGAACTACTGGATCTGGAGTCAAATAAAGGAAAGAATAAAGTCATGACAATGGAGGCAAGGGACTTTTCTTTGAAAATTACTATAATTATTGGGACAGAATTTTTTTATTAAGCCTGCATTGTCCACATTGTCAGGTGTGGATTACATCATTGTGGCTCCATTGTATTTAAACAGTTTTTGCAAAATGTACTTGGGGGCGTAACCGCAGAAAAGTTACAACACAGAAAGAGGCCATTCATCCCATTGTGTTTGCACCGGCTGGAAAACACAATGGACAGGATTTTACAGCCTTGCTCATCCCAAAACCATAAAATCCCGCCCAAGATCAATGGATCTTTCCATGGTCTGCCCCTCACTTTCTCCGATTCCCATGGTGGACTGGAGGTAAAATTCTGGTCAATGTCCATTCTAATGGCATCTTCCACACCTGTCCGTAGCCTTGGAGGTTGCAGCATTTCAGGAGCAGGTCCAGATGCCTTTTAAATGAGTTGAGGTTTTCTGCCTCCAAACCAGGCAGAGAATTCCAAACATCTACTACCATCTGGGAGTAAAAGCTTTTCCGAACACCCCATTTCATCCTTCTGCCAATGACCATAAATCTGTGACCCCTGGTAATTGACCTGCCTGCTAGGGGAAACAAGTCTTCACTGTCTGCTCTATCTAGATCCCTCATAATTTTGTGTAAATCAATCAAATCAACCCTCAGCCTCCTCGGTTCTAAGGAAAACCATCCCCAACCTACTCAATCTTTCCTCACAGCTGCAGTTTTCCACCCTGGCAACAATTTGTAATTATACAAAAGAAAACCTTCAATATGTTTTGATAATGGAGGAAAGGAGTTTGTTTAAGAATCAAATTCAACAGGTGAGTTTCAGTCTTTAACAGTGCCAGTAAAGTCTGTGAAGACTTCCGTTCATATAGCACCTCATCATATCTTTCAGACACGTTTCAAAAGCTTCCCATGTATTTTCTATTACGTTTTGCAAGTGTGGTGACTATTAAATAATAAATTAAATTATAACTACTTGAGGCACATCTAGATCCCACTAACATATAAGAAAGGTTAATGTTATGATTTTGATGATTTTGGTTGAGGGAGGATTATTAACCAGACAAGCAGAGCAGTACATCAAGCTTCAATTTTAACTCTGAATAAAAGAGCAACATCTTTGACATTGCAGCATTCCCTCAGTAAAGTGCCTATTTATTTAGTCAGGCCTTGGGTTAAGACTTGAACCCTTAGCCTTCTTCTGAGAGGCAGGGATACAGGCAACTAAGCCAGGCTCAGAACATTCCCATTCTATGCATGTGATAATGTGACAGATACTCGTATGTATATAAACTGTTTCTTGTGTGTGTGATCAAATCCTGTGTGTGAACAAGCCCCTTTTTTTAATCATTGCATGCTCCCAAAGTTCTAATTGCCTGTGACTGAGTACAACAATGGACAGGGTCCCAGGATTTGGTCAGACATCAGGGTTAAATGGAGCTCACAATGTGGCATTGCATGGGGAACGGTCAACTGACAGCGATTTTCCCAAAAGTGACCAATTGGTGGAGTGACCAGAGGGCAGACTCAACAACCAAGTAAGGGTGGCAAATGGGCTTTTAAAGCTGGAAGGCTTCAAGGTGCCTTCTTTAAAACTTTTCAAGTTGGGGCGGCACGGTGGCACAGTGGTTAGCACTGCTGTCTCTCAGCACCAGGGACCTGGGTTTGATTCCTGCCTTGGGTCACTGTCTGTACGGAATCCGTACATTCTCCCTGTGTCTGTGTGAGTTTCCTCCGGGTGCTCCAGTTTTTTCCCACAGTCCAGCAGATGTGCTGGTTAGTTGCGTTGGCAATGCTAAATTCTTCCTCAGTGCACCTGAACAGGCACCGGAATATGGCGACTAGGGGATTACCACAGTAACTTCATTGCAGTATTAATATAAGCTCACTTATGGCAGTAATAAATAAACTTTAAACTTAAAAAAAATTCAAAAAAAATTATAAATGAAAAATGCTCTAAGCAACCAGGCCATCATTTTGGAGAGGAAAATGGCCCAGGTACAGTATGGTATTGACAAATCAGCTTGATGGATAGGTTTTTGAACCCACCCACCTCTGTGCTAGCCCCCATTGGGAGCTGAAAGTCCCACACCATCCTTAGACCTGCGCTTACAGGTGTTTGTATGTTAAGTGTTTGTGTGACTCCAAGTTATTAGCTGAACACTATTACATTATTAGGTTAGCTTTTCTGAGAGTTCGTGGAAGGATGTGGAAAGAAGGGCTGCATTCACAATTCCACTTAGGCTGCTTGCCTTTCTGAAGTGTATTTAAAGTTAATTTATTAGTGTCACAAGTAGGCATACCCTAACACTGCAATGAAGTTACTGTGAAAATCCCCTATAGCCACACTCTGGCGCCCCTTCAGGTATACTGAGGGAGAATTTAGAATGGCCAATGCACCTAACCAGCATGTCTTTTGGACTGTGGGAGGAAACTGGAGCATCAGGAGGAAACCCATGCAGACATGGTGAGAACGTGCAAACTCTGTGCCTTATCCATAGAGGTAAAATAATCTATAGTGTATTGGTTGCAACTTGCTTGGTTTGTGTTTGTTGCCAGATTCAAGAGTTTCAGTTAAAAGAAGGAAGAGAGAATAAAACACACTCTTTTTCATACAGAGTCCACAGTGCAGAAGATGGCCATTCAGCCCATCTAGTCTGCACCGACAACAATCTCACTCAGTCCCTAACCCCATAACACCACATATTTACCCTACTAACCTCTCTAACCTAAGCATCCCAGGACACTAAGGGACAATTTATCATGGCCAATCCACCTAACCTACACATCTTTGGACTGTGGGAGAAAATCAGAGCACCCGGAGGAAACCCATGCACTCACAGGGAGAATGTGCATATTCCACACAGACCCAAGCCAGGAATCGATCCCAGGTCCTTGGAGCTGTGAGACAGCAGTGCTAACCACTGTGCCACTGTGCCCCCCACTTCTTGTTTGTAAGAATGCATAACGAATTGTGGGCAGCACAGTAGCACAGTGGTTAGCACTGCTGTCTCACAGCTCCAAGGACCTGGGATCGATTCCTGGCTTGGGTCACTGTCTGCGTGGAGTATGCACATTCTCCCCGTGTCTGCGTGGGTTTCCTCTGGCTGCTCTGATTTCCTCCCACCGTCCAAAGATATGCGGGTTAGGTTGACTGGCCGTGCTAAAATTGCCCTTAGTGTCCTGAGATGCGTAGGTTAGAGGGATTAGTGGGTAAATGTGTGGGTGGGATTGTGGTTGGTGCAGACTCGATGGGCCGAATGGCCTCTTTCTGGTACTGTATGGATTCTATGAATAATGCAAGTTTTATTTGGCCTGTTTGGCCTGTTGTGTTGAGTATAGGGCTAACGGGAAGACTTTGAATAGTGTGGAGGAGCAGAGGGATCTAGGTGTATGTGTACATAGATCCCTGAAAGTTGGGAATCAAGTAGATAAGGTTGTTAAGAAGGCATACAGTGTCTTGGCGTTTATTGGTAGGGGGATTGAATTTAGGAGTCGTAGCGTTATGTTGCAACTGTACACAACTCTGGTGCGGCCGCACTTGGAGTATTGTGTGCAGTTCTGGTCCCCACATTACAGGAAGGATGTGGAGGCTTTGGAGAGGGTGCAGAGGAGGTTTACCAGGATGTTGCCTGGTATGGAGGGGAGATCCTATGAGGAGAGGCTGAGGGATTTGGGGTTGTATTAGCTGGAAAGAAGGCGGCTAAGAGGGGATCTTATTGAAACATATAAGATGATTAGAGGTTTAGATAGGGTGGATAGTGATAGCCTTTTTCCTCTGATGGAAAAATCTAGCACGAGGGGGCATGGCTTTAAACTAAGGGGGGGTAGTTATAGGACAGATGTCAGGGGTAGGTTCTTTACCCAGAGGGTGGTGAGGGATTGGAATGCCCTGCCTGCTGCAGTTGTAAATGCGCCTAGTTTGGGGGCGTTTAAGAGGTCTGTGGACAGGTTTATGGACGAAAAGGGATTGGTTTAGGTTAGTGGGTCATTGTTGTTTTTTTTTTAACTGGTCGGCGCAACATCGTGGGTCGAAGGGCCTGTTCTGCGCTGTAATGTTCTATGTTCTATGTTCTATGTTCTTGGAAGGCAGAGTGAACAGCTTCTGTTTACTGGTACCATGCTTACATTGAAGTAATGTAAAACTTAATAAAAACTGACTGCAAAGAAACATTTCATTGAAACAGAACACAGAATGTGTATATATCTTATGGAGACATGCCTGTTCTTGTCCCAACTCTTTGTTTGCTAATCGTCACAGGAACATTTGAAAGGAGCCTATTACCGAACACCAACTCATCAGAGATCTTTATCAGGAACGCTCCTCTTTTAGTTTCGTTGATACCAGCCTCTGCCTTTCTGGTTTTTCCACATGGCTGAGGTGGTAACTATTAGTCTGAACCAACAGGCAGGATATGAGGGCTCTCTTTGTTACCCTTTCTCGGTTCATTAACGTTCCTAAGTCAGAACTCAGGGTGACTGGATGAAAACACAGCAAACTCCAGCCAGTGGTCGTACAGGGAGCAGACATTGTGATGTTTTCAATGTGTGTACATTTTGCCCAAACACTTTGCTGAAGAGGTTGCTTGAGAAATCCAGACAGTGAAGGAGGGTTGGATGGTCTTAAACAAAAAATGTTTTGTTTATATGAGGCTGAGATTAGATCGGCAGCCATCAAAATGCGGAAAATGTCAGAGCGCCATTATTAGTCAAGGTTATTTTATTGCTTGGCTGTAGCTGATGCCCTGTGGTGCTTGCTATTGTATCACATTATTTAATAGATAAAATATTGATAGATGATTACTTTGTATAGGATCCCTGACTGACTTTATCCATTTCTTTTCAGTTTACATGGACAAAACATTACCACAAAATTGTCACATGTATTTGTATTGATAATAGGACGTTAATAGTTTCTATCTTGCAGAAATACACTATCCTTCAAACATCTTGTGTTGCTGGTGTGCACAGGCAGACAGGAGGACAGTTGTATATATAATAACTAAAAGCACCTGCAAATGTCTTACTTCATAGAATCATAGGGCGAATCATAGAATCTGCAGTGCAGAAGGAGGCTATTTGGCCCATCGAGCATACACCGACAACAATCCCGTCCAGGCCCTATCCCCACAACCCCATATGTTTACCCTCCTAATCCCCCTGTCACTCAGGGTCCATTTACCATGGCCAATCCACCTAACCCGCATACCTTTGGATTGTGGGAGGAAACCGGAGCACCCGGAGGAAATCCATGCAGACACGGGGAGAATGTACAAACTCCACACTGGCAGTGACCCGAGGCCAGAATTGAACCTGGGTCCCTGGTGTAAACTACTGTGCACCGTGCTGCATAATTCATGTAAGTTTTGCCCAGTGAAGCAGAAAAAAAGAAGCTGACAGAAATTTGGTTTCTTAGTGTGCCCAGTCAATGCTGCAACTGCCTTTGTGCTTCCAAAATGGCAACAGTGGCGCACGCACCCACTTTTATTGCTAGCTGTGTCAGACCCATTTAGGTGAGATGATGGGACTGTGGAATGCAAGAGTTGCTGCTTGGAAATGGAAAGAGATTGTGGGATGTGAGTGAAGTGGGATGTGAGAAACACGATTAGTTATCGAGATACAATCATCTTCTGTCGTTTCATCCACAATCAAGGCTGCTCCAATGATACTGACCAACATCTCTCCCACGGGAGCAAGGACATGTAGCCATGCCTGTTCCCCACTGGTTAGGTACTGCTGCTTCTCGCTGTGTGCTACCTTGTCCCGCAAGACGGAGTGAGGCATGTCACTGAGTATGGTGCAATGTGTTTTGGTAGTGTGTCTTTCCTGGTTGAATAACTTTCCGCGTGTGCAATCTGGAAGATGTGGGCGTAAGACTTGCAGCGGTATGCGAGGGTGAGGTGAAGTTACGAATGTTTGCTATGAATCAGCATCAATAGGGATTGTTGTTTGAGTAGTGATGGAGGTGTGGTGCATTGAATGGTATCTGAGGCTAGATGTGCAGATGACAGGATATGGTATTTGAAGCTACATTCGTTGACCTTGACCTTCCATGTGAGGTCATTGTACTTTTTATGGCACTGGATCTATCTTCTCAGGGCTTGACCTCCGTGGCATTGACCTCCACGGCTCCCACTGATTTCATAGAACTTTCTGGATGGCCTGCTGGCTCCCGGTGAATAGATGGCTTGTCTTCTCCCTACTTTTTTCAGCACAGCTTCCAGGGCAGCATTGAACCCTTCGAGCCTTTTCTCTGCCCTGTTACACTATTGAGTAGTCCAGGCATCAGGATGATTTCCACAATCTTCTCCAGCAATAACTTCCCTCCTTTAAGTGGTGCAACCTTGGTTTGTAAACTTGCTTTAATACATGCTAGCTTCTCACAATTTTACATCCTTACTCAGATATGCGGCTGTTCATAGAATCATAGAATCTGTAAGGTACAGAAGGAGGCCATTCGGTTCATGACCACAGCCCCACCCAGACCCTATTCCTGCTCAACAACACACTTATTGCTGGCCACGTGCTAAATAGTTGAAGTTAACAAAAAGCATGAGGTTTGCATCCTGCCTGCGTTGGCATTAATGAGTGAGTGCTGATTAATTGCGATTTCCATCCTGTTTTTGGGCCCTGACCAGTTTCACGGCCAATGATTCTGGTGGCCATTCTCACTCTTTTTCTCTCTGTCTCTCTGGCTGATTCATTCTCTCCCACTGAGAGAAAACATGAAAATACAATCATTTATTGGATTTCAGTCAATTATAAGGCAGTAAATATCGCCGATTGGCAGAGTGGAGCATGTAGTCTGTTGTCACGGTTACTAATAAAACATCCAGCTGACGAGCTCACGCCACTCAATCAAGAAAAGCAAAGAACTGCTGACTAATGAGTGCAATGAATCCTTAGTCTGACATAAATGTTAGGAAATAATAAACAGTGACTACACTTCTAAAACAATGCACACCTTTAAAGCACTTTGAGATATGCTTAGCACCTTTTGCAAGTGCTTGCCTTTCATTAGCCAAAGCTAAAAACTAGTATTCTTAAAGCAAATATCTTAACTAGTATAATTAAGAAGTGTGCAGCATGGCGGCACAGTGGCTAGCAGCGCTGCCTCACAGCGCCAAGGAGCTGGGTTCGATTCCGGCCTTGGGTCACTGTCTGTGTGGAGTTTGCACGCTCTCCCTGTGTCTGCAGGGGTTTCCTCCGGGTGCTCCGGTTTCCTCCCACAGTCCAAAGATGTGCAAGTTGGGTGGATTGGCCATGGTAAATTGTCCCTTAGTGCCCAAGGACGTATAGATTAGGGGGATTAACCATGGTACGTGCATGGGGTTACAGGGATGCGTGGGCCTGGATAAGATGCTCTATCGGAGAGTCAGTGCAGGCCAAATGGCTTCTTTCTGCACTGTAGGGATTTAATGATTCAATTACAAGGATGAGTTACAGAGGATATGAATTTCCTTCAGGTCAGTTATGTAGTGGAAATTTTTGAAGTGCATCTATTGTATACGTAGAGGGACATTTACACCAGAACCTGAGAAACAGCAGCAGGAATAGGCTAATTGGCCCCTCGAGCCTGTTTTGTCATTTAATAAAATCATGGCCTGATATGATTGTGGTTTTCACTCCACTTGCCTGTCTTGCTGTCACTTTGCGGCAAGTTTCATGGAAGATTTAAAATTTTCACAAATCATTTTGTGTGTGTTGCTGACAGCTACCTCAGGCTGACCCCTGGAATTTCCTTCTCTCTCCCTTTCCCTTCTTCCTTAAGATAGTGTTTAAGTCCTGCCTCTTTAACCAAGATTCTGGTCACTTTAAATAGCTTATATGGTTTAGTGTCAGGGAGGGCGGCATTTTACCATTTTTTGACTAAGTGCTGGGTCAACTTGAAACGGGGAGAGTTTCAGATCCAACTTTTGTGCCTGTTTTTAGGCCCCCTCATATGCACTCGGCCTGCAAAATTCTGAGTGAGCCCGTTGCTCACTGCAGAAGCCTTTGGGCGGAGCTTAATGTGACCGAAAGCCTGTAGAGGGAGGTAGTGTGCACATGTGAAGGCCTGTGATGCTGCATGTGCGCATTAGCAATAGTAGGGATCTGGCAGACAAAGAGACAGCTGTCAGGCCCCTGCTAGTGCAGACAGCCTGAAGCAGCTCTACCCCCCTGCAACTGTGGGAGCCTGCGGCCCGTGATACCACCCCTGCCGACATCCTTCTGCCACTGATCACTGACCTCCTCCCCCACTGATCGTGGCCCCGCTGCCCTCCCCCCCCCTTCATCGATTGCTGCAGTGGGCCCCCTTCCTCCTTTAGCTCTGCCCCTACTGGCCTGTCCCTCATTAGCCCCACCCCTCTGGCCCGTTCCCCCATTTTCCCACCCTGTTCTCCACTGGTCCTGGCCCCATTAGTCCTGCCCTGGCACTGGCTGGTGGGCACTGCCCAAGTGCCAGGGTGGCACTGCCAGTCTGACACTGTCCAAAGGGCACCCCACTCTTGGTCCTGGCCTCATCCCGGTGAGGTCAAGTCGATAATCCCTGCTCATGGAGATCTTATATATTCCTCGCCAGTGAGAACATTTCCCAGCGAGGTCATAAAGACAGGCAAGCCTGGACGATTGAGCGCTGGGCTCGGTAATGACATATAAATGTTCCTTTAAATAAATTTCAATACATAACCTGCCTCAAGCCCATTTCCAGCGAGAAGCTGACCGCACTGGAAACCCGGCACTCGTAAAAACCAAAGTCAATCGTTCTAATTGTTTTATGCCCCACTTTACGACCATGTCCCACCCAAAAACAGGCACAACAAGATGGAAAAACTGCGCCCATTGTGTTTGCTAGTGCTCCTGTGAAGTACCTTGGGACATTTCGCTATGTTAGGGCAATTGTTGCTGTTGCATTTATAGCCTCAAGATAAAGGGGGGTGGTTTAGAACGGAGTTGAGGAGGAACTTCTTCACTCAAAGGGTGGTGAATCTCTGGAATTCTCTGCCCGTTGAAGTGGTGGAGGCTGCCTCGCTAAATATTTTTAAGACGCGGGTTGATGGGTTTTTGATAAGAGAGGGGATTAAGGGTTATGGGGAGAGGGCGGGAAAGTGGAACTGAGCCACGACAGATCAGCCATGATCTTATTGAATGGCGGGGCAGGCTTGAAGGGCTAGATGGCCTACTCCTGCTCCTATTTCTTATGTTCTTATGTTCTTATTATGTTAAAATGTGTGACATTGTTCGGTGGCGACTGGAAAAGGGGCAGAATTAATAAACTCCAATGTGGGCTAGTGCGCCTGTTTCCACACTGGAATTTCTGTGTGAAATGTTTCAGGTACTGCACTGCCTGGAGGTGGGAGAGAGGGCTGCCGAAAGCCAAAAGAACTGAATCCATTTCAGCCCCCCAGGCCTTGTAACAGGACTTTGTTCAAATATGCAAGGAAGGACCAACTCTCCCAATTTCAAAATCACTGATCGCAAAAACTGGAGAAACCAATTTAGAAAACTAGCAAAACTTGTATATTTATGATTGCCCTGATTATCTATCTATGACATTCATGGCTACAGGCCAAGTGCTGGTAAATAGGATTAGGTGGGAGGTCAGTTGTCTCTTGCATGTCGGTGCAGACTCGATGGGCTGAAAGGCCTCTTCTGCACTGTATTATTCTATCATTCTCTGACCTGTGAAATACATTTATCAGTGTTATTTTTTGTCATTTAAGCTGTAGAGATATCCAGTATTCATTCAGTCACAATGGAGAATCAACGTGGGCTAGATTTTTGATTTGATTTGATTTATTATTGTCATGTATATAATGAAAACTATTGTTTCTTGCACGCTATACAGACAAAGCATACCATTCCTAGAGAAGGAACTGGGAGAGTGCAGAATGTAGTGTTACAGTCCTAGCTAGGGTGTAGAGAAAGATCAACTTAATGCGAGGTAGGTCCACTCAAAAGTCTGATGGCAGCAGAGAAGAGGCTATTCTTGAGTCGGTTGGTATGTGTCTTCAGAAAGCCCCGGTTGGTGATTGCTTCAGGAGAGAATTCAATTTTAAGTTCAAAGTGATACATTCTGCTTCAGGGGAATCTGCCATGGGAATCGGAGTGGGTGAGAGGTGGACAGTGGGAAGGGCTGTTGACCTTGGGCAGGGGTTTTTTGTTTTTGGGGCGAGCGAGGCTGTAAAATCCCATCCAGTATTTCAGATCCAACAGAGAAAAGCTTGGTAAATGGGATCAGAGTGTTGTCTGCCCCTCGCCAGCTCTGATTCCCATGGCGGGTAGGGTGGTAAAATTCCAGCAGTTGTTTGTGAGAAGTGACCTCTTTAGCTTGTTGATAATCCAAATGTTACTTCGTTTTTTTTCTTTTTGTACATTGATGATTTATCACATGAGATATATTCAAAATCTTAAAATGAAACAGAATGCATTCATTCTCAAATTAAAATTGCTGCCCCTCGCCTGCTCCAATTCCCATGGTGGGCAGGGCAGTAATATTTTAGTTATCTTTCTCCAAGTCTCTCATTGCATGCCAGTGCTCTTCTCCTCCCTGAATTCAAGGTGACATCCGATTCCCCAACATTCCTGTTGCTATCAATCTTCCATCACATTCCTTAGTTAATGATGATATTCTCCCCTCCCACTCCATTGGAACTAATTCTGTCACTGTCCTTCCTGGCCTAAAGCATCTTAACAGCTTCTTCCCCTCCCCCTCCAACACCCAACACTTCCTGCTAACAATACCAATCTCAGCTCCTGCCTCCTTCCCACTCCACCTCTTTGCCATTCATTCTCCTTCCTTGCCTTCCTCTTGCTATCGTTCCTTTTTGGCTGCAGTTGCCAATAAATCTAACACATCTCCCCTTTGGCTACCGGAAGGAATTCCTGTCTTTCCAGGCGACAGCTCCTATTCTCATGACAGTTCCTGCTGCAGTTTACAGTAGTGTCTATTTGAGGCAGCCCTTGGGGAGTACCATTGAAGGGCTAGATGTTGGTTCATTAATGACACTATTCTGAGAGCATTGTTGTACTCTGGGGAGAAAGCCATTAGTGACAGCTCCTCAGGTGTGGCACTGCAGGAACAAGGATCTGGTCGGTGAGCTGCAGCAGTAAAAGAGTGGCACTGAGAGAGAGAGCTCTGCTCCATTAGTGCAAGCTCTATGAATTAGCACTGATGGTCAAGGGGGCTAGTTCAGTTAACAAGGGAAATGCAAGGAGACATTTCCAGCTGAATTGTGGACATTTACTCCTTTCCTGAAAATGTGAAAATGGCACACTGTTGTACACGTCTGACAATTACACCTCTGTGTAAAATATGACAGAGTTAGGCTGAAGGAAGCATTCATTCACTGTGCACAAACTGCATTAGAAAGAGCAGGAATCGATTCCACTTCTGCAGGCTGAATGCAATATTATAACTGGTCAGGTGAGTATCCTGAGGCCAGATCAAATAAACAATGTAACAGTGAAAATTACATTGATTTACAAAGAGGTTAGAGCACAGAATCTGGCCATTTAGCCCAGCTAGTCCACACCATTGTTTAATTCTCCTCAGGGATGTGCCTGTTCTCACACTTCTTTACCTAACTCCATTAGGAATAATCATCTATTCTTCTTTCCCTAATGGTATTTAACAAGTTTCCTCTTCAAAGCATCTGTGCCATTGCCCTCAACAATCTGATGTAATGGCACTCTCTACATAAATGAGAAATGTATAGATTTTATATATATTATAAATATATAAATGGTCCATGTTCACAAAATTGATTGGCATCGGTCACTGTCAGTCTCTCAATCGAGCTCTGACCTCACAGTGACTGACTTGTTCCAAAGTTTTCCAGTTTTCGAGTGAGAAATTTGTTGCAGTGAGATAATAGTAATTCAGACCCTCGGTGCTCAGCGAGATCTGAAGCTACAGCACCTTAACTGGATTGGGAGCATTTCCACAAACTGGAGTGTAACTTTGTAAATGGCACAGTGGTTAGCACTGCTGTCTCACAGCACCAGGGACCTGGGTTCTATTCCTGACTGGGGTCACTGTCTGTGTGGAGTCTGCACATTCTCTCCATGTCTGCATGGGTTTCCTCTGACTGCTCTGGTTTCCTTCTATAGACCAAAAGACATGTTGATTAAGTGCATCGGCCATGCTAAATTTTCCTTCAGTGTACCTGAACAGGCACTGGAGTGTGGCAACTAGGGGATTTTCACTGTAACTTCAGACTGGGAATATGAACATGAACAGACTGGGAATAGAGGGATACAAACAAATGGTCTAGTTGGGTGCATGAGTGGCTCAGGCTTGGAGGGCCGAAGGGCCTGTTCCTGTGCTGTACTGTTCTTTGTTCTTTGTTTTTTGTTCAGTGCAGAAACACTTGTGACACTCATAAACTAACTTAACCATGGTGGACATTCTGGTATTTTGACATCTCTGTCAGTTTCCCTCGTATATGAATTCAGGTCAATCTAAGTCACTATATTAAAAATGATTAACAGTTTACAAAAAAAGGAATGGTTAATTTTTATTTTCACGGATTATGAAGACATGGAGTAAAAAACTAACTAATTTTGAACAGATTGAGAAGTTCTGGGTGTGAATGAGACTGATGGACAGAAAGCATTTATGTCACAGACCAACAGTTGAAAAGTCACAGCATGTTCAAGGCGATTGGCATGATTATCATATAAAAAGCCCAGCGGTTTGTGGCAGGAAGCAGCCATGAGTTGTGAATTGTGAAGTCCCGGCTTGCTACTCAGCTGGTTGTAGAACATCCCATGGCTCTCTTCAAAAACTTTAACCTGGTATTGTGAGACTTCTTACTCTTCAAGAACAACAGCCTTCTGATCAACATTTACTCCTCGACCGACACCACTGATACCTCTTGAGGTGAATTTTATGGCACTTGGGAGGGGGATGGGGTGTTGGAGGTTGGTGGCACATAGAATGAAGCAGCCTGCCCTGTCCCCCATATTACAGGGGGCTAGTAAGATAAAGCATCAGGCACCCTGAAAATCCTTTGGCCCATTGAGGCCCTTAAGTGGACAATTCATTGCCATAATCCACATCCACTGCTTTTTCATTCAGATGGAGAAGGAGGGGGAGTGACTCCCATCCCGCAGCTTTGACAGTGTGGGCTTCTGCCACAAGGGGAAGGGTATTTCTTTTGGGGGCATCATCTGCGCCCATCAGGGGCAGTCACTCAAGATGGTACCCACCTTTTGTATCTCCACCTCCCCATGTCCAGCCTCTGAAATCCAAATCTCACCTCAGTGCACCCATTGTTGGGTTCTCCAATCTGTAGCCAACCAAAATGACTGGACTTGCCTTCAAATCCAAGAGACATCTTCTTTCCTTCCTGGGGGCTGCTTGTACCCTTCAGTAGTTGCCACTCCTCTCATCTGGTACTGCTGGGATTACAGAACTACTGGCCAATCAGATTGGCTGGCATTTCTTGAGGGCAGGACTTCCTGTCTCTGAGGGGTGTAAGTCCCGCTTGCCCCCCAGTGTATTATTGCTGTGGGGGAGGTGCTGGATTTAAGTTGGCAAGTTGCTGACTGAATTTTCAGTTGAAGGGGAAAAATCCACCCTGTAATGATTTCAACAAGGCTATTGAGGTTGGCCTCTTGGAATGTGAGCTCCCTGATTGAGGTCATCAATGCCTGTCCAAACAGGGAGTCTTTTCTCTATAAATAATTGGGAGTGTCAGGTCTCTTGGCACCCTGGCTCTTGACACAGCAACTGTAATATTCTATGAACTATAATAGAGTTTAAAAATAAAAGGGAATCTGGTGAAGGGACACCAGCCTCTGAAGACTTATTTCACATGCAATTATCCAGATACTTAATCCTGCTGTTTGTGTACAAATTGTCTGCTGTGTTTTTGCCTTAACCAATGATTACATTTCAGAGGTGTTTCATTGATTGTGAAACGCTTTGGACCACCCTGAGGTTGTAAAGAGTGCTACACAAATGAAAGCTCTTCTTTCTTTTCTTGATCTTGGCGGGTAGGTAGTAGGAGCTATTGAGTTAAGGTCAGATCACTGTAGGGATTGAGAGAAAGGTCAGAGGTTGAGATGCCCCATACAGCACATACTTATTGACAGCCAGTGATAAACTCTGGGGAAGTGGCTATATCTCCAACATTCTGGCTGCAGAACCTGAAAAAATGCATGTAGCTCATAAATAGGATGACCAATCTTCCAGAATTGGCTTAGAGTTTCCTGGAAATCTGTCTCCAGGACACAAGCCCTGGAGAGAAATCATAGAGCCATTGAAAAAGATTGTTTCTCTTGTCATTTTCTTTGAACATTTCTCTTTACCAGATATTAAAACAATGGAAAAAAGATTTTTTTGGCTATTCATTAAGCATCATCCAAAGGGCAATGAGTCTTTTTGCTTTTCAATTGGTATAGGAAGGCAGTGTATCTCTGAATCACAGAATCCCTACAGTACAGAAGGAGACCATTTGGCCCATTGAGCCTGCACTGACAACAATCCCACCCAGGCCTTAGCCCTGTAACCCCACGCATTTACTCCACTAATCTCCCTGTCACTAAGGTCAATTTAGCATGATGTAGAGATGCTGGTGTTGGACTGGGGTGGACACAGTAAGTAGTCTCACAACACCAGGTTAAAGTCCAACAGATTTATTTGGAATCACAAACTTTTGGAGTGCTGCTACGAAGGAGCCGTCACATGTTGCAGTCATTTTAGAAGAAGTCATTTTAAGTTTGTGAAATTATCTCTCCACTTACCTGATGAGGAGCAATGCTGTGAAAGCTCATGATTCCAAATAAATCCGTTGGCCTTTAACCTGGTGTTGTGAGATTTCTTACTCAATTTAGCATGGCCAATCAGCCTAACTGCTCATCTTTGGAGTGTGGGAGGAAACCGGAGCACCCAGAGGAAACCCAAGCAGACACGGGGAGAATGTGCAAATGCCACACAGACAGTGACCCAAGGCTAGAATTGAACCCGCGTCCATGGCGCTGTGAGCCAGCAGTGCTAACCACTGTGCCAATCTACCGCCCTGGCTGAAGAATGGGGGCAAGTCAGATGATGAAACTTCCAGGGATATGTTTAATCACAGTTGGCAAAATGTTATAAAACTCCAAAGTTTATGGCCAAATAATTCAAAGCCAGTGGGAACATAGGCTGAATTAAAGAATATGAATCCAGTAAGACCATGAGACCACAGGCGTAGGAGCAGGAGTAGCCCATTTGGCACATCATGTCTGCTCTGCCATTCAATGAGAACATGACTGATTTGATATAATCGTCACCTCCACTTCCCCATCTGATCCCCATAACCCTTGATTCCCTTACTGATTAAAAGTCTTTCAAGCTAAGCTTTCAACATACCTAATGATTTAGCTTCTATGGCTCTCAAAGAATTCACTACCTGTTGAGAGAGGAAGGTGTGTTTTATGTGTAAGTATGATCAAAACATTCCTCTGGATGCCTCTGATTCAAACGTCAGTTATATATATTACAATGACTTTAATCGGGCCATTGAGGTTGGCCTATTGGAGTATGGACCTCCTGATTAAGGATCCAATTGAGGGGCCAACCAGAGATGTCTTTGCCTTGTCAGTTCTTCTGACACCCCCGGAGATTTACTGCTAACTACTGGCACCCTGTGTACTGCAGTTAGAGTTGTAAATCAAGGGATTTTGGTGAAGGGACCTCTGCCTTCGAAGACTTATTACATGTATGAAACAAGGTAAGGGAATTTATTTGGAAATGTGCTCTCGCTGTAATTGTGTCACCACCTGGTGGCCAAACTGGTCTCTGCAATAGATTGCCAAGAAGGAATAGGTCTTGATGTACGAAAAGGGTGTCATCTAATTGAGAGCTTCACATAATATCATAAATATAATCGCAAAGCTTGAAGCTCTTTGATAAATGCTATTTGAATTCTTAAGATTAGATTATAATCATTGCTCTGCCTTTATTTTGAGAAACGCCAGCTCTCAGGATTTCCTGTAACTTGCTTTGCGAAACATCAATCGTGCTATCATTTTAAAGTTGCACCATCTTGATAGAAAATCACTTGAAAACTCTTGTTTCATTTTATAAATCTGTGATGAAACGACATTATTCTCATTGAAGTGCATCACTTTGCCAGTTGCAAGTTGAGACGTTGTGGAGAACTGAGTGTAGTTCTTTTGGAATTTGATCTTCACCGAAAGATGCTGAATATTTCACAAAGCATTCATTTGATGCACCATAATAAATATGTATGAATTAATGACACAGCATCTATCTAATTCTTCAGATGATATGATCACATCTAAATGTGAAATGAGATGGTTTACAAATGCCACCTGACTCGAGGTTATAATTCTTGCATTAAATATTTGTGGAGGTGTATTTTATTCAGAGTGAATGTTTGCTCATTTTGCTATACACCACTGATCATTCTTTTTGTGATTTAGAAAGTGAATTGCAAGAGTAGGTTGATAAACTGGAGATTTAATTATGACCCAGTACATCCAAACCAAATTTAAGAGGTCTGATCTTTTGCCTAAATGTATAAGTTTCAAATAATGAGGCATAATCGACATCCAAACGGCTAGTAATTTAGAAAAATAATGTTCAGCCTTCTTCTGATATGGTATTTGCACAGAACGAAACAAATTGTACAGAACACCTGTCTCACTGTTAGATAGGGCACACACTTTAAAAATGAAGTCAGTCCAACATCTTACAGTGCTGTTCCAGGATGCCCACCTGAGTTTTCAAACAAGAATTCTGTAATATTGGCAAGTGCATCTTCCAGTGAGATCCAACCAGGGACTCCACAGTGATGATATAGGGATGTTTTGCTGTAATTGTGTAGGGTGTTGTTGAGGCCATACTTGGAGTATTGTGTGCAGCTTTAGTGTCCTTATCTGAGGAAGGATGTTCTTTCTACAGAGGAAGTGCAGTGAAGGTTTACCAGTCTGATTTCTGGGGTGGCAGGTCTGTCATTTGAGGAGAGACTAATTCAGTTAGGATTATATTCACTGGAGTTTAGACGGGTGAGGGTGGATCTCATAGAAACTTATAAAATTCTATCAAGGCTAGACAAGGTAGATTCAGAAAGAATGTTTCCAATGACAGGGGAATCCACAGCTGAGAGTCATAGTTTGAGGGTAAAGGGTAAACCTTTTAGGACTGAAGTGAAGAGAAATTTCTGCACCCAGAGGGTGGTGAATGTGTAGAATTCACTACCACTGAATATAGTTGAGGATAAAACATTGTCTGATTTCAAGAAGAAATTAGATATTGCTCTTGGGGCTAAAGTGATCAAGAGAAATGGGGATATGGGCGGAGGGGGGAATCAGGATATTGATTTTGATGATCAGCCATGATCAAAATGAACGGCGGAGGAGGCTCAAAAGGCTGAATGGCCTACTACTGCTTCTAGTTTCTATGTTTCGATGTCTGCACCTCCTCAAGAGGAAAGGCTAACTTACCCAACCTCTAACGCTACAATTAGGCCATATAACTATATGGCATCTTTGCAACAGTGCTATCTCACAAACCCTGTGGCTGGGAATCGATGCAGCACCACTTGTCCAGATCTTCTACCTGGATTTATACCTGTGCCATTGGTTGGCACAAGGTAAATAAGATCAAAGAGTAGAATGAATGGTTCAAAGAATGGACACAACGGGTTTCAATTCATGGGGCATTGGCACCAGTTCTGGAGACAGAACACGCTGCACCATAGGGGTGATCTTCATTTGAACCAATGTACTGGAGAGGACTTTGGACTAAATATTGCTTGAAGGAGCAGGGTGGGGAAGAGGGTTCATGTGAGGATAAATTGGAAAAGTTAAAGAGAATGGACAAGGCAATAGTGCAGGCTGGTGATGTGGGCAACAATAACAGAATGTGGCAGGAAGGGATAGAACATACAAACATGAGAATGAACCAGCAAATAAGGTCAGAGTTGGGAAGAATAGTGTAAAGACAGAATTAAAGATTCATTATCTGAATGCATGCCGAATTCGTAAACATGACTTGAAAGCATAAATAGAAATAAATAAATATGAAATGATAGCCATTACAGAGACATTTGCTGGAATTCTACCACCCCGCCCACCAAGGAATCAGAGCAAGCGAGGGGTGGACAACAGAAATGTCCGTTGATTTTTGGCAGGAATTTCTGATCTCGCCCAAGCGAGGCTACAAAATCCCGCCCATGGTCACAAAGTGACCTTGATTGGGAACTAAATATTAAAGAGTATTTGACATTTTGGAAGGACAGGAAGGAAATGAAGTGGGATGATTCCCCTATTAAAGGGTGAGATCAGCACTGAAGTGAGAAATAGTCTCGGTTCAGAGGGTCAAAATGTAGAATCAATTTGGGTAGAGAAAGGAAATAGAAAAGGAAATGAACCACTGATAAGAGTATTTTATGGGCCCCTTGATAGTAGCTACACTGTAGCCAGAATATAAATCATTAATAACAGGGGCTTGTTAGAAGGATACTGCAATAATAATGGAGATTTTAATCTTCATATAAATCAAGCAAATCAAATTGGCAAAGGTAACCTGGCAAGATGAGTTCATAGAATATATTAGGGAAATTTCTGTGAACAATACATTCTGGAACCAAAAAGGGAACAAGCCAGATGGGCAATGTGTAATGAGACAACATTAATTAATGATCTAATTATATCGTTTATAATCAAGCTATCCTAGAGGATCCTTAAAGAATTTCACATCCAGTTTGAGGGTGAGAAATGTGAGTCCAAAACTTGTTTCTTAAACTTAAATGAAAGTAATTACTTGGATATGAAGTCAGAATTGGCTAAAGTTGAATGGGAAAATAGATGAAAGGTTATACTAGAGGACTCATCTGAGGAAGGAGCAACACTCTGAAAGCCCATGATTCCAAATAAACCTGGTGGACTTTAACCTGGTGTTGTGAAACTTCTTACTGTGCCCACCCCAATCCAATGCCAGCATTTCCACATCATGCAGAGAAGTGGCAGTTGTATAAAGAGATATTTCATATTTCCCAGCAAAGCTATATTCCATTGAGATAGAAAGGCTCTATGAGAAGGATGCATCATTTGCGGCTAGCCAAGGATGTTAAGGATCAAATTCAAAGAAAAGGTATGTAATATTGCAAGAATTAATGGCAGGCCAAAAGACTGGATGAAGTTTTGCAACCCGGAAGATACAACTGAAAAACAATAAAAAGGGAACACTTGGAATCTAAGAGAAAATTAGCAAAAACACACAGTAACTTTTTTTTATTCATTCATGGGTGTCACTGGCTGGCCAGCATTTATTGCCCATCTCTCATTGCCCTTGAAACTGAATGGCTTGCCAGGCCATTTGAGAGTGAACCACATTGCTGTGGCTCTGGAGTCACATGCCAGGCCAGGTAAGGATGGCCGATTTCCTTTCCTAAAGGGTATTAGTGAACCACATGGGTTTTCCTGACAATTGGCAATGGTTTCGTGGTCATCAGGAGATTCTTAATTCCAGATATCTTTTATTGAATTCAAATTCCACCACCTGCCGTGGCGGGATTTGAACCTGAATTACCAGACCATTAGCTGAGTTTCTGGATTAATAGTTTAGCGATAATAACACTAGGCCATCACCCCCCCTCCCCCCACCACCATTTACAAGTAAATAAAAAGGAAAAGACTAGTAAATGTGAGCATTTATTCTTTAGATGATGAAACTGGGGAATTAGTAATGGGAAACAAGGAAATGGCAGAGACTTTGAGAAAATATTTTGTATCTGTCTCCACAGTGGAAGGTACACAAAGCATCCAAAGAACAATAGAAAAGCAGTGAGAAAGAAACTTTAAACAACTATGACCAATAGAGAAAAGCATATAGGAAAACTACTGGGACTAAAGTGTGACAAATGCCCTAGACCAGAAGGCCTCCATCTATGGTCCTAAAGGAAGTGATTGGAGAGATGGGAGATGCACTGGTTGCAGTCTTCCAAACTGCCCTAAATTCTAGAAAGGTCCCAGCAGATTGGAAAACTGTAAATGTAACACCTCTGTTCAAGTCAGGAGGTAGATAGAAAGTATGAAACCGTAGGTCCGTTAGTCTACCGTCTGTCATGGGGAAAATGCTAGAATTCATTATTAAAATGACAGGAACAGGACATTGAGAAAATCATTATGCAGTTAGACAAAGTCAACATGGGTCTCCTGAAATGGAAATTGTATTTGACAAATTTATTTGAGTTATTTAATGATGTAATGAACTGGTTGGATAAAGAGGAATCAGTAGATGTAGTCGGCGATCTTACCAGCTCATGATGTCAGTCACTCGATGTAGCAAGCCAGTAAGATCACATGAAAAACCGGCTCCATGACTGGTTCCTCGCCTCTCATGATCTTACCAGCCTGTTTTGCCAGCTGTGTGAGAGGCCAATTTTAATGTTCAGTTGATAATTTAAATATTATTAGTGAGCTCAGGACACAATCATCCAAGCCCACTGGCAAGGAAAACATATGGGCTGCAGCAATGGGGGCCCGATGTAATGCCCTCACTGGTGGGAAAGGAGGCCATTGAGATCCCCCAGGTGGTCAGGGGCAGGTAGTGTTCCTTGGGCAGTACTGACCTGGCACTGCCAGCCTGGCACCCTGGCAGTGCCCACCAGGCACTGGGCAATGCAAAGTGCCAGCACCTGATGGGAGGGATGGGGCCATGATAGGGAGGCAGGGAAACTCTGCATCAGGGATCAGTGGCAATCGGCTGGGAGGGGGGCGGGGGAGTGGGGGTTACGGGACCAACATTCACTTTAGCTATTCTCTTCCTTTTCATATACTTATCAAAGTTTTTGCTATCCTTTTTTATATTTTGTGCTAATTTTCTGTCATAATTTACCTTTGATCTTTTATTACTTTTTTAGTAATCCTTTGTTGATCTTTAAAAGTTTACCAATTTTCTGGCCTGCCACTGATCTTTGCAATATGGTATTTCTTAGTGTTCATCTTTATGTTATCTTTGACTTCCTTGCTTAGCCATGGGTGTTTTTCTCCTTCTTAGAATATTATTCCCCTCTGGAATATATTTGAAGTGGAAGAATTGAATATCCCCTTAAACAACTGCTAATGCTCATCAACTGTCCTACCTTTTAGTCTTCCTAAACAGTCCACTACTGCCAAGTCAGTCCTCATGTCTATGTAATTATATTTGTTTAATTCCAAATTGCGATTGTGGGACTCCAGTTTCTCACCCTCAAACTGAATTTTGAGTTCTATCATGCTATGATCACTCTTCCCTATAGGATCCTTAATTATGAGATCACTAATTAACCCCTGATAATTGCACAATACCAAATCCAGAATAGCCAGCTCTGTCCACAACATTTTACTTCAAGGAACAATCTGTAATACATTCAATGAACTCTCTATTCAGGCTATCCTTGCCAGTTTGATTAATCCAGTCTATGTGCACATTAAAATCACCCACAATTATTGCCATATCTTTCCTACAAACTCTCAGTATTTCCTGATTTATACTGTGCCCCACTGCAGAACTATTGTTTGGGGATCTATAGATTATTCCCACCAGGAACTTCTTTCTTTTGCTATTTCTTATTTCTATCCAGGTTGAGCTCTGGTGCTTATATCATTTCTCACTACTGCACTGATCCCTTCCTTCACTAGTAAAATAATAGTGCATGAACCAGATTATACCTCCCTGTTGAACTAAGTTATCCTATCAATTCTAGACATAGCTAGGCATTAATATTTTAAACATTAATGTTCTGCATTCCAGTCCAACAATTGTCAGAAGCATAACATACAATGTTATAACCAAAGTAATTTAGATTATATTTTTTTGAATCTAATAATGAGAAAATTCAACAGATTTCCTCAGCAATATCAAATAGTGCAACAGTTGACTTTCACAATAAGGTTCAAACACAAGATTAATAAGAAAAGATTAATTGATTTCCATTTTGGGAGCAGTGTTACTTAAGAAGATTCTGCTAATATAACGTTTAAATTCAGCATTTATTCAGAATATTTTCTCGATGATGATATGTATTATTGCATGAAATTAGTAAGCCAAGTGTAAATAATTATATATTTGGAATATATGATAAGACAATACATTGAGTGTTACATATGAATGCATGAAATCATTCCATCAATTCCACTAGTTCACCACCATTCCACTATGGGCGCGCACAATGGTTAGCATGGCTGCCTCACGGCACTAGGGACCCGGGTTTGGTTCCCGGCTTGGGTCACTGTCTGTGCGGAGTCTGCATGTTCTCCCCTTGTCTGCGTGGGTTTCCTCTGGGTGCTCCGGTTTCCTCCCACAGCCCTAGTTAGGTGCATTGGCCATGCTAAATTCTCCCTAAGTGTACCCAAACAGGAGCCAGAGTGCGGCGGCTAGGGGAATTTCACAATAACTTCATTGCAGTGTTAATGTAAGCCTATTTAAATAAATACATTCTGCTGAGGTGTCAGGTGGAGCCATGGTCCAAGGTTTGGTTTGGCCGTGTGTGCAGGTACGAATAGGACAGAAGAAAGACTTGTATTTATGTTAGGCCTTTCATGACCTCAGGTTGTCCCAAAACACTTTACATTAATGAATGTTTGAAGTACACTCACTATTGTGCTGTAGGAAATGTAGGAGATTATTATCGACTTCAAGAAACATAAAGGAAAATGTAAAGAATATCTACATCAAAGGGGATGAAGTTGAAAGGGTTGAGAGCTTTAAGGTTTTAGGTGTCCAGATCACCAACAACCTGTCCTGGTACCCCCATGCCAACACTATAGTTAAGAAAGCCCACCAATGCTCTACTTTCTCAGAAGACTAAGGAAATTTGGCACTCAGCTACGACTCTCACCAACTTTTACAGATGCACCATAGAAAGCGTTCTTTCTGGTTGTATCACAGCTTGGTATGGCTCCTGCTCTGACCAAGACCGCAAGGAACTACAAAAGGTCGTGAATGTAGCCCAATCCATCACGCAAACCAGCATCCCATCCATTGATACTGTCTACATTTCCCGCTGCCTCGGCAAAGCAGCCAGCATAATTAAGGACCCTACGCACCCCGGACGTTCTCTCTTCCACCTTCTTCTTTTGGGAAAAAGATACAAAAGTCTGAGGTCATGTACCAACCTATTTAACAACGGCTTCTTTCCTGCTGCTGTCAGGTTTTTGAATGAACTTACCTTGCATTAAGTTGATCTTTCTCTACACCCTAGCTATGACTGTAACACTACATTCTGCACTGTCTCGTTTTCCTTCTCTATGAATGGTATGCTTTGCCTGTTTAATGCACAAGACAAAATACTTTTCACTATATGTTAATACACGGAACAATAATAAATCAAATCAAATCAAAACAACCAATTTGCACACAGCAAGTTCCTCCAACTAGCAAAATGATAATAGCTACGTAAGGTGCATATCATACAAGGGATAAATCTTGGCCAGAAAACCAAGGATAACTTCAATATAGTGCATGGAATCTTTTATGGCTCCCTTCAGGAGGAGACATTTCATCTGCAAGATGGCACACAGGAATGCCAGTGTAGGTTTTTGTATTCAACTCTCTGAAATAGCACTTGAATCACAACCATCTGAATTAAAGATGGGGATGCTACCAACTGAGCTGTGAGTGGTGGACAAGGGACAAATGTAAATTGGGATGGTGGTTGTGAGAGGAAAAGAGTCCACTTGGCTATCATTGAAAAAATGTACCGTCCTCTACATAATATAATGATCTTCCAGAAGCGAAAGGAAGCTTCAAGCATTTAGAATCCATTATCATTCAGACTTCAACTGACCAACGTGTAAGGTTAAACATCATCCCTCTACATCATTCACTCTGTCAAATTCTGTCTGAAAGAGTTCTTCAATTGGAAGATTTAGCAGTGTCCCTAGATGACATGTTGGCAGCCCCAAGCAAGGAACCACATACTGTATTCTCAGTTTTAAGCAGTAGAATTTGTTACCTTCCACTTTATCTACTCCAGTCAATGATCACTTGCCTAAAAAAAGACCTGCCAGTTTTCTTTCCTTCATCTTCACATCGTAGAATCTTATGGGTGCTATGATGTGTTGTAATGCTGTATTTTCTATGTTATCTGTATTAAAACAGATGAGTATTTCTCTGGCTCTTTGTTTTGTTCTTTCCCAGTAATGTATTGCTCAAGATGTCATGGTGTTCGCGCGTAAGAATGCATGTACACATGCCGAGCTACTTGAATGCAGTTGGAACTTCACTCTAAGAAGTCTCACAATACCAGGTTAAAGTCCAACAGGTTTATTTGGTAGCAAATGCCACTAGCTTTCAGAGCACTGCTCCTTCGTCAAGTGAATGGGAGTTCTGTTCACAAACAGGGCATACAAAGACACAAACTCAATTTACAGAATAATGATTGGAATGTGAGTCTTTACAGCTAATCAAGTCTTAAAGGTACAGACAATGTGAGTGGAGAGATAATAATATAATTCAATAGTTAAAGTGGAGGATTCAGCAATGGCAATGCCATTGAATGTCAAGGGGTGATAATTAGATTCTCTCTGGCTGGCCTTCTTCCATACATACAAATGATTATATGAGCCTCTGTGTCACTGATCACTGGGCACTATTTCCTTTTCTTTGTTGCCATTGACAGCACCTAAACTTCAAGCAACTCATGGAGCCATTGCATGAACGTGGCTTTCAAGCCATTGCTACTGGGGCTTTGCCATGACAGAACTTGCTTATAGCTTGGTCTCTCTCAGCTTCTTTGTGTATAACTTGTTCATCCCTGGCAGGGAAATAAAAACACATTCATGCAAAAACGCCATCATCAGCACAGGAAAGGAAAATCATAGCCTGAATGCCTCCAACCATTCCCTTGGAGAAGTGTGGTTATACTGATACAGATTTTCTGTTTTGAGAAATTGCTTATAGCAATCTGTACACTTGGTGATTACTTTGCGCTAACAATATGAATGTGATGCAGTAGCAGTTCATCTGCATCAAAAAAATAACTTTGTAGACATGGGATGCACCTTCCTGTGCTTGCTGTGTTATTGCTGATGTCAAATGAATCAACAAATAATCTCAAGAGTCATTTCTCTGCTTACTCTTGCAGTGTTTTGAGCAGTAAAGCAGCAAGAAGATATATGATGGGATAGTTTTCATATTTTTATGGGCAGCATGGTGGCACAGTGCTTAGCACTGCTGCCTCACACACCAGGGATCTGGGTTTGATTCCCAGCTTAGGCCACTATCTGCGTGGAGTCTGCAAGTTCTCCTCGTGTCTGTGTGGGTTTCCTCAGGGTGCTCCCACAGCCCAAAAGATGTGCTGGTTAGGTGTATTGGCTGTGCTAAGTTCTCCCTTAGTGTACCTGAACAGATGCTGGAGTATGGCAACTAGAGGATTTTCACAGTAACTTCATTACAGCCTACTTGTGACACTAATAAATAAACTTAAAAAAAACTTATTTGTAATCTCTCTTACATGATCAGTTTCTGATTTTGGAAAGCCCACTGATCACTTTATGCTCAAAGGATCTGTTCAGTACAATACTAATCCATACAAACCAGCATTTCCCCAGTTGTAATCATGGTCTGCAAAGAGTTAACTGATAGCAGGGACAGCAATTAAGATGTTACATGTTTGTCTCTATTCATCTGGGCTAGGGATGGTGCTGGGATTGAAAAAGCATTGGAATCCTCAAAGGGTCAGTGCTGGGTTCACTTTTGTTCTTAACAGACATAAATGATTTGGGCTTGGGCGAAGGAAGCACAATATTAAACTTATTAGGAAGAGAAAAGATGCATTGTCAGATGCTTCAGGGGTACGTAGACAGTTTAGTGGAATGGCCGGACTGGTGGCAAATGCAATCAAATGAGGAAAAATGCAAAGTAATATATTTTGGGTAAAACATAAGGAATTGAAAGAGGGGGAATGTTGATGAATAGGGACGGGGGATTGAGTTTTAAACTCAGTTCCCCAAAAGTGCAAATTCGGGTTGATAAAATCTTAGCAATTTCAATTGCGTTTTGTATTTCATAAACAGTGACATGGAATATAAAGTGAATAGATAAATGATAATAGACTTATTCAAGTCATTCATTAGACCACAATTAGTCTATGGGGTGAATTTTCCTATTCCAGCCACCACGGGAATCATAGCAGGCGTGGGGCGGACCATGGAGAGGTCCATTGACCTCAGGTGGGATTTTTTGGTTTTGGGGCAAGCACGGCTGGAAAATCCTGCCCTATGTGTATTATTTTGGGTGCTTTCATTATAAAAATGTTATTAAAATCATTATTATAAAGCAAGATTTCAGGTACTGGCACTATTTCTACTGGAACTATTCCTACTAAAAAGTCTTGATAGGGTAAATAAGGGTGGGCTTCTTATTTTAGCCTGAAGTCAATGAAAGGAAGTCATTGGTTTAAACACAATCATTAAGGGAATGAACAGGGCAGTTAGGAGAAATGTCTGTATTAGGGAGTTGATGGAGCATGGATTATTTTGTCATAGAAGACTGTGGAAGCAGAGACCATTGCATTGCTTATGAGAAATTGGATGAATATTTCAATCAAAGGAATATCAAGGCAATGGGAATAAAGTAGAGTAGCAGGATTAGTGTTGGATTGTTTAATAAAGAGTTGGTCCAGGCAGAATGGCCTAAATGGTCCGCATTGTGCAGTGAACCACCATCATTACATGGCTTCAGAGTTCTTTTATAATTCTGATGATTGATTCAATTGAGCACTCACTTTATATTAGCTCCCTAAGGGTGATGGCATGCTGTTATTGAAAGGGGTAAGAGGAAAGAAATGAACTAAATCCAGTAATCAGTAATTTTGAAATGAAGAAAATTTTTAAATATTTCCAGTTGAAGAACTTGTTCTGATTATTTTATAATTCACCCATTATTGACTTCTCTTGCTGTGTGTTTGCATTTAGTTATATAATTATGCTTCTTGTATTTGCTGATTGTTGTGCTTATTTCTATTTGGCTGTAATTAAAGCAAATAACTCTTTCAATTTAGTTTATGTTTAATATTTGCCAATTTAATCATGCTTTGCAACATTACATGTTTCTAGTAGTTTGGTTTAGGTACCATGATGATTACTCCTTATAAAAATTAAAGAAAGCAAAATTGAGGGAAAGAATAGCTGGGGGAAACACGGTGGCACAACGCATTGCACGCTGCCTCACAGGGATCTGGGTCTGATTCCTGGTGTGGGTCACTGTCTATGTGGAGTCTGCACGTTCTCCCTGTGTCTGCATGGGTTTCCTCTGGGTGCGTCGGTTTCCCCCACTGTCCAAAGATGTGCTGGTTAGGTGCATTGGCCATGCTAAATTCTCCCTCAGTGAACCCGAACAGACATTGAAGTGGGGCAACAAGGGGATTTTCACAGTAACTTCATTGCAGTGTTAATGTAAGCCAACTTGTGACACTAATAAATGGACTTTAAAACTTAAGCTTAAACTTCACTTCCTTAGGGATCTCTGGCCAGAATGTTATTCTTGTAGTAAGGGTTCTGCTGATGAGCTGGAAACCAGAGTTGGTGAAAGAGAGAAGATGACCTGCTTTGGCACTTTACAGGACCCAGCATTATACTTTGGGGGCAAAAAACAAGTAATTGGTTGCCGCCAGGGAGACCTTCTCCATTAATGCCAGTTGCCCATTGCCAGAATCTGGAATGCCAACAGATCAGCCATCTCAGCAGCTCAACTGGGAATTTGGAGGTGCCAAGGCAGGGCCTGGAGAGGGGGGCAGGTGGATTAACATGGGGTTACCACTGCCACTGAGAGGCCCCTCTGTGGGCAAAGAGTGCCCTAATGAGAGGATTTCCCCAAGCTCACTTTGTGTCTGCTAGGGTTAAATTGGAGGTTACTCCTTGTGGCAGAGGACACAGCCGTCACTGATGAGCCCCTAGTGAAAGTAGAAAGAGGTCCTAAATTGGTTAAGTGCATCAAACACTTTTTGGGTGGGAGAGATGTCTCCTGTCTTCTCCACCACTGGCAAGATGTCATAGCAGCTTCATATCCTAGTTCATCCCCAGAGGGTTGATAAAATTAAGCCCTTTATGTGCACATTACCAAATCTGGCTGTCTCATCTACTCTCTTAGCCCCCAGCTTTTTATTTAAATATGCATTTTTCTATCATTAATTGGTTTCTCTACACATTGCCCTGTTTTGTTAACTGGACCAGGATGATCCTTTACTGTCTGTCTCTGTGACGATTACAAGCATTGTGAATTTTCCATAACTACTTTTCCAATTTCATCTGAGAGGTTCACTGTGTGCTCAAATCTTTTGTTTGTCCTGAAAACAATCAAACAAATAATAATTCACATGCCTCCCTTCAGCTTAAAACCTTTTTTATCCTAAATTGTATAATTTTTACATCCAACTTTAACTTCCTATGTTTTTTGACTCTATTTAACATTTTTTCATTTGTCTTTATGTCTATTTTATTGTTTTGTTATACGTGTGGGATTATGCACTGGCTTATCTATCATGCGTAACATCTATGCTTAAAGATGTGTCTGATTTCTGGGATACTGACATTTTAATTTTTCTGAAACGGCTGAATGATTAGCAGAGCAACAGTGATTTTGTTAATACATATCGTAATCCAGAGGCCTCCAGCAACGTGAATTCAAACCCCACCACGGCAGGTTGAGAATTTGAATTCAGTTTAACAACATGGAAATAAAAAAGCTGACGTCAGTAAAGATGACCATGAAGCTGCTGGATTGGCAGAAAAATACAACTGGCTCACTTGTGTCCTTCAAAGTAGCAAGCTAGCCTGCATGTGACTCCCTGAAGTACCATTGTTCGAAAAAAAAACCCCTGCTACTGTGTGATAAATAGAAAGCCCACCATCAGAGTTGCACAATAAATGCTGGCCTTGCCAGTGATGGCCACATCCAGAAAAAGAAACAAATACTTAGGTTTAAGTTTATATTTGTCAATGTGTACTGATGCATTAAATCGACTGTTGCATAAAGATGCTGTGCTGCAGCAGTTTGCACTGATGATTCTCCGTATGCTGAAGTTCAGACCACCACAGAGCGGTCAGAAGGGCACACTAAGCAGACTCAGTGTGCTTCCCCGTTGCTATGAAGAGCAAACCGATATCCAATTGGACAATTTCGCAAGATCAGTAGGAGTTTGAGACCAGCTCATCTGGCATCCTCCTGACCATGGAAATGTGTCTCCCACTGGGTACCTAATGCCTACTGTTTTACAGTCCTTCCCCAGACTAAGTGTAAATTGCTTTATCTCATATTCCGGTTCATCTCCCCAGCCAAGTAATTATAGTGGCAAGCATCCTTTCTAAAAGCTATCCTAAAACCAGCTAAGGATGAAACCCATTGCATTCTGCCTGCCACAACTTTTCAATTATTTATTGACAGTCAGGTTTTCCCTTCTTGAGAGTGCCTAGCTAACATTCCTAACCGCTTCACCTCACATTTTCACATTTGGGTTTATTTCTTTCTTCTGTTTCTCCAAGCTCACCTTATTTATAACACACAATTCCCAGTAGGTCATTTCAAAATTCAACCAAACTGTCATTATAACCTTAGCTCCTCACAAATAAAAGGTCAATTTGTCTTATCCATGATGCAAATTAAACAGACATTAACTTAAAATGTACTGATAGCATTATAAATGGATGGCTTCACAGTCATTCGCTGTCAGACTCATTTCATCTTAAATACTTTCCCACGGGTTGCTTTAATCTGCTTTAATTTTGCACCTTCTCCAGGTTCCTCATACTCTTGGCACAGTGGTTAGCCTGAGTGAGGTGCCTGAAGATCGGAGGGTGGCAAGTGTTGTGCCTTTGTTTAAAAAGGGCTTTAGGGAAAAGCTTGGGACCCTAAAGCCAGTGAGCCTTATATCCATGGTGGATAAATTGTTGGAAGGTATTTTGAGAGACAGGATCTACAGGCATTTAGAGATGCAAAGATTGATTAGGGACAGTCAGCATGGCTTAGTGAGTGGAAAATCATGTCTCACAAATTTGATTGAGTTTTTTGAAGGGGTAATCAAGAAGTCCCAGTCTATTCAGCCTCTCCTTATAACTCAAACCATCAAGTCCCAGTAGCATCCTAGTAAATCTTTTCTGCACTCTTTCTAGTTTGATAATGTCCTTTCTGTAATAGGATGACCAGAACTGTACACAGTACTTCAAATGAGGACAGTATAGTTGATGTTTTCTACATGGACTTTAGCAAGGTCTTTGACAAGGTACCACATGGTAGGTTGTTGCATAAGGTTAAATCTCACGGGATCCAGGGCGAGGTAGCTAAATGGATACAAAATTGGCTTTTTGACAGAAGCCAGAGAGTGGTTATAGAGAATTGTTTTTCAAACTGGAGGCCTGTGACCAGCGGTGTGCTTCAGGGATCAGTGCTGGATCCACTGTTATTTGTCATTTATATTAATGATTTGGATGAGAATATAGGAGGCATGGTTAATATGTTTGTAGATGACACCAAGATTGGTGGCACAGTGGACAGTAAAGGAAGTTATCTCCAATTGCAATGGGATCTTGATCAATTGGGCCAATGAAGTTCAATTTAGATAAATGTGAGGTGGTGCATTTGGTATATTGAATCAGGGCAGGGCTTATTCAGTTAATGGTAGGGCACTGGGGAGAGTTACAGAACAAAGAGACCTAGGGATACATGTTCATAGTTCATAGAAATCCATTTGGCCCATCGAGTCTGCACCGACCGCAATCCCACCCAGGCCCTACCCCCCAAATCCCTACATATTTTACCCACTAATCCCTCTAACCTACACATCTCAGGACACTAAGGGGCAATTTCAGCATGGCTAATCAACCTCACCTGCACATCTTTGGACTATGGGAGGAAATGCACACAGACACAAGGAAAATGTGCAAACTCCACACAGACGGTGACCCAAGCCAAGAATCAAACTCAGGTCCCTGGAGCTGTGAAGGAGCAGTGCTGTGCTACCGTGCCGTTCCTTGAAAGTGGAGTCACAGGTGGGCAGAGTAGTGAAGAACATATTCAGAATGCTTGATTTCATTGGGCAGAACATTGAATAAGAATTGGGACATCTTTTGGAAAGCATTGGAGAGAATACAGAGGAGATTTGCCAGGATAATGCCTGGTTTGGAAGTAAATCTTATGAGGAAAGGTTGAGGGAGTTGGGGCTTTTCTCTTTAGAGCAGAGGAGGATGAGAGGCGACTTAATAGGGGTTTATAACATGATGAGGGGCTAGAAAGAGTGGACGTGCAGAGTAAATGTACTAGGGGGCATAACTATAAGGTTCATGGTGGGATGTCTGAGGTAGTTTCTTTACTCAGAGTGGTTGGGGTGTGGAATGTACTGCCTGCTGTCATAGTGGAGTTGGACACTTTAGGAACTTTTAAGCAGTTATTGGATAGGCACATGGAACACAACAGAATGATAAGGAGCGGGATAGCTTGATCTTGGGCACAACATTGAGGTCTGAAGGACCTGAACTGTGCTGAACTTTCTATGTTCTTTGTTCTATGTCTTGTTAAAGCTGTACAAGACATTGGTAAGGCCACATTTGAAGTACTGTGTACAGTTCTGGTCATCCTATTACAGAAAGGACATTATCAAACTAGAAAGAGTGCAGAAAAGATTTACTAGGATGCTACTGGGACTTGATGGTTTGAGTTATAAGGAGAGGCTGAATAGACTGGGACTTCTTTGTCTGGAGCTTAGAAGGCGGAGGGGTGATCTTATAGAGGTCTGTAAAATAATGAAGGGCACAAATCAGCTAGATAGTCAATATCTTTTCCCAAAGGTAGGGGAGTCTAAAACTAGAGGGCCTAGGTTTAAGGTGAGAGGGGAGAGATACAAAGTGTCCAGAGGGGCATTTTTTTCACACAGAGGGTGGTGAGTGTCTGGAACAAGCTGCCAGGGGTAGTAGTAGAGGCAGGTACAATTTTGTCTTTTAAAAAGTATTTAGACAGTTACATGGGTAAGATGGATACAGAGGGATATGGGCCAAATGCAGATAATTGGGGTATTGGGATTAGTTTAGGGGTTTTAAAAGGATGGCATGGACAAATTGGGATGAAGGTCTTGTTTCCATGCTGTAAACCTCTATGACTCTGTGCTGCCTCACAGCGCTAAGGACCGAGGTTCAGTTCAGGCGTCAGGTCTGTGTGGAGTTTGCATGGTTCTCCCCGTGTCTGTGTGGGTTTCCTCGGGGGATGCTCCGGTTTCCTCCCACATACCAAAGGTATGCGGTTTAGGTTAAATTGACCCTAATGTCAGGGAGATTAGCAGAGTAAATACATGGGGTTACGGGGATAGGGTCTGGGTGGGATTGTCGTGGGTGCAAGCTCGATGGGACGAATGGCCTCCTTCTGCACAGTAGGGGTTCTATGATTCTTTGAACTGCTCTGTTTCTGCCTTCTTTCTCTTTGATTTAGTATTTTGTTTCCCAAGTCCCGTTACAATCACATCCGCCAACTGTTCTTTCTGTCGCCAGCTTCACTCTCCCTTTCATGACTTGACCTTCTCTGTGCTGTCTCTCTCTCTCCCTCTCCCCAAGTTTGGCTGTTCTCTCTCTTTAATGCATGAATTTGTGTTGGTCGGAACCGTGCCTCGCCGCAGCATTCCCCGTCCATTCGCAGAATTCCGCTCCGCCTCACGTTTATTCAGTTCCTCCCATGTTAATACTTGAGTCGGAGCTCGAGAAAAGCACAAAGATGCCTAAACGTCCATGATAAAAAAAAGATGAATCGGAATTACAGGGGAGCTGCAATTGGGAGGAATATCCTGATGGATTAAGGAAAGATATTTGTATAACAGACTGTTGGTTTCAGCAGCAAATATAAGCAAATCTCAGCTGGAATCAACATTGAGTGAGAAGGGAGATGAAAGGTATTGCTAATTTATCGCAGAGATACCCCTTCACTGGAACAGCATTAATTTAAATGATCGTAAACGCAATATTTAAACACCGTAATTGATTGTTTATAATCGCTTGGATACGGTCGGAGCATTCTGGGTTACGGAGGTCGTATAATTACTATAACATTTAATGCTCCAACAGTCTATTGAGCGCAGGGGGGAGGGGAGGGGAATGAGAGAGAACTGGTCTGCAGCGCTGGCCATGGTGCTGAATCCAACAGCGCTCATCAGAACCGTCAAGCTGTCGCCAGGCCGTGTTTCTTAACCATCTGAGTGAGACCCAATGATAATTCGTGTGGCTTTGATGAATGTACAGTCTAATTATTTTCCAAACTTTTCATTAGTATCGACTGAGACCTCCAAAGCTTTCGGGAACTGGGTTGCACACACACACATGCACACACACACACTATGAACTCCAGAGACCAAGTCAATAGACGTCTGTTGCATTGAGAAAGAGAGAGAGCGTGGCGAATAGAAAAAAAACACTCCCTGGTTTTAAAATAGACATGGCTCAGACGGATTATGTGATTATGAAAGTAGCTACCATGCTCCATTCTTGCGTTTAGGGAAGGAAAGACTAAATTCAAATTTAGTGGTGGGGGGGAGGGGAACCCCCTCGGCTTTGTACCCATGACAATACCACTCATTTTAAAGCAAGGTCAGTCTTGCACTGTGCCATTACAATTCCTCCGAATGCTATATAACCCTCTTACTGGGGCCAGGGACAGCAAAAATCATTCAGACAGTTAAACTGGGATGGAATTAAACCGTGTTCGTAGCGATATGGATAACTGCACAAAATCAATTTGGTCAGAGACCGTTTAACTTTTATTAAAACTCAACCCCCGCATGAACGGACCAATAAAATGCGTGTTCCCCGGCCCTTTTAAAACAGGAAACTGGTGATGAAAGGTAAGATTTTTGTTTCTGGTGATTAAATCTTACCACCAGCCCCCCCCCCCCCCCTCACCGTCTTCACAAAACATTACAACCAAAGCAGCTGTAGGTGAAAGCAACCTGATTAGGCTGACAGGAAATTAAATGGAGGAAGGTGGATTACAAACTGCTCCTCGTCACTCTCTACATGACTTGCAAATGGGAAATGGAAATTGAAAAGGCACGTTACAAGCAGCGACACGCCAGCAATCCGAACGAGTGCCCAGTGTAAACTCTTTTTTTCTCTCCATTAGTAAGATGTCAGTCTCCCGATATCCTGCGACTTTCACCAATTGTCGGCTTTACGTTGATTGAATATTGGAAGCAAAATGATTGGGAACGCATGACCTGTGGCTGTGGTCCCGCGTTCTTGTGTGGATCCACTCACATGCAACGCCGGGTGGCAACTCCAGCGGTATCAGGAAGGAGCAACTTTCAGGCCTGCGGGGGCTTCTGAAGCTCATCATCAAACATATTCAAATGCGCTTTTAATATTTCCACATTTCCTGTTGCTAGGCCGCCTTAAACGCTGTAAATAATTAATCAGATCCAACAATCCATTTTGATGCACTAATTACAGAGATCGCCCTCAGAAACATTGACTTAACTCCTATTTTTCTTAGTCGTATTTAGATGACGCACTTTTTTTGGCGCACAAATAAATATTTTGCTTGACAAAATGTCTAAATTTTTATCCGGCTTTAATAAGATGCGCGCCCTGGGCTATTCCCTTCCAGCCTAGAGGACAGCAGATGCGGGGAGTCTTTAGGGAGCCGATCTTCGGAATTTCATCAGCATTCATCGGTGACCCAGGCTTTTCAACCACGATGATAGACATGATAAATCATCTTTACAACGAATTCTAATTATCGTTTATGTGGCCTGTGTGCCTCTTGAAAAGTGAAATTCTAACACGTCTCTTACACTTCCACCCTGTCTGCCTAGGAACGTCAGGGGTGATTTGGACTTTTACACGAGGGCTGTAGTCTGGTGTTGGAAGCTGAATCGCGGTGCATATAGTACGAATTCTGCATATATACTATTAATTTACTCAGCGACCGGCTAGATCTAATTCATCATCAGCGAAAGTGTGTTCTGTATCCTATGATAGGATTACAAGTAAGCATTATCGCAATTAATGCCATAATGCGGCCATGATTAGTGCATTACATTGAATTTCATGGATTCTTGGGTTCTGTCGCGCAGATTTCCCTAGGGTCCTCTCCACCGCAATCTATTGTAATCTTAGCAAATTAAATGTAAAATTGTACAGCCGGCTCCAGAATACAGTAACCATACGATGTACTGTAAGCAAATCGCGTTCATCTAGGAGTGAAGTTTGACTTGTAGCACAAGGGAGTAAAGCCCTTATTTTTGTGTAAACCAAAGCCATGGCAGCGTTTGTGGATTGTACAAACGTTTAATTAAATATTTAACATATGTACTGTAAGTGTTTCACGCCTTATGCTATATTTCCTGGTTTTGATTGAGCGCCCCCTCGCCGCCCTCCAGAAACAGCAGGCAATTACTGGGAGATTTACACATGATGTCGCTATTTGTGTTTCATTATCTTTATCAAAAAGCACATTGAAGAGTGGAGCGATTGGACTGGGAGCGGTGCGGGCAAGTTCTCATTGTCAAGACATTGGACACACATGAAATTACTCACCCTCCGCTATTTTAAGGTTTTTTAAAAAAATTGGTGTCACAATAGGCTTACATTAACACTGCAATCAAGTTACTGTGAAAATCCCCTAGTTGCCACACTCCGGCGCCTGTTTGGGTGCACTGAGGTATTATCTAGCATCGTCAGTGCACCTAACCAGTGTCTTTCGGACTGTGAAAGAAAATCGGAGCAAACACATCACGGGGAGAATGCATTACATTGAATCCTGCACAGATAGTGAGAGTAAACGGGGAATCGAACCCAGGTCCTTGGTATTATGAGGCAGGAGCGTTAACCACTCTACCACCGTACTTGAGTTAGGGAGTTTAGCTGAGAAGTTATTTGGTGAGTTGAGACGGAATGTGTTGCATGCCTAACTTAGTGGAGGCGATGTGATGCAAATATCCAGGTATAATTCTGCTCGCCCCAATCCCATGAAGCTTAGCATTATTTCTCGTGTGAAACGGAAGTCTTGGGTGGCAGCGGAATCCATGGATTTTACATCAAATGCTACTTTTTGTTACATCAGATCAATATACGTTCAACTTCAGGGCAAGACTTTGTCCTTCCTGCGACCCACAAGTACTTCATTGTAGGCCTGCAGTGAAACAAGGCTTATAATACATACCGTCAGTTCACCTTGCGAACCTTTAATCAGACTCTATTTGAAACAATCACTATCGAACTCCCATCTCAAGACAACTTACTTAAATGACTGCTGCATAAACAATCACCAAACCAAAAGCACATATTTCATACGGGGCTGGCAAATCCACCAAATGGGAAAAGTGGCATTCTTTAAATCACTGACACAAATTTCTTTATTATTAAGGTAATGACTGTCTGGTTATCTGGAGACGACTCCTCTGCGTCCTGGCGATAAGATTTTTATTAACAGACTGATGTTAATGCTCGGGGATCGCTTTCAAAACATATAAATAATGGACTTTATCTGCTCTAATAGGCTTTGTGCACAATCGATTCGTTGATGTTTTACTTTATTTCGAACAACAAATGCGGACAGTGTTAATAACTTTGCGATCGCTGTCCTGTTATCATATTGGCCAGCTTTCCAGCGGAACAGACAAACAGATTTGCGCTAACCCCGATCCATTTCCGTCAAGAAAGTATTCTGCAGATATTCCCTGGCGATAAATAACTGACAGAACATGACACTGCAACAGCGTTGGATTATTCTCGCATTAAAGTCCCACTTTATAATGTATTAAAAAGTAAACGTGTAGATGTGCTCATGCCATACCCTAATTGGATAGAATTAAATGAAAGGGCTCGAACATCTCTCTGCATTAGTTGGGTAGGAAATGTTAATTACTGAGGATATAAACGGAGTAAAATGCAGAAGACTTGCGATAATCAGAACATAATTGTGTTCTTTCTGTTCTATTATCATAGATTAACCGAAACACCTAAACATATTCCCTTTCCCCAGTAATTCTGGTCGGACCTCTGGGAGGTGTCGCTAAAGGAATCAGAAGAACATATTTTATTTCTAAGAGAATTTCCGACTAAATCGATTATTCAGTGCGATTTCACTCTGTCAGTAGTTTGTGTCACCTCTCTGTCCACAATGGGATTGGCGTCTCTGGGAGTCCAGCAGAATTCGAGGCAGCCAGTCAGCCAACAATTAGAACACTTTAAAGGGATGTAGTTTTTCCCCCCTCCTCAAGACACACAACTAATGAATGATGTGATGTGAGGGGATCTTACCATCATCCGCACACACACTCACACACACACACATTACTCTCCACTGCGATTCATTCTCACAGCCCACAGCTCAACATTCAATTCTGTGTGGATCACCCTCACACAGGCACAGACACCCAAACGGATCTCTTCCCCGCGGTCCTGAACACTCTCCTCCCCACACGCTGCAGGGAGAAGCGAACCGAGGGGGAGTCTGAAGAAGATTTGCTGATGGATATTGATGTTCCTTCATACAGCGGTACGAGTGGATGCAAAAAGATTCCCTGCTGGAATAGATTACTTTGGCGGGACGTTCTTGGAGGGGAGTGGTGAGGGGGAAGACAGCAGCTCGGCTGACTTTGCAGGTTAAGCGGGGTTTGGGTGCGCAGTGCCCGGGCATGGACGAAGCGGTGGCAGCCAGTGTGTCACTGGATAGTGCATGAGGCGTCTTGTGTACCAGGGCGCGGCTCAGGGAGCAAGCTGCAATATCGCGGTGAATCATGTCCTCGCAACAAGCGCCGGAATCCCCTCCCAGGAAAAACACAAACTTACTAGAAATCGGCACATTTTGCCTGGACTCTGACATTATCTTCGGATTCACCAGTCATCTTCTGAGGAGAAAACATAAGGTGAGTGTTGCATGATAACCTTTTTGCATCATTGGGCAGTGGACTTTTAAAGCGACGCCCATCAAGTTGTTTTTATGTGATAAAATGTCACAAAGAAACATCGTTTTAAATGTGTGTTCTGGAATGTTTTTGTGTCTGTGTGTGTTTTGGGGCGAACTTTCCAATGTGTTTGGTGAGGTGCTGTTTGATACATGGACAGCTTTAGACATTGCAGGAGACCCCCCAGCCTCCAATTTATACCAAACTGCATCCAACCCTGGGAGCAGATATATCGTGAAAGATCCGGTTGCTGAGCGGAGTTCAGCTTTGAACTTCTCAACAATTCAGGTGGCAACTGAAACTAAGACTGGGGTTAGGATATATAAACGTATATATATCACACAGCCTGCTGCTGCAAGAGTCTCCAAGTTGCAAAGCTGTGTTGTGGGAAATGAAACACTAAAAGGAAGTCCTCCAATCCATTTCAAAGTAGCTGATATTTTCAAAAATAGGCATCCGCGTGTTTCCAAAGCATTGTGAGGGAGGAAGGGAGAGAGATCAGTGTTCAATGTGAGCTTGTCTGGAATTGGGAGTGTTTAGGAGTGGGGAGTAGACACAGGGTAGGTGTGTGTGTGAGAGTGAGGGAGAAGTCCAACCTCCAGCCTGGCCTCAGTGCACACCGCCGGGGAGCGCGCACACTGGGGCAGCTCGAGGGCGCGCGCTGCCAAGCAGCCGCCCTCGGGAGCGCGCATGCCAGGCACGCTTCTCCCCCTCCCGGCGGGGCGCACCCCGCTGCTGTGTGTGTGTGGAGGACCAGTGACGCGCAGCGCGGGTCTCTGCCCGGGCGCGCGCAATTTATGTCTGAGCCGGGGGCGTGCTGCTCGGGGACGCGCAGGAAGAGCTGCCAATCCTCTCTGTCCCACTTGGCTTGAGCAGCCTCTCCTTGCTGATAGCCACCCCCTCCCCCTGGGCAAGGAGCTTTGCTCCAACCCAGTCTCAGATACCCAGAAAGACACATTATTATTGTTTATCTGCGAGAATAACCCCGTGGAGCTGCAAGTGAGTTCAGGAGGATTTGGCCTGATCAGAGTGACTCTGTGCTTGTGGTCCAGTTAGAAGCTGACTTCATAGGACTTCCTCCTTCAAACTCTTTTCTTTTGATGATTTAAGCCAAAGGTTCCTTTTATGATTAAATCTGTGACTGGAGTTATCATAAAATCCCTACAGTACAGAAGGAAGCCATTCAGACCATCCAGTCTGCACTGACCGCAATCCCACCCAGGCCCCATCCTGATAATCTCATGCATTTACCCTAGCTAGTCCTCCTAACACTAAGGGGCAATTTAGCATGGCCAGTCCACCTAACCACACATCTTTGGAATGTGGGAGGAAACCCACACAGACACAGGGAGAATGTGCAGACTCCCCACAGTGACCCAAGCCAGAAATTGAACCTTGATCCCTGGCATTGTGAGGCAGCAGTGCTAACCACTGGGTCACTGTGCCGCCCATTCTTATATGGTCATGCTAAATTCTCTCTCAGTGTACCTGAACAGGTACCGGAATGCAGCGACTAGAGAATTTTCATGGGAACTTCATTGCAGTGTGGACGTAATGTACTTGTAACACCCATAAATAAACTTTAAACTTTAAATCCTTAATGGATAAAATTTGCAGGAGCAGAGAGCGCCTTCCGTCAACTCCATCACAATTATAGAGGCATGTTTGTACTAACTCATTGCTGTTTACCAGGCGCTCTGTGTGGGGTATAGTTGTTTGTTTATGAGGCCTGTGAGACACCATACAGCTATATTGAGGTTTATTTTTAGAAAGGTGCCTAACTTGAAATGCAGCAACCACCTATTTTGAGCTGACGTACCTTATCCTTTCACAGTTAGCACTGCATCCTCCAGTCAGCTCATCCTGCAGCTCTGCTTCCACCTTCCATATTGTGTCTTAACACTGACATTATTCATTCATGATTTGCTGAGAGACATCATCATGAAGCATAGCGTGCCTCTCTTTATGGGAAGGCGATGGCCTAGTGGTATTACTAGGTTTACTAGGCTGATACCGGAGTTGAGGGGATTGAGCTATGAGGAGAGGCTGAATAAACTGGGCTTGTACTCGTTAGAGTTTAGAAGAATCAGAGGAGATCTATTGAGACGTATAAGATGATGAATGGGATGGATAGGATAGAGGTGGAAAGACTCTTCCCGCTCAAAAAAGACAATAGGACTAGGGGGCACAGCCTCAAGATAAAAGGGGGGCGGTTTAGAACGGAGTTGAGGAGGAACTTCTTCACTCAAAGGGTGGTGAATCTCTGGAATTCTCTGCCCGTTGAAGTGGTGGAGGCTGCCTCGCTAAATATTTTTAAGACGCGGGTTGATGGGTTTTTGATATGAGAGGGGATTAAGGGTTATGGGGAGAGGGCGGGAAAGTGGAACTGAGCAGCGACAGATCAGCCATGATCTTATTGAATGGCGGGGCAGGCTCGAAGGGCTGGATGGCCTACTCCTGCTCCTATTTCTTATGTTCTTATGTTCTTCTGTATTATCATTAGACTATTCATCCAGAATCACAGTTAATGTTCCAGAGACCTGGGTTTGAATCCTGCCATGGCAGCTGGTAGAATTTGAATTCAATAAAAGGTATCTGGAATCAAGAATCTATTGATGACCACAAAATCATTGTTGATTGTCGGAAAAACCCATTTTGTTCACTAGTGCCCTTTAGGAAAGGAAATCTGCTATCCTTACCTGGTTTGGTCTACGCGTAACTCAAGAGCCAAAGCAATGTGATTGACTCTCAACTGCCCTTGGGCAACTAGGGATGGGCAATAAATGCTGGCCAGCCAGTGATGCCCACATCCCACCAATGAATAAAAGAAAATGCTCCCTGACACACAGGAGTCACTTCAGTTAGATACTGGCCAGAGGGCCAAGTCACCAATGTTAGAGGAATCTCATATTCAAAGTCATGCTAAAGTTACACCCCAAGCCCAGCTTTTCATAGCGATGCCGGAATATTTTACTGAAATCTGGATAGTTTCAAGTTTTGGAATGATTGAGTACATTAGGCACTTTTTAAAATAAAACTCCTCAGCCTTATTCATTGAGCCCTGATGAGATGCTCTGTTGGTGCAGGCTCCATGGGCCGGCCGAATGGCCTCCTTCTGCACTGTAGGGATTCTATGATAATCGTTCGCATTTCTGTCTAGTTTTGAATCTATACTTTTCCTGGACACTGTAAACATTGATTAAGCCGCCGCCGCTCCCCCCCCCCTACCAAAGAAACATGGAAATCGCAAATTTGGTATAATTTTGCTAAATATTGCAGAAATATTCTATTTTAAACCAAGTGTTTTTCTCACAGTTCCCGTATATAGTGTTATTAGGTACTGCCACCTTCCTCCCCATCCATAGACTGTTTCTTTCTCGGGTCGGCACTGTGGCACAGTGGTTAGAGCATTGCTGCCTCACAGCACCAGGGATCTGGGTTCAATTCCAGCCTTAGATGACTGTGTGGAGTTTGCACATTCTCCCAGTGAGTAATCAGTGTCTACGCGGGTTTCCTCCGGGTGCTCCGGTTTCCATTCCACAGTCCAAAGATGTACGGGTTAGGTGGATTGGCTATGCCAAATTGCTCCTTAATATCAGGGGACCTACCTAGGGTTGCGGGGAGAGGGCTGGGTGGGATTGTGGTCGGTGCAGACCCGATGGGCCGAATGGCCTCTTTCTGCACTGTCAGATTCGATGACACGCATTCACAGCGAGAGAGAGATAAAAGTGGGCCGGGCAGGCGTTGCTGGGCTGCCTGCACCCCCACTGAGTGAATTTTGAACCTGTGACCAGGAGAACGCCCAGTCTCAGTTCCCGTGAAGCAGGTCTCCTTTTTCTGAGAGTTTGGACCTTTCCGCAGATTCTTAAACCGTGGCCAACAAGTGGCGCTATAACTACAGCGGATGGAGACTGCAAAACTAGACCAACTTCCCAGACTAACAGAGGGAAATGGCTAAACACACACAGACTATAGGAGGACGAGGAGTTAAAATTTGACTTTAACATTAGAAATAAATTGTTTGGATTAAGAAGGATGAATTCTTTTTGAAATATAGTTTGGTGTTGGTAGGGGGCGGTAGTTGCAAATACAAAGCTAACAACATTAGTTGCTTAAACCTTGGTGCTAAACTAACCCCAATCTATTCACTGTAATGTAGTATTCGACATCTTAAGAAAAGTTCTTTACTATTCAGCAGATAGAGGATGGAAAGCTGTCACTTGAACCTTCGAGTGAATTTGAATCCCAGGCCCACTTATACAGCTCAATTTCAAATAGTGCATCAGTAAAGATTAAACTATCTTAGTAAGTGAGCGGTGCAGGATTTTGGAAGAACACTGCTACTCTTATGCTCTGGCTTCTCTTCAGACTGTATAAATCTTTCGCCTTTTACTAAAGATGTTTTGGGATGACTCTGTAATCTTCCCCTGTGAATGACAATTGCAGCAATGAATGGTGTAGCGTTCCGAAACGGGAGATTGTCCACACCTTCACATGCTCTAGAAACTGTTTTAGCCAGGGGACCCGGTCTTGAATTTGGGAAGTGGGAGATTAAGTCGCATAGACAATTCCTGACTGTTTTGACATTTGAAATGGTCTTGTGTGAAACTGCCGAGGATTCCGTTTGGAAAGTAAACACGGGCAGTTGAAAGTTGTTGCAGGGGTTGCGGTATTTGAGCAGTTTTATTGTCGTCAGTCACGGGAACTCCTTGAACGATCAGTTGGTTTCAATGCATCTTGTGCTCCACCCACTGCCAGGCACGCTGCCGCTTCCCCGAACACCCAACACTGAAACAGTTTGAAAGTCCAACTTACTCTGGTCCCCTTTCGGACATGGATGTGGAAGCGCTTTATAAACAAACATCGCTTTAGACTTCAGATTTGGGAGGGGAAAGGAGAGAGAAAAAACAATTTATCAGCAATTGCCTTCCTGGTTCTGACCAAGCGCCCGTTCAGTGGTGCTGCGGTGGATATGAATGCACACTTCCCAGCGGAGAGTCAACACTTGGCGCAATAATTGTTTTGCTTTTGTCTCGACTTGATGCGTTCCTGCAGCAACCGAAAGCAAAATGCCAGGGAGTAAACCTCGCGGGATGGAGCCGGAGTGCCACAGGCTGGAGGTAAAGTAACAAGGCTTGGGGGAGGGTGACTGACTGTACTTGGGGTAAGGCTGGCTGAAGTTTGAGTCTGGCTCTGAGCTACACCGCACCCTCGGCTCATTCGCTGGCGCTTTCTAAGAGTACATTGACAAATAAGAGGTGCATAGCGACAGCACCATACTGTACTAATGCTCCCTAATGTCAATGAATCAAAAACATGATTGGACTCATGGCATTGTGCGGAGTTTACACTAGCTCCCCACAGTAACTGGCAATAAACAAGCTGAACTTTTGCAAGACGATTTGAAGCAATGTTTTAATGAGTGACTCCTGTGTGTGTGTTAACGCTGAGAAGGCAAACTTCATTGCAATGTTAATGTAAGCTGACTTGTGACTAATAAATAAACTTTAAGGCAGATTAAAGTGTTTAATAGTTTCATCCTTCCACTTAACTTTGGACTTCACGCCTGTTGAAGAAAGTGGCCAAGCACGTCTCAATGTTTGCGGTTGGGCATGTTTCACAGGTGCTGGATGGCAGCCGAGGCAAGGAAGCGTCGAACCCCCTGGAATCCGGTCTCAGGAAGAGATTTCAGGCGACCGAGGAAAATCACTGTGGGAGTCGACCCGCTCCCGAGGGAGCTGGAGCCGTCTCCGGGACGGAGTCTTGCACCTTCGAGAAGGAAGAGAGAGGAAGTTGGTGTAAGCATTGCCAGCTCAAGCTGACAGAACTGAAAAGACAAGCCATGAAGCTCGTCATCCCCGGATCCATCAAGGTACGAATTCAATAAACAATGTGTGTGTGTGTGTGTGTGTGTGTGCGCGCCCTGGCATCACTCTGAGTGCCCCTCTCCTCGGCTAGCTCCAACAATTGGCATCTTGCTTCAACTACACTGCTTCTCAGAGAGCTGGGACTGATTCGCGACCTGTTGCCCTCCTTTAGAACCCCCTATTTTAGTGTAGCAGCCTTATTTATTAATGACTCCACCTTTTCAGAGCCCTGAGACAACCAGCCTGGGAGATGGTTCCAGTGTGTGTCTGTGAGTCTGACTCTCGGATCGCCCACACGGTGAAGGGAAAACAGCTCCCCGGTGAGAGCAGGGGGAAGGGGGGGTGGGGGGGGGGGATGGTGGAGGAGGACTGGAGATCTTTCAGCCTGAGCTGCTCTGATACCTCTTGAGGCAGCAGCGTATTTCAGATCAGAGGGCAGTGCCCACCCTTACCAGTCAGCACTCTGTGAGATTTCCCACCGGAGCTAGAAGCAGGCAAAGACTCCATATTAAAATACACACACTGAGCCCCCTGTTGGTGGGTCTGGGGTTCTTCCCGACGTGGGGAGGCAGATGAGCCAAGGGACTCCATCAGATGAAAATATTGGAAATGGTGCGCTGAGACTCAGCTGACTAAAGGTCGGCCGGGCAATTGGCCATTCCTTTGCTGGCTGATTGGATTGAAAGACGCCAATTTGCTACCATCGATTCGCACTAATAGTGTTTGCTTGTTTGGATCATTGAAATGTAAGAATTGGGAGGGGGGAATATCTACAGTTTCCCCCAATAGAAAACTCTACCCTTGACATATAACATATTCAAAAAGGTACATTGTGCGGGAATAATGCTCCCCCCCCCCCACCTTCCTTTCAATAATTGACATCCGTAACAGGAAATTAAACTCCGGAGCAAGTTACCTGCACTGAAACGACCTTGTGTAATTGTCGTTTGGAGGATTTATGGACTCCAGACGTTTATTGGGCCTTATTTCACGCAACACCATCATTTTGATTTCCGCCTGCGCTGAAGGTCTTGCACCTATCTTAAAGTTTCATTTGCTAAAGCGTAATGTCCCCTCTACCATTCTGCCATTAACTGTCAGTAAAGGTTACCTTCTGCCATTGCCCAGTCTGCAGATCCCACTGACTGCTCTACCTGACCTATGAACAATGAGCAAACTCTTCTGAATAATAATCGAGGCTTTTATCCGCCTATGTCACGGAAAGGGAGTCTAGTCATGAGAGAATAAAAAAACACATTCTGCAAAGGCAATGGTTCACAAGCAGGTGTCCAGGTGAGGAGACCTTTCTCTCAAAGCCCACCCACCCTGTATGGTCTATCCTTGTTTGCTGGTGGACCAGGGCAGGGTTGGATTTGGCCTTTATTTCCAAAACACATCACATTATTGTTTTCAATTTCACAGTGAAAGAAACAAGCACTGCTGCCTCACAGCGCCAGGGACCTGGGTTCGATTCTCGGCTTGGCTCACTGTCTCTGTGGAGTTTGCACGTTCTCCCTGTGTCTGGGTGGGTTTCCTCTGGGTGCTCCAGTTTCCTCCCAAAGATGTGCTGGTTAGCTGCATTGGCCATGCTAAATTCTTCCTCAGTGTACCTGAACAGGCACCGGTGTGGCGTTTTTGCAGTAGCTTCATTGCAGTGTGAATGTAAGCCTACTTGAGACACTAATAAATAAAAAACTTATAAAAATATAGGATATTTTCAAACAAGGTTCTTATTGTACTTTTTATAAAGGTGAAAAGAAGTGCATGTGATCTGGTGCACCTTAGGAGTATGACTGAATGCAAATTTTACTTACAAAGCACATTTCTGCAGATGAGCATATTGTCTTGTTTACAGCTAGAAGTGCTTACTGCAATAAGACAATTAGCCCCTTTTAACTGAGTGGCTTAGTCTGTTATGTTTACATAGGGTTCCAGCTGATTATGCTTTGTTCTGAAGTTTAGCAATCCACATATTCTCCACAATAAGCCTCACTGTGTTGTGGTTTTAAACCATTCATTCAGCTTCTAGTGAAAAAGAAGCTCAGAGTCTACGATAATGTAAACTCCAAATAATCTAGCTGTTCCTCCTAACAAAATAAAGGATGAATGGATCTCTTTTGTTTGCCACAATAATCACGGGATCTTTCAACAATGGCTTTGAAAATACTACATAGCAGCTTCAGCATCCTCTTTGGTGCTGGTGGGTGGGTATGATGGGCGGGGTGTTTTGAAGATTCTGTCCTGACAAGTCACTGAAAAGACTCCATTCTCCATTTTTCATTACTTGCTGCAAGATTTTCAATCCATTGTCCACCATAAAATAAACAGTTACGTTTTATGAAGACATACTGGTGTGGGCTCGTAACAAAAAGTTGTTCCTTAAAGAAGATTGCAAAATGTTAAGCAGCGGCTTAATATGGTGATGTGAAACTTCAGAATAACTGCACTCAATTCTTTTATACTGTGCAGGAATATTTTTCAAATGAATAGACTTTAACGTTCACAGTGAGCGATTCTGCTCATTAGTTTAAGAAGTTCATGTGTTGGTAAGTTTCCTACTTTTGGATATTATAAATAGCACCATTTCCACACATACTTTTGCCCATAATCTGTTACTGAAGTTCTATCATCATCTATAACAGAATCAGCGTTGGGCTATAAAGGCTTATACAGTGTAATAAAGAGGGTCGATGACAAACACAGATAAGATAGAGAAGGATGAGTAAACTAGGAAACAGGTTACAATGAAGAGTTCAACTTCCAGATCTTTTTGCGGCTGGATGAGGGAATTAAGTTTCCTCTGTCACTTGTGTATTGCTTGTTCTTGCTCACTGATTTATTTCTGTGTAAAGATAACTAGTAACATCAATATATGTCAGCATCTGTAGTGGTTAGTGAAATTGTACCTTCAATAAGTAGGCAGTTCTCTACTGACCTCATGTAGGTAGTGTGATTTTGAATGAACATAGGAACATAGGAGCAGGAGTAGGCCGTTCAACCCATCAAGCCTCCTCCATCATTAAATACAATTTCTTTCTCCCACACTATCCTATATCCCTTTGTGTCATTGGTATTTAGAAATCTGTCAGTCTTTGCTTTAAATATTCTAAATGACTGAACTTCCATGACCCTCTCAGGCAGAGAATTCCAAAGAATCACAACCCTCTGAGCAAAAAAACATTCTCCTCATCTTAATCCTAAGTAGCTTCACCTTTATTGTGAAATTGTGTCCCCTAGTTCTAGTCGCCTCAACCAGGGTAAACATCTTGCCAGCATCTACACTGTCTATTACTTTAAGTATTTTGTAGGTTTCAATGAGATTATCTCTCATTCTTTGAATCTATAGAGAATACGGGCCCAGTTTCCCCAATCTTTCTTCATAAGACAGCCATGCCATCACAGGAACAAGTCTGGTGAATCTTTGTTACACTCCCTTTATAGCAATAATATCCTTCCTAAGGTAAGGAAACTGCACAGTATTCCAGCTATGGTCTAACCAAGGTTCTATACATTTGAAGCAAGACTTCACTACACCTGTACTCAAATCCTCTTACGATAAAGAATAACATTTCATTGGCATTCTTAATTGCTTGCTGCTCTTGCATGTTAGCTTAGGGTGACTCACTGATGGGGACACCCAGGTCCTTTTCTACAATACACTTTCTCATCTCTTACCATTTAAGAAATACTCTGCGCATCTGTTCCTCCTACCAAAGTGGATAACCTCACATTTTTCCACATTATATTCTATCTGCCATGTTCTTGCCCATTCAGTAAGTCTGTCCAAATCCTCTTGAAGCTGCTTTGCAGCTTCCTCACAACACACATTCCCATTTAGCTTTGTGTCATTTGCATACTTGGAAATATTACAGGGATATAATTGGGATGCAAAGTTTTACATTGGTCAGCAAAAGCCCATGCAGATTAAGCGCTGAATTGCATGTTAGCAACAACTTATATTCATACAGCACCTTTAATGTAATCAAACATCACAAGATGCTTCATAGGGACATTATAAAACAAAATATGACACCGAACTACAGAGGGAAATGTTGGGATAGTTGACAAGTAACTTGGTCAAGGAGAGATAGATTTTAATGAACATGTTAAAAGAGGAAAGCAAGGTGGAGGGACAGAGCAGTTAAAGGAAGGAAGTCCAGATATTGGAGCCTTGGCAATTGAAGACACAGCCACCCATAATAGGGTGATTAAAATTGGAGATACTCAAGAATCTGGAGTTAATGAAGTGAAGAGATCTCGGAGGGTTGTGGGGCTGCAGGAAATTACAGTGATGGGAACGGGCAACAAAATGGGAGGATTTGAAAACAAGGATGAGAATTTATGTTAACAAATATGATAATGATCAGTGAACAGCATTTGGTGTGTGTTAGAACACAAATGGAAGAATATAGGACAAACTCAGTTTCATGGAGGGTAGAAAGTAAGAGCCAAGCCGGGAATACAATAGGATACAATACAGTAGAACTTGGATAACGAAAGCATGAATGCGGGTTTCAGCAGCAGAAGGGCTGAGTAAGGGATAGAGATCGGTAATGTTATGGAGGGGTAAACAGGCAATCTTAATGGCCGCATGAATATTTGGTTGGAAACTCAGCTTGAGGGAGGGAAGCAAATATAACACAGAAGTTGTGAACAGTCTAATTCAGCCTCAGACAATGACCAGAAGGAGGGCTGGAATCATTGGTGAGGGAATGGCAAGAACCAAAGACATTGGCTTCAATCCTTTCAATAATTAATTGGAGTAACTTCTTGTTTACCCTGTACTGGATGTTGGATAAACAGTTTGGCAACTTAGACACAGTGAGAGGTCAAGGGAGGAGGTGGTGAGGCAGATATTGCCATTTATAAAGACATGCATTAAGTTAGTTAAACAATGACTGCAGGAGTTGCTCTCTTTCCTGAAGTGGAGCATCTTGTGTCAGGCTACAACTTATAGAACATTGAACAAAAGCACCCCAAATGTTGGAGGCAGATTCAAGTGACATGCAACTGGTGGATGACATGCAACTAGTGGAATACATTCATAAGCATAAGATTGAGAAGTTAGAGCATTAGAGTTGTAGCATTAAGAATTGTGCATTTAATTTGCTGTATTAGAATCCATACAGTGCAGAAGGAGGCCATTTGGCCCATTGAGTTTGCACCGATCACAATTCTACCCAGACTCTACCCCATAATTCCATGTGTTTACCCTGCTAATTCCCTAGACACTAAGGGGCAATTTACCATGACCAATCAACCTAACCCACACATCTTTGGACTGTGGAGGAAACCAGAGCACATGGAGGGAACCCAAGCAGGCGCAGGAAGAATGTGCAGACAACACACAGACAGCAAGCCCAGACTGGATTGAAACCCAGGTCCCTGGCATCATGAGTCAGCAGTGCTAACCACTGTGCCAACCCATTGGAGCTTTCAAATGTATTTTTCATTAAGCAATATTTAAGTTTCTTCATGTCACAAATAGACTTACATTAACACTGAAATGAAGTTACTGTGAAAATCCCTGAGAAAATCCAGCACCTTTTTGGGTACCCTGAAGGAGAATTTAGTATGGCCAAAGCACCTAACCAGCACATCTTTCGTGTTGGTTTGGTTAGTTTTCACAGTTTTGAACAGCATTTTTGTGCAATAATGCTTAACGTTCTAACTGAGAACTGAAATTAAAATACAAAGATGAAGTAAAGAACCCTATTATATAATGTGTCTGATATGAGAAATCTGAAACTGTCACTTTAGTTGTTGTGGAGCATTTCTTTTTGTTGCTAACAGTCAGTATATTGATTTTTTTAAAGCTATGTGTAGTACTGTTAAAGTTTTAAAATGTGTCAGATTTGGATTCCAGTGCTTTTGATCAGTTTGCTACTAAATAGGTCTTTTCATTGCAACATTTATAGGTGCTGGAATTATATAGTATAGCGGTTTCACTTTGTGCATTGTTTAAAATGCTTTGAACATAAATGTGTCCCAAATTCTTTCTTTTGGAAGTCAAAAGTATTTTGCCCTCAGCTAATGCATCCTAGTTAAACAGGGTATGTTGGTGTTGGTCAAAATAATTTCAGCCTTCTTTGTAAATTGCACTTGTAGACATGGTTCTTTTTGTAGAATATCCAGAACAATAACTCGTTTGTCTAAGCACTCTAGGAGAAACACTAATGCCATATGTAAATCCTGAAGGAAAGTTAGATGGGAAACTACTATTATAGCATGTCACAGTTATAGAGACAGGTGCAATTAAAGTCTTTATTAACCTTTCACCATTTGCCTTAGGCCACAGGGGGACTTAACCAAATAATGTATCCTTCAGAAGTTCACGTAATGAGCAGAGAATGTTTTCCTCCCAATCATTAAAATGTAACTCAACCTTTATAGTTGGTAAAAGCACCTCATTTAAAGCTGAGATTGTACTGATTTCTTTTATCACTGAAATCGATGATTTAGTCCTCTAGACATTATATTTAAGCACTAAATTATGAATTTTATTTTGCTCTATCTTTCTGATACATGAATCTTTTGTAAGGCATTGTGTTGTTTTATAGAATTCATGATTTAATTTGGACCTACACAGGTGATAGAGTGCAGTGTACAAAATAAATATTGTACTTTGTCACAGCCAGCCAGTTTGTCTCAAGCTTTACTTTGTAGGCTAAATAGGACTTTCAGGAGTCATGCACTGTGTAGTCGTTCAAAGTCTTCTACGTAATCCATGTCTTACATGGATTGTGTCGTGGAGTCCAAACCACTTACAAGGAAATCATGAAAAAGTCTTTTAAACAGTGTCATGGAAATGTCGGGAGTGGTTTTAGTAGATTAATATAATTGGTTCTTGGTTTCTATTAGTAAAGTAGTAATAATGTATTGATCAGATATGGATTGTTCAAACAAAGAATGGAGTAAACTGCAATTTGTTCAAGGTATTTACAATCCATAATGTATAATTAGCTGCACAGTACAATAAATTAAAAGCCTCAGCATCATTTTCAACCTGCAAAAAGGATCCGATGCATTAAATGCTTATTATTATTTTAAAAATGGTTAGCACAATTATGATTCAATCACATAGAAAATGAATTTGTTAATGCTGAATGCAATAATTTTAAAAGTTTGCAGTTAAATAATGCCATTCAAGATAAAATGTCTTTTAAAGTTGGAGGTTTACCATCAGTGCGGTATAGAAGTCAGCACCAAAATATACTTTTGGTGGTCTTTACCTCTGGTAGAGAAACGTTCAGACCCTGTTACTCCATGGTTGTGGTGCTAGCTGTTATGTCAAGATCAACCCTACCAATTCACTGCAGTGCTGACCCTACCCAATTCAGTGGCATCAGCAGGACAGCACCAGTTTGTTTGATGCCACTGTGTGTACACTTCTGGCACCCATTTGCTCCATGCAAGTAGAAACACCCAGTGCTGTCCACCAAAGAAGGAGAGTTGCCCAGACTCCCTCCAACCCCAGATCTCAGCCATGACCTGTAAGAGGACCGATTGACAAAGTAAAATGAAACAAAGTTGCTCATTGTTGGGGTCCAGGCTACTTTCATGGCCTGCACTCCCGGACGATGCTTACATTGCCTGTATGGAGGTCTACCAGTTCACGGTTCCTTCACTCACCTTTGAGGTTCCAGTGTTAAAAGAAGTTGAGAGTTATGGCAGTCCTCATTAAACATTACAACCTAACAAAGTCATCCAAGTCTGCCCTGCATGTGCCTTTTATGTATACGTGCACAAACCATTTTGGGGAGAGGAAGGTAGAAAATTGGAGGCAAAAAAAAGGTTTTGAAAAACAAGTGGAGTTTCACCAATGACTGTGGTTAATATAAATTTGCTAGCACGACCTTCCTAATGTTGGTCAGCTACCATCAAAGTTATTGTGTAGGGAACACAAATAGTTTAATGACTTTGCCCCTTATACTGTCCAGGAAATTTGCTGTTCAAATGTCCAGCCAATCATTGCTCTTAACACAGAGATAAGGATGATACACTTATTAAAGGGGAGAGAGGTAGGCTACATGCTGGAGCATCAGTGGACGCGATGCTGGTTCAGTACTCCATGCAGATCAACTTGTGGCAGAGCCATGCCGAACACAGATGGGCTGGGGCTGAACTTAGTCACAATAATCATATTTGCGGGGTGGGGTGGTGGAGTGAACGGAATGGGATAAATAAACATACCACAGGATAATGATTGTTTGGGTTGGCTGTTGGACAACAGCACATTGGTTGTTCTGGCTTCCTGCCCTTCCTTTTATTGTGGATAATATCTATTTGGAGTGGTGGTGGGGCTGGGGAGAGTGGATGTGGTGAGGATATGGAAATGAAGCCCTGAAGAAATGTGCCCTTTGTTGGAGGCTAAGAGACAGGTGGGAAAAGAAATAGATTATATCAAAATGGGACTGCTGTCCTGAGAGAAGCAAAAGCATAAAAACACTTTCCTAGTGCGGCGACCTGATCGAGCAGGTTTCATCTATTGGTGTTTAATTTCAATTGTTTGCTCATTTAAATTGATTACGAATGACAGCAAGTTGGAATTGAAATGCATTTTTTCCCCACTCCATCAGCAATTTAAAGCACTTGCTGCTAGGGCTGGAATAATCCTGGCGTAATGAGGAAAATGTCCTTCGTTATGGAATATTGTAGCCTTAACTTGTATTTATGCAAAATTGCAAGCAATTGTTAAATCATAATGATCTAAAAATAAGACTGCTAATGTGCAGGCTGCCGTATCTGGTTCCTCACTCACCATGGAGTCCAATCACCTTGTAATCTCTTTACACCAGGGTGCTTGAGGCACTATCCATCAAATTTCATGCTGGAGTTCTGCATTTATAAACTGCAGCAACCTATAACCTTTTGTATTCTTAGCAGTAGCCTTCTCCAAGCTCGCTTTTGCATTCAAGTACAGTGTAGGATTTCCAAACCCTGACCAGGGGCAAAAATAAATAGAAGGGAATTTTGTTGTCTGAAGGAGGTCTTGAGATCAGGACAACTAAATCACATCAGCCTGATACAGTGGAACTGTGCAATGTGAGCTCAAATAGTAAAACAGGTCCATGTCAAAGCGATACTGTTTCCTAATGATTCTGCACAGTAATTACCCATAGACTATGCTTGCACTGAGAAATGTGCATATCTTGCTGATGTTACAGAAGCCTTGCACGTCTGTTCCTAGTAAGGCCACTTATGGCACTTTAAACCTTTAGACACTTTATTAAAAATGAAGCAAAGGAGAATTTTTCCATGAACACTTCCCCTTTATGCAGGGAGAATCGATCCTCATAAGGGGGCATGAGAATGGGCTGAGTTAAGCAATCACAGATAAAGAAAAACAAAATTACAGAAGCATTTTCTGTGAATGGCAATCTATACCATCATTATATCAGTTCCTTACTCTATCAGATTGAGGGAATCCACCAGCCAATTTCACAAACAATGTAATCAGCACACAATGCTTACATTAAAATATACACTTTTTAAGAGAGCATAATTAACAGAAAACATCACAAAATAGGCTTTTCAAAGTTATGTAGCTCTTTTCAAAGTGTCTGGTGATTAAATAGCATTGTTGACAAAGCTGACAATTTACATTGAGGACTCTAATAGGGTGGTTTACAAATTTTATTTCCACCCTGCAATTTATTTGTAATTTACCTTTTACTTTGGACTTCTCCATTTTTTATTATTTGGTTTATTGCAAATAAGGGTTGTGCTTAAGGAAGGAATGAGCGATTCCCACATTTCATCATTTCTTTTCCCCTTGCTGGCCTTATGTTGCCATGGCTACCTAGAGGGTAAAAGCTCGGTCTGATCCTGTTATTAGGCCCAAATATCAGTTCCTAGCCTGGCCTCAGCTGGAGCTCTGTAATTGGTCTCAATGCCCATAGAATGAGAAAGAAAAAATCAGTTTGCACTTCCATTCCTGGTCACTACGTCGAATAAGAAAGTTCCCATGCAATGTTCAACAGACTCCTTTTCCCCTCTGACCAATCATCTCATCAAAACCCTCTTCCTCTTCTTCCCCCACTTTCATCTCAAACTTGAAGTACAGGGACCTCATGGATTCTTCATCAATAAAATCAAGGCTACCTGTGTAGCAGCCTTCATAACATTCCCTCAGGCAGCCGTGGCAACTTCACCGCCTCACTCCCTTCCCTGCAAGTTTGCACACAGCAAGATCCCAAAGCAGCTGTGAATATTGGCCAGATAATCTTGATTAGAGATGTTGGTTGAGGGATAAGTATTGAAGCAAGACATTGGGCATACTCTGCCGCTGTTTGTTGAATAATGCCAAGGAATGTTTTACATCTCCCTAAGGGAACAGCCAGGGCTTTGGTTCAAAGTCTCATCCAATCAAACACATTTCTGACAGTGCAGCACTCCCTCAGGACTGTTCTGAAGTGTTCAGCCTAGGTTATGTGCTGAAGTCTCTGGAGAGGTGCGAGGGCTACCATTGAGCTGAGGCTGACACTACTTACTTAATAACTATGGTTACTTTTCATGAACATCCAGCAACACAGCCCTTGCCTAGTTGCCTAAAGAAAAGGAAGCTTTCAAACCATTGGCAATAATTTCTAAAATGGTCACTGTGTCAGATAACTGAAGGAGGGATAAAGCTCCAGTTAAGTTTATTGTTGGCAGTTACCAGCAAAGCAAAACAAATGACTATGATAACATAATGCTGGGACAGAGTGTGAAAAAATATCCAAATGGTAATGGCTGAAAAAACAGTATGACCTTAAATTGTGAATTAAGATCAGTGTAAAAACATTCACACATTACTTTTCTGCAGTTAAAAAAATACATGGTTGGACTTCGATCTGTATATTGGCTATGATTGTGTATCTTCTGTACATTCTATTTAAATATTTAAGCAGACAGTTCTTTAAAATATTATTTGATACTAGCATAAATAAATTAATTAAAAATACAGTCCATTCATCTAATTCTATATCAATGAAGAACTCTAGATAATTCAGCTTGCAGATAAAACTGTAAAACATGTTGTAAAATGAGAAGTGTTAGAAATATGTAGTGGTTAAGTCAAAATTTGAAGTGTAAAGATGGATATGCATAAATCCTGATATCAGAAGTTTGTACACTTGAGGTGCTATGTTTGTCTGTGTGACAGCATTCAGTGCATTTAGAAATGATTCATTGGCCAGAATTCTCCAGTTTCCTATGCTCCACCACCACTGCCGGTGCTGAGCCAAATCTCCATTCACAGCAGTGGAACCGGAAAATCGCAGCCACAGACAAGGTCGGGGAACCTGATCCATCATGTGTGAAGTTTATTCTGACACTCACTATAGAAATGTAATATGGGAGCAGAGTCAGATCCAAAAATGACTGAAAAAGTTAAGCGTTTTTCTTTGCTTTCATTGCAAGACAGTCCAGAAGCCAAACCTGCCCTGTATTTTGTGTAGGCTGGTGATCCCCACACTGAGCAAGTTTCTGCTGCTTCCCACCAATTTCCCAAGTGGATGTGAATAGTTGACCAGCTGGTATGGGAGTTGAAATCGTCCAGTCCGGATTTCCACCACACCAGATTGGTTTTCAATTCAAGCACCAAAACCCACTCAGAGATAAAATCAGCATTGTGCGTTTTCCAACTCTTCTGGGGATGGTTATTGTAGAATAGAATAGAATACCGACAGTGCAGAAGGAAGCTGTTCGGCCCATTGGGTCTGGAGCAGCTCCCTGATAGAGCAACTCACCCAGAACTTCTCCGCCATCCTATTCTCGTAAGCCCACAGTGTTACCAAGGCTAATTCATCAAACCTACACATCTTTGGAAACGAAAGGGCAATTTACATTCAGAAACAATCCCAGTCCTCCTTTCAGAAACAATCCCAGTCCTCCATTCAGAAACAATCCCAGTTCTCCATTCGACAACAATCCCAGTCCTCCATTCAACAACAATCCCAGTTCCCCATTCAACAACAATCCCAGTCCTTCATTCAACAACAATCCCATTTCTCCATTGAACAACAATCCCAGTTCTCCATTCAACAACAATCCCAGTTCCCCATTCAACAACAATCCCAGTCCTCCATTCAACAACAATCCCATTTCTCCATTGAACAACAATCCCAGTTCTCCATTCAACAACAATCCCGGTTCTCCATTCAACAACAATCCCGGTTCTCCATTCAACAACAATCCCAGTCCTCCATTCAACAACAATCCCAGTTCTCCATTCAACAACAATCCCAGTTCTCCATTCAACAACAATCCCGGTTCTCCATTCAACAACAATCCCAGTTCCCCATTCAACAACAATCCCAGTCCTCCATTCAACAACAATCCCATTTCTCCATTGAACAACAATCCCAGTTCTCCATTCAACAACAATCCCGGTTCTCCATTCAACAACAATCCCGGTTCTCCATTCAACAACAATCCCAGTCCTCCATTCAGAAACAATCCCAGTTCTCCATTCGACAACAATCCCAGTCCTCCATTCAACAACAATCCCAGTTCTCCATTCAACAACACTCCCGGTTCTCCATTCAACAACAATCCCAGTCCTCCATTCAACAACAATCCCAGTTCTCCATTCAACAACAATCCCGGTTCTCCATTCAGCAACAATCCCAGTTCTCCATTCAACAACAATCCCAGTTCTCCATTCAGCAACAACCCCAGTTCTCCATTCAACAACAATCCCAGTCCTCCATTCAACAACAATCCCAGTACTCCATTCAACAACAATCCCGGTTCTCCATTCAACAACAATCCCAGTACTCCATTCAACAACAATCCCAGTCCTCCATTCAGCAACAACCCCAGTTCTCCATTCAACAACAATCCCAGTTCTCCATTCAACAACAATCCCAGTTCTCCATTCAGCAACAATCCCAGTTCTCCATTCAACAACAATCCCAGTTCTCCATTCAGCAACAATCCCAGTTCTCCATTCAACAACAATCCCAGTTCTCCATTCAAGAACAATCCCAGTTCTCCATTCAAGAACAATCCCAGTTCTCCATTCAGCAACAATCCCAGTTCTCCATTCAACAACAATCCCAGTTCTCCATTCAAGAACAATCCCAGTTCTCCATTCAACAACAATCCCAGTTCTCCATTCAGCAACAATCCCAGTTCTCCATTCAACAACAATCCCAGTTCTCCATTCAACAACAATCCCAGTCCTCCATTCAACAATAATCCCAGTCCTCCATTTTTACAACAATCCCAGTTCTCCATTCAAGAACAATCGCAGTTCTCCGTTCAACAACAATCCCAGTTCCCCATTCAACAACAATCCCAGTTCTCCATTGAACAACAATCCCAGTTCTCCATTCAGCAACAATCCCAGTCCTCCATTCAACAACAATCCCAGTCCTCCATTTTTACAACAATCCCAGTTCTCCATTCAAGAACAATCGCAGTTCTCCATTCAACAACAATCCCAGTTCCCCATTCAACAACAATCCCAGTTCTCCATTCAACAACAATCCCAGTTCTCCATTCAGCAACAATCCCGGTTCGCCATTCAACAACAATCCCAGTTCCCCATTCAAGAACAATCCCAGTTCTCCATTCAACAACAATCCCAGTTCTCCATTCAGCAACAATCCCAGTCCTCCATTCAACAACAATCCCAATTCTCCATTCAACAACAATCCCAGTTCTCCATTCAGCAACAATCCTGGTACTCCATTCAGCAACAATCCCAGTCCTCCACTCAGCAACAATCCCAGTACTCCATTCAAGAACAATCCCAGTTCTCCATTCAGCAACAATCCCAGTCCTCCATTCAAGAACAATCCCAGTTCTCCATTCAAGAACAATCCCAGTTCTCCATTCAAGAACAATCCCAGTTCTCCATTCAAGAACAATCCCAGTTCCCCATTCAACAACAATCCCAGTCCTCCATTCAGCAACAATACCAGTTCCCCATTCAACAACAATCCCAGTTCTCCATTCAACAACAATCCCAGTTCTCCATTCAACAACAATCCCAGTTCTCCATTCAACAACAATCCCAGTCCTCCATTCAACAACAACCCCAGTTCTCCATTCAGCAACAATCCCAGTTCTCCATTCAGCAACAATCCCAGTTCTCCAGTCAACAACAATCCCAGTTCCCCATTCAACAACAATCCCAGTTCTCCATTCAGCAACGATCCCGGTACTCCATTGAACAACAATCCCGGTACTCCATTGAACAACAATCCCAGTCCTCCATTCAACAACAATCCCAATTCTCCATTCAACAACAAACCCAGTTCTCCATTCAACAACAATCCCGGTACTCCATTCAACAACAATCCCAGTCCTCCATTCAAGAACAATCGCAGTTCTCCATTCAACAACAATCCCAGTTCTCCATTCAACAACAATCCCAGTTCTCCATTCAACAACAATCCCAGTTCTCCATTCAACAACAATCCCAGTCCTCCATTCAACAACAATCCCAGTTCTCCAGTCAACAACAATCCCAGTTCCCCATTCAGCAACAATCCCAGTTCTCCATTCAACAACAATCCCAATTCCCCATTCAACAACAATCCCAGTTCTCCATTCAACATCAATCCCAGTTCTCCATTCAGCAACAATCCCAGTTCTCCATTCAACAACAATCCCAATTCCCCATTCAACAACAATCCCAGTTCCCCATTCAACAACAATCCCAATTCCCCATTCAACAACAATCCCAGTTCTCCATTCAACAACAATCCCAGTTCTCCATTCAACAACAATCCCAGTTCCCCATTCAGCAACAATCCCAGTTCTCCATTCGACAACAATCCCAGTTCCCCATTCAACAACAATCCCAGTTCCCCATTCCGCAACAATCCCAGTCCTCCATTCAACAACAATCTCAGTTCTCCATTCAACAACAGTCCCAGTTCCCCATTCAACAACAACCCCAGTTCCCCATTCAACAACAATCCCAGTTCTCCATTCAACAACAATCCCAGTTCTCCATTCAACAACAATCCCAGTTCTCCATTCAACAACAATCCCAATTCCCCATTCAGAAACAATCCCAGTTCTCCATTCAACAACAATCCCAGTTCTCCATTCAACAACAATCCCAGTTCTCCATTCAACAACAATCCCAATTCCCCATTCAGCAACAATCCCAGTTCCCCATTCAACAACAATCCCGGTTCTCCATTCAACAACAATCCCAGTTCTCCAATCAGAAACAATCCCAAATCCCCATTCAGCAAGAATCCCAAACCCCCTTTCGGCAACAATCCCAATTCTCAATTCGGGAACAATCCCAAATCCCCATTTGGCAACAATCCCAAATCCCCTTTTGGCAACAATCCCAAATTCCCACATTCTGTAGCAGTCCCAAATCCCAATTCAGTAACAATCTCATTCCTTATGTACCTGTCACTGATCATCGCATCATCCACTTGGCCACAATGTAAAAGCAAATGTCACTACAAAACACATATTCCAAAGCAAATTTATAGATTAAATGATGCCACATCTCATTCAAAAGTCATCTAATCACCCTTGCCTTCCATGTGCCCTTGCTTTCCCTTGTATTCTGACATGTTGCTACCCCAGGGGCTGCTACATGCCTGGTGGAAGTCCACTACCTTTCAGTGGAGCAGACTGCAGCTGGCCTTCGAGGCTACTGTCAATAAGACTAAAAGACTCAGCTGGGTACTGCACCATCTTGGCATGGCAGCAGCAGTCTGGGCTGGCTGGATGACAGGGAACCACAAGGGAGCTAGTAAAGTGGTGGGGAGTTGAATGCAGTGTTCCTGAGAGAAGACTGCAGCTTTGTGCTCTGTGGAACCACTGCTACTCTCTTCGGGTGATGCCTCAGCAATCCTAGTAATCTGTTGGAAGATGGATTTCTGGATTGTTGTGACCTACAAGCCTTTTTTCATGCTGTAAACCTCAGATTTGATAATAACAGCCTGAGCTTTCACTGCAACACTGAGAAACTGGGGGGCTGCTGCATGTGCTAGAACAGAAGTTGCAACATGGGCCATCAGATGCTACATTGTTGTTGGTCCACAGGAGGGTGAACTGAGTTAACCACCACTCCATGCTAAAAATAATGGTCTCCAAGCTTGGCACAATGCCCTTTGCCACAATATTGCCAAGATCCCCCATGCTCCTTGGCGCTGAGCGCAAGGTTTTTGGCTGGCTCCCTAATGCACCAGTCCCTGCTGTCCTCTAAATTCTGTGTAATGTCAGTATCCAAACCGATGGTTGTAAGACTGAAATCGAGTGACAGCATTTCATCACAGTCTTCTTACTGCTCATCCACTGCATATCTGGAAGTAGAAAGGCATAAATGTAAAGTTGTAATGGGGTGTGAGAATTCTTACTCCATCTGCAATTTCTAGGTCAGAAAAGGGGTTGTGGAGTGTGAGAAGGAAGATTAAGTACATGGATAGCATCACTTTAGAATTGTCTGCCCCACCGCCAAGCAAGGCTTCAGCAATTGACACCCCAACAATGGTGGTCATTGTCTTCTCCATGGGAGCACGGGATTAGGACGTGCGGATTCAACTGCCCTGTCTCCTGCTGTTTCCAGATGTGCACCATCTTGCCCTGCAAGAGAGAGGGAAGTCTGTTCATGAGTAGAGTGCAATCTGTTGCAGCTGTCATAGTTGAATAGCTGATATTTTGCACAAGTTGTAAGATGTGGGTGTGAGGTTTGTGTAAGTACAATGTATGTGAGGGTGCGGCGGGACATGAGTCCTGATGGCTGGTAGGTGAGTGATAGGGGTTTGGAGAATTGAACAGCTTCTGACACTGTTGGGGCTGTTGGTTGGGGATTTGACATTTGACCATGTATTCACGGACCTTGACCACCAGTGTAAGGACAATGAACCTTTTTGTGGCAGGTCTTTGGGCTTGATTCCTGGCATTGACCTCCATGGCTGTTTTCTCCCATTGAATAAGTTCCTGGAGGTGCTCCTAGCCCCCAGTGGGCATAAGACATCTACCCTCCTTTCTACCTGCTCTGCTAAAGCCTGTTGTGCAGCATCTGAAAGCCCCTTTCTCTCATGTTGTACCATTCTTCACTATTTCCCAGGTCAGACCACCTCCTGGCTGACAGGCAGCACCTGGTCCAACCACAATGACCCTCCTCTTTAAGAGTTGCAATCTGGTTTTAATCTAAGCAGTCCTTAAGTGGTGCTAAGCTGCTCAAACTACCGACTCATAGAAACCCTACAGCACAGAAAGAGGCCATTCGGCCCTTTGAATCTGCACCGACTACAATCCCACCCAGGCCCTACCCCCATATCCCTACATATTTACCTTTTAATCCCTCTCATTTACACATCTCAGATTACTAAGGGCAATTTTAGCATGCCCAATCAGCCTAACCCACCCATCTTTGGACTGTGGGAGGAAACCGGAGCACCCGGAGGAAACCCACACAGACACAAGGAGAATGTGCAAACTCCACACAGACAGTGACCTGAGCCAGGAATTGAACCCAGGTCCCTGGAGCTGTGAAGCAGCAGTGCTAACCACTGTGCTACCGTGCCGCCCTGCAGATGCATCCAGCCAATCAGCAATGTAATCAGCACTGGCTGGATGCTGAACTCATTCAGTTAAGGCGACGGCCTGAGGTTGGCATGCTGGCAACATTTCAGTCAACGGGCATCGGATCATTGAGCATCGCAAACTCCACACCCATTTCCTGGGGCTGTCCAATTTTTAACCCTGATTGAGATGTCAGTCATAACACCATGCACCTGCCAATTATTTCCAAAACTAATGCAAAAGTGCCAACCTCTCATCTGATACTGAGACTACACCTGTTACAGAGATAAAAATGCTCATTCCAGACAAAGAAGCCTTGATTATACAAACTAAGAATGTACTTTGGAGATAGATATGGTTTAAAGATATACCCATTTAAAAAATCAACAAAGTCACTTTACTAGGGCATCAGAGAGTTTAAAGTGTTTTTATTAATGTCACAAGTAAGCTTGCATTGATACTGCAATGAAGTTACTGTGAAAATCCCCTAGTCGCCACACTCCAGCAATTATTCACATACACTGAGAGAAAAATTAGCATGGCCAATGCACCTAACCAGCACATCATTTGGACTGTGGGAGGAAACTGGAGAATCCAGGTGAAACCCATGTAGACATGAGGAGAATGTGCAGACCCTGCACAGACAGTAACCCAGTTGGGAATCAAACCTGGGTCCCTGGTGTGCGAGGCAGCAGTGTTAACCATTATGCTACGGAAGGATAGAGAGAATTTGGAGAAAAAATAAGGCAGCTAGGATAAAACATTCTCACTACTACATGAGAATGTTACCTGCTGGGGCAGATAATGTTGAGTCACATTTTTCCAGACAAAGTAAAAGTTTGGCAAAATTGAAACACTAAAATGAAAAAAACAGGGTTCAAAGATAACACAAAATCCTGTCAAGCTGCTTTTAACTTAAACTAATCGCAGGCTAAAAAATAAAATAACTTATCAGAATCATCTAGAGAATGTCTGATCTCATGATCTTACTCATCTCGTGATTTTTATGTATAGCCTGATCCCTGTCATTATGCTGCTCCCACATAACAACATTGCCTCGGAGTACAACATTGTTGGGGTTTATCAAGTTAGGGGGGAGGGAGTTCGCAAAGTGATCAAGCTGCCAATTGATAAATACAGTGCTGAGCTCAGCATTGGAAATGCATATTAATGAACAGTTCATAACGCCTCCTTTGCCTGAGGCTTTGCTAATTAAGTAGAGCAGGAAAATAAACAAAAATTAATTCCATCAGAGCTTCATATTTGTCAAGAATCAGTGCACATCTCTCCATTCTACCCTTCTCAAAACATGCACATATGTATCTCTATTATCTATATAGATTTGAGCAAGGGTTTTTGAATGACAGCTGAAGTGATGATAAACTGAGGCTCTTTGATGACTCGTAGTCGACAAGGTTTCAATTTAGATGAATACATTTTCTGGAGAAGTGCCAAAGCGATTGTAATTAATTCTGTTTAGTGCTTCTAACTAATTTCACTTGCTATGCAAAACAGGAACTGAATTTATCTTTTTTGTTAAAAGTCACATCCATATCTGTAGATTGATGTCAGGACATTATATGGGAGGTTTCTTGCTTTCAAGTGGGAAACAGTCCACCTTTAGCCTGTGATTTTCATTTTCCGGTATTAAAATGAAGAAACAGAAAGCCGCGGGTTCAGATTGCGAATTAGCATTCCCAGAATGCATCGGGGGGCGGGGAGGGCAAAATGTAGAATATGCCCTTTTCTCATTAGTGCCTAGCCTTTGTAAAGGTATTACCTATAAATATTTGTAGCTGGTTGCAGAACATCCGGCAAATTAATTTTAAAATATCATTGCCGTTTAACTCATTAGGATTAGCCCTTCCCCCTAAATCTTCTGTTTTTAGCAGGTTATTGTTTATTTCACGAGCATCTGATATATGCCAAACATTTCATTCCCAGTTAATGGCCTTACCTGGGGACCACTGAGGTTAGTTGTTTTCTCCCAACTTCTGCAATCAGACACAGTTTCAATGACCCTGATCTTTGCTGGAGCAGGATTTCCAAGCCAAGGGATAAGGTCTAAAGAACATAAGAACGTAAGAAGTAGGAGCAGGAGTAGGCCATCTAGCCCTTCGAGCCTGCCCCATCATTCAATAAGATCATGGCTCAGTTCCACTTTCCCGCTTTCTCCCCATAATCCTTAATTCCCTTGTCTACCAAAAACCTATATACCCATGTCTTAAATATATTTAGCGAGGTAGCCTCCACCACTTCAATGGGCAGAGAATTCCAGAGATTCACCACCCTTTGAGTGAAGAAGTTCCTCTTCAACTCCGTTCTAAACTGCCCTCCCCTTATCTTGAGGCTGTGCCCTCTAGTCCTGCTGTCCTTTCTGAGCGGGAAGAATCTCTCTACCTCTACCCTATCCATCCCTTTCATTATCTTATACGTCTCTATAAGATCCCCCCTCATCCTTCTAAACTCCAATGAGTACAGACCCAGTCTATTTAGTCTCTCTTCATAGTCTAACCCCCTCATCTCCGGTATCAGCCTAGTGAACCTCCTCTGCACTCCCTCCAAGGCCAAAATATCCTTGCGCAATGATTCCATGGTGCTGTGGAGTTTTAACTGAATGCATCCATGTCTTTTTTTTCACCAGTACCACACCTGGAAGTCAGCCTATTCTGCTTGACAAGTAGGGTTGGGGTGCATAGAAATTGAGGGCAAAGATTGAGGACACAGTGAGTGAGTGAGTGAGTGAAGGAGGAGCAAAGCAGGCTATCTCCAACCATGTGACTCAGCCTTTGCAGTACAATGTGGATAGGACCTGGCTGACAAGGGAAAGGAACTGGATCCAGTGAGTGAAGCCTTTAAAAATGACACAGACACATTGATGGTGGTTACTTTTTCTCTCCCTTCTCCACCGGCTCTACACCTCCATCCCTCCACTACAGACTCCTTTAAAACCTTCTGTACAGCAGGAGGCCATTGCAGGAGGCAGGATTGGCACACCTTCGTCGAGCTATCTAACTAGATCCACCAGCACATTCTTTCTCCATGGTATCCATCGAATTCCCTTTTGGAAGTTATTACTGAACCTGTTTCTTTCAGGCAGCGGAATCCCTTTCTTTCTTTAATGATATTCTTTTCCTTCCTTTACAATTCTGCACCATCTCACACACTCATAAAATGTTACATTAAGAGCTTCTGGACCTTGCCAACCATCACTAACTGAATTTTAAAAATAACTTAATTTCCACTTCATAATGTTTGTGAGCAGCTTTCCTCTCCCCACACCCGGAGACGCTGGCACTGTGTTTGAATTCCTGCACGTTTCATAGGTTCTCATTCATGATGATCTCAGTGAGGCTACATTCATTTTCCTGTCTAAGTTGACATTTCCACCACACATGTTTGCCCTGGAATATTTTTCACATTTCCAATGTTGTGTTTGTTTGATATCCACCCAGTTCTGCTGCCGTTCTGATTAAATGAAGGGCATGTTTCTAAAAACATGCCTTGCAGGTGTATGCTGTGAAATGTATTGGTTCCACTGCACAGACATCATCTGGGGGTGGCACGGTGGCACAGTGGTTAGCACAACTGCCTCACAGCGCCAGGGGCCCGGGTTTGATTCCTGGCTTGGGTCACTATCTGTTTGGACATTCTCCCCATGTTTGCGTGGGTTTCCTTCAGGTGCTCCGGTTTCCTCTCGCAGTCCAAAGATGTGCAGGTTAGATGGATTGGCCATGCTAAGTTGCCCCTTAGTGTTAGGGGCACTAGCTAGGGTAAATGCATGGGGTTATGGGGATAGGGTCTGGGTGGGATTGTGGTCAGTGAAGACTCGATGGGCCAAACGGCCTCCTTCTGCACTGTAGGGATTCTCTCTGATCAATGAGAGACCAGACTCAGAGTGACTCAGCTATTTGCCTGGTCTGGTGGGTGGATGGCAAAGAATCAGGAAGTCAAATGAAAATGAAAAGATAACGTGAATCAAGAAAATATCAGACCATGAAAAGAAATATTTTTCAAAGGAAAAGAAAGTAAAAAAAAATTAATGAACAGGAAACTATATAGCATTTTTACCATTCCAGGATGCATTTTTCTTACATTTGAATCCTTAAGAATTGGAAAATAAACTCCCTGACCAGCAGTTGTTACACTTACGGGGGTAGTTACTCCATACTGATTATCTTGCGGTCTTACCTGGTACATCCAGTCCCAATGTAGCCTCACCAGTGCCAACCTTCCAGCTGAGATCAACTAACAACACAGACAACTGATCGTCTTCTTGTTTGCGTGCTTCAGTTCCACAGTGCTTGGCACATTTTGTGTACTAAATTGCTCAGGGAACCGGGGTTTTAATGTTTATCAGGGATAATTCTGTACTAAATGGAGCAGCTTGCATGGTATCTAATGAGCACTTGATTTTATTACAGTAGTTTTTCAGTAGTCTTACTTCACATCTCTGCACATTTAAAACATTTTGCTTTCGGATAATTAAGACCATTATGCAGGTAAACATCTGGCAAATTAAAAACTTCAAAGCTGACAAATATGGGAATGCCAACATGGAGGTAATATCACGAGTAATTCAGAGGTTCAGGCCAATGCTTTAGGGACACAAGTTCAAATCCCACCATGACGCTGGGGAATTTCAATTTAATTAATAAATGTGGAATTTCAAAGCTACTATTGGTAATGGTGAGTAAACTCGCAGATTGTTAGAAAACCTCATTTGGTTCACCAACGTCCTCCAGGGAAGGAGATCTGCTATCTTAATCTGATCTGGTTTATATGCTTCTCCACACCCACACAATGTGGTTGACTTTTAACTGGAATCTGAAATGACCAAGTCAATCAGTTGTACCAAACCACTACCGAAAAGTTGAAAAGGAATAAAACTGGGTAGAACACCCGACATTAACGTAGACGCTGGAAATTCATCTGTCCATAACGGCGTTGGTAGAAAAGCTACATCCTTGTGGAGACAAAGTTACAGTGAGGATATTGTTAATTGTGTTGTGTGGATTACCCATTAGGTTAAATGTGATAGGCTTGGAACAGATCTAGCAGCTCAGAATTGGCATCCATGAGACACTGTAGACCATCAGCAGAAAAATTGTATTTAATCTTTAATCGGTAATCCCATGGCCTGGCATATCTCCCACTCCACCATGCCGGGGAATGAACCCTGGTAAAATGAGAAGTGCAGGAAAGCATGTCAGAAACAGCTATACCTAAAAATAAGGTACAAGTCTGATGAAGCCACAACACAGGACAACATGCGTGCTAAACAGTGAAACCAGCATTCAATAGGCTGAGCTAAGCACTCCCGTTTCTAATGGGCCAGATCAAAACTCTGCAGGCTGGCTAGATCCAGGGACTCCTCAAATATCCACATCTTCAACTCAAAAGACAAGGCTGAAGCATTTGCACCCATCTTCTGCCAAAAGTGCCAAATGGATGATCCATCTTGGCCTTGTCCTGAGGTCTCCCAATACCATAGATGCCAGTCTTCAGCCAATTCAATTAATTCCATTTGATTTAGATACTTCAAAGGCTGTGGGCCCTGATAACATCCCATCACTAGTACAGAAGATTTGTTCTCCTGAACTAGCCACATCCCACATCAAGTTATTCCAGTACAGTTACAAGGCTGGCACCTATTCAACAATGTAGAAAATTGCCCATCTATGTCTTGTCTGCAAAAAGTAGGACAAATCCATTCCAGCTGGTTACCATCCCATCATTCTACTCTTGTTCATAGGCAGCATGATGGAAGGTGTCATAGACAGTGCTATCAAGCAGCACTTACAGAGCAATAACCTGCTCACTAATGCTCAGTTTGGGTTCCACCAGGGTGGCCTGACTCCTGATCTCATTGTAGTCTTGGCCTAAACATGGGTACTCTCTTCCTATTAGCACTGTGGGTATACCTGCACAGCATGGACTGCAACGGTTCAAGAAGGTGGTTCATCAACACCTTGTCAAGGGCAATTTGGGATTGGCAATAAATGCTGGCCTTGTCAACGATGCTGACATCCCATGAAAAAAATAAACAAAGATTTCAGAAGATTGTGCACATTTTGTTTATGTTTATATAGACTTAATGAGGATTGATAGGCATTTCCTTTTGGCATGTTCGAGGTAGGAGAAGCTGTTGATAAGCATTTTTATAATCTTTGTTATTGATAATTAGAGATAATCTTGTGTGCACTGGTGTCACTGAATAACTATCTAGGATTTGTGGTTAGTTCTTTTACAGCTAAGGTCCTAAAATAGATTGGCCAATGTTTCTTTCCACTCAGTATAATTTTGCCTACACAAGATATGGCAGCAATGAATGATTTGAGGAAAAACCTGAAACTGAACAAAGCAATTGGACAGCAAATTCTGGTCAGTGCAAGAATTATTTATAATCTTAAATGAAATTTTTTCATTCATCCGTCTCACATGCTTGGGAACAAGTGACTGCCGATCTAAAGCTCTCCATTATTGCGATTTCCTCTCTTTTGTGGATCTATTGTAGACTAAATGATAGGAATTGATTGCCATTATTTGATTTGATTTATTGTCACATGTATTGGAATACAGCAAAAACTATTGTTTCTTGTGCGCTATATAGACAAAAACATACCGTTCGCAGAGTTCACAGGGGAGAAGGAAACAAGGGGGTGGAGAATATAGTCCCACAGACATTGTTAGAGTGCAGAGAAAGATCAGCTTAGTATGTGGTTGATTAATCAACAACTTCATTGTATTATGTGAGGACCAGGATGCTGGAGGATGCACTAGACGGATCCTGTTTTTGTTTCATCTAGTAAATCTTAAGTTCCTGTTTTGCTGTTTGTTTTCAGCACTACAGTACTAACATATTGTTAAGTTTAGAAAAATAAGACTGGTAGAAATCCATTAGATGCATAGATAATGTGGAAATTGAAGGTGTTTGCCACATCCAATCAACATTGTTAAATCTCAATGCTGTAAAATGGGAGAGTCAAAAATGTGTACAAAGCCCACTCTGACAAAAATGTCGCAGAATGGTTGCCAAATTAGACTGATTGGCCCTTAACCCTAATGGATTGATAAATATGGTCGGTGCATTGTATGAGAACAAGAGCTACTGATGATTAAAACACATTGGCTACATGTACATCCTTCCTGCAGGCCTCTCATTAACAATAGTTCCGGATGCAAATGTCTTATTCATAGTTCTGTCACCAGTAAATAAACTGTATAAATCCTTCCTTCTATAATATGCTTTCTGTCGTCTTGAATTGACAATTGTAGAGAGAAGGTATCATTTTCAATATATTGTCAAAAGCCGAGCACTCAAGTAACTTGTCACACCAGTGTTGTTTCATATTGATGAATGTTTACTCTGACTGAAAAATATAATTTTTATTATTTGCTTCTTGATTGATTCAATTTTAATGTGCTGAGCAGGAGCGAACTTTGTACTGTTAACAAATTTATCGATGTTACAGTGCTGACATTTACTCAATGTGGAAAGTGTTAAGAAGAAAGGATAACACATTTCTAAAATTTTGGAAATTGTGAACAAGTATTTGGTATGTAGTGTCTTTGAGGACATTGAGGGTGGCACGATGCAGAGTAGTTAGCATTGTTGCCTTACAGCGCCAGGGTCCGGGTTCAATTCTGGCCTCTGTGTGTGCATGGGTTTCTTCCGGGTGCTCCAATTTCCTCCTACATGCCAAAGATGTGCAGGTTAAGTTGGTTGACCATGCCAAATTGCCAACAATAATGTTGGGGAGATTAGCAGGGTAAATGCGTGCGGTTATGGGGATAGGGTCTGGGTGGGATTGTTGTTGGTGCAGACTCATTGGGCTGAATAGCTTCCTTCAGCACTGTAGGATTCTATGATTATAAAATTCTACTTCTGCTATGCAGCATCAGTGCAAACGGGGTGTGGGAACAGGAAATTGAAACAAGGCTGACTCCTAATGAACCTGTGTTCCTTTTTCCATAGTCCGTCACATTCTCCTGGAAGAGGGGTGGGCTCTTTCTGTGTCTGCCTCTCCCTCATGAATTGAAAGAGTCATAGCTGGCATATGACCTTATCAGGTTGTTGTGTCTGCGCGCGCTTCCATTAATAGAATATCTATTGGATGTTAATTGCATTTAGGTTGGGGATAGTAATTGGGAGCTTACCTTATTTTATCCTTTCATGCATTGTAGGGATTCTCTGGGATGTGGGCATCACTGGCAAGGCTAGCTAGCATTTGTTGCCATCCCTAACTGCCCTTGAACTGAGTGGCTTGCTATTTCAGAGGGCGTTTACAAGTTGACCACATTGCTGTAGGTTTGGACTCACATTAAGGCCAGACCAGGTAAGGATGGCAGATTCCTTCCCTGAAGGACATTAGAGAACCGTGTGCTTATATACAAAGGAGCCAACAGAGGCTGTCTTTGTGTACAGCCATGTGGTGTGTAGTGTGTATGTCTATAATTAAAAACCTGACTCCAGTAATCTATACTTCACCACTTTGGAGTTTTGACACTGTGGATGGGATTTTATGACTTCGCTTGGATGAGGTTTGTAAAATCCTGCCCGAGGCCAATGGAGGATTCCATTCTGTGAGCCTGATTCCGGGCTGGGCGAAGTGGTAAAATTGTGGCCTATGTTTCTGTGACCCATAATTTCTTGTTTCCTGACAGCTGTTCATTGTTGGGTATTTAAAAATTTTTTTTTACGTTGTGAGTGAACTACAGCAGAAAAGTTGAGCCCAAAGTTATGATGCTACTCTGAAATTCACCAACATGTGTAATCCATGCCCACTCCCAAATCCCAGCTGCATGTCTTACATAAGCTGGAGATGGCATGGGTGCCACCTCCTTTTATTCAAAAAAGCCATGGCGATAGAATTTGCAACAGGGTCAGAGGTGCAGCGGGGTGGGTATCCTGGTATCCAGAAGTTTAACTGCAGCAGAGAAAGGCCTGGATTCTCCATGGTCCAGGTGTGAGTTAATTATGTTGTCTGTGTAATTGCGAATCACATTGGACTGGACTGTTGTACTAGTCTGTTTTATTGGAGTTTTTTAGTTGTAAATAAAAAGTTACTGTGTCAATTAGGACACTTGCAAGTGCAGGAGTTACTGCCTAAAGAAAAGTAATGCTGATTTTTCCTTTACTTTGTATCTCTGGGAACAGGAGTCCTTTTCTAACTTGTGGTTTAGCTGTGTGAAACTTAAGGCAAGATTTAATAGAGCAGTGGATGTTATTGAGTGATATTGTGCAATGAATATTTTGTAAATTTGTATGATGCTATGCAATAACCGATTATTAAGTACGATTTCCACCCGCAGATCCGCATTGGGCGTCTGCCTCATTCCTCCATTCAAATCTGCCCAATCAAAGCTTAGAACCATAGGAACTTACAGCAGAGAAGATGGGCAGATCTGTACTAATCCTTGTTAAAGCAATCTTAAACTATTCCCACTGGCCCCACTCTCTCCCCATATCCTTGTATCTTTTCCTGCTTTGAACACTTTTCCAATATCCCCAGCTGTCTTTGCCCCTGCTATGTCCTGTAACAAAGCCTGCCCTGCTGCAGCAAGCTTTTACATAAGGGCAGTCCTTCTAACCACCCCTCTTTGCTCTCCAAATGACAGTTTTAAAATCATGACTCTTTAACTGATCCCCATTGGAGGAAAACAAGTTAATTTGCCATTTCATCTATTCACTCTATTGAAACACTCCACCATTTTAAAAACTTCAACAAAAAGCCTCCTCTTGGCTTCCTGTTTTACAGACCACAGATTACAGAATCTACGGTGCAGAAGGAGGCCAATTAGCCCATTAAGCCTGCACTGACAACAGGTCCTATCGCCTTAACTTCATGTATTTACTCTCCTAATCCTCCGACACTAAGGGGCAATTCACCATGGCCAATCAACCTAACCTGCACATCTTTGGAGTGTGGAAGGAAACCGAAACACTCAAAGGAAACCCACACAGACACAGGGAGAATGTGCAAACTCCACACAGTGACCCGAGGTCAGAATTGAATCCGGGTCCCTGGCGCTGTGAGGCAGCAATGCTAATCACTGTGCAGCCCATAATGGAAATAATTGTGCAAATAATCCCCAATGACCACTGTTCCCCACCCCTTGCATTCGCCTGATTTTTCAGCACTGTATGATCTCTGTGGCTTTGAAGTTCTTTGCATAGTAGCTGGAATGCCACAGAGTACTCAGACTGTGGTCTATGTTTGCTTCAATTATTCTTCAGACAGCAATTTCCTTTTCGTTTTGTACAGTATGTTTGTTGCCACGATTAGTGACGATAACCAGATTTGGGAAAACCGAGAAGGAAATCCTGCTCTCAGTGACCTTCTGTCAGGCTAGTGGAAAAAAACTGGAATAATGTATTTGAGGTCAGTTGAGCAAGATATTGACAGCATGGATTACACATGTTGGGCTCTGGTCATCATCAAAATGAAATAATTTGAAACAGATTTAACATGATATAAGTAAAATTTACCGCTTGGCAGGAAGTAAAGCAGCATTAAGAAAATAAGTGCACACTCTTTCTTCACTGTGGGCCTATTCCAAATCTAAAGATTAAAAGTGCTTCACCTCCATCCAGTTTTCATTGAGATTTGTTTGGAATTCCAGAAGAAATGTTAAACATTAAGCAGATTGAATTGTAATCAGGTAATATATTTAATCATTTTTTTCCATGTTGGCAGCAAGTATGAAAAGCATGAGTATGAAATAAACCAGTCATCCTTTTATACTGTAATCTGTACCTCAGACAGTCAGTGAGACGGGACTCACCAGTGAGCGTAACCCCACAATCACTTTGGAATAAACTGGTGTAATTTTTGAACTTGTTGCTAGGGTGTAACCTTGCTCCTGCAGAGCAGCCATCTCTCAGAGAAACCTTGCAGCTTTAATTTCCATTTCACTTGTTTTCTTTCGGTGAGGATCAGTTAAATAGTCAGTTAACGGGGTGGCACAGTGGCACAATGATCATTACTGCTGCCTCACAGTACCAGGGACCCGGGTTTGATTACTGGCTTGGATCATTGTCTGGGTGGAGTTTTCACATTCCCCCTATGTCTGCGTGGGTTTCCTTTGGGTCCTCCCGTTTCCTCCCACAGTCCAAAGATGTGAAGGGTTAGGTGGATTGGCCATGCTAATGTTAGGGTTAGCGGGACTAATTAGGGTAAATGCATGGTGTTATGGAGATAGGGCCTGGGTGGGGTTGTAATAGGTGCAGACTCGATGGGCTGAATGGCCTCCTTCTGTACTATAGGATTCTATGATTGCGTTCAACAGAAATTAAAATCTTTCAGTGTCTGTAATGGATGTTCCAATTCATATAAGCAGAGTTTTATTCCTCCGTGGCATAAAACTGTAAAACCATTGTAATCAAAATCTGTCACTGAACATTAATGATAGTGCAAACATTCTGCTATAATGACCTCTCCTAGGATGAAGTTGCTCTGATATTGGACAAAGTTGGAAGGGAAAGAAGTCATGGCATTTTGAGGTTTTAGGGTCCTGAACTGGGGCACTTTAAAAGATTTCCTACTGGAATTTTTTATTTGACCTAAGTAATCTCTACATTATGAAATCTCCCAAGTCTTTTGCCTTGCTTCAATGTTAAGTAAAATCTGCTGTCCTGGATGAGAGTGAAATGTGAGATGATGACACATTTGGCATAGTTGAGAAACTGGTCTTTGGCAATGGTTATGGGTTTAATAATCAAGTTGAATGCTTGTTTTACTGTCTAATTTATTTAGTAATATATTATGGGGTTGAGGTCTCTACTGAGTTCTCTGTTGAGAATACTGCTCTCATTTTGTCTTATTAAAAGAAAACGGATGGATTGTGTGGCCATTTAATCATATGGCATTTATTGAGAACTATATTGATCATATATTTTGAGTCTACAACTCTTCAGTCCCTCCAGTAAACTCGCAGTGTCAGTCCAGTGAAGGGCCAGATATTAAGTCAGGATTCAGATTTTCAAGGTTCTCGCCTATCATTAATGTTTCATTGATGATCTGTTGAGATCAGAGTCTGTGGCTGCTCATTGTTGCAGGGAGAGCAGGATTGGGATGGAGCTCCCAATCTCTCACTTGGTTCTCAAAGTGGGTGTGCAAATCAACCCTCGCATTTGGTGGGACTGGGCCAGCATGGAGAGAATGCAATGACAATCTTTAAGATTTTTTTAAAAAGTGGCACAGGGACACAGTTATTAAATTTCTAGCAGGGAGATAGGCCTGACATCTCCCTGGTCTGGCCATCTACACATAATTTACAATCTCCTATGAAAGTTGGGTATGCTACATGTAGCCCCAGTGAAATAAGTGCTTGCTGAGGAGGAATAAATTGGGTGATTTCCCCATGAACTCTAGTAGGGGCTACAGGTGGGTATGATCCTGGCATAAGTCCTGGGGTCATTGCCCATGCGCTTATACATTAAACAGCTAAAAATTATCTGGGTTTTATGGTAAATGGGACTTAAAAAAGGAAATCTCCAAGGGTGGTAACTAAACCCCAAATGGAAAGGGCACATAATTGTATTGGAATTCCTGGGGATAGTTTGCTTCTTTTCGGGAAGTAGCAAAATTCTTATACCCTTTAGCTACTAAGGGTTAATGGTTATGGGGAGAGGGCGGGAATGTGGAACTGAGTTGGCCTACTCCTGCTCCTATTTCTTATGTTCTTATGTTCTTATGTTTCTTCCAGCATGACAGTAGGTGATGCTTGGCAACTTGGATCAGTGCCTTTGCGCATCTGTAGGCATGGGTCATCTTCCCCCAATGTTAAAAGACCCAGCCACTGAAAATTTGAATCTTCCTAAAGCCTGATATAGCTAACAATCAATTTCTGCTAGCAGAGAGGAACTCTGGGGTTTTTGGGCCCCCTGTACCTTTACTTAAAAATGTCTTCTGTTTTGCGGCATTGATGGCTGACAGACATTCAATTTTCTAAACAACGGTCGTCTCCCTGTAGTGTGTGTTCTTTTTAGATTTGTGATGAAAATCTGCGATAATTTATTTGTGGCCATAACGGTTTAATGCTCCACGTAGTCCGCCAAGTTTGGAAAGAAGAGACGTAACTGGGCCAGATAAATTATAAAGATTGGACAATTGAATGAGCTGCTTTACAACTCTTGTCCACTGGGCTCACAATTTATTATATTACATGGAAAGCAGTCCACAGACCAGCTCCAATCACCAACTCGTTGTAACAGCACATAAAGCAATTTATCCTGGCAATTTATCAGAATGCTTTATATTTGCTTTCGGCTTCCGATATCCTAGAAGAGAGGATTCATAGATATCTGCAAAATACTAGACATCTGCCCGTTCCATATATCTATACATATGCATGCACATATTAAACCAGACAATGAAACATGGCCGCATATTACTTATTGGCTGATAAGTGAACATTTCTAAGGCTTGAATTTCATTTCATTTCTAAAGCAGGAATCATAGCACTGATCAGAATTGTGCCTTGCTATTTTGCTGTGCAAACTTCTTTTGGTTGCAACTGTCCAATCATTCAGTAGTAGCGACATGTAACTGAATTTTAGGGGCTAAAAGGTTCCAGGCTTGATTGCTGCTCTGTGCTGACTTGGTGACAGACAGGGTAGCAGTAAGGATGCTACAATTGGTCTCATTGTTCTGGGCCAGAGAGCAGTAAATCAGCCAAGTTTCCTGCTCCTAACTGATATCTACTGATCCCTTGCTGGAGAGTGGAATTGGGTGTGTTGTGCATATCTCTCAGCAATAGTCTGCCAGCATTCGCCATCTCAGCTCACATTCAAATAATGTCCACTTGGGAACCTAGTATTTGTTTGATATACACCTTGCTTCCTCCACCCTCTACCCACCCAACTGTCAAAAAAAAAGCAAAACATTTTGATGAACTATTGTTCGCTTTCGCATAAATAAGATGAATTGTACTGAAAGACAAACTGATATAAATGATTAACTTCACAGTCACAGAACTGTTACAGTACAGGAGGAAACCATTCAGCCCACCCTGTCTGCACTGACTCTCTGAATGAGCCAGAGTCCAAAGGTGTGAGGGTTAGGTGGATTGGCCATGCTAAATTGGCAGTAGTGTCAGGGGGACTAGCTAGGGTAAGTGCATGGGGTTATGGGGATAGGGCCTGGGTGGGATTGTGGTGGGTGGAGACTCGATGGGCCGAATGGCCTCCTTCTGCACTGTGAGGATTCTATGAGCAATTCATCCTGCCTTTTCTCAGTAACCCTGCACATTCTTCCTTCCAGAAAGCAATCTGATTCCTTTTCGAACGACTTGATTGAACTTGCTTCCATCACAGTCTCTGGCAGTGAATTACAGACCTTAACTGCTGTTACAAACTCTGACCACTCAAACAGACCTGAACCTCTCGTAGACCTTAAATCACCTGCTGCGTGAAAATATTTTTCCTCGTGTCACTTTTGCTTCTTTTGCCAATGCATTTAAATTTGTGCCCTCCCAAGCATGTGAGTGGGAACAGTTTCTTCCTGTCTACTGTGGCTGGAGACACCTCATGATTTTGAATACCTCTGTCACATCTCCTTGCAGTCTTCCTTCCTCCAAGGAAAACATTCACAAACTCTCCAATCTATCTTCATAACTGAAGTTACTCATCCCTGGGAAGATAACTTGAAAGTTATTTTCTTACTTTTAAATGGATTTAAGTCATGTGAAATAAAATTTAAAGCAGCTAACTTAGTATAGTTATCACTTTGGGGGTTATCTGTATTTTCCAAACTAATTGTATTCAAACAGTTAGCACCAGTAATGTTTTTATTGCATTATGCTGTGGTATTCTGTGTAGTGCATTTCAGCCATGATGTGCATTTCAGCAGCAGGGATATTGGCGATTCTGATGTAAAGGTATCAATTCATTATGAACAAGAACTGAAACATATCCAAAACAGTTATTGTATTATGTATTATTGGTTCCTTAGATGTTGAGACATTTGAAGGAAGATCTAAAAGGCAGTACACATGACCTGCATGTCAAAGTACTGACTCTCTTAAGAAATGACTGCTTGAATTCCTTTATTCATTCCGGGCTCAGGGAACCATTCATCGTCTTATGCTAAAGAAAAGTGCAATTCGATGAAAAGGTGGCCCACCTAGAAACTCGAATCTGGTCAAATACGCCATTTGTCAGAACAGATGCAATCAGTCTGCCATTAACCAGAAGAATGGAAGTCTGCTGTTCTTATCAGACTGAAGTGGGAGGTCTGGTAGTTACCAGTGTAAGGGCAATATTATCTGCGTGCAGGATTAGATAACCACGGGATGAGGGAGGGTTTGTGTGAGTGATGAACTAAACAAAGAATCAGACTGATCCGTAGAACAATTGTTAAATTCATCTACGTTTGTGAACTGTGGCTTTCTGCATTGAATAGTTTCAATGTATTGATTAGAATATGACACTGGGAATGGCCTGTGCATCTTTGTAATAAAAATTTTCACATACATAAACCATCACTAACATTATAAACAAGAATTGTGAGTAATATAAAAATAAATAAGAAGCATTGATGCTGTAGATTTCTTTATCTGCTGTATTTTGATTTCCAATAGGTGTAGAGTTGCTTTCATCCGAGGTTGAAATGGCACATCTTATTACTAATAATATTCATTTAGCTTTGCTGTCTTCAAGATTGATGCTGAAAAGATTGGAAGTCTATCAAAAGAGGAATCTAGTCCATTGGAAAAAAGTAGCCATACAGCTGGATTATGAGAAGATTTAAGTGGGCTTGGACAAATCAGTGGGGCCAATCATGCTGTGTGTGTCAGCTCCCTGCATAACTTGGATCACTACACATATACAGACTCAATAAGCATCATTGAGAATGGGCAATTGAACCTGTGGCTGAAAATAGGGCACCATTATTTTCACTTCATTTGCAGTCCAAAGATTGGCGTGTTAGGTGGATTGGCCATGCTAAATTGCCCCTTTAATGTTCCAAGATGTGTAGGTTAGATGGATTAGTAATGCGTGAGGTTACGAAGACAGGGTGGGGGAGAGAGCTTGGGTAAGATACTCTGTGAGAAAGTCAGTGCAGACCTGATGGGCCAAGTGGCTCTTCTGCACTGTAGGGATTCGCTCATTCAATGAAATTGCCCATGATCTTAATTCTGCTGCAATAGGCAGACATCTTGTATCATGCTTACATGATGTTAAATATGTTATTTAATGTTCACTGTCTTTATTTATGAGCAATGCTTCATCAAGCACACAGCCCAAAATATTGGAGCCAAGGTTTTCTGCTAAGGTCACGTGACTACCTGTGGCATGTATAGTGGAAAGGTGCCTGACTTGGTTGAAGATTGTTCCAGGATCTCTCCATTCTGCCCCCGACTCCTCCCAGCCCATTTCTGTTCTTTCTCTTTCAGAAGTCTCAGGGATCTTGGAACACAACTGCGTGTGTGTTCCTGGCGTGCTGTATTGCTATTGAGATGGTGAGCAATTAAGATTTAAAAGGTCACTGTACTTTGGCAATTTATATTAAAATCACTCCCCATTGCATTTTTGTGCATGGAGAGCTCAGTGGAAAACTCCTGTGGTATCAAACAGGAGAACTTTGGAAAGGAATGACAACTTACTTTGTGCTGTACTTTCTCCATAGAATTTGTAGAACCATAGAATCCCTACAGTGCAGAAGGAGGCCATCAGCCCATTGAATCTACACTGACCACAATCCCATCCAGGCCCTATTCCCATAACCCCACATATTTACCCTAATTAATCCTCCTGACACTAGGGTCAATTTAGCATGCCCAATCAACCCAACCCGCACATCTTTGAACTGTGGGAGGAAACCCACACAAACATGGGGAGAATGTGCAAACTTCACACAGACAGTGACTCAAGGCCGGAATTGAACCTGGGTCTCTGGCACTGCGGTGTCACCGTGGGGCTGCCCCAGAAATCTCCCAGAAGTAAAGTCAGGCAGAAGCCAAGGTGCTCCTTGCCAAGTCACCCCTGCCTGTGTCCCCGTCCCCACAGCCATGACGCTCTGTGGGCAGACTAAATTTGGTGGAGAATGGGACTTCCACCCGTCCCTCTGGAAGAAGTCCTGCCCTCAGGAACTGCTAACCAGTCAAATTGTCTGTCAGCTCCATCGCTCCCTGGCAGCCCCAGCGCTGGGAATTGGGCACTGTCAGGAAGATAAGTATCAGGGCTTTAGGGTGAGGGGAATAAATCCGAGAGCCCAGTGTGGAGGTTGAGGGGGTTATGTTCGGTTAGGTAGGCAAGCAGAAGGAAGGCATCTTCAGTGGGTGTCCCCAATGCAAGCAGGGCACCCCCCTGAATAAGGTGTGCCCCCTTCCTTCTCGCCTTTGTTCAAGCTGGCCATTAAGAACAGTTTGCTCATTCCTGGCCAACCATGTTATTTTCATGGGCAGTGTAGTATTAAGGTCAATAGGCCCGTTAAGAAGACCAAATGACCCTTAATCATTTGTTTACGTATGGTGGGCAGACTACCCATTTCAGTGCCTGCCAACCTAACTTAATATAAGAGTAAGTGACAAGGTGATATTATGACCACCCAATCTATTTTACCTGTTCCCCAACCGAAAACACACCCAGTGAGGGCATGAATGCCTCCCAGTTGCTCAATCTCTGCATCTCACTGGATTTACAAGACTGCACCTCAAAATCTGATACCTACACCATCCCAGCTTGCTAGCTGGAACTGCTCATGGGCTTTTCTGGGCCTCACGTGCCAGCTTCACAGAGCAGACATCTTATCAGCTTCACTGAGCCCTCCCTGACCCTCTGGCTCTTCATCTGGGCTTCTCTGAGTTCCAGCACCGAGTTGGGCTGAGCAACTACTGCTCCCTGGCTTCTCCAACATGATAAATCTTGGCCCAGAGGCTCCTTTCGCACTACACAACCGGCCAGGTGCTCACATTTTCATGCCAGAACCCCGATAAAAACCTGGTCATGCTTTTCGTGTTATGTCTCCAAGTCCCATCAAAAGAAATCCAGAGCCAAGCATGTGAGACCACTCCCCTTGCTGCTCTCTAAGCATTTAAAAAGTACATTTTCCATCAAACATTTAAAACATTTGCTGCGGGAACTAGAATGATCCTGGCATAATGAGAAAAATATCCCATATCTTGAAATTCAGCACTGCAAAGATGAAGCAATATGAAGTCAGAAATATGTTTAATGCTGGAAGAAACTTGAGACGGCACAGTGGCACCGCAGTGCCAGGGGCCCAGGTTCAATTCCGGCCTTGGGTCACTGTCTGTGTGGAGTTTGTACATTCTCCCCATGTTTGCATGGGTTTCCTCCATGTGCTTCAGTTTCCTCCCACAGTCCAAAGATGTGCGGGTTAGGTTGATTGGCTATACTAAATTGACCCTAGTGTCAGGAGGATTAGCTAGGGTAAATATGTGGGGTTATGGGAATAGGGCCAGAATGGGATTGTGGTCAGTGTAGATTCAATGGGGTGAATGGCCTCCTTCTGCACTGTAGGGATTCTATGATTCTACGAATTCTATGGAGACAGTACAGCACAAAGTAAGTTTGGAGGGAGGGGGTGGGATGTGAGCTGTCTGTTCTCCTGAACAATGGGAATGCAGCCCAATGTCTTTGAAGGAAGATTTTCTTGACTCACAGGAATCACTGACATTGGGGTGGGTTGTTGAGAAAATTCGCAGCATCTGTCCTGGATGTCTCTGCCATTCAATATGCTGTTTTTAGTGCATCTGAGCGCAGTCTGCCTGTTCATATTTTACCTCATGTTAATTCTGGGGTCGGAGAATAGGGTGAATAGTATTGACTATTTGTTTTTATTTACTCGTATGATAAAAATTTCTTCTGTTTGTTTAAAACTGCAAAATCTTGTGGTTTTATTCTCTTAGTAGATAATTGGGATTTCAAATTTCTAATACCTGGATAACTTGTACTGAGTCCAGGCATCATGTACCCCACATGCCTATCATTAACTTTGAAAAGAAGTAGAAGAAACACTTTACAAGATCAGGGCTTGGGCTACAAACTACCAAAACAGACATGTTAAATGGTAAATGGATAAAGGGACAGTCACAATAACATACTGCTTAACTATCTATCTGTGCAAGATGGAAAATAAGCAGTTGTACTGGCTGCTAAACTGCAAAGTAAACCAGACTGTACACAGGGTCATATGGTGGGGACCAGACAGACTAAGAAATACGTTCCAAAAATAAATGACTAGCCCAGTGGAATTTAAATCTGTCTCTTTAAACTTCCAACTAGCTGTCAATGAAATGTATGTACAAATAAAGTCATGGTGATATGAGGGAGAACATTTTACACAAGGAGTGGTTCAGATTGGCAATACACTGCCTAAAAGTGTGGTGGAGGTAGACAACTGTGGCTGTCAGAGGAGAATTAGATAATTTATCTGCAGGGAAAGATTTGCAGCCTACAGGAATAAAAAGATGGGAGGAGGGGGCTGGCGGCTAGGAGGGGTAGGGGCAAATAGAAATGCGTTATTTCTGCAGAGACCTGGCATTGATGCAGTGGGCGAATGGACTCTCCACTCTAACCATTCTTTGACAATATAATTCAATGAAGCGAAAACACGAGATCTTTGTCTTTGAATTGAATAACTTGGTCCGTCCCGACCTGGTTAATATTGCTCTCTGACTCAGGAATCTATACTTGAATTGTAGGGTAGAATACTTGATACGCTAGATGATAGACTCGATGGGTCACCCATTATGCGCCCACCTCTCTACTAACTTCAGTTGAGCTGTAAAATAGGTGCCCAATCTGCCACTACCCATTCTGCACCTGTGGTGAAGTTGAATCTTACTCCCTGGGTGGGATTTTCTGGCCACGCCCATCCTAAAACGGGAAAATCCCGCCTGAGATCAATGGATCTTTGCATGGCTCCGCTCCTCGCTCACTCCCATTCACATGCTGGGCGGGAGGGGAAAATTTGCCCCCAAACTCTATATTCAAAGGCTAAATTTTAAAACTAAAATAGTAGTACATGACATAATTAAGCATAGTTATAATGGGAGGCACATACTTAAAATTCCATTCCTCGCAGCTTGATCACAACATTTGGGTTTTTCCATTAGATTTTGCTGAAAGAAAAACCCATTTCCCTATGAATTTTAGTTTTATTTTGGAACATATTTCAAAGGAAAGAGTGCTACAAAATGCTCAGAATTAGATGCAGGTTTCAGCTTCTTGTTTAGAATTCACCTTGTACCTGGGTTCTGGGTATTAAAAGGCCTTGATGGTTTGCTGCTGCTTGAGAGCTTGGAAGTTTTGTTGGGCTATCATCTCATTCATCTCCAGGCAGTTTCCTGAAAAATGAAGTGAGGCTTACATAAGCTTTATCTGTGGGAACATGAGGATAAAGAGCGACTTAATAATTCTTAAACAGGAAGCAACATTTAATGCAGGCTGCACAATTTCAAGTGGAGTACTGTTGGGAACAACCCATGCCGAGGGCTATGAAAACAGTACACTGCGCTCTCAAACAATTAAGGAGAACACTTATAAATTAATTGCTTATTTTATGTACATTTTAATTAATAGATCTTGTTTCTGCTAAGGCTGCAAATGATTCAATTGCTCAATTTTACGTTTCCAAAAAATATATATCACTGGGCACTTGAAAAGACGTATAATTAAAAGCTGGGTATATTTATGACAAAGTGATGATAACTGAATAGCATATTTGTGTAGCTTTAGGACATGGTACTGCAGTCCCTATCCTGTGTTGTAAAACTCTCCCTGTTTATACTGTAGGTGATAGCGCTATGGTCAGGACAACAGAAAAATACATTTGCATATCTTGCTTTTGATTTGCGTTCTATAGCTGGGGGAAATAATTTTAATACTTTTAATTTTACTCTGGTAGGGAGGGTGAGGGAGAATAACAAGGCTGTTGAAAGTAGTTTATTTTTCAAGATGTCTGCTTTAGTTTTCCGCAATGCTTATTGCTTTGTGTTCTATTGATTCTACTTAAGCCAAAGGGTCTGAATATTTGCTGCAATAAAGTATACGAGTAGAAACCTATACTCAATGAAAAGGTTTTCTGCAATATAATTAAGGTCTTTCAGTTATTTAGCTACAAAAACATTGTCCATTATGAACTAGGCCAAGGCTTCAGATGCAATCTCATCAGTTATTGCCTGGGGATCCATGTTTTAACCAGTTTGCCTTTGATGCTCTTGTTTCCAGCAAAAGCTTTAACTGCCTCTGATAAGAGTCATTCCCACTGGTATAGCTCCAATCATCAGATTCTCAAGGCCAAAGGGTGTAGACTTGAATGCATCTGGTGAACAACTGGTTTAGCCATCCATCACTAGATTTGAGTGGACTACATCAGGCACTAAGGACCTTCACACTTCCCTGCCAAATCGCCTACCGTTCCTGAATTATTCTGGTTCTTTCCTTTATCCATAGGACCATAGAATCCCTGCAGTGCAGAAGGAGGCCACTCGGCTCATCAAGTCTGCACTGACTCTCCAAAAGAGCATCTTTCTCAGACCCAACCCTATCCTCATAACCCTGTGCACCTATATGGCTAATCCACCTAACCTGCACATCTTTTGACACTAAGGAGCAATTTATCATGTCCAATCCACCTCATCTGCACATCTTTTGACATCTTTATGTTCCTTCTTGAAACCTACTTTGTCCACAAAGCTTGCTATCTCTTTTACAAACAGTGCCTATTTCTTGTTCCACTTCTGTGAAGTGGATTGAGTTATAAGGAGAGGCTTGATGCATTGAGTTATAAGGACAGGCAGAATAGACTGGGACTTTTCTCTGGAGCGTAGGAAGCTGAGGGGTGATCTTATTGAGGCCTATAAAAATATGAGGGGTATAGACAAGGTAGATAGTCAATATCTTTTCCCAAAGGTAGGGGAGTCTAAAACTAGAGGGCATAGGTTTAAGGTGAGAGGGGAGAGGTACAAAAGTGTCCAGAGGGGCAATTTTTTCACACAGAGGGTGGTGAGTGTCTGGAACAAGCTGCCAGGGGTAATAGTAGAGGCGGGTACAATTTTATCTTTTAAAAAACGTTTAGATAGTTACATGGATATGGTGGGTATAAAGGGATATAGGTCAAATGCAGGTAATTGGGATTAGTTTATGGGCTTTTAAAAAAAGGGCAGCATGGACAAGTTGGGCCGAAGGGCCTGTTTCTATGCTGTAAACCTCTATAACTCTATAAATGCCTTGGGACATTTTGTTCCACTTTAAAAAGCTTTTGCTACTATGGCCAATTCAATTAGCAGCTTTCAAATCCTTAGATCAATCACTTTATCACCTTTGCATTGGTACTTTCTAAGTTAAGAGGTGTCATCTTTCTTCGAGATGCAGCGAGCACGAGGAAATCTCCAAGGAGGAGGAAAGGTGGATTGGACGTAGAGGAAATTGAAGAAATGGCATTTTGGAAGAATGCATTGGATGATGCATACCTGATAATGGGAGGGATATCACTGAGGCCCTAACAGGAGTCCTGAGAGTGGGGAATCTGACACAAACAGTAGGGATACCACTTAATGGTGGCCGTAACTGTCAAACAGAATGAAGCAATTTGCAGAGATTGTTAACCAAGATCATCAAAACCAGAGGTATACACAACGGCTTTTGTTAGCTTCATTCTTCTGCTCTACATTTCTCAGTTTATTGCACTGAAGTTCACAGATCATTTGCTCCATAGGCCTACCTACTTGATTGATCTCTGCGTTTCAAATACCAGCTATCATGTTCCTTGCCGTCCATACCCCCCATGGGCTATTATTTGCATTTTATAGCCTCTTTGCTTTCTCTGCAGAGTACTTCATTCACAGCTTTTTACACTTTGTAGTTGTTTTTACAATTTCACGCCATTGGCTCACAATTTATTCATTGTCCTGGCCAGGAATCCTGTTGCAGGAGACAGTCTCCATGTTTTAATGTGTTTATACCACAGGTTCTGCAACATGTTAGGGCTGCCTGAACAATCACAGTTCACAAAGATTTATATGTGCGACACACATTTAGAAGCACCCATTGTTTAAATATTTCAACAATGGCTCTGCTAGTTGTGGAAACAGTCTCAAAGGCCCCAAGTTTGATTTCAGTCTGCTTTGCCTCTGCTGATTTCAGCTGAGCAGTTGATGAAAACATGACAATTGACTTCAAAATCTCTGGGAAAAACCATTCAGGGTTTCTGCTCCTTGTCACCTAGTGACTGTGGCTAGAAAGTGCAGGTGAGTGTGTGAACATCAAATGAGCTCTCAATAGTCCCAACAGTTTTCTAACACACTCAATCTCGACTGACAGTGGTTAGCACTGCTGCCTCACAGCGCCAGGGATCAGGGTTCAATTCCGCCCTTGGGTCTGTATGGAGTTTGCACGTTCTTCCCGTGTCTCTATGGGTTTCCTCTGGGTGCTCCAGTCTCCTCCCACAGTCCAAAGATGTACGCATTAGGTTGATTGGCCATGCAAAATTACCCCTCAATGTAAGGGGGATTAGCAGGGTAAATACATGGGGTTCAGGGATAGGGCCTGGGTGGGATTGTTGTCGGTGCAGGCTTGATGGGCCGAATGGTCTCCTTCTGCACTGTTGGAATTCTATTCTATGATTCTATGACATGAAGAATGGCGACCTGCGTGAGATATTGGCTAGCTGTCAGCAGCACGGGTTGGAGCTATAGGAGAGCGGAGGAAAAATTCAGAAAGTGCAGAAGTGCGGATGCAATTTTAAGAGTGATGGCCTTTATCCAACCTTGCATTTATACCATTGTTGGTCATTTTCATGGCTTCAAGATTTCAAGATCTGTGTTAACATTGAGAGTTCAGTCAGATGTTTAGGATGGTCTCATTATCCGTGGCGAAGGCCTTGAAATTCCTGGTATTCCCTCCAAACTTGTGTTGTACTCGCTTGTTATGTATCACCTTGATGTTCTCCAAGTGTAATGTTCTTTCCACCACCTCCAAGCCTTGCCCTGGTAACTGTGTGAAGTTGAACTAAATTTAATCTTGGTGCCACATTTGATTGCCAGAAGAGCTATCGTCCATGCTAAGATCGTCTACCTTTCCCTCAATCGTCCAAATTCACTCCTACCTCAGTTCATCTGATTCTGAAAACCTCATCTATGCCTTTGTTACGTCCAGACTTGACTGTAGTAATGCACTCCCAACCAGCCTCCCACATTCTTGAGATCATCTGAAACTCTGCTGCTTTGATCTAACTCACACCAAACCCCATTGACTCATGACTCCAGCGCCTACTGATTTACACTCGCTCCCAGTCATGCAGTGGCTTGATATTAAAATTCTCATCCCAGTTGTCAATTCCACCTCCTTGCCACCCCCCTGCCATCCCCCCCCCGCCAACTCCCCACCTCATCTGTATAATCTCCAGCCCGAACATCTGTATTCTTCTGACTCTGGCCTGTTAAGCATCGAGACATTTTATTACTTTAAATACACTATATAGATTGTTATACAAATAGTCACCTGGTAGTAGAGAACTTGAGTATTGCTGAAGAAAAGTGACTCTTTGGTGAAGTTTGCAGTTATCAGGACATTTCAAAAGAATACCAAATGCAAAGGGCAAAACAATTTATACTGTATGAGAAGAGAGTGCTGAGTGATTGCAAATGACATCCAATTGATAGAGGCATTGCCATGGAGAATGTAACAGTTGATAGTGACTGACAGTTAACTGCTGTGCATTGTCTAAAATGCAAACCAGACAACTTGACTCTGATGGTCAAAGCATTGTCCTGAGGAATGAACCCGCGAATGGCTGTCGACTTATTTTGTTTAACTGAAACAATGTGTGTACCAAGAATAGGGCTCTGTGTATTAATGTATGTAGGTTCTAGTGCATGCAAATGCATCAATGGTAAAAAACTTTGATTAAAATTGTCCCTTTTCTCAGCAACATATATTGTTGTTTTAGGAGCATATGAAGATACACTGCTGTTATATATTTCAGCTTCTGTTGCTTCATGCATTATGAAGTGAGGTTGTCTGATAAGGACTTTCTCTTTACGGCTTTTGTTATAAATTACTGTTTATTTGTGTTATATTCTGCCATATGAGCATGCATAGTTGGCATCTAGTGGGATAGGCAAAAGGATCTGGGTGTACAGGTACACAAGTCGCTGAAAGTGGCAGTGCAGGTGGAGAAGGTAGTCAAGAAGGCATATGGCATGCTTGCCTTCATCGGCCAGGGTATTGAGTTTAAAAATTGGCAAGTCATGTTGCAGCTTTATAGAACCTTAGGTAGTGTTCAATTCTGGTCGCCAGAAGGATGTGGAGACTTTGGAGAGGGTACAGAAAAGATTTACCAGGATGTTGCCTGGTATGGAGAGCATTAGCTATGAGGAGGGGTTGGAGAAACTGGAGCGACGGAGGCGTGGCGAGATCTGATAGAAGTCTACAAGATTATGAAAGGCATGAACAGAGTGGATAGTCAGAATCTTTTTATGAGGGTGGAAGAGTCAATTACTAGGGGACATAGGTTTAAGGTGTGAGGGGCGAGGTATAAAAGAGAAGTACAAGGCAGATTTTTTTACACAGAGAGTGGTGGGTGCCTGGAACTCACTGCCAGAGGAGGTAGTGGAACCGGATACGGTAGTGACTTTTGACAAGTACATGAATGAGATGAGAATAGAGGGATATGGTCACCGGAAGAGTAGGGGGTTTTAGTTAAGTCGGGCAGCATGGTCAGTGCAGGCTTGGAGGGCCGAAGGGCCTGTTCCTGTGCTGTAATTTTCTTTGTTCTTTGTTCTTTGTTCTTTGTTTTTGCTATGCTGGGATGGTACAGGTTAAATATCACATGGTTCGCACATGCTATTAAAAGCAGCAATATCAGGGTTTAATGTGCTCACAAGCTTTGCCCCCGCCCCCAAAGTTTTGTAATTTATAGTTGACTTTGACTCAACAGACACGATGGGTAAACGTGTGTTACTGTTACTGAACCATAACACAATTTAGCAATGCTTAGGAGAACATAATCATAACTGTCACAGCACTATAAACCTTCTTGTGCTTGGACCATAAGGACATTTATATCTTCCAGACTACTGATAATGTGAATTCCTCCCTCAGCCTTTCTCATTGACTGGCTAATGTCACTCACTATTTTGAAAAAAAAGGGCTTCATCTAATCTATTCAGCCTTTCAGTACTCCTTACGTTCATCTAAAATTAGCACTTATGATTTGGCCATTATTTTCTTGCGTCACCATCCCTGAAATGTAAGATTAGGCATTTGTACAAGTAGAGGTTAAATCAAGTTTTGTGTTCTGGCTGAGGTGATAAGGTCTAATCGTCCCAGAATTTCCCCTCCCACCCTGCTCTCCTGCTGGATAGGTGGCTTTCATTTCCTGCGTGTGATATTTTTTAGGCTTTTCATTTCAGACTTTGCAAGAGGAACAGGAAATGAGCATAGCGCCTTTGAAAGGGGGAATGAAAAAGTGCCTTGCTAAAATCAGTTTGCAAGCGTAGTACATAATGAGTTGTCACTATAAACTTAAAGGAAAATTGTGATTAGGTTTCTGTCAGCACTTTAATCTTTTTGTAATCCAGCCCATGAAAATAGACAACGCCTTAAAAATAATTTGGGTTGGCATCATCTTTGTTTTTTAAAAAAAACTTTTCCCATTAATTGCTCTGAACTTTTCTCACCCCGAATCTGGTAGAAATTTTGAACATCTATCATTTTCAATGCTAAGATAAGTGGAAATGGAATTTCTCTCAATAACATTTGAAGTTTATTTATTAGTGTCACAAGTTGGCTTACATTAATGCTGCAATGAAGTTACTGTAAAAATCCCCTAGTTGCCACAGTCTGGCACTTGGTTGGGTACACTGAGGGAGAATTTAGCATGGCCAATGCACCTAACCAGCACATCTTACGGACTGTGGAAGCACCCTGTGGAAACCCACACAGGTACTCAGAGAACGCGCAGACTCCACATAGACAGGGACCCAAGTCAGGAATCAAACCCAGGTCCCTGGCGCTGTGAGGCAGCAGTGCTAACCACTGTGCCACTGTGCCTCCTAAAAGTGAAGAAAAATCTGTAATTAAGTTGTTTGAGAGCCCTTTCTTACTGCTCCAAGAGTTGAATGCTTCCTCCCAGTGGCATGCAAGATCTGATCCCAGATTCTTTGGCAACCTTGTAGCAGGCTTAATTATTTTGTGTAACCTGGTGTAGCAAAGGGTCAGATTGAGCTTCAAAGAAAGTCAAGTTTGTCTAAGAAATTTCCCTCATGATGTCATTTCCTTTGTGTGATTAAGTGTGTGGAATAGTCATTTAAAAAATCTTATACTTGAAAGACACTACACCATTGTTCTGTACTTAAAGAAAGACTTTAAAACACAAAGAGGTGTCGTCTTTCTTGTGCAATCTAAATTCACAGACTTGTGATTTTGGAGTTCCCATTTAAAATCACTGTCCTGGGAAAAAAGCTTTGGAGGAAATTCTGTTTCCACTGAGGTCTGGGACTGCAGTTTGCAATTGTTTGGAGCTAGTGGCTAGCTTGAAAAGAAAATAACTTCCTATAATACATGATAGATTTTGCTAACTTTGGCAGTGTTTGCTGTGAGCTATGCAGCAGACAGTTTTTCTTTCCTGATCCTATTTTGCAAATCAGGAAAACCGCAAGGTCATAACTGGACACACCCAGGCTTATTGGTGAAAACATCTGAAGCTCTTTACCAGGAGAGCAGTAGACACTGAGTAAGAAGGAAGAGATAGCTAAGGGAAGTCTGTTTGAAGAAGCAACCTTTAATGAATTTTTTTGAAGAGAAAAATGGAGCAAAGTGAAAAGGAGGGTGGGGGTGTGGGGTTTCTGGAATGAATGGGCTGGTGGCAAAAAGAAGGGGATGGTCCCCAATTGCCTTGAGGTGAACACAAGCTATATAGGAAAGGATTGCAAAGGCCACAGAGGAAGATGAAGATGTGGTTTTCAAATGTAAGGTGTTGGTGAGAACATTGGTCATGGTATACTGGGCAGAGATGGGTAGCAGCATTTTGGATAAATTGTTGCATAGGAGCAGGGAAAATATTTGATAAAATGAATCTTGAGATTATGAAGGTTTGGATCAAAGTCTTAAGAGATGGAATGGATGAGGTAGGCTTATAAGTGAGCAGTGTTTTAAAGGTAAAAGTAAAAAATTCAGGTGGTGAACCAGGCGTGGTCACAAGAAAATCTAAAACTACTTATTTCAACCGAAGCTCCCCTCCTGTGACTGAAAATAGGATAAATTCCAATCTAGTATTAAGCAAAAATATGAACAGCCCATACCTGCCCATTAGTGATATGGAGCTGTTGTATTAGAAGAATCATAGAATCTCTACTGGGCAGAAGGACGCTATTCAGCCCACCGAACCTGTACTGACAACAATCCCACCCAGGCCCAATCCCATGTGTTTACCCTGTTTGTCCTCCTGATACTAAGGGGCAATTTAGCATGGTCACCCCACCTAACTTGCACATCTTTGGACTATAGGAGGAAACCAGAGCACCTGGCAGAAACCCATGCAGACACAGGGAGAATGTGCAAACTCCACACAGTCACCTGAGGCCGGATTCGAACTTGGGTCCCTGGCGCTGTGAGGGGCAGTGCCAACTACTGTGCCACCCAAAGACACCCTATGGCCAAGCAGACTTCATAGCTCCCCGTTGGGAAATTGAACCCAACCTGTTTCATGGCAGGTGGATGTAGTAACAAGGAGCTGCCATGCGTTACCAAACGCCCCCATTGAAGTGCAAGTCTTAAATAGCAGCCTTGGTTCCTGGCAGCAACTATAGAACACAAAGAAAGTTATGCTTCAATAGATAGTGATTGCTATCTGGTTCTTTGTCCACTGCTACAGAGTTTACTATCAAATAAATCGGTTGGACTTAAACCTGGTGTTGTCAGACTTTTTACTTTCTTCGTCCACTGGCATACTACTACTGAGTTGTGACAAACATGCTTTTCTGAAAACTGAAAAGTTGGAAATCACTCTGTGCGTGTGGCTAACACTCCTAGTGGCAATTCTGTGATTTAAACAGAAATATTATCATTGGAAATCAATAATGACCTGGACAGGTAGCTGAAAAAACAACAGATACCTTTATGTTGATGACAAAATAAATATTGAGAGGTTGAATATCTTTGGTCTTTCCCCTTTCTTACCTAAGTGGAATGCTAGCAAATTAGCTATTCTGGATTCCAACCTAATTTTGGAGGTTCTGTTGTGGAGATATGGGATAGAGGTACTCAATTTGGCCAAGTAAGGATACAGTTGACTGAAAGTGCATTGCCATCAGCTCTTAGGTCAGTGATTTCTCAGTCCAGGCCTGAGGTTAGCCCGAAGGTGTACTTGGGGAACCATACACTGATGAGAAGAAAGCATACTGGCTTAGAAACAGCAAACATGGATCACACCCTGGATGCCTGAAGGTAACAATGAATGATTCACTTTCTTCCCAATGAGGCTGTTATGCTGCTGCAACTTTGGGTTTGGGGTAGTGGAGGGAAGCGATGACCCCATCATCCAGACCAAACAGATATATTCATACAGGAATCCTGATTTTGTAAGATAGACAAGTGCTTGAGATGGGTCCATATTTGCATGGATGCCTAGCAGGGGCATAATTACAAGGTAAACTCCTCCTGATCCTGGGTACTTACTAGGGTGAGGAGTGAAGACTCCTAGCAGGCACGATCCTGGCAGAAGTGTCAGGATTGCTGACCAGCACGTTTTTGGCGGCTGGTATAGTTTAAATGGAGATTGCTTATCCTGTTTCACAGATGCTTTAAAAGATTAGGTTAACTAAACAGAGTTTGTTTAACAAACCTATCTCCTTGGCTTTGTTCAGGTACTGCAGAAACACCTAAGCTTAGTTTGTCAGATAGCTTGCATTTTGGAGAGATTTGACTCAAGAGGTAGGGATGTGTCTGGCTTTGTCATCAGCCCCCTGATGAGTAAACAGTATCATGTTTTCAGATTGCTCTGATCTTTTGAGTTCCTAAGGCTTTAGGAAACTGGGCTGGCTGATAAGAGAAATTGCACCCTAGGGTCATATAGACCCAACAAGCAAATAAATTGTGCCTTTAAGGCTTGATGTAAATCACAGTGAAAATTAGTTGATGGCTTTTCATTGGATTAATCTTAATTAGTTGTAAGTTTAGCGTTGATTGAATTGAGCGTTCGTTCTCCAAAATAAAAAATTCTTTTTTCAGCGAACATCTGTTTTAGATGTTTCCAGGCCTTTGTTTTTGATCCATTTTTAAAATATTACCCAATTACTCATTAGGTATTCTAGTTAATTTTTGCACCCCCATCTTGAAATAAAATATGTGTAGGATTGACATTGAAGGTTTTCTGCAAATGAGCACTCAAAATAACTTGAAGCTAACAATAGCCTGGAAGTATCTCTTGGTGAAAATAACACACTGCCTCTTGGTATGTGGATGACTTTGCTTTGCCCACAATGGGAAGCTTACACTATTCACAGTTACCTGTGGTTTTAAAATGAATGTGAAATGGCGTATCCAGCATCTGTTCCAGGCAGAAATTAATAAAGTAATTCTCTCTTTGTTTTAATTATCTAACTAAAAGGTGTTGGTCTCACCCATTGTTTTTGTTGGAAAGAGCAGCGCTCTTGTGTCAGAGAGGTTTGGCTTTAGCAAGTTGGTTTGTCAGTCGGATGCAAAACTTTCTGGCTTCACACTGGGCACAAGTTCTTTTCTAATTATCAGAACAAAGTGCTGGGGTGTTTTACAAGTATTCATTTTTGGCCTAAGGATCCAGCACCTTCTCAGTATATTTAGATATGTTTCAGCTGAGTTTGGGAACTAGGAAGGTTTAGTCATTAGCCACTCTCCAGGTATTTTGCTCAGAAAATAAAGATAATGACAGTTGCCATACTGTGACACAAACAGTACTGGGGGATGGGGGCTTCAACAAAGTGGTGCAATAACACTTAAATTCCAAACGACAGAGGAAATGGAACTCCTCTTCAGGATGTCATTACACTGCTCCAATTTCTTTTCCTGTTTTTAACAACTTGTAGCAGTTCACTTGTCATTGTTCTTGGTCAGTTTTGTGCCTCAAAGCTCCAAAGTAATTATCCATACCCTTCTATCTGCTTTGCAGAGTGTCTCTTTAACTATTTCCGAGTTTGACGATTGCATGAGAACTGCAAATAACCAAAAATTATTGTATTCAACAAAATTCTACAACAGCAATTCTTGCCCTCACATCTGACTGACAAGTTTTTATAAGCCATGGATCTGAGTGCTAATGGACTTTTGAGTGCTAAAAACATCAAATAGAGCCTGATCCTGTCTCCACTCAAGGTCTGCACACCCATAATCTTAGTAAGAAGTCTCACAACACCAGGTTAAAGTCCAACAGGTTTATTTGGCAGCACAAGCTTTCAGAGTCTTGCTCCTTCATCAGGTATGTGAGGAGTTGTGTTTACAAACAGGGCAGATACAGACACAAACTCAATTTACAAGATAATGGTTGGAATGCGAGTCTTTACAAGTAATCAAGTCTTAAAGGTACAGACAGTGTGAGTGGAGAGAGGGCCAAGCACAGGTTAAAAAGGTGTGTATTGTCGCCATGACAACGCAGAATTGTCAAGCAAAAACTGATCGCTAACTTCTGCATACATGAGAACGGCCTCAACCAGGAACTTGGGTTCATGTCAGACTATCTGTAACCCCCACGACTTGCCTGGGCTTGTAAAATCTCACTAACTGTCCTGGCTGGAGACAATACACATCTCTTTAACCTGTGCTTAACCCTCTCTCCACTCACATTGTGTGTACCTTTAAGACTTGATTACCTGTAAAGACTCGCATTCTAACCATTATCTTGTAAATTGAATTTGTGTATGTGTATGCCCTGTTTGTGAAAAGATCTCCCACACACCTGATGAAGGAGCGAGACTCTGAAAGCTTGTGCTGCAAATAAACCTGTTGGACTTTAACCTGGTGTTGTGAGACTTCTTATTGTGCTTACCCAAGTCCAACGCCGGCATCTCCACATCACTCATAATCTCAGTAGGGGCCAGAGGATAGAAAGCAGGGTAAGAACCCCAACCAACACAGTTTCCCAGGGGCTCCCTACACACAGCAGAAGAGTGCAAATAGAGGAATTGTTGCCATATTCTTTCCCTGGATGACCTGCTGGTATCTGCAAGTCAGCAAAGGTTCTTTGCAGTTATTCCTGATTTTCCTATTATTCATTGGTGACTATCTCCTTCAAGAGAACAAGTATTCACTTGTAGGAAGAACATAAGCACGTACTCACATATTAACACCTGGCATACCATTGCTGGCATCACCCTTTCATGTTGCTTTTAGAAGAACTTCATATATACGTAATGTGACAGAATAATGACCCCAAGTCCTCTGTACAACTGTTCGTTGATCAGAATTAACATTTATTGGGCAGACTGTAAAATGAGTCATTGTATATTTTGTTCATTTAATAATTGCATAATCATCTGCTTTTCATTATTATTGCAAACACACATTTAGTGACTTTTAAAAATTTATTCGCAGGATGTATGCACCGCTGGCAAGATCAATATTTATTACCCATCCCTAATTGCCTTTGGGAAGCTGTAGTCCATGTAAGGAAGGGAGACCCAGGATTTTGACCCAGCGACAATAAATGAGTGACGATATAGTTCCAAGTGAGCTTGGATGCGAAATTGCAGGTGTGGTGTTTCCATGCCTCATTTAGCTGTCGAGGGAGTTAGCATGAAAATACAGCAAGCAAAAGGAAGACAAATGGCATGTTGGCCTTTATTGCAAGGGAAGTGGGAGTACAATAATAAAGGGATTTTGCCACAATTGTACAGAGCTTTGGTGAGACCGCAGCTGGAATGTGTGCAGTTTTGATCTTCATATTTAAGGAAGGATATCCTTGCAATGGAGGCAATTATTGGAATTGGTCCCTGAAATAAAGGAATAGTCTTCTAAATGAGAGGCAGAATAAATTGGTTGTATATTCTCTAGAGTTTAGAAAAGAGAGAGGTTTTTGAAACATTCAAGATTCAGAAGGGGCTTGACAGGGTCAAAACTGAACGTTTGTTTACCTGGTGGGGGAATCCAGATCATGGGGGCACTGTCTCAGGATAAGGGGCTGATCATTTGGGAATGGGATGAAGAGAAATCTCTTCACTTAAAGGATGAGAATCTTTGAAATTGTTGACCAGAAGGCTTCTTTGTTGAATATATTTAATGCTGAGACAAAAAAAGATCTCTCTTGGATTCAAGGGATATGGGGCACGGGTGGGAAGTGGAGTTAATGCTGATGATCAGCCACGATTGTATTGAATAGGGTCATTTGGCCTTTCCCTACTACTATTTTTTACCTCCTTATGAGTCTTGGTAGTTGTGCAGTGCGTCTCGCAGATGGTACACACTGCCAACACAGTGTGCTGGTGATTAAGGGAATGAATGCTTAAGGTGGTGCTTGAATGCTGATCAAGCAGGCTGCACTGTCATTGATAGTGCGAACCTCCTAATAGTTTCGGAGCTATACTCACACAGACAAATGGAGGGTATTCTCTCACACTCCTGACTTGAGCCTTGTGAATTGTGGGCAGGTTTTGGGGAGTTAAGAGGTTGTAGTCCAGATGTTTGAAAATGCTTATTTGCACAAATAGAAACATGGAACCTAGAAGCAGGAGTAGTCCATTTGGCCCATCGAATCTGCTTCACCGTTCATTTTGATCATCAGGTTCAGTATCCTGATCCTGCTTTCCCCCAATGTTTTCTTTTAGTTTGTTGTACAAAGGCCAAAATAAACTTAAAAATAGTAGACAATTCAACACAATCAGACCTTCTTCAAGAATTTGAGTAAATCAGACATTCGCAAGTAGTTATTTTCCAGCACTTAATTTCAAACCAACACTGATGTCGATCCAAGGAAGTGTAAATGATCCTTAAATTGTTTCACCGTAAATGCATTTCCTATCTTTAACAACTCCGGTGTATTTTAATTATAAACAGTGGTGATGGTCCACTGAAAATTGTTTGGTTCCTCAATTAATCCTGGACCAAAAAACACTAAATATGTCAGGAAATTGCAACTCTGCACCATAAACTAGCTTTGCCCACAGGGTACAAATTTCCAAGAGTGCAAACAATGCATTCGATCTCTCTTTTTACCAACTGTATTATTCCTTCAGTGTAATTGATATAATCAGGAGATATAAAAATCCTGCATGACTTTGCACCCTCGTAAACAGCAAAATATCAGAACCAGATGAAGGGATTGAGATGGTTCATAAATTTACTGGATAATCCAATTATGGATCACCATCAAATGAATGGTGATGCCATTACAAATTACAATATACTAACTTTTAGGTTTCTCAATTTAAAAAAATGTCATGTGGCGTTGAGTAGTTTCACCGCTACTTAAAGATGGCAAAATGTAGTTTTGTTTGCTTCGGCAGCACATGTACTAAAATTGGAACGATACAGAGAAGATTAGCATGGTCCCTGTGCAAGGATGACACACATTCATGAACCGTCCCATATTTTTTGGGATGGCATGGTTGTACAGTGGTTAGCACTGCTGCCTCACAGCACCAGGGACTCGGGTTCGATTCTGGCTTGGGTCTCTGTCTGTGTGGAGCTTGCATGTTCTCCCCATGTCTGTGTGGGTTCCTTCCGGGTGCTCCAGTTTCCTCCCATAGTCCAAAAATGTGCGGGTTAGGTTGATTGGCCATGCTAAATTGCTCCTTAGTGTTAGGGGGATCTCAGGGGGATTAGTAGGGTAAATATGTGGGGTTACGGGGATAGGACCAGGATGGGATTGTTGTCAGTGCATGCTTGATGGGCTGAATGACCTCTTTCTGCACTGTAGGGTTTCTATGATTCTATTGAACCAATAAAGTCAACCATTTTGCTGATCTTGGCTTCCTTCGCTAGCTTAGGACACTGAAATCAAATTTAATGTTCAACTTTGACTGTGGCTGAGATCACTTCTGGCTAAGCTGAACCTCAGTGCTGCTTGTTTGTGTGATGTGCTGTTACACCAGCCATTGCCCTAAGCCAATATGCCATCAGGTAGTCAGTATTTTATATTTTAAAGTTGAATTAGTCTTTCATTTTTTTTGTCTGTATTTGGTTTAGTGCACTTTTACCACCAGCTGATAAACCCCATAGCAACATATACTGTGCACAGCAGGACCTCTGCTTTCAGAACAAAGCTGCTCAGTATTACCTGTTTGTCTAATTAGAGCCTCACAGCTTCTCATAAATGAGTGTCACTCTAAAGTATCCCACTAGCTGTAGCCTGAATTTAATTGTGAATTAGATGAGGTGCTTGGACTTTTCTCTCTAGGTGCTAACCATAGCTCAGTGGTAGCAATCTCACTGCTGAATCAGACGATTGCGAGTTCAAACCCCAGACCAGATACTTGAACATAAAACACAGGCTAACACTCGTTTCATACATCCTGGAGTGGACAATATGTGATGCGATGGAACCCACAGTGTCAGAGTGCCACCAAGCTAGACTAAGGTCCCAAACTGTTTTAAGTTTAAGTTTGTTTATTAGTGTCACATGTAGGCTTACATTAACACTGCAATGAAGTTACTGTGAAAATTCCCTAGTCGCCACACTCCAGCGCCTGTTCGGGTACACTGAGGGAGAATTTAGCATGGCCAATGCACCTAACCAGCACACTTTTCAGCCTGTGGGTGGAAATCGGAGCACCGGGAGGAAACCAACCCGGGTTCAATTCTTGAGGCAGCAGAGCTAACCACTGTGCTGCCTCTCAGACTCAAATCTGATGACACTATTTGACAGCAAGGGAGTTCTCCGGCCTTGGCTATTTGTTATCCCTCAGCCAACATAACAATTTAGTTGGCCATTTGCCGTGTTCATGTTTATGGCATTTAGCTGTGCATGAATTCTGTGCTGCGGCTCCCTACGTTACAATGGGGACCACCTTTCAAAAGTACTTCATTGGCTGCAAAGTGACTTGGGACACTCTCAGGTTGTGAAGGTGTCAGATAAGTGTAAGCTTTTCCATTCTTCTTATGGCAACAATACTGGGTGGGATTTCCCCCTCTTGCCCCCTTCAGGAGGTGGCCATTGGTTGGTGACAGGATCTTCTGGTCCCACTGCTGTCAATGGGCTTCCCTGTTGTATGCACACACCATTACTGGGAAGCCCGCAGTGAGAGTTTGCTGTAGGCAGGACCGGAAGATGTAGTGGGAACAGCTGGAAAATTCCAGCTGTTAACCATTATTACACTACATCCCTAGGTGTTGCTTTTTATTTAGTCATGCAGTTGCACACTTATTGCTTGCAATATAATTCAATTTAAAAGAACACTCTCTGCATTATAATTGCCTTATTATTATCCCCAATATCCTAAACCTTTCCTTGGTATAAACAAAGAAAATTTTGCATTTCTTTAGCGCCTCATAGATCCAAAGGTTTTCACAGGCAGTAAGCTATGTTTGTAGTATTGTCACTGGTGTTGGTAGGAAAACACAGTAAGAAGTCTCACAACACCAGGTTAAAGTCCAACAGGTTTATTTGGTAGCAAAAACCACTAGCTTTCAGAGCGCTGTCCCTTCATCAGGTGAGCGGGGGTTCTAGAAAAACACATTGGTAGGAAAACACGGTGGTCAACTGGCATACAGCAAAGTTCCACGCACTGCAATAAAGTAAATACTCAGGTAATTAGTCTTGGTGGATATGGAAGGTTGAATGTTGTCCAGCTGGCAGTACTCCATTCCTCTGCACTTTTTCAAATCGAGCTATAGGATTTTTAAACTCCACCTGAACGGGTAGAAGGGGCCTCAGTTTAACACATCATTCTATAGAAAGCAACCGCCCCCCAGCAATTCAGCTCTACTATGCCAATGTCGGCCGAGATGATCGCCAGAATTCTCCAGTCTTGTACACCTCACCACCCCTGCCACTAGAACTGAGAATTTGGCACTCAGCCAAATCTCCATTCACAGCAGTGGCTCTGGAGAACCCCAGCCGTGGGCGGAGGTGGGACAATTCCGGCCAATGTGTTCAAATCTGGAGAGCCCTTTGAATCCTTCCAGCTCGAGACGTAAGAGTGCTAACACTGAGCCAACAGAATATGTTCTTGGTGAATAAACCAAATAACCTCCAAGAAATGGGTGCCAGAGGTTGGCTTTCCCCTCGGGTGAATGGGCAAAACCAGGGTATCCTCACAAAGCACAAAGGTTGCAAGAAAAGTCTTTAGTATCTTAGAGTGGGTGGTTAGCTCAATTCCTGAAGGGTAATAGCCACTTTGATGTGTGCGACTAGACTTAGTGGTGGTGGTTGTTTAATTACAGCCAAAGCTTCACTGCCCATTTGGGCTTTTCACTGAAGTGCAACATTTATTTGATCAGTTTAAAGCTTCAAAGAAAGAGGAAGGAAGTTTAAAAAAAACTGCATCAGAAGGATTGAGGTTTAATGGGAATGGGTCAGCACATATTGTAACCATGGGCAGCTTTTACAATGAAAGTAAGTTCGTGTTCCCATCATTGTAAAAATAATGCACAGAGACATTAATGTGCTGCGACTCTGAATAATTTCTTTGGAACTGATCTTGTTCAGAAATTGCACACGGCAATTATATTTGAATCAAATACAATTTTGCAGCTTTTGCTTCATCATCAGAACCTTCAGAACAACTCATATAAAAGATGACAATTTTACAATATTATAAAGCACTTACACAGGCCACAATCTAATCAGATTCAATCATGTTGTTATATCTGAGTCTTCCAACCTACAAATACAGGCAGTATTGGAAAAGAATGATTGTCAAGGACAGTGGGAACCATCACATCGAGCCAAAGCTGATTGTGTAAAATGTGACTTTATATAGAATCACATTTGTGAAAATCAGAGTTTTCATAAAATGGGAATAAAACCCGATAATGCAACAAATTGGATAGATTACTGTACTTGCTTTTTGAAAAGTAATACATTTTTTCAAGATTAGGTCCCCTCTGAATGATACTGCCTTTTTATCTCTGTGAAACTGTAGCATTTGGTACTTTTATAAAAGTAAGTTGCCTCAGGTATGAAATTCCAGTAAATGTGTTTTGTTCATTATGATTTCAAGATGTTTCAAAGGTTCACTAGCCAATTCTATGTGCTTTTTTTTGTCATCACATCTTGTTAGTTATGTTCTTCGTTTCCTTTAGCTACTCTAGATATTCTTGGCTTCTCTGTATTACAAAGAACAAAGAGCAGTACAGCACAGGAACAGGCCCTTCAGCCCACCAAGCCTGTGCCGATCACATTGACCTACCTAGGCTGTGTCCCTCTAAACCCTGCTTGTTCATGTCCCTATCCAGATAAGTCTTAAATGTTGCTAACGTACCTCAACCACCTCACTTGGCAATGCATCCCAGGCCCCCAACACCCTCTGTGCAAAAAAGTTCCCCCACATAATCTACTGAACCTTTCCCCCCTTGTCTTGAACTTGTGCTCCCTTGTGATTGTCATTTTTGCCCTGGGAAAAAGCTTCCAACTGTCCACCTTATCTATGCCCCTCATAATTTTATAAACTTCTATCAGAGTGCCTCTCAGCCTCCATCTTTCCAGGGAGAACAATCCCAGTTTATTCAATCTCTCCTCATAGCTAATACCCTCCATACCAGGCAACATCCTGGTAAACCTTTTCTGCACTCTCTCCAAAGCCTCCATGTCCTTCTGGTAGTGTGGCGAACAGAATGGGACACAGTTTAGTTGAACCTTAGCCCCCAATGACCTAAAAAAAATTTTCCCTTGCTCAGAGACTCACGTGCAGTTTACAGTAAGCGCAGGTAATGACTGGAGACTCCTAAACTGATTATTTAGCCACAACTGGGCAGTACAGTGGCACAGTGGTTAGCACAGCTGCCTCACAGCACTAGGGCCCGGGTTCAATTCCAGCCTTCCAGGGTCACTGTCTGTGTTGGGTTTGCACATTCTCCCCGAGTCTGAGTGGGTTTTCTATGGGTGCTCTGGTTTTCTCCCACAGCCCAACATGTGCAAGTTAGATGTATTGCCATGCTAAGTTGCCGTTTAGTGTCCAAAGATGTGTAGATTAGGTGGATTGGCCATGGTAAATGTACAGGGTTATGAAGATTGGGCGCGGGCGGGATTCTTTTATGGAGAGTCGGTGCAGACTCAATGGGCTGAATGTCCTCCTTCTGTACTGTAGGGATTCTATGGATACTCTTAATCTGTGCTTCATGGTGGCATTGGCGTCCACTGGAAAGGCTAGGCCAACTAGACCAGCAAGTCCTGTTGCAGGAGGGATGTAGATTGCGACAACTTGTCCAGTGAAGCACAGCCCCCTGATGCAATGCCCCTTGAACATTTCCATGTCAATGACTCTAACGCATAGGTTCTCAGAGTTGTTTAAGGCCTTTAGCAATGTGTACCTGTGCGTCCTGGCTTCTAACAGGCTCGCCTGTGACTGACCTGGTTGTTGAGGCTGTCCCTGCTGCCCTGCATCTGTTCAAAGCAACGGAGCAAAAAATAGACCCATGGTAAGTTATGACGGCTTAATCAAGGTGAGTACAGTGAAATAAAAAGGAGAGAAAACAGAAACAATCTGCAAACATAGCAGTCTGTTGGAAATCCAGTCAGCGCTGTGTAATGTGGATTTCAGTGATCTGAGTGCGCAGAATTGTTCCTGTATAGGACATCCAGCCCAGTCGTTCAGCCAGTGCCTGAAGTTAATCCCACAAAGTTTTGCTCAATAGATTGTCTCTCGTGTTGGACTTATCTTCCCCATCCAGCTAACTTACTATGTAAAACCCCAATTTGCATGTGTTCCACCATGCACCTCAGCCACTTAAATGAAGCCGGGAATTAAAATGGCAGCCGACAGCATTACAGTGGGAATGGGGCAGTAAGTTGAATTGCTCAGTTTTAGTTACAGCCCATTCCTGTTCCTGCTGGACTGGAGAAGTGAATTAACTTGAACTCAGAGGCTTAAGGTGCTCTTAAAGCCTTCAATCCTACAGTATGTTGAAACCAGTAGGGACAGTTTTGCAGCCAGTTTCATCTGGAATTTATAACACGTCACCCCGGAATGGAGGTACAAGTAGGAACTAGTTTGAACTGATTAGGCTCACTGCTTCAGGAACTGGTGTATGCCCAGTACAGCAAGTTGCTTAGATTCCAAAAGATTGTATAAAAGGATGTTGAACCATGTTGGTTGCAATATGTTAGGATTAGGGACAGCATGGTGGCACAGTGGTTAGCACTGCTGCCTCACAGCACCAAGGACCTGGGTTTGATTCCTGGCTTGTGTCACTGTGTGGAGTTTGCACATTCTTCCTGCGCCTGCATGAGTTTCCTCCAGTGCGCTGGTTTCCTCCCAGAGTCTAAAGATGTGGGGGTTAGGTGGATTGGCTCTGCTAAATGGCCATTTAGTACCAGGGGGACTAGAAGTGTGAATATGTGGGGTTGCAGGGATTGGGTCTGGGTGGAACTGTGGTTGATGCAGACTTGATGGGCCAAATGGCCTCCTTCTGCACCATAGGATAATATGATTCTATACTGGTTTTTGACAGAAACCAATGGTCTACAGTAATTCAAAGCATTGTTCAAAGACTTACATTTTTGGAGGGTTAAATTTTAGGATGAAAGGCCCAATGAATCAAGATGTAGATTATTGATAGTTACTTTGTCTGGGAACCATACACCAGCTCTGAACACTACCAAAGGGTAAATCTACAGCTTCAAAAGAGTTATTTTAGGCCCTCAAAATTTGACAACATGAGCGTTCCTGATTCTAAGCTTACTTCTAGCATGTGAAGAAGATTGCTATATAGATTTTTTTAACTTAAGCTCTAAGTATAATTGGGGAATGGGGGTGGGGGAAATAAGTACAGGGACGTGAATGATTGAAAGAAACAAATGTTGACAGTTGAAGGGACAAGGCGAGTGTTTATTTTCAGGAGTATGTTGGCATGGGCCAGCTGAAATTTTATTACACTGAAGTTGATTATTCGGATTGAGTTTACAAATCACAGTTGAGAATGAATATATGTTTAATTTTTTGATTTGGTTAAATTTATTATTGTCACATGTATTAGTATACAGTAAAAAGTATTGTTTCTTGCACACTATTCAGACAAAGCATACCTACATTTTCCACTCTTTGTTTTCCTTCTCTATGTACGCATAGAGAAGGAAAGCAATGCAGAATGTAGAGTTACAGTCATAGCTAGGGTATAGAGAAAGATCAGCTTAATATATGGTAGGTCCATTCCAAACTCTGATGGTAGAAGGGAAGAAGTTGTCTTTGAGTCAGTTGATACATGATCTCAGACTTTCGTATCTTTTTCCCGATGGAAGGTGGAAGAGAGTATGCCCAGGGTGTGTGGGTCATTGATTATACTGGCTGCTTTTCTGATGCAGTGGGAAGTGTAGACAGAGTCAATGGATGGGAGGCTGGTTTGCGTGATGGAGTGGGCTTCGTTCACAACCCTTTGCACTTTCTTGCAGTCTTGGACAGAGCAGGAACCATACCAAGCTGTGATATAGCCAGATAAAATGCCTTCTGTGGTGCATCTGTAGAAGTTGGTGAGAGTTGTAGCAGACATGCTAAATTTTGCTTGATCCTTCACAGACACTGGTGGCTTTCAGCACTTCACATAGGTAACCACATTTCATTGATAGAATTTAGTTAGCAGTATGTCAGCATGCCATTCTGCCATGTAGTATTGGAACCAGGTCCAACTCTGCTTTTGCCTAATGTCCATTTTGTCACATGGAATCGGGTACCATGGCCAATTTTCCTCTCTTGGATCCCAGGGAACTATGGCTAGAGGTAACTCTGCCTAATGAGAGATTGGCAAAAAGACACATTGGTAACAAGACCCATTGGTGTCCCTATCTTGTACAGGTGTTGTCAGGTTCCCAGAGTTCCGATCTTGTGGAGGCAGTTGTGATGGGAAAGACTAGCATTTACTACCTACCACTAATTACCCTTGAATACAGTGGCTTCCTGGATCTTCTCAGAGGACAATTATGAGTCAATCACATGAACAGCGTGTGATTAGGAATGCAATGCCAGAAAATGGGTCTTTCAAAAAGGAATTGGATAAGTGGGAAAAATGCAGGACTATGAGAAAAGGAAGGGTGAGCAGGATCAAGTTGCTCTTGAAAGAGCTGGCGTAGGTAAATGGACTAAATAGCCTATTTCTGTGTTGCAGCCATTCTATGAGTCTGCAGCCATTCTGTGAGTAAGGTTATCCATTGCTGAAAGACCTTGGTGAACTAGAATACAGTAGCTGTCCCATGGTCATCATTACCACTGTCAACATCTTAATTCCAGATTTTATTGTGCTTAGATTCCTCAGCTCCCTTGGGGAGATTTGAACGTTTCAGGATCATCAGTCCAGATCTTTGGATTATTAATCTCATAATAGAACCATCATGCTGTCATAACCCTCTAATACAAAGCTGTTGGGATTACAATGATCCGGAAGATGAATTAAAAATGGGTCTTCCCAGTAAATGTTAGTCCTGGAGGTTTCACATGTGGCTTATAGTCAGTGGCACAAGACTCACCTTTTGGGGATCTGACAGCATTGTAACAAATCCCACGAAATAAGTAAGCAGTTCATCTCCGTATAAGCCTGGTTGGTGCCTTCACTCTCGGCCACATCAGCTTAAGATATCAAAACATTGAAAAGATAGAAATTTAAATAAGAAGCAGGTTTTTAATTGAAAAAAATTCTGTGACATTTCATAGGCCATTTGGATTTTTTAGATCTTTTCATTGTCTTTAGCGATGAGTCTTAGTTTGTGTTGGGAATATGAAATATTATTCTTTACATCCTTTCTTGATGATGGCACGAGCAGGTGAGTTATCAGTCAGCTCCTAGTGCACGGATTCTCAGTTATAGCTGTGTACCATACTTTGATCAATAGTATTTCCACCTAATGCATCAAGATAATAAATGCACGCGTCTAGATTAAATCGCAACAGTTTTGTACAGCTGGTTGTGCGTTTTGTTAACTGTTGGAATCAGTTATGTGTCTGCTATTTAAGACATACAAAAAATGAACCCTCAGAGGAGCCGAACCCTGACGGGCAATAAATATACACTGTAGAGTTGTCAGCCTGTCTCTATTCTCCTGCAAACCATTAGCCAGTTTGAAGCTTTGCATATCACAATCCTTGCAGATCTACAGTGAGCAGATTTGTGCATGAAGCTGCCAAGATCAACAGTGTACAGAAAAAAAAGTGATGACAGAATGACTGAACAGTCATGATGAAGGTGCTTCTGGGGATTCAGAGTTAATCGAATATGATCCAAAAGCATTAAACAAAACCTTTTCAGAGAGACCTGTGTACACAGGAGTCATTTGTATCATGTTGAGCTGATTCTATTCAGCTCTTGTTTAGAAGTGATTAAGCAGTGAAAGTATCTCAAATATTCATTTATAGTCAATTAGTAGAGGTCGCTGATACATTGAGGAATTGTTGGGCTCTGCCACTTGCTCAATGTTGACAGGCTGCTCAAGCATCTTCAGTTTCAAAGCAAAGCAGAGTGCTACAGACTCGAAACATTAACTCTGTTTCTCTCTCCACATCAGCTGAGCTTTTGCAGCAGTTTCTATTTTTATTAAAGAGCTTAAGAGGCCCTTTTTTGCAAGAGTTATTATTTGCTATTATGCAGCGAGGTTTCTGTAATAGATCGAGGATGACTTGGTGCAGCTTTAACTATAAAGACTTTATTGTCTATAGAATATTTGTATACGTGTACAACAAGGTAAGTGTGATTGCTGCTCTGGATTTCCGAGCTCCAAGTGCCCGTCCCCGCCCTTGACCAGTGGTCCGCCCCCTCCTGCCGATTGGCTCAGCTTCCCACCGGAGTGATCCATTGGCTGCCCATCAGTCACATGGCCCTCAGAACATACTCCCTTTAAGGACCATGCTGCTACAATTTTAAAGAGATATTTGCCAAAGTAAGGCTCATAACAAGCATACTTCTTGAAGCTTTATAATTTTTCATCCATCCAACATCAACAGCAAGAACATAAGAGGTTAGCACTGCTGACTCACAGCACCAGGGACCCTGGTTCGATTCCCGGCTTGGGTCACTGTCTGTGTGGAGTCTGCACATTCTCCCCGAGTCTGCATGGGTTTCCTCCAGGTACTTCGGTTTCCTCCCAGAGTCCGAAAGATGTACTGGTTAAGTGCATTGACCATGCTAAATTCTCTTTCCGTGTACCTGAACAGGTGTGGAGTGTGGTGATTAGGGGAGTTTCACAGTAACTTCATTGCAGTGTTAATGTAAGCCTACTTGTGACACTAATGAATAAACTATGAACATAGTGAAACATCTCAAAGTGCTTCACTGTTGGGAAGTAGGGTTAGACTAAGGCTTAGAAGGGAAGGAAAAGAGAGGAAGACAAAGGTGTGCATTGGTGTTGATTGGCTATGCTAAATAGATCCTAGTGTCAGGGGGATTAGCAGGGTAAATGTGTAGGTTCATGGGAATAGGGCCTGTGTGGGATTGTGTTTGATACAGACTCAATGGGCTAAATGGCCTCCTTCTATACTGTAGAAAATGTATGATCCCGTGAAATGCCTGTAAGGATTCTCAGAGAGGTAGGTTTAAGAAGGTTTTTGAAGATATGGAATGATGTAGCAAGGAGGAGTCTTTCAGGGGACGGTCTGTGTAGGGCACAATGACTGAAAACTCTGCCACTGAATGTATATGTGGGGGATGGACAGATGACTGGAGTTGGAGGAGGGAAAAGTGTGAACATGTCTGGGACAGAGCTACAACAAAGCAGGACTGTGGAGTATGATAGCGTACCTAGCTGAATTCCTTGGGAATCTCCTGGAAAAGGTCTAGGTTGACCAGGCACTATTGCTAGCAGACCAGGAGAACTTTGGCCTTTGAAGTTCTTACTGCGATAGCCGTCCTTCCCATTCTGTGGCATTACCATCTGCTGTCACAACGAAGCCTCCATTCCCTAACGTCACCAAACCTCCCCTTCTCAGCTGGAACTGGCAGGTGTACCAGGACAGTCTGAAGTCAGTGGGACCCACAGGAAATGTGCGGGGAGAAAGAAAGACTGCAGTTTGGGGTTCAGGCAAGCAAGGTAGAGATGGAGGATGTGGGTCCTGCATGAAGTTGATAGAGGAAGACTCAGGGTGGAGGTATTCGGGTTGGATTTTCACATTTATGGAGGGAATTGGGTGTCAGAAAATTTTCTGATGTTGCAATCCTGCCTCCTACCTGGGAATCCCAGCCAGCAGAATTTGGCAGGCCAAAGGTAGAGGTGGCCCAATACCAAGGCTCACCTCCATTCACAGAAACATTACTCCACTTCAGTAGATCAGTGTGTGACCTTATTCTAATCCTCACCACTACCTTCTCACATTGAATCCCCAAACCCACCAATTACTCTCTTACCCCTCTCAAGCCCCAACACCCACTTTATCCCATCACCCTCCTGCAGCCCACTTACTCCTTCACGTCCCAACCACCCCGCCCTGCCACCCGCCACAATTCCCCTCAATCTCCAATCCACTGACTGGTATCCAATATAAAGATAACTCACAAGCCCTATAATAACATTTGAAAGACTGTGTAAAGCACCAATATCTTTTAAAATATAACAACTCATTTTCCCCTCAACAGCTGTGTGAACAAATACTGCTAAGCAGAATCTATTAGGGGTTTGGAAGGCAGCCAAGCATTCACAGTACCATTCTCCTCAACAACTATAAAGAAACCCTGAATAACAGCCCTGAGAACAGGCAAAATATTGGACATCTGTTGAATCTTGGAAGAGAATGAGAAAAAAATGAAAACAATTTGACATTTCACACAATCAACTCCATATTCCAAAGTAGACTTACCTTTCTGTATTATACAATGCAGATTACCACTTTATCCAATGGACAACATACTCCACCACATTTGAAGATTTCTCCTCTTTCACAATGCTGTTTGTTTTCCATTGACAACTTGCCTATTGTGAGAAGTAACAACGTGGCAGCCAAATTATTCAATGGCCACTTATCTTTTTTAAATCACAGCACTATCATCACTTATGTAGTCAAAATATATACAACTTACACTGTGAAATAGGTAACACCTTTTATATGATTCCCATCTCCAAAAGATGGTCCTACATGGTTTGTGATGCCTTTGTGTAGGTATAACTTATATCACCTAATAAATCTCTCCTGCCTTCTTCAACATTTTAGAAGTTCTGAAATGCCCACTTCTGCAATGGTGCCCACAAATCTGAGACAGCAGCAAATGAGCTCCAGCCCAACCTCTTTTCCTGTGCTGTTAAAAATTGCTGGCTCGGAAATGGGGGTGGCAATTCTGGAACCAGACCCTGCCTACCGTTTTTAAATCCAGCCCAATGTTTCTTGCCCTGTCTCAAAACAGGAAAATCTGGCCCTGGGTTGCAGGTAGGAGAGGAAAGAGGGGAAAGCTGGTTGAAATTAGTGGTGTGGGAAATCAGACCAAAAGCCAAAGAGAGGACCAAAAGTATTTGATTTAGCAAAGGATGATAATAGGTGTAAATATGTTCAGATCAACTGTCAGGTGCAATGGCAACTTTTATTTATTAAGTGCTCTTTGTGTAGAGAAACATAGTGACGTGCTTCACAAAGACTAATTAAAATGTGGAACCTGAAGAAGAGACATGGTTTTGAAGGAGTGACTCAAGAAGATGGAGGTCAGAAAGGTTTAGGTAGGGCTATGCAGAAATTTAAACACCAACATAAGAATTTTAGGGAGCCAGAATCAAATGTAATCTACAAGGACTGGGATGCTGAGTATGCTGAATGGTGTAGGCTATAGACAGCAGAGCACTGGTTGAATATGGTTTATGAAGAGTGAAGATTGGTGTGTATGTGGGAGGGGGGAGGGGGTGTGGGGTGGGTGGGAGGGGGTGTGGTTGCTGGTGGACATTGGAATAATGATGTCTGGAGGTGACAAAGGCATGTGAAGGTTTCAGTGGAAGATTGGCTTACATAGGCTTGTTGAGGACCAGGGCCAGCAACTGGAAGGCTGCAATCTTTGTGACTGAGCAGAAGTAGGGCTGAGAGCTGAGCTTGGGGTCAGTCAGGACACTAGGATTTTGAACAGCCTAGTTTGAGAGCATGTCATTAAAACAGAGAATTAAAAAACAAAACATGGAAGTTTTATTACATTGTCAGGATGTAGTTATCTTGGGTCAGGCCTGCATTTGTCGTCCATCCATCGTTACTTTAAAAAAGATTGAACTGAGTGAGATGGTCAGCGGTTAGTTAAGAATCGACCACATTAGTGCGGGACTGGAATCACACAGCTCAGACTGGGTAAGGATGGCAGAGTTTTTCCCCAAAAGGACATTAGTGAAGCAATTAGATGTTCACATTGAATGGTCACCCTTCTATTGATACAAACTTTTATTTCCTGATTTCTTTTACTAAACTGCAGGGGTTAGCACTGCTACCTCACAGTGATAGGGTCCCGGGTTCAATTCAGGCCTTGGATCACTGCCTGTGTAGAGTTTGCACGTTCTCCCTGTGTCTGTGTGGGTTTCCTTCCACAAGCAAAGATGTGGGGGTTAGGTGGATTGGCCATGCTAAATTGTCCCTTAGTATCGGGGGATTAGCAGTGTAATTACGTGGCGTTACGGGATAGGGCTTGGGTGGGATTATGGTCAGTGCAGACTCGATGAGCCGAATGGCCTCCTTCTACACTGTAGGGATTCTATGATTCTTATGAAAATTCTCACACTAACATGGTGGCCACGATTCTCCCATTCTGCTGTGCTAAAAAGTTAACACGGCAGGCTGGGAGACCTCGTGTTGGCCAATTCGCGGGGTTCATGCAAGTGTTGGTGCCCTGCTTGTGTCTCCCAGTGCTAGGCCGTCTACTCCATGCCGGACATTGGCGGGGAGGCACAAAGACCATTGACATGGTCATTTCAATGTGATTTAAATACTGAAGTCACCCCCCGGCCCACAAGCATCTCCCTCCCCAACAGAGTATTTCACTTCACTGTAGGAGAACTAGCAGCCTGACCCTGCCAGAATGATGGGGAGGCAAGCTGGGCCCCCCAGAGGGTTGAGGGTTGGACAGCAGGGGTGCCCTCTGGGCTTGGATACCCTGGCAGTGCCAGCCTGGACCCCCGGTACTGCCCACGTGGTAGAATGCCAATGTGCAGGGGGCATATTGGCACTGCCCATTGGGCATGGGGCAGTGCCAATGAGGGTGTGGCATATGGGGGCAGGGCATAGGGTATGATTGGTGGGGGAAGGAGAGAGGGCAACGATTGGTTGGGGATGGGGGGTGGTGGTGCGTAAGCACCGCAGGGGCTTTGGGACTGTAGGTAGAGTTACTGTCAGGACGCGTGGAGTTGGAGGAGGTGGGGGGCTGGAGATTGCAGGGGGTCAGAAGGTAGGGGAGGTCAGGCTGGACCTGGGAATGGTTGGGGGGCCAGTGATCGGGCCAGGGCAAGGGGGAGAGCCAGTGCTGCGGCGATTATGGGGCTGGCCAGCTTGATAGCTGGCCAGCAATTGGGAGGTGGGCAGTGCAGGGTCACTGCGCGTGTGCCGATCTGAGCACTGAGATATCAGTGCATGCGCAGTGGTCCACTCAGTGTGCTGGTTTCAGCCTCTCCAGTGGGAATAGGCCCTTCCCCCTGAAATTTAATGATATTCACATTGGCGGCCTCTGCAGTGCACAGAGTGTGGGAGATCCTTCTCTGAACTCCCACTGAAAAAAACAGCATAAATTACTACGGTTTTCACCAAATTCGACACATAGAATTTTTTTGGGAGAATTTTGCCTGGTGGGTTTTAAATTGACCTTCCCTGGATTACCAAGTTGGTAACATAATCACCACACTGCCAAATTCTAATATAAGGCCAAATATAATCTCGACTGTCACCACTGCCTGTAATTCCAAACCACTGTCAATTTTCCTTCCAGTCTAATGAGCCATTGAATGATGCAAGTTGACACTGGTGGCTTTACTGATTACCGTTAATGCTTGATTGGCTCTTTCAGCGTTCTCTTCAAATCCTGTTCATGCCCAATGCTTTTTCCGCTTGCCTTCTCCTCTCACCTGGCACCCTGGTAATGTTCCAGCTCCACTCCCTGCCATGTTTCTGTCTGTTTTTGAAGTCACATGGTCTTTAACGCCCACTTCACCTCCCTCTTGCTGCGTTGCTGAGAACAATGCAAGGGAACACACCAGAAATGAAGATGTTAGTTGCTTTGTGTGAGATTTCTTTGACATCGCGGCAGATGCATGGACTTCAGTTTATGCTATGTCTTTGAAACATACACGTGCTTTAAAAAGAGCTTCTGTAGGCTTCAGTTTAAAGTGATCAGATGACTATAACATAGTTATATTCATATCGTTTTACATGGGAGGGGAGAGGAGTTTTCTTCTCCACGCTATGGAGTTATGACTGCAGTGAGTGGCCTTTGTTTCTCAAGCATGCCTCACACTCAGAGCCAACTTGACTTATGGATTTATCTTCCTGTCAAGCAGGGACCCGGGTTCGATTTCTGGCTTGGATCACAGTGTGGGGTTTGCATAATCTCCCCATATCTGCATGGGTTTCCTCTGTGTGCTCTGATTTCTTCCCACAGTCCAAAGATTTGCAAGTTAGGTTGATTGGCCGTGGTAAGTTGCCCCTTAGTGTCAGGGCGATTAGCTAGGGTAAATGCATGAATTATAGGCATAGGGTCTGGGTGAGATTGTGGTCAGTGCAGACTTGATGGGCTGAATGGCTGCCTCCTGCATGGCTGGATTCTATGATTCTGAGGGAGAATTTAGCATGGCCAAGGCACCTAACGAGCACAACTTTCGGACTGTGGGAGGAAACCAGTGCACTTGGGAGAAACCCATACAAACACAGGGAGAACGTGCAGACTCCGCACAGACAGTGACCCAAGCTGGGAATCGAACCCGGATCCCTGGCACTGTGAGGCAGCAGCGCTAACCACTGTGCCACCCATTAAGTTGGCCACGCTAGTTGAATTATCAACACTGTCTGTTTCAACACATTCAACAAACTGTAGAAGAAAGCAGATTGGGATTTTCCGATCCCTCGAGATGTGTTCCTCGGTGATGGAGATGGCCTGCCAGTGACTGTCACCAGGATTTGCTGCTGTATGCACCCTCCCCACCTGCCAGTGGGAAACCCCTGGCAGGGACTCGCCACTGGTGGGAGCGAAAGATTCTGCTGACAGGAACGGCTGGAGAATGGCCAATGGCATTATGTGCCAAAAGTGCACACTGCAGACGCTTCAAGAAAAGAGGCCTACTTTTGTCCGTAAATGTTACTTTTTTTACTCAGTAGTACAGGTTTGAAAAATTTGCATTGCCCATTTTAAGATCATGGCCGGAATTTTACCGCCCGCCCGCCATGGGAATTGGAGCGGGTAGGGGACAGCCTATTGACCTCTGGTGGGATTTTACAGTTACAGGACGAGCGAGGCTGTAAAATCCCGTCCTATGTTTGTTATTATCAGTCACAAGTAATCAGCATAGCTTGAAAAGATCAACCAAATGGGCCAGTCCTGGTTCGAGGAATACATATCAACACGTGTGCAGTTTCTTTAAGAAACAACGATGTTGCCCTCTAATGCCCCAGTGGATTTATCAAATGATAAATCAATGGGGTGCATCTTTGGCTCACCTGGAGAGTGGGAATGGTGCCCCAGAAATGTTGGGCAGTAGATTATTGCCCGGTTGCTGCCATTGCCTTGCTCCACCAGTGATGGCCCAAGTTAGGTGTGAAGACTTGAAAACACAAATTGGGGTCAATTTTTTTCAATATCCAACATCCCAGTGCTGATGAAACCTGGTCCACAGTATGGAGTGAGTCTCCCACTGCTGGGTGGCCTTGGAATTTTACAGCCCAGACGGATGGATACCTTTCAGCCCATCATTCTTGTGCTGTTTCTGAAAGACCTGTCCAAGGAGCTCAGATCCTCTACTCGTATCCTGTCACCTTTTTGAATTTTCCTTTTTCCAAAACATTTAACAACTTCCCTTATAAATGATGTGGATTTTGTTTAAACTTGGTTTCTGCTGGGGCATTGTACTTTGTGTCGAAAGCATGAGTCTCACCTTTTACTCTTTCAATTATGACTTTGGTCACAGATAATTTGCTAAATGTGCCCCCACAGAATATATCATCACAGTAACACAGGGGCACATCTGGGATCCTATAAAAGTTGGCACTGTTGATGAATGACATTGAAGTTATGAAACTGCTCTATTTTAATATGTAAAATATTAAAAATATATCAGCTGAATCTGTCTAGTGATTTATATTTATTAAATCAGCATGCATGAAGCCACCAGTTTTTTTTTCCCCATTGATTAAACCATCAGGTTTTGTGTGGGAATAAATCACTCCTGTCCAAATGTTTACTGTGTAACTGCAGCAATCATTATATCTTTCATTCTGTGCATCGCTTGAAGGAAAAGTAATCTGAGTAAGAGACCTCCCCTGAAAGTGAAGCCATGATTTATGGATCAGCTGCCTGCAATGCATTTATTCATCTCAGAACTTTGATACTGTTATTATCAAACTTTTCTTTATTTTTCTATAAACATTAAGGTGGCAGTTATTCATCTGGGGTGTCTAAAGGATGTGAGACTACAGGTTATTGAATTGCTATCAGGCCATTTGATCAATCGTTTTTTGTATTAATCTCCAAAATTCACAAGTCAAGTACTAAAAAACCATCTGTAATTATTGTTTTCCTCAGGGAGTTTGGAATGGGGATTGATTGATTGATTTCCTTCTTCCCAGTTTCCTGACCTTTATTCCCTCTTTTGCTGAAGACTTTCATAGAATCATAGAATCCCTACAGTGCAGAAGGAGGCCATTTGGTGCACTGAATCTGCACTGTCAACAATGCCACCCAGGCTCTATCGCCGTAACCCCACATATTTACCTTGCTAATCCCCCTGACAATTTACCATGACCACACCTAACCCGCACATCTTTGGAAAGGAACTAGAGCACCCGGAGGAAACCCATGCAGACATGAGGAGAATGTGCAAACTCCACACAGTCGCCTGAGGCTGGAATTAAACCCGGGTCCCTGGCACTATGAGGCAGCAGTGCTAACCACTGCGCCACCGTGCCACCCCTTTGACTTACACCAGGTTTTCACCAGCATCAGCTACCTTTCAGCTCCAAATGGCCAATGTGTGAAAGTGGACTGTAGAATGATAGAATGTGAGCGCCGACCAGCCTTTTAAAACTGATCCTGTCTCTACTTCAACCTGCACTTGTCAGTTTCTAAATAGACACTCTAGACAGTGAGCAGAGAAAGGAAGTGAGAGAGAACTTGGCCGACACTTTCCCTGTTTGGTCTAGTCTGAGGCTAGTTCCAGCACCCTAATTGTTTGAGCTGAGAACATACAGGGGATCAGTTATTTGTTATTTGTTGTCAATACATGGTCAATGTGGTAAAGAACTCATCCCTGAAGGAGTGACGGTGCATCACCATAGCTCTTGTGACGATGGTGCTCCACAATGGTATTCGGCCGTAATTTTCTGAATTTTGACATTATAATGATGAAAGACCCTGAATGGTGTGTGACCTGGAGGAGAAGTTGGAGGTGTTTCCCTGAATTTGCTGTTCTTGTTCTTCTTGGAGGTGTCAGTCACAGGGGAAGGAGGTGCAGTTGGCAGCTGCTTCTGTGTAGTCCATGCAGCAGGTGGTCAGGAAGGCGAATGGGATGCTGGCCTTCATAGCGAGGGGGATTGAATATAAAAGTAGGGAGGTCTTGCTGCAGCTGTATAGGGCATTGGTGAGGCCGCAGCTGGAGTACTGTGTGCAGTTTTGGGCACCGCACCTGCGCAAGGATATTTTGGCCTTGGAGGGAGTGCAGAGGAGGTTTACTAGGCTGATACCGGAGTTGAGGGGATTGAGCTATGAGGAGAGGCTGAATAAACTAGGCTTGTACTCGTTAGAGTTTAGAAGAATGAGGGGAGATCTCATTGAGACGTATAAGATGATGAATGGGATGGATAGGATAGAGGTGGAGAGACTCTTCCCGCTCAAAAAAGACAGTAGGACTAGGGGGCACAGCCTCAAGATAAAGAGGGGGCGGTTTAGAACGGAGTTGAGGAGGAACTTCTTCACTCAAAGGGTGGTGAATCTCTGGAATTCTCTGCCCGTTGAAGTGGTGGAGGCTGCCTCGCTAAATATTTTTAAGAAGCGGGTTGATGGGGTTTTTGATAAGCGAGGGGATTAAGGGTTATGGGGAGAGGGCGGGAAAGTGGAACTGAGCCACGACAGATCAGCCATGATCTTATTGAATGGCGGGGCAGGCTCGAAGGGCCAGATGGCCTACTCCTGCTCCTATTTCTTATGTTCTTATGTTCTTATGTTCTTATTATATACAGCAGTGCCAAAATGCCAGCAGTTGATGGATGGTGTGAGACATTGATCAAGTAGCCTGTTTTTTTCTAGATGGTGCTAAGCTTCTTGATTGTTGCAATGGCTTCACAATATTCCATAACAACCCTGCTTTGGGCCATAGAGATGCTGGGGAGACAAGGTGGAGTCAGGAAATGAAGCAGGAAATGAAGGGTATTAAGCCTCTCTTCATCGAGGATGACCTGCTTTCCCTCTGATTTCATAGGTTCCGAAATGGTTGACAAGTCCCACATATGATCTGCAGACTCTGCCACATGTGGGGGTAGGTGGTGTTAGAAGGGTTGGCTGGATGGGCTTTTTGATGCTTGTGTGCTCCCTCCGACATCTCGACTTTGCCCCTTGGTGTTCACAATGAAGCCTCTCGATGGGTTTGGCGCCTTTCCGAATGAACCTTCTCCCTTATGGTTGGTCACAAGCCAGGAGTTCCCACGGGTCGGCGGGCAGAAAAAAAACATGTAGTATGTTTGACCTTTCTAGGAATGCTTTGAGGACATTGTGAAAACTTTTCCACTGTCTCCTGGGAGTCACCTGCTGTGACCAAGTTCTGAATACAACAATTGGTTTGGGAATCTGGTGTTAGGCATATGAATGACAAATCCTACCCAGCAGAGTTGGTTTTGAGCCCCTGCCTTGTGGTGTTGTAGCTATGGTCTGGAATTTTACTAGCACGTCCGCCCTGATTCTGGGGGTGGGCAAGGCTTGAAGAATGGCATTCTCCGTTGGCCTCGGACATGATTGTAGGACCTTTGGGCAGACTCTGAACATGGTAATGATTTAATTAGTCCAATTGAACTTCTGGTCAATGTTAAAATTCAGGGTGGAAGAAATGGAGAATTCAGCAATTGTGGTGCAACTGAAGGGCAGGGGTAGATAGTTATACCTTGTCTTGTTGGATATGGTCATCATCTGACATTGATGAAAACCTGTCATTTTGTCAACGGAAGTTTGGATCTTGTCATGTCCTGTTACACGTGGGCACAGGCTGCTTCATCATTAGAGGAGCTGTAAGTAGAAATGAACAGTGTAGATCATCTGTGGGCAGCACAGTGGCACAGTGGTTAGCACTGCTGCCTCACAGCACCAGGGACTTGGGTTCAATTCCCAGCTTGGGTCACTGTCCGTGCAGAGTCTGCACATTCTCCCTGTGTCTGTGTGGGTTTCCTCTGGGTGCTCTGGTTTCCTCCCACAGTCTGAAAGATGTGCTAGTTAGGTGCATTGGCCATACCCAATTCTGCCTCAGTGTACCCAAACAGGTGCTGGAAGTGTGGCAACTAGGGGATTTTCACAGTAATTTCATTGCAGTGTTAACGTAAGCTAATAAATAAACTACTTAAAGAAACTATCAACAAACAGTTTCACTCCTGATCTTTGGCAGTAAGCCAATCATATATTCATGGAACAGCTGAAGCCAGCTAATCTGCATAGAGCAAGGAGCTCCAAACAACACTTTAATGAATAACTGTTTTGGTTCAGGGACTGGTTTTCAAATTTAAAACTTTTAATAAACCAAACGGAACATCATCTCGGATTGCCGAGAACACATTGATTGCTAACTGAATATCACAAATCAGAAAATAGATACTTCACATAATCTAAGACCACTTTCGCTGACATTCGAAATGATTCTTACTGAAAACATTTGCTGTGAATAGATTAATATTAAATTCAGGGTAAATTTAAATATGAATGATTGGAAATTTATTTAACAACTAAAATTTCCTGTTGAACATTGTATAGATGGCAGATCCTTTTCTTAGATGATAATGATTAGGTAGAGTTTGCATATTCTCCCTGTGTCTGTGTGGGTTTCCTCCAGGTGCTCTAGTTTCCTCCCACAGTCCAAAGATGTGGGTTAGGTGGATTGCCCCTTAGTGTCACTAAGGGGCAATGTGGTTATGGGGATAGGACCTGGGTGGGATTGTTATCAGTGGAGGCTGAATGGAGCGAATGGCCTCCTTCTGCACTGTAGGATTCTATGATTCTATGAGATCACAGTAGCCTGGATTGCGAATGATTTGCAGAAGGAATGTACTTAATAGGATTTCTTTACCCATATCTTTGTGTGTACTTAAAATGTTTGTTTCAGAATGTTCTTGCTATTCCTCAGATATTGGCTTCCAACAGGAATGCTGTTTTCTCTTTTGCGACTGAACTTCTTGTAACACCTAGATCACCAATCTCCATTCAAACTCATCCGCTATGTTTCTTTTCCTCTTCTTCTCTCCATCCAAATTCTTCTACCGGGCGCCTAGAAGTGAATTTCTATTTAGAATGGGATGTCAAGGTTGAAAGTTTGATCTTCTAATGTAGCTGCGAGGAGATTCTGACCAGCAAACCTGAGCACCAGTGCAGCTTGCAAACTGCAACCATGTATGACTCACACAGCATTTTTGTCTTTTCAAAATTAACCTTGTCTTTACGATAATGTTACAGCACAGTATACCCTGCACCCCTCCACTCTTGATCGATAATTCATCGTTCATTATGTTCCTGTGCAAAGTAAGGCAGCAAGACAGAAGAAATGTTTATATTAATTTCAGTAGTTTAACAAGTATTGAAAAAAAAATTTTCCAAGTGCAAAATGCATTTTTCGCCAGTTTCAATGATATAGGGGCTTTTATTTGATGGTGAGAGGTTTATATTTCGCCCCCAAGGAATGTAATATATTTTCAATTCTTATTGTGTGGAATCTGATGACCGAACATGGTGCATATTTGGTGAGTGGCTATAGAGGATGCATGGGTGACCTGAGGGGGGGCTGGATATGTGGGTATAACCAGGAAGCAGGAACTGCTTGCAGAGTGTGAGTGGCAATGATAGATAGCATCCATGATGGGGCCTGCCACTACCTTGCAGCACAGAGTACCTCGAATGGCCAGAAGCATAAATGATACAGAAATAATCATTCAGTCAAATGTGATGCAATGTGCATGTTCCAATACAAGATCCTCCAAGTGCTGAGACATTTCACCCTGTAGAAGTAGCATGGGGTGGTCTGGATGATATAAGGGGTCATGGGCTGGCATGGGAGGGAGTGTGGATGGCGTTTAAGGAGGTAAAGTTTTGGGGATCTTTAAACATTTTTGGGAGCTAGGATACTCTGTTGGAGAATCTAGGTGGGCATTCTACGAGCCCACCTCTGCCCTCACACTCTAGGGTGATTCACAAACTGCACTGCATATCCGACCCCAGTGTGAAAAGACAAAAATGCTGTGTGAGTCACACATGGTTGCAGTTTGCAAGCTGCGCTGGTGCTCAGGTTCGCTGGTCAGAATCTCCTGCACCCCGAGGAAAATTTCATCTGATTTGATTTATTATTGTCACATGTATGAACATGCAGTGAAAAGTATTGTTTCTTGTATGCTATACAGATAAAACATAACAATCATAGAGAGGGAAATGAGAAAGTGCAGAATGTAGCATTCCAGTCATAGCTAGGGTGTAGAGAAAGATCAACTTAATGCAAAGTAAGTCCATTCAAAAGTCTGAGAACAACAGGGAAGAAGCTGTTCTTGAGTCAGTTGGTACGTGACTCCAGACTTTTGTATCTTTTTCCCAAAGGAAGAAGGTGGAAAAGAGAATGTCCGGGATGCTTTGGGTCCTTAATGGCTGCTTTGCTGAGGCAACAGGAAGTGTAGACAGAGTCAATGGATGGGAAGCTGGTTTGTGTGATGGATTGGGCTACATTCACGACCTTATGTAATTCCTTGCGGACCTGGGCAGAGCAGGAGCCATACTAAATTGTGATACAGCCAGAAAGAATGCTTTCTATTGTGCATCTGTAAAAATTGGTGAGAGTCACGGCTGATATGCCAAATTTCCTTAGTCTTCTGAGAAAGTAGAGGCGTTGGTGGGCTTTCTTAACTATAGTGTTGGCATGAGGGGACCAGGACAGGTTGTTGGTGATCTGGACACCTAAAAACTTGAAGCTCTCTACTTCGTCCCTGTTGAGGTAGACGAGGCATATTCTCCTTTATGCTTCCTGAAGTCAATGACAATCTTCTTCATTTTGTTGACATTGAGGGAGAGGTTATTGTTGCCGCACCACATCACCAGATTCTCTTTCTCATTCCTGCACTCTGTCTGGTTCTAAATGTTAAAGTTCCACATCCGGTGCAAACTGTTGTTGGGGTGCTGATTGTGGCATTGTACAGTATTGCTGAATCCCACTTCACAGTGACAGAAAATGTACAATGTACCATCCGAACTCCAAATGCCTCTGTTCTTATAAACAATGACCACAGTTGTGCAGATTTTAAAGAGAATCGTTTGTGTTGTATGACCCTTTACAGCAAAGATATCGATCATTTTGAAAAGTGACCACTCCTGCAGTGATAGAATAAGCAGAATAAAGGGTCAGATGTACATCTTGTGATGTGTTTTTTTTTAACATTTGATGTGAGTAGGAGAGAAATTCATGCAGGCAGCGGAAGGATTGAATTAGATAAGGATGTGGGTTTTAAATGACATCAAAGTCATTTTCAGTGTCTTTTGAGTGGTTTTCTATTCAATTCTGTGCAGTTTCACTGAAAGTTTACAGTCAATGTGAAGCTTTTATCAAGCAAGGTACTCAAACACTGGAACATATCTCAAAGACAAATCAAAACAAGTTTTTCTAGCCTTGTATACACTAGGAATATTGTTCTGCTGCAAGGATTGGAAGATATATCCTACGTAGGGTATTATGTCATGGATAAAAGCTGAAGATGTGGCAATTGATAGATATTCAATAATTCCGCTTGAATTTATATAGAACTTTCATTTGTGGGGGTTAGATAGCTGAAACAGCCCACAATAGCTTGGATTGCACTTGGTCTGTGCAATTAATTGATTGAATAACCTTGTCTCATTCAATTTTTTTTATTGTACGGAAATATTATGTGAATATTGAACCATGGCATTTATGAGTTAACAAATAGCTACTGCAACAAATTTCTTTACTATTTTCTGTTAAGTAGTTTAAGCTTCAGTTTGGGAATTATAGATCAATGTTGCTGTTATCTGCATCATGGATGCCGCCTATCATTGCTGCTTGCACTCCGCAGGCAGCTCTTGCTTCCTGGTTATATCTACTTATGATGTGGATGTGCTGGCGTTGGACTGGGGTAAACACAGTAAAAAGTCTGACAACATCAGGTTTTAGTCCAACCGATTTATTTGATAGTAAACGCACAAGCTTTCGAGGTTTCCCTCTTCGTCAGGTCAATGGAGAGTTCTGGCCTCGGACAGAGCATATAAAACACAGACAGTTTAGAGATTACTGATTAGAATGCGAATCTTTACACCTAACCTGCTGTTCAAGTCCTAAAGTGGCTGACAATGTGTGTGGAAGGAGCACTGATCACAGGTTAAAGAGATGTGTATTGTCTCCAGACAGCACAGTGAGTGAGGTTTTGCAAACCCAGGCAAGTCATGGGGGTTACAGATAGTGCGACATGAACCCAAGATCCCTGTTGAGACCATCCTCATGTATGTGGAACTTGGCTATCAGTCTCTGTTCAGCGACTCTGCGCTGTCGTGTGTCGTGAAGGCCGCCTTGGAGAACGCTTACCCGAAGGTCAGAGGCTGAATGCCCGTGCCACAGCAACCTCTGCAAGACACGCCGGATCATCGACATGGATACCATCATCACACGTGAGAATACCATCCACCAGGTACATGGTAAATACTCTTGCAACTCGGCCAACATTGTCTACCTGATACGTTGCAAGAAAGGATGTCCCGAAGCATGGTACACTGGGGAGACCATGCAGACACTACGACAACGGATGAATGAACATCGCTCGACAATCACCAGGCAAGACTTTTCCCTTCCTGTTGGCGAACACTTCAGTGGTCACGGGCATTCAGCCTCTGACCTTCGGGTAAGCGTTCTCCAAGGCGGCCTTCACGACACACGACAGCGCAGAGTCGCTGAGCAGAGACTGATAGCCAAGTGCCACACACATGAGGATGGTCTCAACAGGGATCTTGGGTTCATGTCGCACTATCTGTAACCCCCATGACTTGCCTGGGTTTGCAAAACCTCACTCACTGTGCTGTCTGGAGACAATACACATCTCTTTAACCTGTGATCAGTGCTCCTTCCACACACATTGTCAGCCACTTTAGGACTTGAACAGCAGGTTAGGTGTAAAGATTCGCATTCTAATCAGTAATCTCTAAACTGTCTGTGCTTTATATGCTCTGTCCGAGGCCAGAACTCTCTATTGACCTGACGAAGAGGGAAACCTCGAAAGCTTGTGCGTTTACTATCAAATAAATCGGTTGGACTAAAACCTGGCGTTGTCAGACTTTTTACTATATCTACTTATCCAGGACCCCTCAGGTCACGCATGCCTCCTTCGTAGCCACTCACCAAGTATGCACTTTGTTCATTCATGAGCATTATTGGGTTGGATTTTCCCCACCCATTTACTGAGTGGGTGAAATGAGATTTTAGTAAAATTGGATGAAAATAAATCACCGTGGCATGGTGGTTAGCATTGCTGCCCCTTAGTGCCAGGTATCCAGGTTCAATTCCAGCCTTGGGTCAACATTTGTCCAGAGATTGCACATTTTCCCTGTGTCTGCGTAGATTTCTTCTGGGTGCTCTGGTTTCCCCCTCCCCTGCACATTCCAAAGCTGTGCAGCTTAGGTTGATTTGCGATGCCTATTAACCCTAATGTCGGGGGTTTAACAGAGTAAATATGTGGGGTCACGGGAACAGGGCCTGGGTTGGATTGTGGTTGGTACAGACTCAATGGGCTGAATGGCCTCCTTCTCCATTGCAGGGATTCTGTGAAATAATGCATTCTTAGTGGATGGATGCCTGTTGCTACTATAACATATTGTTTAGTGGTGCTCCCCTGGAGCTCGACTTGACTGCAGCATCCATGCCATGCCACATTTTTTTTGATTTTTCTAAAAGCCTTTAATCATGGAATCACAGGGCTAAAGGGAAGATGACACACTGTGGTTAATAGCTGCTAATTTCTACCCTTTCTCAATAGGTTGGTGTAATTTTTATGGAAAATATATGCAAATGTTTTAGCGTGACTGGGGTTGTAGTGAGATAATGCAATTTTATAGGCTTGTAAAGCAGAGTAAATAGGTCCTTCGGCAGGAATGTGACTGTGATTTTTCGTTAGCAGGAATTTACTAACAGCTGTCTGCATTTCCTCCTTCACACGTACCCTGTCTTTAAGGCAGTTGCTAATATCCCTCAAAGTCGAAAATGCAAAGTGAGCTTACTTCACAGCAGGTAAGCAGTGGGAAAAGCCTTGTGAAATGTGGAAATCATTGAGCAAAACACTTCTCCACTTCTCATCAAAGTATGCCAGATTGCATTTCGCATGGGACTGTTACTTTGATCTGGGAAGGAAACAATAAGGTAACAAGAGCACAACAAGGTTTTACATAGCTCCTCTAACATGGAAAAATGGCCCAAAATGCACAAAGAGGTGTAATCAAGAAAGTGGATGGCAAACCACAGAAGGAGGTAAAAGGGAGGATGTCCAAAAGGGGGGAGGGTGATAGCAGTAGTGGCAGCTGAATGGACGGTCATCACCTTAATGATGAAGGCATTCATGAGCTCCTCACACTTGTTAGGGGAAAAGGATTTAAGGAGTTGATTTGTAGTGGAGAAAAGGAGCTGAGTTATCTTGCTTATCAGATGATTCTGGAGCAGTGGGCATTTATGGCAGACAGTGAGCCATGCAGAGCTGATATAATCTGGATGGATACTAAGACAGGAACCGGAGAGAACAAAGGGATTGTGGTGACTGGAGGGCCAAAGCATATACACTTGTGACTTTGTGATTGCAATTATACCTGACTTGGGATGAGAATAGTCAATGAGAAATTGCCCAAGCCAATGACCGAAACCACAGCAGCAGAGAGTCCATAAGAGATGGCGAGGGTCAGGGGCCGACATGTAGAAATTCAGAGAATTTACAAAGATATCTTTGCTGACTGGCCATACAAAACAAGTGAATTTAGAAAGTGAATCTGACAGATTTGAAAAGGTAAGTCACTATATGCAAATGTATTGAAAATTAGAGGACTTGAGTTCATCTAAATACATTGGAGAGTCTCATGTACAAGGACAATGGAGAAATACATGTTTTGCAGCTATTAATTTGATTTTAAGGGGATTTTCACAGTAATTTCATTGCAATGTTAATGTAAGCCTACTTGTGACACTACTAAATAAATGTGATAGACCTATTAATCTGCTGTAATGAAACTGCTGTGAAAAACTGATCCTGAATAGTTTGTGTTGAACCTTCAGCATAATAGAGGTTTCTTTACTTGATATCATAATAACTACAATAAGTAATTTTACTATATGAATTTCTGGTTGCAATGGAAACCAAATGACCTGCAGTGCACCAGAAATACATTTCAATCCTACAGTAAATCCTTTTATTTTGTACTTAAACTGAGTGTGGATTGGAGATTTGAGACAACAAAGTTATTGAGTTAATCCTTCCCTCTTTTATTGGGGAATTTTACCCTTATATTGTTACTTATTCGTTATTTTTGAACAACAACTTATATTTATACAAAGCCTTTAATAAAATGAAGCCTTGAGTTTTGATTGGGAAATTAAGCTTCGTTTTGCTGATATCCTCCCAAGTGTCCTTCAGGAGCCAGTGACTCATGCTGGGTGTGGTTCTACAGATAATGAACATCTTAGCGCCTCTTCGTCATGCTAGAGCTGAGATAGGGGGCTTGATTTTCAATCTGAGTTTGGGAACCTGGAGCCCAAATAAGTTCTGAGTCCCGACCTCATGCCATGTTAGCGCTTTTTAAGTATAAATGCCCTCATTGGGTCACAGGTGACTTGGTACCAAAATAGTGGCACTGAGCATAACCGGGAAGTAGAGCTGCCTGCAAAGTGAGTGGCAAATATAGATGGCATCCATGATGTTACCTTGCAGAAGTCAGCACCTCAAATGGCCAGCAGCATAAATGGTATTCAGTCAGATGTGAGGTGATATGCATGATCTAATGCAAGATCCTCCAACTGCTAAGACTTTTAACCTTGTTAAAATAATCTTTAAAATCTCCCACATTGAGCCCGACAGATGTACACTAACCTGCATCAGACGTTTTGGGTTCAGCAGCGTATAAATTGAAAATTGCCATCTCACATTCAATGGCCAGTTGACATGCTCCTCAAGGAGCTTAACAGGCCATTGACTGGAGCCGAATGGGTTCCTGACTTCCTCACTCACTTTTGAAAATCAGAGCTTGCGCTGGAGGCATCAGAGTCCAGTGATGCCTTCCAGGAATGTGATTTTGAAATCACACCCACACCCATTGTTGACCCCAGCAGTAATTGAAAATCTGGCCCAGTCAGCCTGAGCATGCTGTTAATCTTGGAGCTCGGTCAATATCACTGTCAAGTTTAGCATCCAACTATCTTTACTAGCACGAGTTATTGGCTGCCAATGACCTTTCCTGATCTTCTCCTCCCGAGCCTGAACTCATCAAGGTTTATTATTAAATGTGCTTCAGTTCCTTAGCCAACTCTACCCAGATCAGGAATTGAGCCTAGGTCTATCCACAACTGAGGAGGTGCTTGCAGTGATAATTATAATTGAATATATATTACACTTACTTTATGCTTCTTCAACTACTTACATAACATTTGTCATTATATTGGGCTTTAAATTGTATCTGGAACTTAAGTGAATACCCTGTAGGCACTGTGACCTTTGCTAAGGAAAGATATGGTCAAGGGTCTGGTTCTCAGAAGTCTATTGTTGTGTATTATCGCTGTTTACTGTTGTCCCTCGTGCCCTGTGCATGGTATAAAATATTCTCAGCTGTACTGGTGATCCCTCTGGGGGCTATAATTGTCCTGGGACATAATAAGCGAGCTGTAGTTTGGTCAGCTTCCATATGAAGCATTAGTTTCAGTTGCAGCTTTGTGCTGTGCAGGACTTAATCTGCTTCTAAACCATACACCAGCATACACAGGGGGCTAACTCTTGAGTGTTTTTGTACAGATAGCGTCAATATCCGTGTGCTGAGGAGAAGTCATGACAGCGCAGAGCTTTGGGACCCCAAAAGCTTGAACATCCATGAAACAAGTTTAAAGGGATTGTCTTGCTAAAAGAAAGAATAAATAAATTACCTAACAGTAAGGAAGAGGCCTGTGAATCCTATCCTTAGTGGGAACAGTTTCACACTTCAGAAGGTAGATGTGAACTAAGGGACTGTGACTGATGGATCGCAGATTCACAGGCATTGCCACAAGAGTCTAGGTCAGAGCTGTTTACAATGTGGTTAGTCTGCCCTGGCACACCAGGAAACCCTAGTGCATTCTTAAAGCAAATTCCGCATTAATAGATCTGATTGATTATTCATTTCTAAGGGCATGGGCAGTACTAGAGCAATTTATCAGTAGGCGTTGAGTTGTCCTGGATGCTGCAAGGCTTATTTTTCCTCAGATGAGATTTTGCAACAATAGGGCCCTTTGCAACATATTAATGTTTCAGTAATGCAGCTCACTAAACCAGACCATCTCTTGAGCATTAAAAATATAGGCACATTCAGTTCTTTGATGTTCAGTTAATTATGAGTGTGAGTAGTTGTGTAGTTACCAGGTGAGCCACCAACCTTCCAGTTTGCTTTTGATCATTGTTTTCAGGCTCCCTTTTTTACATCTGAACATGCATACAATTTATGAATCAATTTTATCCTGCAAAACCTAACCTATTGTTCTGAAGAGATTTAGCACCATCAGAAAGGTGACTGCTGTGCTAATAAAGAGCTTTTTGCAATTAGTCCAAATTGGCTAATGATTTTTTTCTCCTCTTCACAGGATCCAGGATTTTCAGCTTTTATTTTTGACAAGCTTCAAGTGCCTGATTCTTCAAAACGAGGTTGCAGCGAAAGCGAGAGCCGCTGTGAGATCTGTGCCACGCACCTCAATCAGCTGCGGAAGGAAGCCATTCAGATGGTCCATTCACTGGGTCAGTCTAGTCAGGAGGTATCTGAGCTACCGCACACTTCCATCGCAGTGAGCGGCTTTTCGTCAAGAATTGCTTCCCAAAATATGGTCACCCTTTCATCACAAAGAGACTGGCCCTTGGTCTCGGGGCAAGCAAGCAGACAGCCTAGTAAATCAGGAAATGTAATCTCTGGTGCAGAGAGAAAGAAAGGTCTTGGCTGGCCTCAGGGGGCTGGCAGCCTTTCCAAGTCCAGCGTTCAAGTGACTGTTGGTTCCAGTGGTCTTAGCAACGCTCTGAACTCCGTCACCATTCAGGCACAGCAGTACCTTGAGGGGATGTGGAGTATCTCCAGAGTCAACAACTTCCTCCCGCATGCCTATTTGGTGAGTATTTTGTTGTCTTATTGTAAAGAAGATCCAAAACTCAAAACCCAGAACTTGTTAATCTCAACATTTCATATTTCCTCAACACTGGAGAGAAACAGACAGACACTTACTTGCTACTTTTGAATTTTCTGGAGTGGACGGGTTACAAAACCAGAAATACAGAGTGCTTACCTCTCTTGATCCCACAACCACCTTAGTTTCCTTGTCCGATATCCAGATCTGGCAGAGCCACAGTTTTCCCCTGTTAAATGTTGGGATGACTGAATTTGGTTCCCTACCATTAATTCTTCCCTTCTCTCTGGCCACTGGATTGAACCAAACTATTTGTAATCTCAATGTGCTTTATACTGAACTGAGCTTCCATCCCTGCCATGGTGGCACAGTGGTTAGCGTTGCTGCCTCACAGTACCAGAGACCCAGGTTCAATTCTGGCCTTGGGTGTCTGTGTGGAGTTTACACATCCCCTCTGTGTCTGTGTGAGTTTCTTCCGGGTGCTCTGATTTCCTCCCACAATCACAAAGATGTATAGGTTAGGGTTAACTGGCCATGCTAAATTGCCCCTTAGTATCAGGGGGACCGGCAGGATATATACATGGAGCTATGAAGATGGGACCTGGGTGGGGTTGTTGTTGGTGCAGACTCGATGGGCTGAGTAGCTTCATTCTGCATTGTAGGGATTCTATAATTCTATGAACCTTTCCATCTTAAAGCTGACATCCACCTCCATAGCATCTCCTGTTCCAATATCTCTGCACCTGCTCCAGTCCATCTTTTGCCGAAGTCTCACCCTTACTTTCCTCATCCATGTTTTTCTTACTTTCAGACCTGACTAATTTAATGCTTTCCTGGCCAACCACCCATCTTGCACTTGATATAAATTTGACCTTGTGCAAAACTCTAATGGCGAGTACCAGCCTGTTCACCCACCATTCCTGTGGTTTTTGACCTAGATTGGTTTCTGTTTTACCTGAAAATTAAAATCCTGATCCATATGTTTCAATCTCCTGATGTCCTTGCCTCTCCTTATCTTAGTTAGCTCCTGCAGCTCTCTGTGAACTCTCAGTTCCGGTCTTTAACACATCCACTACTTTCTTTGCCCCACACTTAGAAGCCCAAAGCTCTGTAATTCTCTTTATAAACATCTCACCTCAGCACCTCTTTCCTCCTTTTAATACCCACCACAAACTTAGTGATCCTTTCAAATATCTACTTTGGCACATTGTAGGTTCTTTGCTGATTATTCTCATGTGAAACCCCCTAGCATGTTTTTCTGACTTAAAAATGTTGGTTGTGGCTTAGTTCTTTTTTGACAGATGAATTATAACATCCTTTATGTAATTGATGGAAAAATGTATTAAAGAATCTGCCACAAAAGCAGCAGTGAAATTTGTTTTATCATGAGAGGCAGTTCAATTTCCTCCACTCAATTTATACCTCTTGTCCTGAAGGTGGCAGCTATTTCTGGGGTATGTTTTCTCAGCTCTTTTGGCACTGTGTCCAAATATATTCATGCAGGAACTGGACAATGAATCTCAGCAGGTTATCAAACTGTAAAGACATAATTGTTGAACTTTACAGCCACACACATGAGCTTTACAGCAGGGGTTACTTGATAGCAATTAGGAGTATGAACTCTGGTTATTATATACTCTAGTCCAGAGGTACTGACAATTATAAAGTGCTGCTGACAACCTGATGGAAATCAGCTATGTCTGCACGGTACTAATTGGACATGAGATAGTCTTTATTGGCGTACTCAGACAATTTTCCACATATTCTAAAGGAAACTTGTTTAAATAATAACTTCAAATAATTTGATGGAATTGAGAAATCATAAGGCACAGTTTGGTAACCTGATGTTTTGGCTCATTACTGGGTTGTAAAGACATGCCATAGAGCTCCTACAATGCAGAAGCACACCATTCGGCCCATCGAGTCTGCACTGACCCTCTGAACATCTTACGCAGGCCCACCCTGCTCTATCTCTATAACTCTATGCGCTTACTATGGCTAATCCATCTAACCTACACCCATCTTTGGACACTAAGGGACAATTTAACATGGCCAATCAACCTAACGTACATTTTTTGGAGTGTGGGACAAAACCGGAGCACCCAGATGAAACCCACACAGACACAGGGAGAACGTATAAACTCCACACAGTCATCCAAGGCCAGAATCGAACCTCGGTCTCTGGCACTGTGAGGCAGCAGTGTTAACCGCTGTGCCATCATGCTGTCCATCTACTATTGCCAGCATGAAACCAGAAGTTGGGTCTAGTTTACAGTGGAATGAATTTGAAGCAATTAAGCCAGGAAAGCTGGTTACATGTTGAACTCAAGTGTTTGTAGTTTTAGAGCTATGGGTGCTGTTTTGGGCACTAAATGAATCTGTGTCTTGCTTGCTGATTTCCTCTCATTCTGCACCAATCTACTATTCCCTCAGTATTTGAGCCAGCAATCAAATCAGAAGGTTGGTACTGAGTGACAAGGGCTATTCCTGGTATATGATTCAGCTCCTCAAGTCAACCACACATTGATCTCCATGCATTCATTGGCCATGCTGCCACACACAGTACCACAGAGTTGAAGCTACCTGGGTGGCTCCAAAGGAGCCTTTCACGACCTGTTCAAGTGTGTCCCTAATTCATGGTGATGTGCTGTCTCTTCCATAATGAAGGTGCAGAGTCCTTGCCACCAGGGATAAGGCAAGCAGTGAGGAGCAGGCGGAGGAGAAAGAAGTGGAAGGGTGGAGGCAACCGATACTTCTGGGAAGTCATGGTCACTTTATCTGGCAATGGCTGCACTCTTTGCAATTCTCCACCATACAACAGTCCCACACTTTACCATTGCTCCCTTCCTGACCAGTTTGGCATCCCTTGGCCACACTGCTGAAATAAACCCCATCACAAAATAACAATTCCAAACCAACTTTATGTTTCATGCAGAAGTCAACTAATCATCCTTGTGTGCTCCCTCAGTGCCTGTCTTGTAGGTACTTTTGCTTGTCTGAATGCTGCCATGCTTGGCTGGTGGAAGATAGCTAACTTTCAGTGCAGGAGGCTCCAGTTGGCCTTGATGGAGAGTGTGCCATGCAGTTCTGGGCTCAGAAGGTTACCTTTGGGCTGAAAGACCTTGGCATGAGTGGTAGCGGTCTGATTGACTGACTGACTGGCAACAGTAGGGACAATGGCGGAGTGGCAGTGGTGAGGGCATAAATGCTGTCACCCTGAGATAGGACAGCAGGTTGGTGCATCATCAGGACACTGCCACTCCCAGGGAGTTGCCTGAGCAAAACTAGCAATCTGGTGGAGCACAGATTGCTGGATTTTTATGAGATCCTGAATGTCTCTCTGAAGACTGGTGCCCACAGCTATGATGGTGACGTTTTGTCGTGATGGTGCCAAGACGTCATGACTCAGTCTGAGTTTCCATTGCAGCACTTCGACATTGGGTGGCTACTGCTTACTCTGTAATGGAAGCTGAGACATTGACCATCAGTCACTGTATCACGGTTGGGTCTGCTGGTGGAGTTGGCCACCAATTTCATGCTGGAAAATATTTGCTCCAAGCTCTTTACAAAGCCCTTTGTCAAGTCGCAGCTGGACATCTCCACAAACCTTGACAGTGGCAAAAGGTTTTTGGGCAGGTTTGCCAATGCAGCAGGCATTTAATGTGCGTGCCCATTTTCCAGCTTTCTGCTTCATCCGTCTCCTCAGCTGTGTCCTCTGCAGCTGAAGGGGATCTGGCATCTAAGCTATCCTTTCACCTACTTTGGCTGCAGCCCACTAGTGCCTGATAACTCACAACATGCAGATCCCCTCTCTTATTATGGATGATGGATCACTGATTTCTCATCAGACAGGAACGTGTGTCAGTGAGTGCAGTGCAGTTTGTTCGGGTGATGTGTCTGCCAAGGTGGAATAGCTGGCAGCGTGCTCAAGATGTGAGTGTGAAGCTCATAACTAAATGTGTAAGGGTGAGGCAAGCCAGTGATGTGAAGTTTGAGTTGTGCCTGAGAAAGATTGTTGGTTGGCGAATGAAGGGAATGTGATGAATGGACCAGTCAGTGAGGCTGGTGGTTGCCTGTAACGACATGGACTGGAATTCTCCGGCCATTTATGCCGGCAGGATTCTGTGGTCCCGCCATCAGCTCACCCCCGCCCATGGGTTTTCCACCAGCATGGTGTGATATCAGTGGGAATGCCCATAGATGGCAGTGGGACCAGAGAATCCCGCAGCTAGCAAACAATGCATAACCTCTCATCGGTGGGAAACACGCGGGTAGGAGGCCGGAGAATCCCGGCCATGGAATTTAAAAACGCACACCCTGACCTTGACCAGTTGTGTGAGATCATTGAACTTTTTGTGGCACTCCTTCCAGGTCCTCGGAGTTAGACTGCTGACATTAACCACGAGGCTGCCTGTTTCAACTGACCTTTGTAGTGTTTGTTTGGAGGGATTCCCAGCCTCCTGAGTGAAAAGGATCTCTCTGTCTCTCCCTGTATACTTCCTACAGTAAGGCCTCCATGGCTGACTTGGAGAACTTTGGGGACACACACCATTTAGCCAGTTACACCATTTCTACTCTCCTTTCTGTTCATAAACGTTTCTTCAACCAGTCACAGCTGGCACCAGGAGGTACCTTGACTGTTAAAGGTTTCATGCAGCCTGTAGATGATGCCAGCCTTGTGTGAACTTGGACTTCTTGCTGAGGTGCACAACCACTCTGTGGCATGTTTAATGCTGGGCTTCACACGGCTGTCATTTAAATGAGCAGGCAGCACAATGATTGCGTGCTACCTGTATCACATCAAACTTATTTGTGAATTGGGATCACTATCCTCATTATCATGCACCCCCCCCCTCACTGTATTTTAGATGTTTGAGTTTGAGACATCTCAGAGCACAATTATCTAAAATACAGTCTAACCATGACACAGAGGAAAATATCTACATGAGATGATGGAACATCTTAGTCTTCGAGCAACAGGAATACAGCAGATCGTCAAATGATGTTGGCAAATGAATAAGCCAGATAGCATGTGTACGGCTCTTTTGAAATTGTACTGTCATTAGTAGGCTGTGTTATGTCATTAATGCAATAAAAGATATTTTGGATTCCCACAGCTCCTACCATCTGCTATCAAGGGGAAGCTGCATGTATATTTTTTTTATTCCTACATTTTTTTCTTTTGTGTAAATGTTGATGAAGGTTTTCTTCAATATTGCAGAGCGATGTGTCCCAGATATAATATACATGCTGGCACCAGATAGTATGTGGCTTTTTAAGGGCAATGGGCATTCTGGGTGCAGCAGGTGTCTGCGCTGCTTGAACAAGAACTTATGAACTGCAAGAGGAGTGGAAATAGTACAACTGGCCTTGATTTTATAATCCTCATCCTGCGTTCAAATCCCTTCATGTTTTTGCTCCTCCTTATCTCTGTGAACTCTTCCAGCCCAACAACCATCTGCTAACCCTGCGCTCCTCCAGCTGGGGCCACTTTATCCTTCCCCACCTCCTTCACCTGCCATCGGTGCCCATGACTTCTGCAGCGTGAGCCCTAATCTCTGCACTTGCTGCTCTAAAACTCTCTTGCCTCTCTGCTCCTTTAAGACCTTCCTGAAAACCTCTTTGACCAAGCCATTGACCCTCTGCTCTAATGTCTCCTTCACTGTTCCAGGATCCACTTTCATCTGATTACATTTTTGTGAAGCACCTTGGGGTCTTTTATTGCATTGAAGGTGCAATAGAAATGCATGTTATTGTGGTGACGCACTTCTACTTATCTGAAGGCCAGAAAACCTTGAAAAACAGCACAGATTCTTTTTCTTCATGTGCAATCTGGGTAATCTTGGCAGTAACCAGAGAGCTGTATGAATCAATGGCTGGATTTTCAGGTGGGGATGGACATGGCTATGAGCACGCATTGAAAGTTGCCACCCTGATGGAGGTTGTAGATCCAGATGCCTCCAGAATGAGATGTACTTTTCATACTGGGAGGCAGTCTGTAGCCCAAGAGCTTCCAGTTTACTGCTTGCTATGCTCATTGATAAATTCATTAACAGACCACGTGGGACTAATTTAACATTCATGAAGCATGGCAAACAGGCAGTTTCTTGGACACCATTAAGATAAACGGTTAGGGAACCATAGGGGCCAAAGGATGGAATGGTCAACATAATTAAGGAGTGGACAATAATGCTCAGCTGCTCAGCCAGTGGCACAAAGTTGCCGTTGCATTTGCTGCGAGGCTTGTATTTGTGAGCAGTAAGTGGAGGTACTCCTGAGAGGAGTGTGAAGCTGCCAATGCCACCTGAGCAGCAGAGGTTGGCAAAGGATACCCCTCGAGAATGAATGAGCGACATGGAGGGAGTTGAGATTCTGACATTGGACAAAGTAGAAAGGAAGAACTTCAGCAGATGTATCCTCCTGGTCAGAGGGAGAGCAGAGGATCACAGCGAGGGGCTGGAAGAGGGAGAAAGGGCTAATTAAGACAAAGGGCACACTGCCCAAGAGTCAGCTATCTTCACATTTACAGAGTGCCAGTGCTGGAAGAGATTTACTTATTCTTTCACAGGATGTGGGCATCGCTGGCCAGACAAATCAACAATAAAGTAAGCTACACATACACTTAACTAAGTCAATGGCTATACACGGTATCACTAATTTTACACAGTTCCAAACGATCTTTGCTTCACTACCTTCAGAGATATTTCTCCCCAAATGTCCTACAACATCTTATAGATTTTAAAAATGGTTAAGAACAAAATCAAGTAATAATTCCCACATCTCTTTGGGTTGCTTCTGAGATAGAATAATTTTTTTGCTTTTCAAGACAAGACTTCTTTACATACGCTGCTTGCTGGGAGTTAAATAGCTTTAAAAAAAAAGTTACTCCATTCTTAAGTTACAAAGTCAATGTGCAGAGTGGAATGCTCAAGCCCTCATCCATCTCCTTGCTTGCTACAAAAACCAATTGATGGTCCCCAAAAGAGGGACATACAAGATCCAAGCTGGTAAGAAAAGACAGTGTGCCTGATCTTGAGCTTGATCTAACCCTTGATCTCAGCTAAAAAAAAACTGGGAAGTGATATTCCTGTTGTATGCTGCGGTCTTAAAACCAGCTTCCCTGCATAGATTTGATCATCTTACATAGTTTTCCTTTTGATCTTCCCTTATCTGACCTAACTTCATCCAAAGTCAAACTTAATTACCTTCATTTCTTGAGTCTAATTTTTAGAGAGTAAATGTAAAGTTCACTGACTTTTTATGATCCACTCTTCATACCTTGTCTCTTTCTTTGAACCTTTAACGTCTTATTCAAATCCTTTCATATACTGTACCCCATTGTTATCTGCTTGTTTTAGGTAAACATCTATTTGTAGTGTTACTAAGCTAATAAATATATTAAAGGCAGTTCCATTATCATAGCCAAGCTATCCCTGCCTCAAGCAACTTACATTTTCCCACAGTTTAAACAAATATAACCAGCAGAAAATATTCCAATTTCTTGGATTTCTCCGATATTTTCACGTCACCACTGTTTTCCTGTCATCTTACATAACCACATTCATTCTCCTTCAGCAAGTATGACATTGTGTGGCTACACAGGTCCACAATATGCTACTCTTCAGTCAAGCAATCTAGGTCAGGAGTCCTACCCAACAAAAGCTTTTATTCCCAGGGTTCCAGATACCAATATCAATAATGAGGCACACTTCTGCGAATGTTTTCTCTCATGGATCATGATAAGCCTAATGGCACAGCTCTCCAGATTTCCATTTCAACCAACCAACCAACAGTTAATACCCCGGTTCACGGTTTGGTAACTTCTGGTAAACACCCAACTCTTTAGTGTCTCTTCGCTATTCTTGCAGCATTGCTTTTTATTCCACTGACGCACTGCCTCCAAGAGCTGCTCTTCATCTGTCTGCCGATTGCCTTCTGCTTCCAGCTCTCCTTTGTGTTAGCCAGGCACACAGTTTCGTATGTTAACCTCCGTCTTGTTGGTTCTGCTTTTAAGGTTAAGGCCACCAGGTCTCGTGGACAAGTATTTCATCTTATCCAAGCAAATTGCAATCAATTCCTTTAAAATTGATATAATATCTTGAAGTTCATTGTATGGTGGAGTTTCTGTTGCAGATGGAGGAGGAGAAAGTGGGTTCCCGGACACGTGTCCTTTGTTTGAATAGAGGGGAGTATGGTAGGATGAGAGAAGAATTGGCGAATGTGGACTGGGGGAGCGCGTTGGAAGGTAGGTCTGCTGAGGAGCAGTGGAGGATCTTTAAGGAGATCTTTCTTGGTGCTCAGCAGAAATTTATTCCGATGGTTAAAAAGGACAGTAGGAAGAGAGGTAATAAGCCGTGGATAACGAAGGAGGTGAAGGAAAGTGTTAAATTAAAAGCGGAGGAATTTAGAGTAGCTAAGAGCAGTGGGCGAGAAGAGGATTGGGAAAGGTTTAAATGTCAACAAAGATTGACAAAAAAGTTGATAAAGGAGGGTAGAAGAAGCTATGAAGCTGGGCTAGCGCTTAATATAAAAAAGGATAGCAAGAGTTTTTATAAATATATAAAAAGGAAGAGGCTGGCTAGGGTGAACGTTGGTCCCTTAGCGGATGAGAAAGGGGACCTAGTGGTAGGGGATGGGGATATGGCTAAGGTCTTGAATAACTTTTTTGTTTCTGTCTTCACGGAGGAGGACGTGAATAATTTGCCGGGTGTTAGCGATGGAAAGGTGGTAGGACTGGAGGGTCTTAATGACATTACTGTTACTAGAGAGGTGGGGCGCGACAGACTGGAGGGGCTGATTGTGGACAAGTCCCCAGGACCGGATGGAATGCATCCGAGGGTTCTGAAAGAAATGGCGGAGGTGATAGTGGATGCCTTGGTGGTTATTTTCCAGACGTCGCTGGATTCCGGGGAAGTGCCGGAGGATTGGAAAACGGCTAATGTTACGCCGTTGTTTAAGAAGGGTGCCAGGCAAAAGGCGGGGAATTACAGGCCGGTTAGTTTAACGTCTGTGGTAGGTAAAATGTTAGAATCCGTCATTAAGGAGGAAATTGCGAGGCATCTTGAAGGGAATTGCTTGATAGGGCAGACGCAACACGGTTTCATTAAAGGGAAGTCGTGTCTGACAAATTTACTGGAGTTCTATGAGGATGTGTCTAGGGCGGTGGATAGAGGAGAGCCGGTGGATGTGGTCTTTCTGGATTTTCAGAAGGCGTTTGATAAGGTACCTCACAAGAGGTTACTGCAGAAGGTCAGAGGACATGGAGTTGGGGGTAGGGTGTTAGCGTGGATAGAGGATTGGTTGTCAAATAGGAGGCAGAGAGTGGGGGTCAATGGGTGCTATTCGGATTGGCGGTTGGTGACTAGTGGGGTGCCCCAGGGGTCGGTGCTGGGGCCTCAGCTATTTACCATTTATATAGATGATCTGGAGGAGGGAACCGAGTGTAGGGTGTCGAAATTTGCTGATGACACCAAGATTGGGGGAAAGGCAAATTGTGCGGAGGGTGTGGAGAGTCTGCAGAAGGATCTAGATAGGCTGGGCGAATGGGCCAGGAAATGGCAAATGGAATTTAATGTTGGCAAGTGTGAGGTGGTCCACTTTGGTAGGAAGAATGGTAGGAAGGACTATTACTTACGTGGCGAAAAACTGCAGCAGGCGACGGTGCAGAGGGACCTCGGGGTCCTTGTGCATGAGTCGCAAAAACCCAGCCTGCAGGTGCAGCAGGTGGTCAGGAAGGCGAATGGGATGCTGGCCTTCATAGCGAGGGGGATTGAATATAAAAGTAGGGAGGTCTTGCTGCAGCTGTATAGGGCATTGGTGAGGCCGCAGCTGGAGTACTGTGTGCAGTTTTGGGCGCCGCACCTGCGCAAGGATATTTTGGCCTTGGAGGGAGTGCAGAGGAGGTTTACTAGGCTGATACCGGAGTTGAGGGGGTTGAGCTATGAGGAGAGGCTGAATAAACTAGGCTTGTACTCGTTGGAGTTTAGAAGAATGAGGGGAGATCTCATTGAGACGTATAAGATGATGAATGGGATGGATAGGATAGAGGTGGAAAGACTCTTCCCGCTCAAAAAAGACAGTAGGACTAGGGGGCACAGCCTCAAGATAAAGGGGGGGCAGTTCAGAACGGAGTTGAGGAGGAACTTCTTCACTCAAAGGGTGGTGAATCTCTGGAATTCTCTGCCCGTTGAAGTGGTGGAGGCTGCCTCGCTAAATATTTTTAAGAAGCGGGTTGATGGGTTTTTGATAAGAGAGGGGATTAAGGGTTATGGGGAGAGGGCGGGAAAGTGGAACTGAGCCACGACAGATCAGCCATGATCTTATTGAATGGCGGGGCAGGCTCGAAGGGCCAGATGGCCTACTCCTGCTCCTATTTCTTATGTTCTTATGTTCTTATGTTCCTTTTCAAGCACCATTAAAAGCAATTAGAGATTCCACAGGACTCTTAAAGGTATTAAGAATGTTCCTTACTTCCTGTTTCTGGATCATCATAGATGTTTAATCATGACATATTCTTATATCCTCATGTGTTCTATTTATACAGCGAGCAACTGGTTATTGGTGTCTTTATTATTCAGGATGTTTAAAAATGTAGAACATTTAAAAAAGATTGAGAGACCTATGAAATTCATGAATAAAGAAAACATCAAGACAGGGGCACAGTGGTTAGCACTATTGTCCCACAGCATCAGGGACTCTGGTTCGATTCTGGCCGTGGGTGACTATGTGGAGTTTGCACATTCTCCCCACGTCTGTGTGGGTTTCCTCCAGGTGCTCTGGTTTCCTCCCACACTCCAATGATGTGCAGGTTAGGTTGATTGGCCATGCTAAATTGCCCCTTAGTGTTAGGGAGATTGGCAGGGTAAATATTGGATAAAAGCAAACCACAATGCCCCTGTCACAGTTTACCCTCTGATTTCAGCTTCTCTGTTGTTTGGCCATTCACACCTTTTATTCTCTTATGGACTGCCATTAGCAGTCTTTCCCCTTGTTTTCATGGCTATGACTCATCTTTCATTCACTCACCCTGCAGTATAAATATTTCACACCTTCAATGCCTTTTAGTTTTCACAAAGGGTCATCTGAACTCGAAACGTCAGCTCTTTTCGCTCCTTACAGATGCTGCCAGACCTGCTAAGGTTTTCCAGCTTTTTCTCTTTTCGTGACTGGGTAAGTATGTAGGGAAACGGGGATAGAGCCTGGGTGGGATTGATGTCAGTGCGGACTCGATAAGCTGAATGGCCTCCATCTGCACTGCAGGGATTCTATTCTACATGAAGAACCTACCTTTTACTGGGAGATAAATCACTGAGATGCCATTATTCAGTCCATTCAAATTTGTGGCAATGGGATTATCTGAGGTGAATTTGAGTGGATATTGTCAAGAGATTTTTGATTCCTATTTGTTGGATTTAGTTTGTTATTTATGACATTGTCACGTTGTTTAAATTTGATTTTGTTTGCTGGTGCCAGAAGCAATGAGAAATGTAGTCATGAGTACACTTGGTGACTGTTGAGAGTAGTCTCAGGAAAAAGTGCTATCCCACACATGCTATTAAACTGTTCCAGAGGCTAAACCTGCTGTGTAACCTTTGAATAGGAACACCACACAAGTATAATATAAGACATCTGAGGTCGAAAAGTTGAGCTTTCTAATATCTTATGCAACACTGGGGCCTATTTTCTGTTCAATGCTACATTGTAGGCTACTGGCTGTGGAAGATTATTGAGACACTCTTTCTGTGAATTCAATTTAATGTAAATTAAGCCAGCATTTGCGTAATGGGATCTGCGTTTTAAAGTATTTACCAGTGGAAGGAATCATTACTTAAAATTATTTTTGAAACTTTGAAGTCATCTGGGTTGCTTCAGTATTGCATTTGTCGAATATAATTTTTAAAAATCTGTTCTGTGATATCGATTTGGATCCACTGCTGTACCAGTAATTGATATTTAATTCAGACTCAGGTCCGTGAGTCAATCTGAGAGCATTGGTTATATAAAGAGAATTTAATTCCTGGCTGAGGTAATATAAGATGAGCAGAGTCCCGACATGATGTAAGTGTTAGCCAATGAGAACTCGCAAAGGTATTTAGCAGGATGGCTGGCATGGAGTCATGGGTAGAAGCAGTGAGATCTACGAGAGCTTTCTAATCGTGTTTCCATCAGAATATTCACAAATGATCGTCCAACCGTAACACTATTTACAGAGCAGTTTTACGAAGCAAAAGCATAAACTGCTATATGTACAATTAAAGATCAAACAAAAGTCAATACCAATAGAAAAAGTTTTTCACGCAGAGAGTGGTGGGTGCCTGGAACACGCTGCCAGAGCAGCTGGTGGAATCTGGCACATTAGCAACATTTTAGAGGCATCTGGTTGGATACATGAACAGGAAGGGAACAGAAAGGTATGGACCGAGTAAGGGCAGAAGGTTTTGTTTTTAGATTAGTTAGGGCATCATGATTGGCAGAAGCTTGGAGGGCCAAAGGATCTGTTCCTGTGCTGTGCTCTTCTTTGAGGTGGCAATGCTGGTGTTGGACTGGGGTGGGCACAGTAAGAAGTCTCACTGGCTGCTGTCAGACTTTTGAATGGACTTACCTTGCATTAAGTTGATCTTTCTCTACACCCTAGCTATGACTGTAACACTACATTCTGCATTCTCTCGTTTCCTTCTCTATGAACAGTATGTTTTGTCTATATAGCGCGCAAGAAGCAATACTTTTCGCTGTATGTAAATACATGTGACAATAATAAATCAAATTAAATCAAATCAACACTATGTTAAAGTCCAACAGGTTTATTTGGAATCATAAGCTTTTGGAGCGCTGCTCCGCTCTGAAAGTTTGTGATTTCAAATAAACCTGTTGGACTTTAACCTGGTGTTATGAGACTTTTTACTGTAGTCTTTGTTTTTGGATCTTGAACAATGGACATACATAGTTGTAGGCTATGGTCCAGAATTTCCTGGAAAGTTTTGTTATAAACATTGTGTGAATGCACCAATATTTAATCAAGGGAACTTGCACATTACTGAGTTGTGTTGGTTTTACACAGAAAGCCGAATACCCATGAATTTCCTCCATTGTTTGAGGTCCTTCCAAGACAGGTGTGGTGATTGTCTGTGCTGCTCATTTATATTATATTGCTCTCATGTAAAAGACCAACTCAAATGATTCTCCTGAGGCTGGAATTTAGCCCACCACCAACCCCCTCCCCACCCCACCACACTACTGCGCCCGCCCAACTTGCTTTTGGCTGGAGAGAAGGTAAAATATGACAGCTGACTACATTCCCGCACACCCCCAAGCCACCCAATAATATGGCAGCGGGTGGGTAAGGTGTTATTAGATCACCCACCCTATTAGGCCTTTAAGTGGCCTATTTGTGGTCTCATGACACTACGTCTGAAGTAATGTGTAAAGTATTGGCCTCCTTATTTAAGAAAGGAGGTAAGTGTATTATAAACAGTTCAGAGAGTTTTATTAGACTAAAACCAGGAGTGGGTGGGCTGTCTTATAAGGAGAGATTTCACTTGTATTTAGTAGCGTTCAGAAGAATAAGAGGCAACTTGATTTAAACCTATATAGGATTCTGAAGGGTCTTGACAGGGTGGATATGGAGAGGATGTTTCCTATTGTGGGAAGATCTGGAATTAGGGGCCACTGTTTAATAGTGAGGGGTGGCCCATTTAAGACAAATGAAAAGAAATATTCCCTTTCAGAGGGTAGTGAGTCTTTGGAATTCCCTTCCTCAAAATGCAGAACCTTTGAATGTTTTCAAGACAGAGGTAGATAGATTCTTGATAAACAAGAGGATGAAAGATTCTCAGGGGTAGCGCGAATTTACAATCAGATCAGCCATGATCTTACTGAATAGCGGAACATCCTCGGAAGCCGAATGGCCTACTGCTGCTCCTAACTCATATATAGGAGACCAAAACCTTGATCAAAGAATTAGTTTTAAAGGAGGTAAGTGATACAGAGAGGCCGAAAAGTTTGGGAAGGGAATAATAGACCTTTGGGCCTAACTGGCATAATTAAAATCAAAGATGCTCACAAGGACAGAATTAGGGAAATACAAATATTTCGCAGCATTATTAGTCTGGAGGAGGTTAGAGAGCTAGGGAAGGGCAAGGCCATGGAAGGATTTGAAGACAAGGATGAAAGCTTTAAGGTTGCTTAATCAGCAATTAGTGTAGATCAGCAAACACAGGGATGATGGATGAAACCAGACCCAGAGCAAGTTAGAACATGGGCAGCAGAGTTTGGGTAATGTGAAGTTTAAAGAGGGGGGGAGACCAGTAAGGAGTGTGTTGGAACAGTCGACTCTGGCAGTAACAAAGATGGGGATGAGAGTTTCAGCACGGATTGTGCTGAGACAGGAAAGAAGCTGAGTAATGTTATAGATGTGAAAATAGGTGGTCTTAGAGAAAGCTTGGATATCTGCTTGGAAATCCAGCTCAGGCTCCAATCTGACACCGTAAGTTGCCAGGGAAAGGCACAGTGTCAGTGGCTAGGGAGTGAAGTTTGTGATGGGAACAAAGACCAGTGGGTGGAATTCTCCCACCTGGAACTAAGTCCTATGGCGGGGGTGAGGGCCAGGAGTATTTCCCGCTGTAGAGGCTGATAGGAAACCATGCCATATCTTCCAGCCTCAACCTCATTAATTATGCATTGGGAATTGTGAGGGTTGGGGGAGAAGGGAGGCAGTGCAGGCTTGAGTGCCTATGTCCCACTGTCATATCCAGATGCCATATTGAACATCATTGGCTCAATGTTGGAGAAAGAAGATGAATCTCCAGGGATACTCTGAGGCTGCAAGGTGGACCTCCTCAATGACGTTGAAGCTGGAAGATCCACCAAATCTCTGCTTCTCTGCACCCCCCCAACCACCCATACTTCCAACCCCACCCCTACATCTACAGTTGTAGTGTTCCGGGTTCCAGGTGACCTCCATCCTGAACTTCAAAGGCAGCCCCAGGCATTCTGCAGGCAAATCCCAACTTCTGCACATCACGTTGTTCCAAACGTGTTCTAGACTGATGAGTGGCCCCCCCTCCCCGCCCCATGTGCCATCTATCCATTTGGTGGGACATTGGAGAATTCTGCCCTATAGCTCCAATGTTCTCAGTATTGAGTTGGACACGTTTCTGATCATCCAGTACTTTTGTTATTCTTTCAGGTGATGTGGGCGCCTCTGGCAAGGCCAATATTTGCTGCCCAGCCCTAATTGCACTTAAACTGGGTGGCTTGTTTGTCTATTTCAGAGGGTAATTGATAGCCAACCACATTAATGTGGATCTGGAATCAGACTGATAATGTTGGCAGATTTCCTTTACTAAAGGCAAGTTTATGGCTGTAAAATGCAGAATAAAAACTCTCACAACACCAGGTTAAGGTCCAACAGGTTTATTTGGTAGCACAAGCTTTTGGAGTGTCACTCCTTCTTCAGGTGACTCATCTGAAGAAGGAGTGACACTCTGAAATATTGTGCTATCAAATAAACCTGCCGGATTTTAACCTGGTGTTGTGAGACTTCTTATTGTGCTTACCCCAATCCAAATCATGTAAAATGCAGGACAGAGTTCATTCAGGAAAAGGGTATTTGCAACAATTGATGGGAGTTTCGTGGTCACCATAACTGAGAGTAGTTTTAAATTCCAGAATTATTAATTGAGTTTAAATTCCATCAGCAGCAGTAGTGGGAGTTAAAACTGTAGCCCCGGAGCATTAACATGGGCCTCTGGTTAACTAGTCCAATAGCATTAAATACCACTGTCTCCCCATGCTGTCGGATGTTGGATAGCAGGCTGACAACTTCAGAGATAGTGGAGGGGTCAAGCAAGGTGGTGAGGTAGAGCTGTGTGTCATCAATGTCCATATGGAACAGGAAGTTGGGTCCTTGAATGATGCAGTTTCCAGCAATAGAATGAGATCACTCGCAAAACAACACGCTAGCTCTGGGTAGTGCAAACCTGGAAATCGCTCTGCCAAAAAAATGGCCATAGAAGTTTAGCCTATTCAAGTCTGAAGCTGAGATCGATAGACTTTTGTGAGGTAAAGAATGTGGATCAAAGGAGGGTAAGTGGTGTTGAGATACTGATCAACCGTGAGATTAAAAGGTGGATCATTACTGAAGGTTGCATGTTCTACCCGTGTGTTTGTATTGAATTCTTACTGAATAAGAGCCTTAATTTGAAAGTGCATTTTCTGTCAGACTGTCATAGATAATTTAGAAGGCATTTGCTTGTTTGAATATTATTAAACCTACACTTTTGCAGTACACAAATGCTGCCTTCACAAAAAGGAAGTTTTAGCTTTTGTCCTAAGTTTACAGCTAAGGAGATGGCTATAAACTGCAAGACCAAGCCCATTCAGGACTTTAAAGTTATGTACCTATCCTGGGTAAACATCGCAACTCATCCCGAAGAAGGTTGTCACAAACTTGCTAAATTCCTCACTTCTGTAATGTGTACCTTCTGTCAATGCACTGGGATGAGTAAAACTTATGACATTACAAATTTGCATCGCTAGGTAAACAGTGAAAGGCTTCCCTTAGTTTTTTTGGCCTTCCGGTCGAATGTGACAATAAAAAATTATGGTTCTGCAAGTAAACAGTTGTCCACAGCAGTCATTCTTGTGTGTTTTGCTCCAAGCAGTATCTTTAGAGAGAGGGAAATACTTGCAACCTAATATTTATTGCATGAAATATAAGCAGATTAAAAGTCACTTCATACAATTTAATATTTAAATGAAAGGTGGTAGGAGGTATTGATTGTAAAACACTGAAGCAAATTGCAGAAATCAGTTGGCTCAGTGATGGTACACATTCACTGACAAAAGGAGTCACAATTAGAGAAGAAAGTAGGAGATACACAGGCAAAAGAAACTGCCACGCTTTGTGAGTTAAGAAAATGTTGTCAGCATATTTTAAAAGACATCCCAGAAGATCTTTATCTTTTTTTTGTAGTTGAGTAAAAGAGAGTGTGTCCGTTACAAGCAGTACTTTTCGGAAGTCTTATCTGGAGGGCCTGAGGCATTGCACTCAACAGTAAATGGAAATTCATTGCTGGAAATTGATATATCTTTAGGCAATTTCAATGACATTAGGCAAAGAGGACCTAAGAACTGACTCTATAATTTTACCTGCACTACATGGATTTTTGTTGCTCCTCTGCACTGAACAAATGATTAGCAGCAGGCACATGTTATTGTCGCTGTTCAATGACATGGCTTTGGACTGATGGTGGGCTAAAGGTTATATGCATATCGTAGGAGACTGGGAATTCAGGCAACAGAATTTAAAAACTGTTGACAGCTTTTATTGGTTAGTTTTTTTCTCCCCCAGGAGGTTGCTTTTCATGATTAACAGCCCACATAAGACCCAGTTCCTATTCAACTGCTGCATGTTTCCGTTCGTTGACTTTGATAGAGTGACTGAGACTGTTTGATGTATAGTTTTACTTTGCAAATTACTGGCCCAGTACTGCTATCCATTGACATTCTTATGGAAGGCACTTGGAAATGAGGATTAACTGCTGTAGTATTTCTGGAAGCTTGAATGGGCCAAGGGGATATGATCTGTAAGAGGCCGTGCCAAGAATAGTCACAGTGGTCCAGTAAAGATGAGAGTGTGGCCATAATTGGTAGGTTGGGAAACATTGTTCAGAATGAGCTACAGCCTTAATAGTGGTGTGTGTGTGTGTGTGTGTGTGTGTGTGTGTGTGTGTGTGTGTGTGTGTGTGTGTGTGTGTGTGTGTGTGTGTGTGTGTGTGTGTGCACCTTTTGACTTCTTAACATCATCTGGTCAGCAATATATAGCTAATCTCCTTCCATACATTTCATCTATTTCTGCACGTTCCTGGATTAATCTCCAAGGTCAACAAAATAAATCTAAAGTGTCAAACTTAGCTAAAACTTAATAAGCATTTGCTTATTGATTCAACTGATTTCAGTTGAAAGGAAGAATTAAGTTAGTATAGAAGCAGCATATGCATCTGAAACTCGTTCACCCATGTTAACATATTGACCATATGAAATTACTAGCTGTCTCAGTATAGTTCTGACTATTCAAATTGCAAAGATGCAATAAATGTTGACTTGTGTCCTGAGATTAGAACTTGCCCTAGCAGTCATACATACATACATTTTATTAAAATGCAAAACTGGGAATACCTTCCCAATTATTGGCAAGTCTCTCATTTTAAAGATGTTTGATTTTGTCCGTTCCTCAGCTTTGTTCGAAAGTATGGGTGCATGCACTTTCTTTGGATGCAAACTCTCCCAATCAGGTGATGCTCTTAAAATAGTCCTGATATGACTGCTTTTGTAGTTGAAATAATTATTGAGATGCACACTTCTCTTGTTCGAGTGTAGCTATCGTGTGTTGCATTGGGAAAGGATTTAGTTTGTGTTCTTCAATAGTCATGCCAAATAGGTGTGTGTGTGTATGTGTGTGTGTGTGTCTGTGTATGTATGCATGTGTGTATGCATGTGTATGTGTCCGTGTATGTGTGTGGATGCATGTCTGTTTGTATGTGTGTCTGTATGCCTGTATATACGAATGTGTTTTTGTGTGTGCCAGAATGTGTGTGCATGTATGTGTGTATGTTTGTATGCCTGTGTGTATGTATGTCCACATGTGTGATTTTGTGTGTGTTTTTGTGCCTGTGTGTGTACATATGTACATCTCAATTACAGAAACCAGAAATGGATGCGCTTGGAAGGCATTCAATGGTGTCCGTTCAACAGGAGTACAATATTTAGCATTTTCAAATTGATCATATTTTTACAAAAGACTTCACATTGAATGTTTGGAGAAACAAAGGCATTTTCAAAAAAGCAAGTTGAATGACCTTGCAAACAGTATGATTCATTTAACTTGTACAAGGTACCGCTGAAATAGGTGGTAACCCTGGATGATGGACTACTGAGAAACCATGTATGGCAGATATTCATAACAAAAGGCAAACAGCTCTGCAATTGAATGATAAAATGTGTGACAATAATGGAAATCGGTTTATATTTCTCCATTACTTCATGGTTGTCAGACTGTTTAACTGTGCATTACTCTGACCAAAGCCTCTTAGTTGTATGCTGCTGACTAGTGAATTCACGGTTGTAACCTCTAATACTGGGCAATGTAAGACATGCTTGTCCACCTTAATTAATTTTAGTTGTCACTACTGCAACCTCTGCAACGAATGAGGGAGCTAACCAACAATGATATAGAGCAAAACGCTTTACAAGTCGGTGTGTCATCCATCGTCTGCTGTTTATTTTTCATTTTCAGGCACAAGCAACAATGACAGAGAGCGGGAAAGAAGACTCGTCTCAAGAAACTATCATCTCACCAAGCAGCGGCAGTCAAGCCTGGGCACCCGGCCCACCAGCCTCACAGAATTCATTACTCCCTGGCAGGATTTCTTCTGGCACTTCAGCTGCTGCATCTTTTTTTATCAGGTATTGGATCGTTTCATTCAATTTGCAAGTTGAGATAAACATTTTCAGCCAATCCTTGATTCAGCATGATTTTCTTTCCACATTACTCAAGGGAAATAACTTCAATATTCTGCAATAAATTCACAGAAACGACAGATAATTTAGGAATTGATTTCTAAGCCAATGACAAAACTATTGGATACTTTAATATGTTTTAGCTTCTCTTTCCACTCATTTTGTCCATTATTTTTGCCCTTGTTCCCCCTGGGTGGATCACAGCTTTGGGGTCAATGGCACTAAAAAAGTTTAAAGTTTATTTATTAGTGTCACAAGTAGGTACACATTAACACTGCAATGAAGTTACTGCAAAAATCCCGTAGTCGCCACACTCCGGCACCTGTTTTGAGTACACTGTGGGAGAATGTAGCATGGCCGATACACCTAACCAGCACATCTTTCAGACTTGTGGGAGGAAACCGCAGCAATCCCACGCAGACATGGAGAGAATGTGTAAACTCTGCACAGACAGTGACCCATGCCGGAAATCGGCTGCCGGTGGAATCTATTGGTTGCCTGAAGTTGGGGGGATGTGGGATCAACTTCAGCGGGACTGAAAGACCCCACTGGCAGAAGAGGGCTGGGAAATCCCACCGGTGGTTGCTACTTGATCATGATGGAGTGAGGGTTGCTGCAGTCCATATGGTGAAAACTTCCCAGTGTGCCGCTAGGGAGGGAGGACTTTGTGCCACTTATAATAAAAGAATTTCAATCTATGTCAGCATGTATGTGTCATTTGGATGGAAACCTGCAGTTCTTCTGAGAGATAGAGGGTTACGAAGTCTGATAGGTTGCTGCTGTACATTTTACACAGCAGCCCCAGTGGAGGAAATAAATGTTTAAGGTACATTAATTACCCAGTATTGTCATCACAGAAAGCTAGGCCCAGTCGTTAACAGCTTAAATAACCTTTAAAAACGTAGTCATTATCAATGACCGCCAATTTTTAGCCCAGAAAGTGAACAATTATAAATGCAGTGATGTGGAGATGCTTTTGTTGGACTGAGATGGGCATAGTACGAAGTCTCACAACACCAGGTTATCATTATAGGTGCAGAGCCTTCTTCCTATAGGTTATAAATTGTTTTGGGGATTTTAAAATTCCTTTCTGTCTTCTCTCTCTCTTCTAATCCAATCTTCCTTTCCCTCTCCTCATGTCTCTTTTTGTACCTGATTTGACATTAATTCTCCCACTCTCGGCACGGCAGTTAGCACTGCTGTCTCACAGTGCCAGGGACCTGAGTTTGGGTGACTGTGTAGAGTTTGTATATTCTCCCCGTGCCTGTGTGGGTTTCCTCCAGGTGCTCAATTTCCTTCCACACTCCAAAGATGTGCAGATTAGGTGGATCGCCCATCCTAAATTGCCCTTTGTGTCCAATGAAACGTAGGTTAAGTGGATTAACCATAGTAAATGTGATGGGTTATGAGGCTAGGATGGAGGAGAGGTCTTGGGTGTGATGCTCTTTCGGAGAGTCACTGCAGATTTGATGGGCCAGACAGCCTCTTTATGCACTGGAGTATGCACTGGAGGGATTTCAAGGCTCAATGCACCCTCCTCCTCAAATCTTCCTTCTCAATCCTTTAATCTCATTGGTTAAGGAGGTGAACTTTTCAGTTGTTTCTGAGGCGCCAGGTGGCATCTTACCTTTCCCATAACATTATAACTCACACAACCACATTAAACCCAAGTGTGCACAAACAAGTCTAACTATTGGGGCACGCCATATGATACCCTGCTCCGTTCAAACTTGGCCCTTTGCCTCAGGAGAACAATCACCTTGAAGGAGATGTTACAAAATGTGCTATTTACTCCGCTTAAAGACACCAATTTGTTTTTGTAGCCACCCTACAATACAATACACAGTGTACACCATTCAGGTGCTAATGATGCCATTGTGATAGCCTGTAGCAAAAATACGGTTTTACCTTAAACTCCCTATTACATTAGCGCCAACTCACCCATTATTAGGAATATGGACTGTGATTTTTCTTACACAATAGTTCACTTTTTTCCATGAAAGAATCCGACAGTAAAAGCACAAATTGATGTTGGTTGGAGTTTTCCAGGACGTTCATGCTCTGCCACTGCTCAGAATGAGGATGGAGAATTTGGCACTCAGCCAAATCTCCGTTCCGTGCAGTGGGAGCGAAGGATCTCGCTGACTGAAAGTGTTGCACCATGCAGTTGACACCAGGGCAGCATTTAACCAAGTACAGCATTCTAAGATTTTGAGCAACATTGAAAGTATTAAGAATCAGGGGGAAAACTCGCCATTGATTGAAGTCATAGTACAGCACAAAGGAAGATATTTGTTATTGCTGGATGCCAATTATCCCAGCCTGAGAACGTCACTGCAGAAGTTCCTTAGTGTGGTGTCTTTGGCCCAGAAATCTTCAGTTGCTTCATCAATTACTTTACCTCCAATCTACTATGCTAAGTGCGGATGTTTGCCAATAATAGCACATTGCTCAGTACCATTCACAACTTCTCACTTACTGAAGCATTCCACAATTGCATGCAGCAAGACTTGGACAATATTCAATCTTGGTAAGAGGCAAAACTCGTACCACACAGGTGCCAGGCGATGACCATCTCCAACAACAGAGAATCCAACCATTTCTGCTGGACACTCCACAGCATTACCAACCCTGAATCATTCATCATCTACATCCTCGCCAAAAGTTTAACTGGACCAATCCCTTTAAATACTATGGTCACAAGAGCAGATCGGGGAGAAGAATTCTGTGGTGGATAACTCACATCCTGACTCCCCAAACCCTGAGCACCACCTATAAGGTACATGTGATGAATGTGCTGCACTACTCTCCACTTGTCTGCAGTGCATTTCCAACAGCACTCAAGAAGGTCAATACTATCCAAGACATGATTTGTATCCCATCCATTACCTTAAGTATTCACATCCTCCACCACCGTACACAGTGCTAACAGTGTGTATGATAGACCATATTCACAAAGCAATTCATCAGGACTTCTTCAGCAGCATCTTCCAAATCTGCAGTTTCTACCACCTGGAATTTATAGGGGATTGCACAGAAACTTCTAAAATTCTCATAGGATTAGAAGGGTAGATTCAGAATGAATGTTCCCAATGGTGGGGGATAGTTTGAGGATAATAGATAAACTTTTTAGGAGTGGTTAACACTGCTGCCAGGGACCCGGGTTCAGTTCTGGCCTCGGGTCTCTGTTTGTGTGGAGTTTGCAAGTTCTCCCTGTGTCTGAGTGGGTTTCCTCTGAGTGCTTCAGTTTCCTCCTACAGTCCAAAGATGTGTGGGTTAGGTTGATTGGCCATGCTAAATTGACTCAAGTGTCAGGGGATTAGAAGAGTAAATATGTGGGGTTACGGGAAAAGGGCCTGGGTGGGATTGTGGTCAGTACAGACTCAATGGGCCAGATGGCCTCCTTCTGCACTGTGGGATTCCATGATTCTATGACTAAGGTGGGGAAGAAATTTCTTCACTCAGAGAGTGGTGAATCTGTGGAATTCGCCACCACAAAAAGTAGTTAAGACCAAAACATTGTGTGATTTCAAGAAGAAATTAGAAATAGCTTTTGGGGCTAACAAGATCAAGGGATATAGAAGTAAGGCAGGATCAGGATGTTGAATTTGATGATCGGCCATGATCTGAATGAATGGCAGAGCAGACTCAAAGAGCCGCATGGTCTACTCTTGCTTCTAGTTTCTGTGTTTCGATGTTTCTACAGAAGAACACCCCCACCTGAAAGTTTCCCTTCAAGTCACACGCCATCCTGACTTGGAACTGTTTTGCTGTCCTTCACTGTCACTGGCTCAAAGCCTTGGAGATCTCTTCCTAACAGCGCTGTGGGGTGTAACTATAGACGGGCTGCAGCGGTTCAAGACAATAGCTCACCAGCACCTCCTTGATGGACTATCAATATTGTCCTTGTCAACGATTTCACTTCCCAACCACGAAGGATAAAAAAGATTATAAGTTTAACATAGATCAAAAGATCAAAGTGACTACATTACATTAAAGGATTCAGAGACCGATTTATAAAGAATATTCCAAGTGTTACATGGCACATGTAATTCTCATTGAAAATGCAACAAAGTTACAGATATGCAAATTTCAGCGCACTTGTGACATTTAGACATTCATTGGGTGATTTATATTAATGCTGATGCAAATTGCAAGTTAATGTTGTGAAATGCAGGAGAAAGGTGACCTTCATGTCATTTGCACTTGTGAATTTAATGCACAGAAGAAAATATTGTCAAGTATTTTTAAAACAGTCAAAAATAATGCACTGAACAGTTCATTGAACTGAAGTCATCAAAGCATCAATTAACTGTGCTGCTTTTCGATTTTGAATGAGAAACTCTTCAAAAATGTTAAAAGCTGCACAAATATCCCTGTATTACATTGACAAGCCATTGCTGGGGTAAAAAAGGTAGACTCCCAACGCAGTGAATAATAGCAGGCAGAAACAACGATAAATATTTGCAAGTTTCAGAAGGACATTTAGCAACTTGCTTTATTTTATTACGATGACAAATGTACAGTTCCAGCTTATGATGGTTAATCTGTAAAATTGCTGTGGATTTTTTTCTGTACAGGATGTTGGCAAAATGTCTTCCTCCCTTAGTGTAGTTGGTGTTTGGAGACGATTTGTTGCTGAGTGTGGCCCATCTGAAGTCGATAGCAGTGACAGCCCACGTAATGTTAAACCATATGGCAGGCACTGACACTTGATGGGTCAGTGATAAGCATTTGGTCATTAGGATCAACCATGAAATGCCTCCTATATAATTGAGGTTACTCAAAAGAACAGATACCTTATCAGCTTTAGCTGTGGGGGCACAGCTTGCAGATGCTCAATGTACTGATTGTTCTGTGACTGAGCATATGATTAGTGTATTGAGGCAGTATGTTCCTAATGAAATGGCAGCAAAAATGCATATCAGTAACACCAGTGCTGAAAAATGACTAATGCGGTGTTCTTCAGTGCATTTCACTGTTCAATTAGTGCCTGTAAACTGTGCTTGAGGCATCAATTTGTTTTAACTTTAATGATCAGATGGGTTCTAGCTAAACATTGCTAGGAAGTCAATCTGACTCCTTTTGCTCATTAATTTTTCTCATGCCTCATTTCTATTATGAGACAGAGGTCCAGTGATTTAGAACTGTTCTGGTGTGTCTTGACTCCACTTTAATTAGTTTGTTACTCCAGTGATGCCACGTTTATTAAGAGTGTGTCACCGCATCAACAATGCCACCAAATGGGAGCTCCAGAAGGCAGGAGCAGGCTACCTATGAAGGTAGTCCTGTCAGTTGCTGGATCAGTTCACCGCTGAGAGCCTGGTGGCATTACTCCCAGTAAAAAGTCTGACAACACCAGGTTTTAGTCCAACCGATTTATTTGATAATAGACTCACAAGCTTTCGAGGTTTCCCTCTTCGTCAGGTGAATGGAGAGTTCTGGCCTCAGACAGAGCATATAAAGCACAGACAGTTTAGAGATTACTGATTAGAATGCGAATTCTTACATCTAACCTGCTGTTCTTGAACAGCAGGTTAGATGTAAGGATTCGCTGAGGTGTGGGGTTGGAGGGTGGAGGTAGGGTTGCTAGCACAACTGGGGAACACATTCACTTGCAGCTGTTTTTAACAACAATAAGCAGATTGGTTCTCTTGATGATGACTTTTGTTAAACTCTACAACCATTCTGCCAATTGGATGATCGTTTGGAGGACAGATCGTGCAATTACCCTGAACTCTTCGTTTTTTTCAAAAAAAAGAAAAGGCTTTTTACACAATATAATTCATAAAAAATGTAATGCTTTCTGCTTGGCTCAGAAATGTCCTCAAAGCCCTTTATGATCAGCACTGTTGAATTTTTGAGGAGAAAATTTGTGTCTCTGTGTGTTAAGCTTCAACCTACTGACATATGACCTTGAAAGGTAACCATAGTAACAGATGTACATAAAAAAAGAATTATCCATTTCCCTCTGTTGCAAATGTAGTGCATAGAAACTAAACTTTGGCCTCCATAGTGAATTGTATTAAGCAGCTCTGTGATGTGTTTATAAATAAAATGTGCATAAAGGGGTTGGGCATTTAATATGAAGGCAGCAAGAAAGAGGATTAAATAGATTCTGAGGAAAGCGATTATTAAATTTTTGTGTATTTTCTAATTGCAATTTGCACCAAATCATTCACAAGAGAAAAAGTGACAGCAGCATAATGCTACAAGTTGTTATGTACGTACTGGTTGACTTTGAAAGCTAAAGGTTACTGATTCATATTTAAATAAGACAAATATGAGGTGCTAATGGGTTGGCTGGTCATATTGAATTCACACTAAGGGGAGTGTCCATGGGCTGTGTGGTCAGAAAGGGTCAGCTACTAATAACTCAACTCAATTCTAACCAGAACACAGCCCATAAAAGGAAGTTTATTCGGTGTATGAATGCATTAGAAGGCCAAAAGCCACTTCAGCATGAGGTTAATCCCAGACTAAAAGCAAAGGGTAAAAAACATCAAAAATATAAGGGACCAGCATAATCTTTTGCTCTGCGCTTGAATGGTTGCTTTGCAATAAGTATGATAGAGCAATATAGCCTATCACAAACTTTCCACAGTATTTAGTTGCAAATATGTAATCATTGCCTTCTTGTTTTATGATCCTTAAAGAAGGAGAATACATTTAGCAGCTTACTTTCCATCATAGTATGGTGTAGTTTTGTATAGGAGTTTCTATTCAGTGATAAAACTCCAATCATTTAGATTAAGCTCCCTCTGACTGACGTAAATAGGATATTAGCAACCCAAATGTGCCATCTGGTCACTTACTGCCCCATTTATCTTGCCACTCAGCTCTCTGCGCCGGTTTTTGAGTCAGTGCATATACTTGCTTTAGGTGGGCGGTGGATGGCGTGGGGTAGGGAGGATGGCTATTTCTCACATGTGAATCAGAGTCCAGCCCACCTTCCTGTACTAGGCAGTGAGCAACTTAACCAGTGGTCTATGGTAAATTGTAGGGCGGCATGGTGGCACAGTGGTTAGCACTGCTGCCTCACAGTGCCAGGAACCCGGGTTCAATTTCCAGCTTGGGTCACTGTCTGTGCAGAGTCTGCATGTTCTTTCTGTGTCTGTGTGGGTTTCCTCCTGGTGCCCCAATTTCCTCCCACAGTCCAAAGACATGCAGGTTAAGTGGATTGGTCACACTAAATTGCCCCTTAAATGTTTAAGCTAGAGGAATTAGCAGGGTAAATATTCGGGGTTACGGGGATAGAGCCTGGGTAAGGTGCTCTGCCGGAGAGTCGGTGCAGACTTGATGGGCCGAATGGCTTCCTCCTGCACTTTAGGGATTCTATGTAGTAAGATGCTCATATGGATCAAGCCTCAAATAGAGTTGGACCTTACATTGGGAAGAATGGGCTGCTATCCATCTGCTTTCCATCAGTGGTTTAAACCACCTCCAATATGAACATTACAAACCAGCAACTATCTGAGATGGCATATACCACCAAGGTAGTTCTGACTCCACACAGCCTTGAAAGGAATTGCCAGTGTGCTGTTAAGAGGAGAGATGCTAAAAGACATGGCTATCAAAGGACTTACCGGTTGGAGGTATGCTAACCAGTTATTTGGCAGCAGCGGGCGGTTCAGGGTGGTGGTGGTTGTGGTGGGGGGGAAGAAGTCAAGGTGAGTGAGGAAGAGTGTCAGGAAAGAGATTGCTGGCCGGCAGCCAGGAGCATGACCGGTGGCTGATTTTCCTCTTGTTAGCCCAAGTGCGCTGAGGCCAATTTTGCTGCTCCATTGTCAGCCAGCCAAGATCAACAAGACAAACACTTTCAACATTTTTGATTGCTCTTGTAATGCCTCTGCTTTTTTTCTGGCTACAGTTCAGATGCGTAGGTTGCTTTAGCCACTGTTGGATGATCCCTCTGTTTATAAGACAGTGTGATTTACACTAAATCCATTTTATCAGCTTCTTATTCTAATCAATTCTCATCTTTTTTTTGGCTAATTTGAAAGGAAAGTGACTGTCTGTTTAATATAATTAGCTGTAATCTAAATGGGGCTTAAATCCTGTTCTCAATCATGCAAGTGCTTTGTGCAGTAATAGATGTATTAAGATGAGAAGTCAGGCATCTGTTAGCAAAAGAAAGAGGTCAGATTAATTTAGTTCTGGTTGGTTTAGCATGTTCTCTGAACCATTGAAACTTCCATTACATCACTATTTGCTAAAAGTGACATTGCCTACATTATAATCATACAGGAAAACACAAATTTAAGAAGGGAATAGCCCAAAATTCTCCAAGGTAAGTAATATAATTGAAATATGCATCTAATATCAACATGAAGACTGGAGAGGCTTGTATGCATATGAACATATGAATTAAGAGCAAGCGTAGACAATTCAGCTCCTTGAGACTGCTCCATTATTTAATACAATCATGGCTACTCTGATTGTGGCCTCCAGGTCACTTTCTCACCTACCCTGATACCCTTTGATTTCCTTGTTAGTCAAGGACCTATATACCTCTGCCTTAAAGATATTCAATGACCCTGCCTCTACAGACTTACGACCCTCTGAGAGAAAACATTTCTCATCATCTGTCTTAGATGGCCCATCCCCTAAAATATTAAGCTATGTCACGTAGTTCTGGTTGCTCCCACGAGGGGAAAAATTCTTTCAGGATCCACACCATCAAGCCCCCTCAGGATCATAAAATCTCAACAGTGCAGAGGGAGGCCATTCAGCCCATCAAGTCTGCACTGATCTTATGTTTGAATAAAATCACCTCTCATTCTTCTGAATTCTAGTGGATACTGGCCCAATCTTATCCAGACTTTCCTCTTAAGGTAACCCCCTCATCTCAGGGATCAGATGAATGAACTTTCTTTGAACTGTTTCTAATAGTTATGTCCTCTCAAATAAGGAGACCAAAACTGTACACAGTACTCTAGGTGTGTCTCATCAATGCCTTGTACAACTGTAACAAAATAGCTCTGCCTTTATACTCCATTCATCTTGCAGCAGACAACAGCATTCCATTTGCCTTCCTAATAACTTACTGTACCTGCACACTAACTTTGAGATTCATGTAACAGGCCACGCAGATCTCTCTTTACCTCAAATTTCTGCAATCTCCCTCCATTGATATAATATGCTGTATTCCAATTCTTCCTGTCACAGTAGACAAGTTCACATTTTACCACATTATACTCAATCTGGCAAATTTGCCCACTTCAATAACCTATTTATATTCACTTTCAACTCCCTATGTCTTCTTCATAAACTTACTTTCCTACCTACCTTAGTATTATCTGCAAACTCAGCAACCATACCTTCTGTCCCTTCACCCAAGTCATTTATATATTGTGCAAAAAGTTGAGGCCTCAGCACTGATCCATGTTGCACACTATTTGTTACACCTTGTGAGCCTGAAAATAACTCATATGCCTACTTTGTTTCTGGTTAGCTCACCAATCTTCTATATACGTTAATATGTTACCCTACATCATGAACTCTTGTGTAGTAATCTTTGATGTGGCACCTTACCAAATGCCTTCTGGAAATCCAAGTACACCACATTAATAGGTTCCCCTTTATTAATGTTGCTTACTACTTCCTCAAAGAACTCTAATAACTTAGCCAAACATGATTTCCCATTCACAAAACTATGTTAACATTGCCTGATTTCATTAAGATTTTCTAAATGCCTAACTATAACCTCTTTAATAATAGATTCTAGAATTTTCCCTCTGACACATATGAAGCCAACTGGTCTGTAGCTTCCTGCTTTCTCTCTCTCTCTTTGAATAAAGAAGCTATATTCACTATTTTCTACTCTGAAAGGCCCTTTCCAGAATCTAAGGAATTTTGGACAATCAAAACTAATGCAACTACTATCTCAGCAGCCATTTAGAATCATAGAATCCCTACAATGCAGAAGGCAGCCCATTTCAACCAGCCAGTCTGCACCAACCACAATCCCATCCAGACCATATATCCTTAACCCCACCTATTTATCCTGCTAGTCTCCCTGACACAAAGGGCAATTTAGCTTGGCCAATCAACATAACCCGCACATCTTTGGAGTGTGGGGGGAGACCATCAACAGGCCCAGGCAGCGGGCAATCGACGGGGCCGTCCGTCCCGACTGCCTGCCCCTCTACCGCGGCTACGTTCGCGGCCGGGTGTCCCTGGAGAGGGAGCACGCGGTGTCTGCGGGCACTGTCGAGGCCTTCCGTGCCCGTTGGGCACCGCAGGGGCTGAAGTGCCTTATAGACCCCGGTAATCACATTTTGATTTGACGTGTCTTGAGTTTCCTTTGTACCTTTTGTTTCTGTTCGGGCCGTTCCCCCTCCTTTTGGGGAGCTGCCCCCTTTTTCTTTGTCCGAACGTAATTTAAGTTTGTTTACTTGGTTTGACCCGAAAGATCAGAGGGGAGACTGGAGCACCTGGAGGAAATCCACGCAGACATGGGGAGAATGTGCAAACTCTACACAGACACTTAACCCTCTCTCCACTTGCATTGTCTGCACCTGTAAAGATTTGATTACCTATTAAGACTCACATTCTAACCATTATCTTGTGAATTGAGTCCTTGTCTATACATGCCCTGATTGTGAATCCAATCTTCCACTCACCTGATGAAGGGGCAGTGCTCTGAAAACTCATGCTACCAAATAAACCTGTTGGACTTAAACCTAGTGAGACTTCTGACTGTATCCACACAGACAGTGATCTGATGCTGGAACTGACCCAAGTCCTTGGCATGTTTTAAGATCCTAGGACGAAGCACATTAAGACATGGGGACTTGTTGGTTCCAATAATTTCCTCAGTACCCTTTCCCTGGTGATTGTAATTGTTTTAAGTTTCCCTTCATCCCTTTCACCTTATTCACAATAATTTTTGGGGTGTTATTTGTATCCCTCTACAGTGAGAGAAAGGCAAAATATATGTTCAATACTTCTGCTATTTCCTTATTTTCCATTATTAATTCCCCCATACTCACATAGAGGACCAATGCTCACTTGAGTTGCTCTTTTCCTTTGTAAATACCTGCAGGAATAATTACGATATGCTTTTATATCTCTAGCTATCTTCATACTGTAATTTCTCCCTTCTCATTATTCTTTCAGTCCTACTTTGCTGTTTTTTTAATATTCTGTCCAATCTTCTGACCTGTCATTAACCTTTGTTGAATTGTACACTTTTTCTTCCAATCTGATACTATGTTTAGCTTTCTTAGTTAGCTACGACTGGTGTGTCCTTCCCTTAGAGTCTTTATTTCTCACTGGAATTAATGTTTTGTGTTATGAAATAGCTCCTTAAATGTCTGCCACAGCAGATCTCTTCCTTAACTTAATTTCTTAGTTCACTTTAACCAGCTCTGTCTTTATTTAAAATGCTACTCTTCTGTCCCTCAGAATGGAATATAAAATTCAAATGTTATTAAAATTAAAATCATGTCTCACAAATTTGATTGAGTTTTTTGAAGGGGTAACCAAGAAGGTACTGCAGTCATGTTGTCTACATAAACTTTAGCAAGGCCTTTGACAAGGTACCACATGATAAGTTGTTGCATAAGGTTAAATCTCATGGATCCAGAGTGAGATAGCCAAATGGATACAAAATTGGCTTGATGACAGAAGACAGGGGGTGATTGCAGAGGGTTGTTTTTCAAACTGGAGTACTGTGATCAGTGGTGTGCCTCAGGGATTAGTGCTAGGTCCACTGTTATTTGTCATTTATATTAATGATTTGGATGAGAATTTAGTAGGCATGGTTAGTAAGTTTGCAGAAAACACCAAGGTTGGTGGCAGAAGTGGATAGTGAAGAAGGTTATCTAGGATTGCATCAGGAACTTGATCATTTGGGCCAGTGGGCAGATGAATAACAGATGGATTTCAATTTACATAAATGTGAGGTTACGCATTTTGGTTGGTTGAACTAGAGCAAGATTTACTCAGTTAATGGTAGGGCATTGTGGAGAACAAAGAGATCCAATGGTGCATGTTCATTGCTCCTTGAAAGTGCAGACAGACGGAGTGGTGAAGAAGGCATTCAGCATGCTTGGTTTCATTGAACATTGAGAACATTGAATACAGGAGTTGGGACGTCTTGTTGAAGTTATACAAGACATTGGGAAGGCCACACATAGAATACTGTGTACAGTTCTAGTCACGCTATTCTAGGAAGGATATTATTAAACTAGAAAGAATTTACTAAGATGCTACCATGACTTGATGGTTTGAGTTATAAGGAAAGGCTGGATAGACTGGGGCTTTTTTCTGGAGCATAGGATGCTTAGGGGTGATCTTACAGAGGTCTGTAAAGTAATGAGAGGCATAGATCAGATAGATAGTCAATATCTTTTCCCAAAGTTAGGGGAGCCTAAAATTAGAGGGAATAGGTTTAAGGTGAGAGGGGAGAGATACAAAAGGGTCCAGAGGGGCAATTTTTTCACAGAGGGTTGTGAGTGCCTGGAACAAGCTGCCAGAGGTGGTAGTAGAAGTGGGTACAATTTTGTCTTTTAAAAAACATTTAGACAGTTACATGCATAAGATGGGTATAGAGGGAAATGGCCAAATGTGGGCAATTGAGACTAGCTTAGGGGTTATAAAAAAGGGGCGGCATCAACAAGTTGGGCTGAAGGGCCAGTTTCCATCTGTAAACCTCTAGGACTCTATGACTCTATGATCACTGTTACCTCGGGGTATCTTCACAATGAGGCCGTGGATTAATCTTTCCTCAACGCACATTACAAGCTCTCGTACAGCCTACTCTCTGCTCTAGAATGTGTTGATCTAAGAAATCTTCCCAAAAACAGTCTATGAATTCATTTCCCAGGTTACCCTTACAATCTGATTCATTGAATCCAAATGTAGATTAAAATCACCCATGATTATCGCTGCAACTTTGTCAAAGATCTCCATTATTTCTTTCTGTGTAGGCTGTCCTACAGTCTGATTACTGTTAGGTGGCCTATGAACTACTCCCACAAGTGACTTTCTTCCTTGGTTGTTTCTTATCTCTAACCAAACTGATTCTACATCTTAATCTTTAGAACTAAGGTCATCCCTCTCTAATGTATTCTTGCCATCATTAATTAACAGAGCCACCCCCCTCCACCTTTTCCTAGCTTCCTGTCCTTCTAAAATGCCACATACCCTTGAATGTTCAGAATTGTCATCTTGGAGCCAGGTCTCGGTAATGGCTATTAGTTCATGCTTGTTTATTTCAATTTGAGCTCCCAATTCATCCATTTTGTTAAAATTGGTATGTGCATTTAGATAAAGAGCCATTACTTATTTTTTTTTACTATTTTCACAATGTTTGGCCTTATCTGTTGACAAACTCAAGTTTGTCTGCTCTGCCCCTTCCTACCGTACTCTGATAATCGTTTTCCCCATTGATACTTTGCTCTCATGCCCTGTTTCCCCTATTTAATCGATAACATTTACTTACACTTATGATCTCTTGTCCTCGCTATTTAGTTTGAAGCCCTCTCTATCATCATACGACGCCCAAAAACACTGATCGCGGCACAGTGCAAATGAAGACTATCCCCATAGTACAGCCCCCAGTTTCTTTGGTGCCAGCGCCCTGTGAACTCTCACAGGGTCTCTTCCTCTTGCGTTGCCTTTGAGCCCTCACCAGTTCATTCCCTCTTGCACCACTTCATAGAATCATAGAAACCCAACAGTGGAGAAGGAGGCCATTTGGCCATTGAGTCTGCACTGACAACAATCCCGCCCAGGCTTTATCCCCGTAACCCCAAATATTTACCCCACTGATCCCTCCAATTTACGCATCCCAGGACACTAAGGGGCAATTTATCATGGCCAATGCACCTAACCTGCACATCTTTGGAATGTGGGAGGAAACCGGAGCACCCGGAGGAAACCCACACAGACATGGGGAGAACGTGCAGACTCCACACAGACAGTGACCCAAGATGGGAATTGAACCCAAGATCATGGAGCTGTAAGGCAGCAGTGCTAACCACTGTGCCATTCTGCCATCCTTTTTGAACTCTCTCTCGGTGTTCGTGCACTCAAATATTTGCAGAAGAATTTTTATTTGGCTGTTTAAGTTAGTTCTCTCGCCCAGCATCCTCTGACCAATCATTGCATATTATACCAATTAAACTTGTTGCAAGCGGAGGTCAGGTGTATCAGATATTAGGTTGATATTTTATGTTCAGTGGAGAAAACTATGTGGTCATATTAGGAGGCTCTGAACAAGCAAGAATCTCTGAAGGGGCTGCTTTGTTTTATCTATCTAAAGATTGACCAATAAAGATTCACATTACACCTGCCTCCTGGAAAGATAAAACTTCCACAGTGCCACAAGTTTCATAAATGTTTATGACAATACATATTGATAAGATCTCCAAGTGGTTCAGTGTCAGCTGATACACCATTGAGACTGCCAACATAAAATAAATCTGGGGTTCAAAGCTGGGTTATGCAGAGTTAGGTGATCTGAGTTTGGAGGGCCACAGTGGCACAGTGGTTAGCACTGCTGCCTCACATCGCCAGGGACTTGGGTTCGATTCCTGGCATGGGTCACGTTCTCCCATGTCTGTGTGGGTTTCCTGTGGGTGCTCCGATTTCCTCCCACATTCTGAAAGATGTGCTGGGTAGGTGCATTGGCCATGCTGAATTCTCCCTCAGTGTACCCAAACAGGTGCAGGAGTGTGGCAATTAAGAGATTTTCACAGTAGTTTCATTGCAGTGTTAATGTAAGTCTACTTGTGACACTAATAAATAAATAACTTGGGGTGCTATGTTTGGACTCAGTGAGTCAGGGCTGGGGGAAATGGTGGGGAACAATCAGCTTGGATTTCTGCTCTAGATTGCAAACTGGTGGCCTCTGCTGAAAAGTGTGGACATGCTTCAAAGTAGTTGGTAATCTAAAAATATATAGGTTTCAATCAGCAACACTTGCAAAATTTGCTTAAATTGTGTAAAAGCTAAATTCATTGTAATGAAGGCAAGTGTTAAAAGCAATAAAGATTGAAAACTTGTGAAGTTTCATTCTCAAAATTCAGTTTTGCCAAGTGTGTTAACGAGGTAGAATATTATATATTGTTACCTAGATATTCACTTCAAATGTCAGTGTTTTGAATACCGAGCAGCTTCCAGTTTGTCTACAATCTGAAGTTTATTTATTAGTCACAAGTAGATTTACATTAAAACTGCAATTAAGTTAGTGTGAAAAATTTCCCAGTCGCCACTCTCGGGCGCCTCTTCGGGTACACTGAGGGAGAATTTAGCATGGCCAATGCATCTAACCAGCACGTCTTTCAGACTGTGGGAGGAAACCGGAGCACCCGGAAGAAACCCAGGCAGACACAGGGAGAATGTGCAAACCCAAACAGACAGTAACGCAGGCTGTGAATCGAACCCTAGTCCCTGGCACTGTGAGGCAGCAGTGCTAACCATTGTGCCACTTTGTCGCCCCTTCACAGTGGTTGTGACATTGATTGGCTCAATTTTACAAATATATGCTCCTCCAATGGGGAGTCCTGTCTGTTGCTCACTGATTTTATTGCTGTGGGCGATGTATTTTTCCGATATGTCTGACTGGTGGGCGAGGTTTCATTTCAGCACTCCAAATTTGTAAAAATCTGCCTTTTCATTGTCTCATTTCTGCCTTTCTCTTGTCAGGAGTACTGTGTCTATTTTGTTTTGTCACTGGCAGTTCAGCAGAACCCATTTTCTGCCAATTTAGTGTGCTCCTTCATAACAAATCCACATCAAAAAGTGTAAAATTGAGGTCTGATGTATCTATTTGTGTTTTGCCAAATTTAGCTTGTAATTCCATGTGGGTAATATTTCAGGTTATATTAGCTACATCAAAGAGAAATGTTCAGAGAACCAGTACTTATCATCTTTGTTTGTCTTTGGTGTTCCAGTGATCTTCATTGGTATGTTTTATATTTGTCTTCATTGATATTTCTATCCATCTGTCAAAGTGTTTTTGTGGCTGTGATGAACATTGTTATTTTGTTTCCTGGCGTCAAAGACACTTAACTTATTTTCTTTCTTTCTGATTAGTTATTTTATACTTCTGTTACTCACCAGTTGAAATCCTGCAATTCTCAGCACCGGTCCAAAGATGTGCAGGTTAGGTTGATTGACCATGCTAAGAAATTGCCCTTAGTGTCTAGAGATGCGTAGGTTAGAGGGATTAGTGGGTATAATATGTAGGGATATGGGGGTAGGGCCTGGGTGGGATTGTGTTCGGCACAGACTCGATAGGCCGAAGGTCCTCTTTCTGCACTGTGGGGTTCTATAATTCTATGATTCTAGGCAAACAATAGAGTGGCAAACTTTTCAGGTTCTTTTTCAATCTTTCACGGGACATGAACCTCGCTGGCTAGACCAGCACTTTCATTGCCCATCCCTAATTTGTCACGGTAGTTGGCACTGCAGCCTCAGCACCAGGGACCCAGGTTCGATTCCAGCCTTGGGTCATGTGGAGTTTGCACATTCTCCCTGTGTCTGCATGGGTTTCCTCCAGGTGCTCCAGTTTCTTCCCACAGTCCAAAGCTGTGTGGCTAAGGTTGATTGGCCATGCTAAATTGCCCTTTAGTGTTCCAAGATTATAGAAAATTATAGCACAGGAACAGGCCGTTCAGCCTTCCAAGAGGATGGGGGTTTAAGGCCTGGGAGGGATGCTCTGTTGGAGAGTTGGGGTCGACTTGATGGGCCGAATGGCCTCCTTACACACTGTAAGGATTCTATTCCGAGTTGTGGATTAGCCCACTACTACAGTTTGTGTAATATAGGTACATTCACTGTGCAGTTAGGGAGGGAGTTCCAGAATTTTGACTGAGCAACAGTGAAGGAACTGCACTATAGTTCCAAGTTGAGATATGGCTTGGAGGGGAACTTGCAGGTGGTGGTGTTCTCATGAATGTGCTACCCTTCTCTTTCTAGTTGGTAGAGGTCATGGGTTTGGAAGGTTCATCTTAGCTATGGGTTTGGGTGTACCCAGTGACCAGGTATGTGTCATCTCTAGTGATGGTATAGTGAAGACCTGGCTATCTAATCTTTGCATGTGCTACTTAGGGCCCCATAAAAGCAGGACTGCCCAGAATGGATCAGATCAGACCCGATCTGCTCAGGTTTTCCATGCATGAATTCTGCTCATCAAGTGCTGTCGCCAAAAAAATTAATTGTATTTTTCTAAAGTACCTGTGGAGCCGGAATGGATAGATGTGCTTCTGCCATGTGTGTGGAATCCTTGATGACTGCTGCAGTCCTCACTTAGCGCCCTGCAATTGTGCTGCTCCATCTTGGCCAGCAAATGTAACGTTTAATCCTGGTTTATGATCAAGAGATGCCATGATGTGGAGATGCCAGCGTTGGACTGGGTGGGCACAGTAAGAAGTCTCACAACACTAGGTTAAAGTCCAAGAGGTTTATTTGGGATCACAAGCTTTTGGAGCGCTTTTCCATTTTCAGGTGAGTCCATCATCGGGTTCACTCACCTGATGAAAGAGCAGTGCTCCGAAAGCTTGTGATTCTAAATAATCCTGTTGGACTTTAACCTAGTGTTGTGAGACTTCTGATTGGATCAAGAGATGAGCTGTTTTACTCTCTGAAAGCATCAGGCGCATACCATGTGTCCATCCATTCTACATTTCATTAATTTAAAATTGGTCAATCAAATCAAACTTGCAGATAAAATTTCACTGCAAATACATGCACTTAAAAAAAATTCTACTGTGGAAAAATGATATAATCAACCGTATCGGTCAAATCCTTTACGTTCAACTCCATCATATTAAATCGACTAATTACGTAGGCTCTCTCTCTCTCTTTTCTGTATGGATTGTATACATTTATTTTCTGGCTCTCCAAAGTCTCATCTTCTAGTGTGTTTCCGCCCTCATCCACGTGACTTTCAACCTCACATGGATACAGTTTCTATCTCTTGATTTTTATTTTGAAGCTTCGGCGCACAGTAAGGTAGCAGCCAGTTTCTGAATGATTGGAGGTGGAGTAGAGGAAACAAGCAAAATAAAGCAATGTCTGGAGAGCAGAGGGACAGGAATGGATGAGTAAGAAAGTGACCAGGGGATAATTGAGAGGAGGAGCTGCAGCCGGAAGGATTAGGGGGCTGGGATCATTATGTAGGGGAACTCAGTGGAGTGGGGCAAGGCATTTGAAGGAGTTTGTCCTTGAGAGTTCCTCTAGGGCATGGGGTCTTTGAGGCTTTCTGGAAATTGAGAGGTTTGACATTGCAAATCGTAGTTTAGATCATAAGGCACAGGAGCAGCCACTCGGCCCATCGAGTCTGCTCTGTCATTCCATCATAGCTGATATTTTAATAATTATGAACTGTTAGACCAAATCTTATCCATATTCTTGGTTTATTTACATTTTTACCCTGAAAATCAGTGCAGTGATATGCATAGTACATGTGAGACTCAGCTAGTGGCATGCAGCCTCACAACGTGGCATTAATACATCTATTACATCCATAAAAGAGCAACATTTGCTTTGTGGGGCCCCAGGCAAAGGGTTGGTTTGAGGCTGCTGCATTTTATGATCCTCAAAACTTGCTTCTTACTCTGGTATCGAATATACATACATGCGGGCGTGGAAAGACAAGTTGACAATGGCTAAAATAAAAATGCTCAACTAAATGATCAAGGGACAACTATTAATATTGCGTAGGTTTCCTTTCATTGACTCTTCATGGCTTCTTGATTCGCTCTAGTCTCCACGCTATTGCACAGGCTGCTGGGTTCTAATGTCGGTCCTGCATAATTAATATCTATAATATATTAAATTTGGCTAGGTATGTTGTGCACGCCTAGATTTGAGCATCATGTGACACACTGCCATTTGTGCAGCTTCACGTTTCTACCACCAGGTGGTGTTTCATGAACTGCAGGGTCCCATCATGAGTGTGCTCCAAAGAAACCTTGCTTTCCTGGCAAAGCCACATTGAAATCCATAGGGTTAAAATCTACACCGAATCATCTGAAACATCCCACTATCTAATGTAAAGAAAATGTGAAGGAAACAAACTGAAAATTATGGGTGGCATAGTGGCACAGTGGTTAGCACTGTTGCCTCACAGAGCCAGGGACTCAGGTTCGATTCCAGCCTTGGGTGACTGTCTGTGTGGTGTTTGAACATTCTCCCCGTGTCTTTCCTCTGGTTTCCTTCCACAGCCCAGAGATGTGGGAGTTATTGTTTCCTTAATTACCCATCAATACCAAGAACCAACATGGCCAAGCCACTGGTTAGGATTGGCTATGCCAAGTTGTCCCTTAGTGTCCCAAGATGTGTAGGTTTGGGGCGTTAGCGGGGTAAATACAGGGGATTACAAAGATAGGGCCTGGGTGAGATGCTGTGTCGGAGAGTGGGTGCAGGCTTGATGGGCCAAATGGCCTCCTTCTGCACTGTAGGGATTAATAATTCTGAGATTCATTTTGTTACTATGAAAATGACCAGAAACGGCTGCTACAGTGAAGATCATATTGGCTGAAAGAAATGCAGTTATCATCACAATAATTAAAACTTGGATTTGACTATATTGATAAAATCATCATGAAAAAATGTGGCAGGTCTGTTTTTCCCTGAAGGGTCAGGCCAGACATTGCTGTTGGGTGCATTGTTAGGACATCTGTTTATTTGTTGGCAGTATTGATGGGTAATTAAGGAAACAATAAGTGGAACTGGAGACACGATAACAATCATGGTGGCATTTCCTTGCATTTCCTTTATTGTACTAGCTTGATACAGTTAGTGTTGCGTTTGGGATTGGTTGAAAATGTTTATTGTTAATATAACAGCAGTTGTTGCTAGACTACAATGGTTGCTAGGAGTTAATGGAAGCAAATAACCACAGGTTTCTGTGATAAGACTGATCGGAGCAGAGGCAAATGTTAAATTGAGTGCTGAATCAATTCCAATGAATTAAAAGGCCTCTACCAAGAAAGTTAAATAAGGCATCATTTACAAGAAATCACCTTTAAAGGCTACGAATTCTGCTTCTTCAGATGTCATTTTCATATTTGTACCTCAGTATTATACCAACATGTGACTTTTCACTGAACAATCAAATAACAAGAGCACTCAGCTTATTCAAATTTTGCTATAGGAAAATGTGTCAGATTTTACCATGTGTTTATGAAATCTAACAGATTCCTTATCATTTGACCAACATTATGTTAATGAGAAAATAGCAATCAATGTATTATGGTACCCCTGTGGTCAATTCTGCCAAGGCAGTTGGAGTCACATATTGCTAAGAATCATCTCATCTATCTCACTCTCTTTAATCCTACGACCTCAATGTGCGTTGTGCAGCCGCGCTAAATTGTGAGATTGTTCAGTGCCTGGAGGAGCAGGTTAGGGACCCTCCCTTGACACTTGATCTTTGAGTGCTTCTAGATGTGCCATATATTACTGTCCTCTGCCATGTGGCTTGCTGTGAAGAAATAACCCTCCAGAGCATCTTAAAAGACAGCTTCTATTAAGCGTAAAACAGGTTAAGTGAAACACAACTTTGGCATGGAAATCGGAAAATAGCACAAAGTCACACAGTGCTGACAGAATTATGAGAAGGGTAAACACTTAAAAATAATGTAGAAATCTTAGCACAACAGCTATATTCTTTATTTGTGGACTTAAAAGGACTTAAAAGGATAATGCTGTTGTCCTTTGGGGATTGATATTCAATCTGGCCTGTAGCCATATCCTGCTGTTTGACAGTTTTTGTGGTATGAAATAAAAAAAAGACAAAAAAAGTCAATACAAAGTATTGAAAATCTCAGTGTGAACGAAGATTCTGATAACTGTTTCGTGTCAAGGATTATGTTAAGTAGACTATTCATAGCTTAAACCATTCAATTTTTACTATTTCACATTTTCAGTGTCTTCAATACATGAAAGAATTCTGTGATAACTCGAGAAGAACAATAAAAGCATATGATGTGTATTTTTCTGCAGTTATAATTCTGCGAATCAATGTTTGGATTCCACACTTCTGAGTGTGTTCTCTTTTGTAATATGCCCTAATCAAGTTCACAGTTACAAAAAACTCTGACAACCAAATCCAATCAGTGCAAAACTCCATTGAAATGTATTTTTTTAATTAACTGGGGAAAGTGGTCTCCATTTCTGAGATAAAATAACAAGGAACTGTACCTACAATGAAAATGTTAAAAGAATTCCTTGTAATGAAGCAACTGTGATCGGTGGCTTTGGAGTAGCGCAATTATCTTGTCTTAATTGAAGAACTAGCCAGGGTGCTAAACACTGATGTAATAGCAATTGGTCCAAGGCTGATAGTAATTGCTGGATTAAAGATGTGCTTTCCTAAAACAACTAAGTCAAAGCACCAATAACGCTGCTGTAGATTGCGCTATGGCTAATTCAGCAGGAAACAAATGCCTGAACTACTGACACATTTTGAAAGTAACTGCATTTTCTAAATGATTCTGTAAATCTCCATTAAAGATAACCATTTATAAAGTGATATACTTGCCTAGAGATGTCTAAATCTCAGGTTTGCATAAATTAAAGTTTAATTTTGTGGTGTAATCATTGAGTCAATTAGTAGGATTTTATTGGTAATATAGTAATCTCTTATGTCTTCACTCGACTTTTGTATTTGCAAATTATAATTGACAGTTTTATCCTGCTTAATCTGTAAAATCATTTGTATAAAAATATGAACAGTGTGTAACGATAACACACCATCGCTGTTAATAAATTTAGAAGGGAATGACTAAATTACAAATTGGTGTGAATTATTTTCTTAAAACAAAGTCTACGTTACAAAATAATACAAAATATGATCAGTGCAGTGCCTTTGGAATCCAACGGATTTTGTGTATCTAGGAAAATGAAAGTTTATCCAAAAGATATTCTTTGTAACTCTCATTGCAGATGCCCCGTGCCAAGTTTGCACAGTGCCAGATGGGTCAGATAAAGAATAACATGATTACAAGTCTCTATCTTAAAGCATTGTATTCTCTGAGGGGCTGGCAGAAACAGCCAGGATGCAGTGCCACAGGGTCTGTGAAGCATTAGACCTTGTATGAAATCTACAAACTTCAGGAAAAAAACATCTAATTCAGGTTTTGGCATCAGAATTTTAGAGCTAGTAATATTATTAAAATCTAGGTTGACCAAATGCCCATTCAATATGAATAGGCCCAACAAAACATGATTGCTGTCTCTGCATGGAACAGCAAGTCCTAAATACTGGGATTACGTATTGGTTTGCTGTGATGAATTCATCATCCTTTTCTTGTTTGTGAGATTTATCAAAACAGTGTTAGTTCCTTCTGGAAGTATTGACCTTAAGCTTGACAAAGGAAATATTGTAGAGGCTTGCTTTCAATCAGATCCCATTCTGATTCTTAATATTCAAAAAGCATTCTGCTATCTGGGAAATTCGGCCCTCTGGAATGTCCCAGCAGTGTTCCAAGTGGAACTTCAGACCCAGATAACAGAACGCACAACCAAAGTGCAAGAACACGTTTTGCTACTTTTTCAGGGGCGCGGTTGCAAGTGACTGCTGTGGTTTGCTGCAGGTAGGTGTGTACGTCTTCGAGCCTCAGGGTTTAGCTCTTACAGAATATAAGACACTAGATATCAACATATACTTGGAGAACACGTGAATTAAGTGGAATCACATATACATGCTGTCTTTCTACTTGTGTACCATGTCTATTATATGAAGAGAATCCTACAATGTTACAACAGGCCATTCAGCCAAACATATCTTTGGTGTCTTTGACAATGAGATGGGCATCTTTGAGCAAGAAACTGTTTGGTTTCATTTCTTGGCTGCCCTTTCTAGCCATGCTAACTTTGAAACGATGTTTGGATACATACATAAAAAGGAAAAATCGCAAGGCTGTGGAGAAAGAGTAGGAAAGTGGGTAGCTCCATTAGAGATGCAATTAGTTGAATAGCTTCTTTCTATGCTGTCTGATTCAATGTGACACCCTGAGATACAATACATTAAAATGGGAGACATTTAAACTGTGACACAACATTCATATGCTAGGTAAAAAACTTCTAATTTTCTATGAAGGCAGATGGAAGAAGTTCTATACCTTAGGATTTTCACAGTAACTTCATTGCAATGTTAATGTAAGCCTACTTGTGACACTAATAAATAAATAATTAAACAATGTCTTACAGATCATAAAGACTTTGAGATGATTTATGGATCTTTAAAATTTGAGTGAACTGTTCAATAATAAAGGTATGGATAGTCATATATGCCTAAGCTGGTGACTATCAGTGACATTCTCTAATGTGTCATGTGGTTTTTATAGAATCATAGAAAGCCTGCAGTGCAGAAGGAGGCCATTTGACCCATCGAGTCTGCACTGACAACAATTCCACCTAGGCCCTCTCCCTGTAACCCCACACATTTACTATGGTTAATCCCTCTAACCTACAGGTCCCAGGACACTAAGGGGCAATCTAGCATGGCCAATGCACCTAACACTGCACATCTTTGGATTGTGGGAGGAAACGGAAGCATCTGGAGGAAACCCACACAGACATGAGGAGAACATGCAAACTCCACACAGGCAGTGACCCAAGCCGGGAATCAAACCCAGGTCCCTAGAGCTGTGAGGTAGCAGTAACAAGCCCACTGTGCCGCCCACGTAATGACCATGGGAAAGTATGAAAGGAGAAGCAGTGAAAATCATATTGGGATGGAGGAAGAGCTGGAGCCCAAATGGGAAATAGGAGCCAAGTGGAAGCAAGCAATTGAAACCAAATGTTAAAATTGAAGAGTTAAGAGTGTGAGTAATGGTTTCTGTAGGTGAGGATTTTCTGCATTATCCAGTGGAGTGAAGCTGATTGGTACATTGACCTAGCTGGCTTACAAAATTGGAGCAGGTATAATTTGGTAGAATTGGAGTTTTGGGAGGGGGACAGAGAGCAGGCCAGCAACTCTCCAGCGCCCAGCAGCGCCATCTGGAGTTGTGGCTGCCTCCAGTAATGCACCCAGAGAGAGGCCTTGGATCACAGAGGGAGCCAAGCCACAAGGAAGTGAGGGAAGGGTGACGCTTGCGGGAAGGGGGCTGCTGGTTAGTGGGACGGGATCGATTCAAATGAAAGGGTTAGAGGATGGCTTTCAATGGACTACCTCTCTCTTTCTGATATCAGGTTCCTTAGTTGGGCATTGAGTGCCTTTCTACCAAGTACGTTGCTGGAACCTCCTACCCACACCTTGACCTGAATCACCACCTTGATTGAATTTAGTGAATTTAACACAATTAGCATTGTTTTGGGTACAATGAGATTTTCATTCCGCATTGATGGATCTTTTGGATGTTATTGCAAGTATTTTCCAGTGGATGTTTAAGAAAAGGCAGCAATCTGTCGCTAGATTTATGAGTGATGACCAAGCAGGGCAGCACAATGGGGATGATCTCGCCAGCTTGGCACACCGGTTGATCAGCATGATGAGCCGGGAAGATCATACATGAGGCGAAAAATTGGGTTCATACCCGGTTTCCTGCCTTTTGCAATCTTACTGGCTCTGGATTTCCAGCGTGATCAGCCTCACACCGAGAGGTTGAATATAATGTTTAAATCCATTTAAATTATGATTTAAACATTATTAGTGAGTCAGAAATGCTATCGTTTAGGCTCACTTGTTTTAACGGCTTCACTAGTGAAGGTCCTCACCGGTGAGGATCGCATGTGGTCCCCATCAAGGGCTACTTGACGTGATGGCTTCATAGATAGGAGCAGAGTTCCCTGGGTGGTCAGAGGCAGGGGAGGGCAATGCCCCTCGGGAAGTACCAGCCTGGCTCTGTCAGCCTGGCACTGCCTACCAGGCACTGGGCAGTGGGGGGGAGCTGCACACATTGTAATCAATGATCGGCTGGGGGGTAGGGAGTGATATCCAGATGGTGGGTGAACTGGTCAGCTTGGGAGGCCAGTGATTGGAGCAGGTGTGGGCGATATCTGAGGGGGGCGGAGGTGACTGATAGATCTCTGTGATCTGTTACACAGAACAGAGCGATCTGCACATGCGCAATTGTATCTTCTAATGTGAACTGCTGGCTTTCTGGTGAGCTTAGGCTCCCCTTCTTCCTCCATTGGTGGGAATCAGATTGTGCACCATCTGTTGCATTTGTGGCCTCTCCGAAAAATATGGATCTGAAACTCCCATATTTTAATGCTCGTTCAGCATTTAGATTTTTTTTGGTAAGGTGTCCCCCAATATGTCTGACATTTCTGGCATAAGAAGTTCTATTCTGCTAGCTCTAGGCCGGGTAGGTGGTTAACTGAACTCCATACTTAGTGGATAAAAATGCAACAACAACTTGTATTGATATATAGCACCTTTAATACACTTAACTGGACCAAGATGCTTCACAGCAGATCAAACATATTTTGACAGTGAGCCACAAAAGAGAGAAAATGACAGACGACCAAAAGCTTGGTCAAAGAAGGAGGATTTAAAGAATGTTTTAATGTAGGAAGGGAAGGAGAAAAGGTTTAGGGAAGAAACTTCAGAGTTTAGGGTTGTGACAGCTGAATGCCTGGCCACTAATGGTGAGGCAATTAAAATCAGGGATAGTCAAGAGGTCAGAGCTGGAGGAGCATGGGAGTATCGGCGGATGGGGGGGGTGGTGTTGTAAAGATGGAGAAGATTATGGGGATAGACCCAGGTCACAAAAGGGTTTGAAAAGACAGACACAAATTACAAAACGTGTTGCTGAACTGGGAACCTCAGTATCGGTCAGTGGGCACACACGAGATGGGTGAACAGAACCTTGGGACAAGTCAGGACGCAAGTGACGGAGTGTTGGATGACCTCAAGTTTACAAAGTATTCTGGGAGTGTGTTGGAATGAAGAAGTGTACATGTAAGAAAGGAGGGTTTCAGCATCTGATGATATAAGGCAGGGTCCCAGCTGGACAGTGTTATGGAGATGGGAATAAATTTTTAAATGATGGCAGGTAAATGTGATCAGAGACTGGCCTTGGCGTCAAACATAATATCTGTGTGAATAGTTTGGCTCAACTGCAAGGCGGTTGCCAGAGTGTGGAATATAATTGATGGCAAGGGTGCAGAATTTGTCAAAGTGACTTCAAACATGGCTTCAGTCTTCTCAATGTTTAATTGGAGTTAATTTCTGTATTTTTAATTATTTTTCATAGGGTGTGTGTTGTTGGCTAGGCCGACATTCATTGCCCAACCCTAATTGCCCTTGAGAAGGTGTGGTGAGCTGCCACCTTGAACTGCTGCAGTCCATGTGATAAAGGTATACCCAAGATTTTGACCCCGGTAACAGTGAAGGAATATCAATATAGTCCCAATCAGGAAGATGAATGGTTTGGAGAAGAACTTGCTGATGGTGCTATTTCCGAGCATCTGCTGCCCTTGTCCCTTGAGATGGTAGAGATTGTGGGTTTGGAAGGGGCTTTCAACTCAGCCTTGCTGAGTTGCTGCTGTGCCATCTTGTATATGGTACACACTGCTGCCAGTGTAAGTCAGTCTTCGAGAACATTCATGCTTAACTTGGTGGCGGAGGTGCCAATTGTGTGGGCTGCTTTGTCCTGGATGGTGTCAAGTTTTTAAGTGTTGGAGCTGCACTCATCCAGGCAAGTCCATCACTTCCGACTTGTGCCTTGTAGTTGGTGGACAGGCTTTGGGGAGTCAGCAGGTGAGTTAGTCACCACAGGATTCCAAGCCTCTGAACTGCTCTGTTAGCCATAGTATTAATATGGCTAGTCCAGTTCAGTTTCCTGTCAATGGTTACCCTATGATGTTGATAGTGGAAGATTAAGGGATGGTGATGTTATTGAATGTCAAGGGACATGGTTAGATTCTCTCTTGTTGGAGATGGTCATAGCTTGGCACTTGTGTGGCACAAGTGTTATTTGGCACTAGTCAGCCTAGATCTGGATATTGTCCAGGTCTTGCTTTAGTTTCTGAGGAGTCACAATGATGCTGAACATTGTGTAGTTGGCAGTGAACATCCCCACTTCATTCATTCCTAGTTGTTGAAAAGACAATCTGCCTATTAGAGTCAAGAGTAGTGGGGGTGATGTAGAGCTGCATGTTGTCAGTGTATATACGGAAACAGACGGTGTTCTTTCCGGTGCCGGACAGCAGCATATAGATGAGAAATAGGAGGCAGTAAAATATAAATCTCCCTAGGGCAACCAGGGAGATGGGCTGATGGGCGGGTGGGGCGTTGGGGGGAGGTGGAGGGATGTGACAGAGGAGTCATTGCAGGGGATTCTTGGCTACAATTGTCCTTACTTTTTCATACCTGTTTTCATACATTTAAAACTACTGCCAAAGGAGAAATCTAACTTTTACATAAATCATGAAATGAAGATAATATCAGTCATTCTTTCCACTCCTATAACTCCGAACTGGATGTCCAATTACATCATGTGGATCTGAGGAGAAGTTGCTATCATTATGCTTGTACAAAATAGCTTCCAATAATTCTCTAAGCTAGACTGTAGAGGGAAATCTACTGTTGAGAACATGATGAGTTATAATTGTAAGCCTTACATCACTGCTAGAAGGCCGAGGAGTATTTTGCACAGGAGACCATTTGAGCCACTTGAAGAAAATGTAATTTGGTAGCTTTGAGCTAACTGCTGACTTCAAGCCTTGGTGATCTGTAAGTAATAATTAGACATGACTAGTGTGATTTATACCATTGTGAAAAGCACAAAACACATTTCTAGGCGGGTGTATCAGCTTTCAGCAAACTGATCATCCCACTCTTTTTGTTTTATTTATTTATGATGTCCTTACCACATATAATTTAAGATTTCAGTTGTCCAGATTGGGGATGGATAAGTGCCCTCTCCCATTTTAACCATCTATGCCAGGTTTCTGCCAGGCATAGGGAGAGTTATAATCAACCCTTTACAGTCAAATAATTCATTGACACTTGCATGAAGAATGAATACTTTGAGTTACTATAATGCTAAGTGAACCTGAGCCATTATCTTGGGGAGAGTAAAAAGATAACGTTATAAAAGGGAAGATTAATGATGAAAGGAGATTCTAGGAACTGATTTTTATCATTGTACCTGGGCACTGGAGGGTTTCCCGGGCACAGTGCATTGTGAAAGTTCAGATGGGAGAATGTTCTTTTGTCCATTCATTCAAATGGGCAGGAAATCAGGCTGGTTCCAGTACAGTTGTGTAATCCTCCCCACCCTCTCACCCTGGACATATTCAGAGACCTTTTCTCAAGTGTAGCAGGGGGAAGATCTGTTCACAAAAATATTAGAAATGTTGATTAAAGAAATTGACATTCCTTGAGTTTCAAAGACAGAAGGGCAGATCTTGGATGCTTACAGCAGCAAATGTTGAAGTATCCCCTACTGTGTGCTTAAAGACCCCTTGGAAGTTCTGACACGGGTACATTTGTTGTAATCATCCGGTAAGTTTATATTTCTGATGGACTGATTTGCACTGCCCGGAACCTTCACGATTGTCTCCAACAAAGCGAGCTAAAGGGTCACAGACTTGGGCTAATTAAGCCCAATTTACCCAGATACTTATCCAAGCATTGTTACGCTGTTTAATCTCTGGTGTAACTCAATGATTAACAGCGTAACTCAACCTTCCACTTGCCACATGTAGCACCCCCACAGCCTCAGCAAGACCCAGTCCATCTCTCCTCCCCCCACCCACAGCCACCTGACCTGACCACCCACTCCATCAACCCTACCTGAGTACCCACACTAAACCCCCTTAGACGCCCACTAACTCCACTGAAAGCCTTTTTAAATCTTTAAACACTTGCCTGAATATGGCTGCTGACACAGTAAAAAGGGGGTACGCTCTCCATGCCGCCTCTCTTGGGAATTCCTGCAGGATGGCTGCGCTGAAACACTGTGCTGCAACTAGGTTTCACCTGGAAAGATGCAAAGAGATAAGAGCACGGTGACCTTCTGAGTTAGCAGTGATTGACCAAGTATTGATACTGATCAGAAGATCTGGGCCATTAAAATGACATAGTACTCCTTTGTCCATTTGAGATACATAGCTTTTGACTCCTGAAGAATGATGTATTTTCTATCCATTCTCTGTCTTTTTGCTCTCTTGACATAAAAGGTGTGGAGGATCATGAATACAGTTCACACAGATGTAAAGCTCTAATTAAACATCTGTAAGAGCAAAGCCTATTGCTTTTGGCCTCTGCCACAAACTCCTGTTGCATCACTGTTGATTCTATTCTCCTCGGTTGTTTGTCCTTTCTGAATCTTGCTATTTGCAAATTCAACACTCTTTCTGATCCTGAATTGAGCACCTTACCTCATCTCCCTGGCATCACAAATTCTGTCTATTTCTCCCTCCATAATATTGCCTATCTCCATTGCTGACTCAGTGTATCTGATACTAAAGCATGCATCCATGCCTTTACTAAACCTCCAGACTTGATTGTGTTCACTTGGCTCGCTTCATATCTCACTCAAACTCATTCATAATTCTGTTATCGATATCCTAATTGCACCAAATAATGTCCACCCATCTCCCCTGTATTGCTGACTCCACATTGTCCTTTATCCACCAATGTCTGGAATTCAAAATTTCAATCATAGGATCCCTACAGTGCAGCAGGAGGCCATTTGGTCCATCATGTCTGCAGCAACTGCAATCCCACCCAGGCCATATACCCTTCACCCCACCAATTTACCCTGCTAATCCCCCTGACACAAAGGAGCAATTTAACCTGGCCAATCAACCTAACTCGCACATCTTTGAAGTGTGGGAGGAAACTGGAGCACCCAGAGGAAACCCACGCAGACACAGGGAGAGCAAGCAAACTCCATAAGGACTGTGACTCAAGGCCAAAATCAAACCCAAGTCCCTGGTATTGTGAGGCAGCAATACTAACCAGTGTGCCACCGTACCACCCAAATCCTCACGCTCAAATCCTTCCATGGCCTCACCAACCGGCCAGCCTTCTTTCTGATATTTTTCGAACCTACAATCATCCAGGAACTTCTGATTTTTGCAGCTCTGGCTTCTGCTCCACCCCTTATTGGTGGCTGTCTGGGTGAAGTTCCCGAATTCCATCTCTAAAATTCAATGTCTCTGCATCTCTGTCTCCCTTTAAGAACCTTGTTAAAATCTATCTCTTCAGTCAAGCTTTTGCATCCATTGCAAAGTCTCCTTTGGTTTGATGCCAGTTTTTGTTCGATTACCAGCTGTGATGCACCGATGAAGATTTTCTGAATTAAAAACACCATAAAAATACAGGTCATTGTTGTTGGTTGTACAATGCATTTTCCCTTTTCCCCTGAAGTAGAATAATGGTCCATGGATTCCAGTTTCTCTCCGATATTTTCTCCAAGGTAGTGCTGATGATGTATAGACTTCAACAGTGGCAGGTTAGTCAAGCAGGGAGTGGTGGAGGTGGGATTCAGAATCATCGAGTCCCTACAGTGCAGAAAAGAGGCCACTCAGCCCATCAGGTCTATGTTGATCCTCTGATAGAGCATCAATCTCAGGCCCTATTCCTGTATCCCCATATATTTACTTCGCTAGTCTCCTTAATCTACACATCCTGGGACATTGAGGGAGAATTAGGCCAGTCCACCTAATCTGTATATCTTTGGACTTTGGGAAGAAATCGGATCACCCGGAGGAAACCCACATAGACACGAGGTGAATGTGCAAGCTCCACACAGATAGTCTCCCAAGACTGGAATTGAACCTGGGTCCCTGGCGCTGTGAGGTAGCAGTGATAACCATTGTGCTATGTCTCTCTGATTGTTATTTTGAGGCTTGATCTTCTCCTATCGGAACTGCACTGACCACTGTGTATTGGGCAAGAGTTGGAGTGCTGACCAATTCATTGTCCCCCATTCTATTTGGATGGGGATGGCAATCATTATGGTGATTGTGAGTGCACTGAAGCAAAGTTTATTTCCTGTCCCATTACTCTGGCAGAAAGTAGCTAGATCAGTGCAAGCCAATGACTGTTGTGGTCCATGTGGCTCTACTGTCCCCTGAACTTTCAAGGGAGCAGCCATGTAATTTTAAAGAGGCAGATCTATGCTCTCTAATGGGGCATAATATGAGGACAAATTGTGTTATTTAGGAAATTTACAGCAACAAGAAGCATTGTTCGTGGTTATATTATTTTAATTGTTTTATGACTTAGTTGTAATATTTTTCTAGTTAATCTTCCTGCTTACTATGGCCAGTCTATAATTGGATTTAATACTGGAAAATTAGATTTTGCGATTGGCAATGTTGAAACTGGCTTATTATCATCTATGATGACATGTTTTACCCTTATTAAACCAAATTTAGCAGAACCATTAAAGGTATTAGTAAGCAATGTACAGACGCAAAAATAGATTCTTTTTATGATTATTCTACTTAACTGCAGTCCTAAGTTAAAGGAAAGTGACCAAAGCTGGAATATGCATTTACTGCAAGGGTTCTTTTTACACTAGAGAAAGTGACAGGTCCCTAGCTTCTCTCAATTCAGGTCCATTGAAGCAGAGAGATGACAAAGGCTCTTTCTGCAAGGAGAGGCAAGACTGTTGTGTTTTCTCTAACCACAGCGAAGCAGGTGGAGTGTGTATGTGACTTTGACAGGATAGGAGGTCTTCCCATGGAGCAACTGCACATCCATAGCTTTGTGCGTGCTGCATCTAAGTTTGAGATGTACTTATGTCATTAAGGTTACAACAAACTGTATAGTTGGTAGTTATGCTGGTAAATGCTTGCTATCCTGGCCTAACACTGTATCATTGAAATCCTGCAATGCAGAAAGAGGCCATTCAGCCCATCAAGTCTGCACTGACCACAATCCCACCCAGGCCCTACCCCCATATCCCTATATATTTTACCCACTAATCCCTCTAACCTACGCATCCCAGGACACTAAGGGGTAATTTTTTAGCATAGCCAATCAACCTAACCCACACATGTGGGAAGAAACCGGAGCACCCGGAGGAAACCCACGCAGACACGAGGAGAATGTGCAAACTCCACACAGACAGTGACCCAACTCAGGAATCGAACCCAGGTTCCTGGAGCTGTGAAGCAGCAGTGCGAACCACTGTGCTACCCGTGTACTATGATGTTGAAATAAATCAAAGCTTTTCAATGCAATAAAAAAGGTTTCAAAGATTTCAGCTTTCTAGGAAGACTCAGAGACTTAAAATAGAAGCTGTGTGAGTACATAGGCTGAATGAAAAGATGCCCCCCCCGCCCCTCCGAATGAAATTGACATCACCTCTCTGCAGAGGACTTCAAGTGGGTCTGCTCACACCTGCAGCTTCTGACAAGAGAGAAAGGGAAAATTCCCTGCAGAATGGAGTGCTGCAGTGTTTTAAAAGCCTGCTAGCTGTCCAGCAGGACAGGGATTAAAGAGACCAGGACACTTCAAATATTTACAGCTACAGGCAGAAATGAAAATGTTGATCACAGAGCTGCCTGAAATCACCACACCAGGGGTGATCTTCAGGTCTGCCAGAGCTAGAAGGGGCAGTCTAGCCACAGAATCCAAATCCCAGGGTTAGTGGCAAGGTCAACCTCTTGCCCCACCCAGCCCCAAGGACTTTTGGGGAAACCTTCCCTCTGCATGCTGGCAGCAGTAGAGGGTAAATGGTCATTGGACTTAGCTGTTTGATCCTCCTTGGGACCCAAGGCACCAGGCCAGGATGTCAATGCAAGGAGGCGATGCACTACCAAGGCACGTGGCCTGAAGAGAGGCACAAGTGAGGATCTGGGTGGGGAAGGGGTCTGGAGGGGAGAGGCTGAGGAAGGGGTCTGAGGTGGTGGTCAGATCAGGTCACTTTCATGCCTGTGTGATGTGGAGTGAGGGTGACATGATACTTCAATGGTGGGGGTGGGGGGTAGATGCCTCTCTTTTCTTAGGGTTTGCTGGAGCTCCCCTAATCAGCAGGAGAAGTCGGGGACGGGGGAAGCCATCTCAGTTTTTGAGTAGGGGAGGAGGGAGGGAAAACCTGCTTGCGAACAAGGAGGTCGAGGCACCTGTTCAAAATGGTGCCCCTGTCTCTGAAAAGCCAGACTGGGTTTCATGGGATGCCCTCATTTGCATTTTGCAGGTGGGTGAATCCCAGCTGACAAACACTGGGCACTTAGTTCCAATTTGGATGAATTGTGCCCAGAGACTCTTGAGGTGGAAGGGGAGGACAAGGGGAACTCTATTGTGGTTCTGGGAGTCCGGGGAAGGGATGGGAGCAGGAGATAGAATGCACGTGGCGGAGGCTTTTGTTAATCATGGTGGGGGAGGAATTCTGGGTAACTGAAAAGAAAGACCTCTCAAAAGCATCAGAATGAAAGGTTACATCATTAGAATAGATGCCACAGAGGCAATGTAACTGGGCGCAATTGTTTATATCTGTGCCACAAAGAGCAAATGGAATGGAGTCCTCAGAACAGTGACACAGTGGTTTGCCAGTGACTTGGGTTTGATTCTAACCTTGGGTCACTATCTGTGTGGAGTTTGCACATTCTCCCCGTGTCTGCGTGGGTTTCCTCCGGTTAGCCCAGTTTCCTCCCACAGTCCAAAGATGTGCTGGTTAGGTTGATTGGCCATGCTAAATTGCCCTTAGTGTCCAAAGTTGAGTTGGTTAGATGGATTAGCAATGGTAAATGCATGGGGTTATTGGGATAGAGTGGAGGGGAGCGTCTCGGTGGGATGCCCTTTTGTTGAATCGGTGAGGACCTGATGGTCGCATAGCCTCTTTCTGCACTGTATGGATGCTACGTTTCCAAGGAGTCCATGTAGGAAGCAAGGTGTGAGGAAGTGAAGTCAAGGTTGCTTTGGGGGTCAGTGTGCTTAAAATTAATATTTATTAGCCTATCCCTGGAAAAGGAGTCAGAGAGTTTAAGAAGGGAGGGGAAGAGTTTGGAGTTGGACCAGGTGAAAGTCAGGGAAGGGTGGAAATTGAAACAAAATCAATGACATTTTCCAGTTCAGGCTAAGAGCAGGAAATGGCACCAATTTAACGGTGGCATAGTGGCACAGAGCTTAGCACTGCTGCTTCACAGCGCCAGGGACCTGGGTTCAGTTCCTGGTTTGGGTCATTGTCTGTGTGGAGTTTGCACATTCTCCCTGTGTCTGCATGGGTTTCCTCTGGGTTCTCCAGTTTCCTCCCACTGTCCAAAGATGTGTTGGTTAGGTGGATTGGCCATGCTAAATTGCCCTTTAGTATCAGGAGGACTAGCTATGGTAAATGTGTGGCGTTTGGGGATAGGACCTGAGTGGGATTGTGGTCGGTGCAGACTCGATGAACCGAATGGCCTCCTCTGCCCTGTAGCATTCTATGATTCTATAATACAGACATCAGTGGACCCGAAATAGAACTGAGCAAAGTAACCTGAGGTAGACTGGAACAAGAAATAATCCAATATCCCACAAAAAAGGCAGGCAGTGCTAGGCCTTTGCGAGTTTCCCATAGCAACATCTTTAATTTGAGTAAGCAAGTGAAGTTAAAGGGGACATTGTTCAATGTGAAAGCAAGTCCAGTCAGGTGAAGGAGAGGGTGGTGGATGGAGGGCTGGTTTGTCCCAAGTTCAAAGAAGGTGTGGAGAGCCCTCAGAACATTAGGACTGCATGGTAGCACAGTGGTTAGCACTGTTGTTTCACAGCTCCAGGGACCTGGGTTCGATTCCCAGCTCGGGTCATTGTCTGTGTGGAGTTTGCACATTCTCCTTGTGTCTGCGTGGGTTTCCTCTGGGTGCTCTGGTTTCCTCCCACAGTCCAAAGATGTGTGGGTTAGGTTGATTGGCCATACTAAAATTGCCCCTTAGAGTCTTGGGATGTGTAGGTTAGAGGGATTAGCGGGTAAATGTGTGGGGATAGGGCCTGGGTGAGATTGTGGTTGGTGCAGACTCGATGGGCCGAAGGACCTGTTTCTGCACTGTATGATTCTATGAACATCCTAGATGGGACTGGAGGTGCAGAAGGATTGGTGTTCAAGCTGTGAATGAGACAGTTAGGTTCTGGAAATTGAGAACTGCTGAACTGATCAAGGCCATTGGAAGAGTTGGGGAAGTATTTGCAAGAGTCCAAAAAAATAGAGTTGGAATGGGAAGAAATCAGTTCAGTTGCACGGGAGAAGCCTGAAAGGAAGGGTTTAGAAGGACAGGGACAGCTGATACTTGGGAATAACACCACTGGGATGGTGCCATCCAAGTCACTCATCACCGTGACTTGAGAATGTATCACTAATCCTTCACTGGTGGATTTAAATTCTGGAGTTTGCTCCCTAACAGCACATTGGATGTACCTACATCACTGGGACCTCAGCAGTTCAAGAAAGTAGCTCAATACCACCTTCTGAAGGGCAACTAGGGATGGGCAATAAATGCTGGCCTAGCCAGCGACGCCCACATCCCATAAAATGAATTTTAAAATTACGCAGAGACTCCTGCTTTTAGATCTTGGGGAAGGAGGTGGAAATGGGATGTCAAGGTTTGGTGGTACTTGAGGCTGGAGCCTTGGAGGGTGAACCTCCAGAAGAGATGAAATCGATGACAAATCTGGAGACAGTAGTTTGATGTCCAGTGGTGGAATCCTGGTCCAGGGGAGATAGGATGAAGGGTCACAACATTGACATTTAGCTCTGCAAGGTGGAGGCCAGTGTGCCAGTCAACAACAGCAACACCATTATCAGCAGCTTTGACCATTTGACACGCAAGGGAATGGAATGCTGCAAGTTCAGAGGGAGAAATGTTAGGGTGAGTAAGGGGAACAGAAACATTGAGATGGCTAATGCAATGATCGAGTGACAGGATGTAGAGAAGGTATGGAATCATAAAAAGGAATTCAAGTGAAAGGAGAATACTGGAGCTGATGAGTTTCTGACCACATATATGGGTTATCACTAAGACTACCTGTTTCTACACAACTTTGCCAGTTTCTGCACCTGCCTTAGCCAATTCACTGCTGAAACCCTCACCCATGCTGATGTTTTGGATCGCTTTCCTACACATATTATTCCAATACATTCCTGGCCAACCTTCTCTCTGTACATTTGAGGTCATCCAAACCTCCGCTGCCAGTGTCCTTCATTGAATCATAGAATCCTACAGTGCAGAGGGAGGCCGTTCAGCCCTTCAAGTCTGCACCAACCACAGACCCACCCAGGCCCTATTCCTGTAACCCATTCATTTACCCTAGCTCATCCCCCTGACACCAAGGGGCAAGTTAGCATGGTCAAGCTACCTAACCTGCACATATTTGGAGTGTGGGAGGAAATCCACATATACACAGGGAAAATGTGCAAAGTCCACACAGACAGTGACCTGAGGCTGGAATTAAACCCAGGTCCTTGGTGCTGTGAGGCAGCAAAGCTAACTGTTGTGCCACTGTGCTGTTCTTTCTTAGGTTAAGACCTGTTCATCACAACCTCTGCGCTCGCTGATCTGCACTGGCACCTGGTTAAACAATGCCTCAATTTTAAAACTCTCATCCTTCTTTTCAAAGCTCTCTCTGATTTCATCCCTCCCTATTCTGCCTGAAGCCTGTCAGCTCTGTAAGATATCTGAGCTCATCTAATTGTAGCCTCCTGAACATCCCTGATCTGAATCAGCACCATACTACTGCCTGGGCTCTAAGTTGTAGACTTCTCTTCCTAAATGTCTCTTACTCTGGGCCTTCCTTTGAAGCACTTCGTCAAAACCAAGGCCGGAACTTTCCGGCCGTTCACACCCCGCTGCTCTGTCGGCGAGGATGCAGAATTTGGCACTCAGCCAAAATCCGTTCACTGCAGTGGGATCAGCCGGTGAGTGGCTGGAAAAATCCGTCCCAGCTCTTTGACAAGCTTCTGCTCACTTGACCCAATATTTCCTGATGTGGCCGAGTGTCGCATTTTGCTTTACAACGCTGATGTGAGGTGCCTTTGGGATGTTTTATAACATTAAAGGTGCTACATCAGAACAAATTGTTGTTGAAATGTGCAGTCTCAGCTACGATACAGTAAGCTTTTTGTCTCAGCACGTGTTGCTAAGTGACATTTGTGTTGGAGCTGATCAAATTTTCACAACCACCCACTGTACTTAAAAAATAAATTCAATTTTTATAAAGCATCCTTCCAGTAACGCAACTTTTTCTTTATTGTAACAGAGGTTCATTATCCAGATCCCTGGATGTACAAAAATAGCTTGATGGGGACGAGTATTTAGTAATGTGTATTTAAGACCATACGAAGGTAATGAATGCTGTTAGGACGGTTATTAACCGTCTCGAATGATTTGCGTATAGCAGTACCAGTGAGGCAGAATCATGTTCCGACACAGTTTGAGCGCAGGAGGAACAAGAATGTTCTTTTCTGGGCTAATGAAGAATTCATGATAATCTTTGTGACGCGGATGGAGGATGGAAAGAATCAGAGAAGTGGCGATCACACAGTGCGAATGTATTGATACCTCAGCTGGTCCCAGAGAATGGGAGGGAGTCAGGGAAAAAAAAATCAAGGACAGCTGCCAGTTTGCTGTCAAAGCAATGGAAAAATTGTAATTTGCATCATGATTAACTGAAAGCTGCTCATTGAAGATATTGACAAGGAGGAGCCCTGGACAAGAGAGGCACGGGAGAAATCACGCCAGCGCTTCTGTTTCTTGAGTAAGCAGAGATTAGGTTGGATTAGTATTTAGCTCTCCAGTGAGCATTTATAAAGATACTGGCGAGAGGCTGATTGTTCATCCTTTAAGAGTTAATACAACTTTTGGATACATGGGGATCAGGCAGAGAGGGAGATTTGAAACCGTTTCAGAAATCAGCAGCTCAAGATAAAGTTAAGGAGGACTGACAATGCACTGGAAAATCTTGCAAGGCAGAGAGAGCGTACAAGATGATATTTATGCCCCTCCTGATGAGCTATTTATGTATCTTGATGACTTGTGCTCGGCACCACGGCAGTGTCTTTGTTGAGCTCAGCGGTTTATCAGAAGTCACCGTGTAATCATGTGGAAACCTCAATGATTGCTGCTGGACCAGAGTGTCCCTACACATCCTGGATAATGGAGTGTCAGAGGAAAATGGATGGGAAAGTTGTGGTTTATTGGCTTCATGTGCTGGTTATAAACCCTAACTAGATGATGGATTGGAGGGAACTGTAAGTAAATTCAAGCATCTTTTCCTGTATTGATTTACAACAGTTGACTCCAGATGCCTTCATTATATTGGCTATCAATCATATTTAGTAGATGATTTCTTCAGGAGGTTAGAAGAAACAAAATAATTTGAGGATTACCTGAGTTTGCATAAAATATAACCCCTTAATGAACCCAGAGAACATGCCACCTTTTTAAAAAAAATCTTTTAAACCCATTCACTAATTTGCAACTGTAACTATCTTTGATCTCCACCGTAATGTTGTAACTTAATATTGCCTTTTTTAATGTCAGAGCTGGAACTTATTCAAATATGATCACACTGACTTAATGCTGGTTCAGAAAATTCAGTGTGTGCGAGTTGCTGGTGTTATAATATTCAAACCTTACTTTTGAATAGCCAGTCAATATTGTAAAATATTAGTTGAATATTTTAAAATACTGTTTCCCTGCCGAAACTAATGGAAGACGTTTTAAAAGAAATTCTGTAAGAAGGGAGAAGTGTCTGTGCATGTTTTTATAACTGAGTTCCCTGCACTTGGCTGCGACTTGTAATCACACTGAGCAATCTGCTAGATTTTTCTACAGTATGCTTTTCAGCTGTAAGAGATTGCTCCATTGAAACTTGCGGTAAGCAGCAGGTTAAAGCTTTGTCTGCCTGAACGAGCAGTAGATGTGCAAATGCAGCCTCTACGTCCTGCTTCCTTTCACAGTCTCTCCCAAGGGAAATCCTACACTAGACTTTATTGAAGTAATAATTATTTCATCAGGTCTTGTGTATTTCTTGTCTGTATTTTGATTGGAACCTCCAGAGGCTACAGTTGTCATTTTTTTTACCCGGGACTGACCGCTTGCATGTTGATGCGCTGTTTGGTGAAACGTATTTGCACAATTCGGGGCAGAACGTGAGCGACTTGCATACTGTAGTTCTTTTTGGAAGGTAAAACTAATTGTCGCCATGAAACGTTATTCAAATAAGTGCCCTGTAGCAAAGGCAAACTTTTAAATCCACTTTACCTCATTGTAAAGCTTGGAGGTGTGATTAGTGATGAATTGACAAAATTAATTTTTCATCTGAGATCTGAAAATGCATTAGTGCTTTCATGTTTTGTTTCATTGAGCTATGCTGCTTTAACGAGCCACTATGGTGCCGAATTATTTATGGGCTGTTGTGTTTGCCTGCTGTTTGCACCTCTTGAGTAAACCAGAAGCACGACCGAGGGTAATTAATGGGAAGCTGCAAAAGTGACCATTACTATATATTTTGCCAGGTACCGTCGGAATGTGAATCCTCTGAAATGCTAATAACTTGTTAGATCACAATGTATTGTGCGCTCCTGAGTAGCCCATCTGGCCTTATAGTGACAGGAGGCTGGTTTCAGCTTTTATGGTGTCGCTGAGATTTCTGCAGCCTTGGACTCAGCTGCTGAAGCTGTTCAGCAAGTTATAGTCTAATTGAAACTCTGCTAGGGAGAAATTAAGTGAATATTGTCTTGGCTATATTTCTGCCCGAATCTGCCTATATTAGTCTCCTGACAGCGCAGTCCTATGGAATTTGATTAGAATCAAGTGAGTTGATTTGTTAAACAGGGAATGATGACATTGAACATCTGTTTTTTGCTGGGCCAAATTACATTTGGCTCTTAGTAACACTGCTGTTTTTTTTCTCCCTTCTTTCACTCTACAGAGCAGCACAGAAGCTGAATCTCTCCTCAAAGCAAAAGAAAAGCCATCCACTTTTCCAGCAGTCGCATGAGCTCTCGAACAGCAGAACAAATTTCAGTGGCATTTTGCAAGTGTCCCCTCCCCCAGCCCCGCCATGCCTTTTGAGGGCTGTGTGTAAAGTCAAGGACACCCCAGGCATTGGAAAGGTATGAGAAGTCTGTCAGTTGTCATTGATACCTGTGTAGATGCAGCAAATAATATGGAGCTTAAGAATTTTTTTTTGCTAAATATAATTACTCAGACATCTCTTGATCAAGTTTTAACACTTACAGATCAATTGATGCTGCTTTCTGAATGTACAAAAGGAGTTTGCAGAAGCTTCTGGAATGTTCCTGGCCCCAGGCAGAAATCTGCGCCAGATAAATTCCTTGTATGGTGTATTTATAGGACTGGTCAAGTCCCTCACTTTTCTTCATCCAAGCTCCAGATGATAATACGACTGAATACCATGGCCAGAATTCTCTGGTTTCGTACGGCCCGCAACAACTGCCGGCGGGAACGGAGAATTTGACGCTCAACCAAATCTCCATTCACAGCAGCGGGACTGGAGAATCCCAACCCGCAGGCGAGGTCGGAGAATTCCGGCCTACAACTTGACGATATAGCCTCAACTTTGTGCAATGCTACAACATTGCTAATGTTGGACCTCAGAACACTGACATGCATTGTACACCCATGTAGTCAATTTGTGCATTGTCCCATTACGATGCCCAACCTCTGTTCTGTTATTTGGCATTAGCTGGTGTATATTAATGGGATTCTCCGCAGTGACACTGAGTGTCAACTTTTTACCTGACTGCAATAGTGGGCAACATCTTGTGCCCTCTCCCTGTGGCGTTTGGCAGTAGTGAGGCAGTATTTAATGATTCAGCAGGATGCGAGTGGAAACCCTGCTAGCTTCCTGCTCAACACTGATTAAGCCTGTGGACAGCCTTTCTGCCCCCACTGCATGATGCCCTTAAAATGGACAATTGATCACTAAATCCTGCCATCATTGGTATTAAACCAGTAATAGATGGGAGGCTCGCCATGTGGGGAGAATGACAAACAAACTGTTGGGGTTGTGAGTGATCTCTCGGTAGAGGGTAGGTCCCTATTTCAAAGACATTTGGTGCTTGATTCGAGGGATATGGCATGAGATGGCAGGGTGGGCGTTGTCAGGAGGGGATAGTGGAGGATTGTAAGAATCACACTATTGCGCTTGCTGCTGCCTTCCCCCATGAGCTCCCCTCACTTCTGGGTGGGATCCAGCAATGATACCATGCCTTGGGTGGGTGTGGTATGTGCAGTAACCACCAAATTCCTGGTGGTGCTGCCATTCAACAGAGTTGCATATTTTCTGATTGGCCAGCAACCCTTGGCAGGCAGGACCCCTCCACCCCCACCCCCCACCCCATCCCCAGCACAGTCCTTGAACCCCAGGATAGATCTGCCACTGGCCTCTCGTGGAACAAGAAGATTGATTTATCAGGTGAAAAGGGGTACATATCATCCACCAGCCTTCATATAACTACACTGTAACTATGCGCTACTGATGATTTAAGGGAGAAAATCAGATCTGAAAATATCTGGTCAAATCAACAATATTTGAGATGAATTTTGGCCACTTTGATTTGGGACTTCAGATCATGAGGAGGAACTAATTGTTTCTTCTCAAAGAGATGACATGGGGCTCTCACCACTTCTCCATCCTGTGCCCATGACCCTGTCACCTCCACAAAATTCTGCCCACTGTCATTCTGAAATACATGGCAAGAAAGCAAGATTTTGTATGAGAAGTTCATCCCAATAACGTTATTCTTTGGTACAAAAAGAGACTTCAGTTAAAGTCTGAAGGAAGTGCTGTT